>NC_139459.1:222310000-222910000 GCF_057233095.1 Heloderma suspectum | reverse complement strand
GTCAGAACCAAATTTGCGACACTTGTGGTGAGGCTGTAGGAGCTCGTCCCCCAGCCTGAGGGGCATGGTATATGCCACCCTTCCCCATCCTGGCGCCCTCCAGATGTGTTGGACTACAACTCCCAGCACCCCAGCCAGTTGTGCTGGGGGTTGTAGTCCAACACATCTGGAGGGCACCAGGTTGGGGGAGGCTGGTCTAGGCACTGCTTCCCAGATGTAAGGAGAGCCATAATCCTATCTTTGTAAAAGCTGCTCCAGCACAGAAGAGACCACTAAGAAGCATAACACTCCCATTAAGCTGAAGAGACACCTTCTTGGTATCTGCCATCACCATCAGAATAGCCAGCTATAGGATAAGTCTGCCAAAGTATTGCAGTTGTCATCCCTAGTATACTTTGCTATTGGCGCTTCACGTCTCTGCTTGCAAGAAGCTCTGAAGTGCCATGGCTTTCCTCTGTAAATGGCCTGAGATAATATGACGAGTCCTGGCTCCAACTGTTCACAGTTGACACTCTGCCACTAAAAATTAATGCAGAGAGAGACTTCATTTGCTCAAGTCCCATGATAAATAGGCTCTCAGTATATTGATATTTAGAACTAGTAGCAGCCCCAAAGCAAAGAAATGCTGAGGAGCTAGCTCTCAGCAAACAGGGAGGGAGGAGACAAGAAGAAGAGAGAAAGTGAGGTCTAGTGAGAAATGAAGAATCAATCATAAGTATGAAAAACAAACAAGTCCACAGTCAATTTCAGGATAAAGCCCATTTTTAACATGAAATTATAGCTGTGCACAAACTGCTTCTCAAAATTGCCCACCCTATTTGTGGGCTGAGTAACTGAGGAATTATTTCACCAAATTTCTCCCGGGGGAGGAGAATCCAACAGTTTCTCAAACATAGGGCTCACTATTAGCATTGGCTATAGCATAACTTCTTTTTTCCCCTAAGGATTATTCTTTTTTGCACTGCCATCACAAGCAGCAACTGTGTTTGCAACCTGGCCACCATTTTGCATCCTCCACAATGCCCCATACTTAAGATCTTCCTTTTTGTGCGGAGGGAAGAGTGGCCACCACCCATAAACAAATGGTGGAGAAAATACAGAGAACATTCTGCCAATTGGCCTTCTATTTCTAGGGGGGCAAGAAAAGAAAAAGCTCAGAACGTTTCTCAAAGAAGCGTCTTCTGAGCAATTTTTGCTCAGCTCTAGTTGTCATTCTTTATGGTCCATCATCTTCCCCAAGGTCTTCCAACTGTTAAATTTCAGAGGGATATATGACTATGGCTATGACTATGGATATATCTTGTGTAATGCAGATGCTTGTAATACCACTTCTTTCTTGCAAGCACTATAGCAAGTGTGAAGGGGGCAGTGTTGTGTCCAGTTGTGGGGAGGAAGTGGATCCAGTGCTGTGCCAAAATCTATCCTCCAATTTCCCCAAAGTTTTCTTCCCTTGTGAAAGAGGCTTCCGTTTTTCTGCCTCATTCTTTAGAATTTCATTTGGTGGCATTTTGACCTTACCTTATCATTGGGAGATAAGGTCAGCTGAGAGTGCTGTGCATGTTTTTTCTTTCTATTACACATCTGTCTATCACTGTGCTGTCTCCCCCAGTTGCCTGTGCTCCCTGATCTGAAAAAGTCCTGTCGGGGAGGAGTTACCTCATGATGTCTTCCTCTGGGATTTAACTGAAGTGTGGGAAGCTGGGGAGGCTACAGACCGCTAGAGGGATGATTGTACAATGAAATACACACACATTCCTCATCCACTTCATAACCAAGGTAAGCACAAGAAACGTGAACTCACCCCACCCCCGAGAATTTCACCAACATTTTCTTCTCCTTTGGAAAAAAAAAATGAATGCAATTCCTTTTCTGTCAAATGGAAAAAGAATGGTCAAAAAACGTGGAAGATATTTTCAGGTCAGCACTATGTGAAACACACTAATAGCATCCCATAAGAACTGGTTGGGGTTGGGGTTTAGCCTTGCTCCGAAGTTTCTCATTCAGCCGTGGAATCACTGAGTCATACTGAGAAAGATGCTTATTCTCAGGTCTACTGCTACATATGTAAAGCAGTAACAATAACAGTGATCCCTCCTTCTGCTGAGATTGTTTAAGAGGAATGAGTATTGCTTTTTTGGTAAGTGAGGATTTATGCATATATACTTTTGTGTGGTGCACATGATGGATGAATAATGTTTAGATACTCTGAACCATGATCTACTTTAGAACATCATCTAGACTGGAAATCAATAATGTCAGCGCAGTTCTATGGAAGCAGAAAATCTCTTTGTGGCTGCATCAATAAAACCACAGGCCTTGGCTTCCAAGCAGGTTCCATTCAAGGGTTTTTATGCTAGTAAGGGCAGTGTCATGCTTACAAAATATCTAACATGGAGACTTGTGTTGTGCATTGGCCTCTTGAGACACGTACTCATGGCAGAACTATGCTTCGTACATTATAACTACAATATGTATGTGTTCCTATATTACATTGAGAGGAATCTCTGGGTAAAATCCAACATCAGTCCTCCTTAGAGTAGATCCATTGAAAGGAATGGGACTTAAGTTAGTCATGACTAACTTAAGTCTCATTCATTTCAATGGATCTACTCTAAGGAGAACTGATGTTACCCTCAGTGTGGAAAATGGTAGCATATGAAGCAGGTGTTTATACAGCCAACATTTCAAAAAATAAAAACAGCCCACTTTCTGTGCTATTTATCCAGGAGTCTTACCTGGGCAAATGGCATTTCCGTGGCCAATTGACAAGGCAAGGCAGGAAACAATCACCCTACATCTTTCTGTTACACATACAGGCTGGGGCTAGCAAAATCACTAGAGTTACAGATACCGTTAGCACTACTCTTCTGTCTTTTTCAAGAGGCATGTTTTTGATGTGGTCAGTAACACATCAGGCAGGCTATCACAGCTCAGTGCATACTCACTGTAACATTTGCAGGGAACACCATTATATCCTGTAAATTATTTTTTATCAAAATGATAATTAGCACTAAAATGCTTTGCCAGCATTCTGTCTCTCTCTCTCTCCGTCTCTCTCTCTCTCTATACACACACACACACACAGCAAAATATTGCTAAAATGAAAGTGTGTTACAGCACTGTCGCACTATAATGCTAATTTTAAATATAAAGTGTGGGGGCGGGGGGCAGGGAGTGGACTTCCCAGTCACCACCATTTTACCAAGATGGTTTTCCCCATCAATAAACAGTCTACATTTCTGATGCTAAACAAACATTAAAACTTCATTTTTTGACATTTCATGGGCAGTCATAGGCAGTCACACTTAAGGGCTTAGTGCTAAATAAGCAATTGTTCATCTTTAAGCATCTCTAAGATTTCTTTTCTTCAAATGGCTGCTCAGGTGACTTGGATGTTCTCCAGCCACTATGCCATGTCTGCTGGTGTGGGCAGAACATAGAGGGATGAACATACAGAAAAAGTTCAGTATCCCCAGTGGTGTGGGAATAGTCAATAGCTATTCTGTTTATAGCTTACAGCAGGAGAACCATGATTTATTAGCAGTGGGACCACTAGTCTGCAAGCAGCCACGCACACACTATACATTTAGAATTTTTCTCCCCTACTTCATCTGTTTCTTCTATCAAAATTCTGGGATGCTTTTGCTATAGTTGAAATGACAAGAAGAGCTATGACACCACAAGAGGCAAATGACTCATGTACAACGCATTTTTCCTGTCTTCACTTAGACATCTAATGACTCTGTAGAGGTCCTGTGGGAACAGGTTAGACAAGAAGCTGGTTTCTGGGAGGCTTCAGTTTCCCTGCCATATTTTCCATCCTCATCAACCACTTTATGGGTAGGTGCAGGAAATCATTTATGCTTAAGTGTGCCCCATGCTGGGTGCATTCAAAACAAAGAAAAAGAGCCATTACTGGATATGACATGTTGGTATAGATGGAAAAAAGACATGGTAGTGGCTTCCAAATATTTCCAGACTTTGAAAACTATCTGGCAGCTTGATGTCTCCAGAAAACTCAGTACTTCTACTAAATGTGTTTTTTACCCCCAAATAGCTTGCCAGGCATACAGAGTCTCATGGCAGAAGGCAAGAGCAGGAAAACGGATCAAGGGGGGTGGGGCAAGGAAGGATAGTTGGTGAACCTTATGCAAGCATGTCACACCAGTTGTCTAGACTAGACAAGGCGGGAGCTAGTTGAGAGAGAGAGAGAGAGAGAGAGAGAGCACCTTCATCTCGCTTTCAACCACTTTAGAAAAGTCTAGCCTTTAAGCTTTTCTACACAAGGCTTTTATTGTGCCCTCATGATTCCTCACTCATGGTAGTTTGTGGATGCTTTACACAGCATCCTCCTCCTCCTCCAGGGACTCTCCCACACTTTGCAACCATTATCCTGGTTTTTGTCCTAATGAGGAAAGTGTGGTATTTTTTCTGAATGGCATTATAGAACCCTCATGTAATAGCAAGGAGAGACAAGAAGGCCTTCTTAAATGAACAATGCAAAGAAATCGAGGAAAACAACAGAATGGGAAAGACTAGAGATCTCTTCAAGAAAATTGGAGATCTCAAGGGAACGTTTTGTGCAAAGACGGGCATGATAAAGGACAAAGAAGGCAGGGACCTAACAGAAGCAGATGAGATTAAGAAGAGGTGGCAAGAATACACAGAAGAACTATACAGGAAAGATCTGAATGTCCCTGATAGCCATGATAGTGTGGTCACTGAACTTGAGCCGGACATCCTAGAGAGTGAAGTCAAGTGGGCCTTAGGAAGCATTAGTAACAACAAAGCTAGCGGAGATGACAGTATTCCAGCCGAGCTATTTAAAATCCTAAAAGATGATGCTGTTAAAGTGCTGCATTCAATATGCCAACAAATCTGGAACACTCAACAGTGGCCACAAGACTGGAAAAGGTCAGTTTACATTCCAATTCCAAAGAAGGGCAACGCCAAAGAGTGTTCAAACTACCGCACCATTGCGCTCATTTCACATGCCAGCAAGGTGATGCTCAAAATCCTACAAGCTAGGCTTCAGCAGTATGCGAACCGAGAACTACCGGAAGTACAAGCTGGGTTTCGAAGAGGCAGAGGAACTAGAGATCAAATCGCCAACATTCGCTGCATCATGGAGAAAGCAAGAGAATTCCAGAAAAACGTCTATTTCTGCTTCATTGACTACGCTAAAGCCTTTGATTGTGTGGATCACAACAAACTGTGGCAAATTCTTAAAGTGATGGGAGTACCAGACCACCTTACCTGTCTCCTGAGAAACCTGTACGAAGGTCAAGAAGCAACAGTAAGAACCAGACATGGAACAACCGATTGGTTCAAAATTGGGAAAGGAGTACGACAAGGCTGCATATTGTCACCCTGCTTATTTAACTTATATGCAGAGTACATCATGAGAAATGCCGGGTTGGATGAATCACAGGTCGGAATTAAGATTGCTGGAAGAATTATCAACAACCTCCGATATGCAGACGATACCACCCTAATGGCAGAAAGCGAAGAGGATCTCAAGAGCCTCTTGTTGAGGGTGAAAGAGGAGAGTGCAAAAGCTGGTTTGAAACTCAACATTAAAAAAACGAAGATCATGGCATCTGGCCCCATCACTTCCTGGCATATAGAAGGGGAAGAAATGGAAGCAGTGACAGATTTTACTTTCTTGGGCTCCAAGATCACCGCAGACGGTGACTGTAGCCATGAAATTAAAAGACGTTTGCTCCTTGGGAGGAAAGCTATGGCCAACCTAGGCAGCATAGTAAGAAGCAGAGAAATCACCTTGCCGACAAAGGTCCGTCTAATCAAAGCTATGGTTTTCCCAGTAGTAATGTATGGCTGTGAGAGCTGGACTATAAGGAAGGCTGAGCGCCGAAGAATGGATGCTTTCGAACTGTGGTGCTGGAGAAGACTCTTACGAGTCCCCTGGACTGCAAGGAGGTCAAATCAGTCCATCCTAAAGGAAATCAACCCTGAGTGCTCATTGGAAGGACAGATAATGAAGCTGAAGCTCCAATATTTTGGCCACCTAATGCGAAGAGAAAACTCCCTGGAAAAGACCCTGATGCTGGGAAAGACTGAAGGCAAAAGGAGAAGGGGACGGCAGAGGATGAGATGGCTAGATAGCATCACGGATGCAATGAATATGAACTTGAGCACGGTCCGGGAGAGAGCGCAGGACAGGAAGGCCTGGCGTGCTATGGTCCATGGGGTCACGAAGAGTTGGACACGACTGAATGACTGAACAACAACAACAACAACAAAAGGATTGTCATGTCATTCTTGTAACCATGAACTATTCTGAAAAAGGGGCCACATGAATGCTTATGAAGATAAGCACTCAGCCTATAAGATATTTTTTAAAGCCGTTAAAAAGAGTACCAAATGCCACACGGCAGTGGTGCAACTAGGGCTGGACTGTGGGTCCAAAGGCCAGGGCACCATGGACCCCCCCCAAATGGCCACCCAGAGAGTCCCAGGTGGGGGCAGGGCCAAACAGGTAGAGTATCAGCTCCTGGGCCAGCATAGGCATGACGAGGCTGATACTGCTCTCTGCAGCATCTTTTCTTTCTTATTATTTTTTGGGGGAAAACATTTTACAGTCAGCTGGGCATGCCCATGGTTACAGATGCTACATTATTATTGTTGTTGTTGTTGTTGTTATTGTTGTTATTGTTATTATAAATATATATTAGTTTAGAATGTGAATCTGCTCATGCTTGGAGTATTTGGTTTTTTAAATTAGGGTTGACAATTTGTTTTTTGTTCCCGCCTCCCAGCTGAGCAGAGCAGAGCAGAGCAAGCTGCTCCAGCTGGTCCAGGGACTACAGAAGCAGGCAAGCTCCCAGAGAGCGAGCGAACAGAGCGAGCGAACAGGGGGAGCAAACAGGAGTTGGCCAGGGGAGTTGCAGTGGTTGAAGAGACAAAGGAGACAAAGGAGACAGAGGCTAAGAGGTAAGTGGGTTGCAGGAAGCCCAGGGGGCTGCCCTTTATCCTTCTGACTGGCTGTGAGCTCACCAGGAGCTTCTGAGAGCTCCAACTGAATTGGAGGGGTGTGGCCTGAGTACTCCCAGCAGCTGACTGGGCGGGAAGCTTCAGTCTGTTTCCCGCCTCCCAGCTGAGCAGAGCGGAGCAGAGCAGAGGAAGCTGCTCCAGCTGGTCCAGGGACTAGAAAAGCAAGCAAGCTCCTAGAGAGCGAGCAAACAGGGGGAGCAAACAGGAGTTGGCCAGGGGAGTTCGGCAGGGGAGGTCAAGGGGGAGGCCCCTAACATTTTTTTAAATTATTTTTATTTTTTATTTTAACTAACTTTTTTCCATTTATTTGTCTTGTAACACACACTTTCACACCAGTGGGACTCTGCTTTTAACCTCTACTGAGGAGAGGAGCAGGCACAGGCTAGTCTAGAACAATCACAAAGCTAGACACAAAAAGGGAAAAGAGGCTATGGAAGGACAAGACTCTCCAGTGGTGGTGACCTGCAAGGTGTGTGCAATGTTTGTTTTCTTGCCTGAGAACAACATGGCCTACACCTGCAAGTTGATCACGCTGCTGGAGGAAAAAGTAAGTGGACTGGAGCGGCGACTGTCGACCCTCCGGGGAATAAGAGAACACAAAGAGTTCTTGGACAGAATGGGGGAACTACAGCAGCAAAGGGCAGACCAGAAGCTTGAAGAGCAACAGCAAGAGGAGGCAGTGGGAAATGCTGAGGTGAAGAAAAATGGAATAGAGGATACTCCTTGGAAAAGGGTGACAGTTAGGAGAAGAAGAACTAGACGCCACTCTGCACCAGTGGAAGCAGTGGAGCTGTGGAACCGATTCCAGGTACTTGCGGATGAGACTGGAGGACAGCCTGCAGAGGAAGAATCACAGGGGAACCTGCATGAGAGTGAGCAAGAGGCTAAAGGTCAGTCAAACAGAGGCGATGAAACCCAGGCCTACAAGAAGAAGAAGAGAAGAGTGGTAGTAGTGGGAGACTCCTTGCTGCGTGGGATCGAGACCCAAGTATGTCGCGAAGACCCATGGACTCGCCAGGTATGTTGTCTCCTGGGAGGACAGATTAGAGACGTGACTGAAAGGTTGCCTGCACTCATAAAGCCCACTGACAGGTATCCCTTTCTTCTCATCCATGTGGGAACAAATGATACCGCCAAGCGGAGCTACGAAGAGATCACGTCAGACTTTGAAGCTTTGGGAGGAAACTCAAGAACTTTGGGGCCCAGATAGTTTTCTCATCCATCCTTCCAGTAGTTAGAAGAGGGATAGAAAGGGAACGAAAAATACTCTGGGTGAATGACTGGCTACAAAGATGGAGCCGACGAGAGAGATTTGGATTTTGGGGCCACGGGCTATACTTCCTGGAAGATGGGCTGTTGGCTAGGGATGGGTTGCACCTCACAAAGGATGGGAAGAATGTGTTTGGCCACAGCATGAAGAACTTCATCAGGAGGGCTTTAAACTGAATCCTACGGGGAAGGGAGATGTAATGTTGGGGGTAACAATGGACATAGGCGCATGCACTGCAATGGAGAGAACAGCTCTGATAGCACCCAGTAATAGTCTTCAGACACATGTAGGAAGAAAGCCAGACTATGAAGCACATGGTCTTCGATGTCTATATACTAATGCCCAGAGTATGGGGAACAAACAGAACGAACTTGAACTCTTAATACAAGAGGGAAATTATGACCTGATAGGTATAACTGAGACTTGGTGGGATGACTCTCATGACTGGAATACAGCAATTGAAGGATATAACTTGTTCAAAAAGAACAGGAGGAACAGAAAGTGAGGTGGGGTTGCACTGTATGTGAAAAATACAGTCTACTACCGGCCATCCAATCAAGGAGAAGACAAGGATGAAACTTTTGAAAAGCAAATAGCCAATGTTTTAAGGAAGCATGATGTAGTAGTAATGGGGGACTTCAATTTCCCCGATACTTGTTGGGAGACAAATTCTGCAAAACATGGCCCCTCCAGGAAATTCCTGAGTTGTGTGGCGGATAACTTCCTCCTACAGGAAGGAATTAGAGGATCGGCTATCCTTGACTTGATCCTAACCAACAGAGATGACTTAGTGGATAAAGTAGCAGTTACAGGAACTCTGGGGGAAAGCGACCATGTTGCACTTGAGTTCTTGGTTCTAAGGGAAGCAAAATCCGAGAGTAGTCAAACGCGTACCCTGGATTTTAGGAAAGCTGATTTTCATAAACTCAGAACAATGATCAGTAAGGTCCCATGGCAAGCGTGCTAGTGAGAAAAGGAGTCCAAGATGGGTGGGAGCTTTTAAAAAAGGAAATTCTCAAGGCACATTCACAAGCAATTCCAACAAGAAGAAAAGGTGGAAGACAACAGAAGAAGCCAATGTGGCTTCAAAAAAAGCTTAGGGATGACCTGAAAACAAAAAAGGACACATATAGGAAGTGGAAAGAAGGCCAAGTAACAAAGGAAGAGTACAGGCAGATAGCACAGAATTGCAGGGATGGCGTCAGGAAGGCTAAAGCTGAGAATGAGCTGAGGTTAGCAAGGGATGTTAAAAACAACAAAAAGGCTTTCTTCAGCTACGTGCATAGTAAAAGGCAGAGGAAAGAAATGGTTGTTCAGCTATTAAATAAGGATGGCAAAACAATAACAGATGACAAAGAAAAGGCAGAGGTGCTCAATTCCTACTTTGGCTCAGTCTTCTCCCAAAAGAGGGTCTATGACCCCCCTGGCAAAGGCGAAGTACAGGCTGAAGGGGCAGGATTGCAGCTTGAGATCGACAGGCATATGGTCAAGGAACACCTCATTACTATGAATGAGTTCAAATCTCCAGGGCCAGATGAACTGCATCCTAGAGTCATAAAGGAACTGGCAGAAGAACTCTCAGAACCACTGTCTATTCTCTTTGAGAAATCATGGAGGACGGGGGAAGTGCCAGATGACTGGAGGAGGGCTCATGTTGTCCCTATCTTCAAAAAGGGGAAAAAGGAGGAACCTGGGAACTACAGACCAGTCAGTCTGACATCAGTCCCTGGGAAAATTCTGGAGCAGATCAGAAAGCAATCCATCTGGAAGCACCTTGACAACAATGCAGTGATTACTCGAAGCCAACATGGATTTGTCAAAAACAAGTCCTGCCAGACAAATCTGATCTCATTTTTTGATCAAGTAACCTCCCTTGTAGACCGTGGGAATGCTGTAGACATCATATACCTCGACTTCAGCAAAGCTTTCGACAAAGTGCCCCATGATATCCTGATGAGCAAACTAGCTCAAAGTGGGCTAGATGAAACAACGATCCGGTGGATCCACAGTTGGCTACAGAATCGGACTCAAAGAGTGCTTATCAATGGGACCTTCTCAAACTGGGGAGAGGTAATGAGTGGGGTACCGCAGGGCTCAGTCCTGGGCCCAGTGCTCTTCAACATTTTTATTAATGACTTGGGGGAGGAGGTGCAGGGAATGCTGATCAAATTTGCAGATGACACAAAATTGGGAGGGATAGCTAATACTTTGGAAGACAGAAACAAAATTCAAAGTGATCTGGATAGACTGGAGCGCTGGGCAGAAAACAACAGAATGACATTTAATAGGGACAAATGCCAAGTTCTGCACCTAGGAAAAAGAAACCAAATGCACAGTTACAAGATGGGGGATACGTGGCTCAACCACACTACAAGCGAGAAGGATCTTGGAATTGTTGTCGATCACAAGCTGAATATGAGCCAACAATGTGATGTGGCCGCAAAAAAGGCAAATGCTGTTTTGGGCTGCATTCATAGAAGCATCGCTTCCAAATCCCGGGAAGTACTAGTTCCCCTCTACTCAGCACTGGTTAGGCCTCATCTGGAGTACTGTGTCCAGTTCTGGGCACCATACTTTAAGAAGGATGCAGACAAGCTGGAGAGGGTTCAGAGGAGGGCAACAAAGATGATCAGGGGACTGGAAACAAAGCCCTATGAAGAGAGACTGAAAGAACTGGGCATGTTTAGCCTTGAGAAGAGAAGACTGAGGGGAGATATGATAGCACTCTTCAAGTACTTGAAAGGTTGTCACAGAGAAGAAGGCCAGGATCTCTTCTTGATCATCCCAGAGTGCAGGACACGGAATAATGGGCTCAAGTTACAGGAAGCCAGATTCCGGCTGAACATCAGGAAAAACTTCCTGACTGTAAGAGCAATACGACAATGGAACCAATTACCTGGGGAGGTGGTGGGCTCTCCCACACTGGAGGCCTTCAAGACGAGGCTGGACAGCCATTTGTCAGGGATGCTCTGACTTGGATTCCTGCATTGAGCAGGGGGTTGGACTCGATGGCCTTGTAGGCCCCTTCCAACCCTACTATTCTATGATTCTATGATTCTATGTGTTTCTCTAACACACTGGGAAGATAGAAGCAATTGCAAAGCATGGAATGGCAGGGGACGGGGGGAGAGAAGGGAGATGCTGGTTGTGCGCTTCATAACTGAAGTAATACACAAGGCCACCTAAAGGGACACCATTAAGTTCAGGGTCTAAAATTACCCAGGTGCACCACTGCGTTAAGGCATGGGAGGGAGGGAGGGAGGGAGGGAAATACTCATGAACATTATCCAACAAGTGCCTATGACAGTCAGTCTAAAACTTACACACATCTGTGTCGGCAGTAACAGCTGCACATCTGGGAGTGATTTTGAGTTTTTCCAGAGTAAGGCTTCAAGTGCTAGAAAAACCTGCAAAATCAGTTTAACCAGAACCATGGATAGATAGGAACACACACACACACACACATCATGAACAGTGTTGGCTCTACAATACCACCTCCAAGTCTCTCAAAGCCTGCTGGCTTCAACTCAGGAGAAATTTGTTGCACTGAAATTCCATTGAAATCAAATGGGTCAAGATAGTTGTGAATAAAGTCCCATTAATTTCAATGAGGCAGCTAACTTTCTCATGATTGGAGCCACTGCCTGTACTCAGCCTAAGTAAGCAAGTAAAATTATTGTCTGAATACACATAATACTTTGAGGGTAATGAGTAAGAATGAGAGGGGAGGGAGTTTCTTTTGACTAAACGATTGTGGTGTTAATTACTTTGGATATTAATTTTGTTCCATGACAATGCCCAACTCAAAAAAAAAATGTTATTTCCATTGTTAACAATTGCACAGTCATCAAAAATTAATCATCCACATTCTCATGAGCTAGATCAAGCTGAAATCAAATTAAAACCCTACATTTTAAAATGTGCAGTCAATCCATCATACAAAGTAATTGACACTTTTAGCCTTACTAAAAAGTACATTGCACTTCCAGTCATTATTTTAAACCCACTCTTTTACATGGTGGTCATTATTCATTTTACGGTACTTACAGCATTTTTAATTCCACTCCTTTTCTGGAGGCGGTGAGATAGTACTTTATCCAAGGGTATACACACACACAGTCCAGAGTTTAGTCTTGGATCAGATCCACCAGATAAATAATTTTGTTGGATGGTCAAGGATTTTGTTTGTGATTGAAACTCAGAAGCCTCCAGTCTATAATACTGGAGAGATCCAAGATACGTAACCCACTGGTAGTGATGTGAAAATATTGACTTGTCAGATGGTCTCGGCCTGGAGAAAGGTACCTTACTAATGTTAACGATGCCGGAAGAGATGGTGTAGCTGTTCCACCTCCCACCTGTGCCTCTTGGTCCTCTTGTTTACCCTTCTCCCTCCACTCGCAATGCACAATACTGAAGCCTGGCTTGCGAAACAGGAAGACCAGGGAAAGAATACAATGGAGGCATGGCAGCTGCAATCTCCCACTGCATCGTTAACCTCAAAGGTAGTGTCCAGTTCTCTGGTTGTAAGAAACAGGGCAGCCTTATGAACAGAGGTTCATAGTGACCCATCTCATGATTTAAGCTGAACTCCTGATCCCATAAGGGCCTGTGGTCAGAATCAGTATGCCGAGAAATAAGGCCTGTGGTATTTGGGCTAATCAGTCCTTTATAAAGGTGAACTGTGTGTGCAGAAATGGCATTTCATTTAGCTCACTCCCTTGAGTTCAGAGGAAGAGGATCCTATATTGGTGAATCCCAGATCAATGTTTCAGACCTACTGGGGTACTAACCTGTCGGTAGGGAAATGCACCTCTTCCACTTTCCTGAAGTCCGTGCTATTCTCCAGCCTGGCTAGCACATCCATCCTCTTCACCATCACCTCCAGCATATCACTCATTTTCCTCAGCACCCCTCTGGACTCCAGGGCACCCATCACTGCAGTCACACAAAAAAAGGCAAGAAAAAGAGAAAGGAAGAGAAGGACAGTCTATGGTGGTGCTCAGTAAGCAGCAGAAACACATTCAGATGGGCTTGCAGCAATGGTGGGCAGGACTTTGGGGCTGAAGTCCACAGGCCCACTGAGCAGAATGAGCAGGAGGACCTGCAGTCGCAGCAGGGCTGGCTGACCGCATGCTGAAGAAAGTGAAATAATATACATTATCATCTACCAAGCAGGGCTCTCCTGCTACCATTAAGTAGCAGAATCTAAAATTACCTAACTGCATCAATGACTTGCAGATTGGAATGATGAGCACTGACCATTGTGAAAAGGATCGTAGGGAGGTGGGAGAATGGGGGAAGGCGGCTCAAGAACTAAGGCAAAGTCTGAAACCGGCCCACATCATGCCTTGCCAGTTTGCTCCTGGAGGGCTGTGTTTTGAATGTGAATAATGTGATATGTAAATAATATTGTTCAAGAGGTGAATAATATCAACGATTCAGTGTGTCTAGCGTTTAGGCTGCACTCCTATGCACACTTGCCTAGCAGCAAATTCCACTGAACTCAGTGGGAGATACTTCTGAGTAAACATTGCAAATATTATCAGCTTCCATTGCTTAATATTTTTACACTGAGATTCATTAGCATGATGGCTGAAAATCCAACAATACAGAATCCATTAAATTAAGGGCAGGTCTACAGTAAATGCATGGATACCCTCAGCCACTGACCAATGCATGTCACCTGGCGTGTTTTACTCTGGTCCTACCTGGTTGTTGTTTTTAGTATCCTTCTGTCTATTTTAGTTCCACCTCAAGGTAAACAATCCTTCATTTGCATACATTTAAAAATGAACATTTCTACATACATTTTATTTACTTAGAGAAGTAGCAACTGTAGCTTTTAGTGCTGAAATTGACTCTAGCTTTAATTCTAACTTGAGCACTGCAAATTGAACATCAACTTAGGGGCATCTTTTTTTGAGGATCAAGTGTGGGGTAGGGTGACCTCATAGAATCATAGAATCATAGAATAGTAGGGTTGGAAGGGGCCTACAAAGCCATCGAGTCCAACCCCCTGCTCAATGCAGGAATCCAAGTCAGAGCATCCCTGACAAATGGCTGTCCAGCCTCGTCTTGAAGGCCTCCAGTGTGGGAGAGCCCACCACCTCCCCAGGTAATTGGTTCCATTGTCGTATTGCTCTTACAGTCAGGAAGTTTTTCCTGATGTTCAGCCAGAATCTGGCTTCCTGTAACTTGAGCCCATTATTCCGTGTCCTGCACTCTGGGATGATCAAGAAGAGATCCTGGCCTTCTTCTCTGTGACAACCTTTCAAGTACTTGAAGAGTGCTATCATATCTCCCCTCAGTCTTCTCTTCTCAAGGCTAAACATGCCCAGTTCTTTCAGTCTCTCTTCATAGGGCTTTGTTTCCAGTCCCCTGATCATCTTTGTTGCCCTCCTCTGAACCCTCTCCAGCTTGTCTGCATCCTTCTTAAAGTATGGTGCCCAGAACTGGACACAGTACTCCAGATGAGGCCTAACCAGTGCTGAGTAGAGGGGAACTAGTACTTCCCGGGATTTGGAAGCGATGCTTCAATTAATGCAGCCCAAAATAGCATTTGCCTTTTTTGCAGCCACATCACATTGCTGGCTCATATTCAGCTTGTGATCAACAACAATTCCAAGATCCTTCTCGCTTGTAGTGTGGTTGAGCCATGTATCCCCCATCTTGTAACTGTGCATTTGGTTTCTTTTTCCTAGGTGCAGAACTTGGCATTTGTCCCTATTAAATGTCATTCTGTTGTTTTCTGCCCAGCGCTCCAGTCTATCCAGATCACTTTGAATTTTGTTTCTGTCTTCCAAAGTATTAGCTATCCCTCCCAATTTTGTGTCATCTGCAAATTTGATCAGCATTCCCTGCACCTCCTCCAAGTCATTCATAAAAATGTTGGCTCATATTCACCTAATGCAAAGGAGGACAGTCCTCATGTACCTTTCACAGTTGTGTAGAAGAATAGGTTTTGGAAAGTGTGGCTTGTCATGTGAGGGTGAAAGGGTCAATTTAGCATGGATTTCTAAATCAATATCTGAATTTCAAGCAGGCAAAACCAATCCAGAATGTTTCACTGATGGATTAGAAAACCTGACATTGCCATATGCCTCAGAATATTCACCAGCAGAGTTTCATCCTACAGCTGATCCTGCTTTTCTCCACTTTTTATCAGTCCTATAAATGCATACATATCAGTGCCTAAACTGGGGTGGTCTAATAAGAACACCCTGTAGTTACAGCTAATGGCCCTGTTTGGATGTAATGGCAGCTTTGGGCAGCAACGTGTGGGTTAACTAGAACAAGCCATGGGTTAACTTGGAGTTGCTTAACCCACAAACAACCCCAACAGCCTGGTTTCAGACATCATGGAAACAACCTACGATACGAATGCCACATTTGTAGGTTGCTGCTGGAAAATGGAAGTGGCTAGTGCACACTGCACATTCCCTCAATGCATGAGTTAATTAACCCATTAATTGCTGCCAAAAGCCACTGTTATGTCTTTTATTGTTTCCCTTCTGGAAATGCCTGGAAGACCTTACTATGAAATCAGAGTGAGGTTCTATTCACATAATACTTGCATGCAGGGTGTTCTCTTTAAGCTAATCTTGGGCACAATCTTATGCCGATTTAGACAGGAGAAAAAGTCCTACAACTCCTTTTTTCTGTCTAAACAGGCATAGGATTGCGCACATACTTATTTAACTTATCTTCTTTATTCTTTTCCTGTGGACTCCTTTAAAGTGCATTTTCGTTGTCAGAGCAGCAGGAGGTTAGAGGACAAAAGAAGCAATCTGGGTCTTCCAGACATACAGTTATGCAGTGCATGTTTTTAAAGTGCTAAACACAGATCTACAATCTGGAATTGAATTTTGGGGTATCCCAATATCCCAGGATTAAGGGAAGAGGCTTTTTCTGCTGCCTGGGATATTATGTACATGAGTTTTGCTTGCCAGTTTATTTCTTCTCAAGGCGAAGACCCTAAGATAGTCTTCAGCGGTCCTTCTCTGGGGGCCTGCCAAAGGAAGTGGGGTAGGTGGCTACTAAGAAGAGGGCCTTTTCTGCTGTGGCAACCCCATTGTGGAATGAGCTTTCCAGGGAGGCTCGCCTGGCACCTATGTTGTGCTCTTTTTGGTGCCAGGTGAAGACCTTCGCATTTTCCCAGGCATTTTAGTCTTTCACTTTCTGTTTCTAAATACATTACTGCATTTTATATCTTCGCAGTGCTGCTAGCTTCTATTTGGTTATTATTTTTGTTTTATACTGTAGTTCGAAACTTGTAAATATTGTACTTTATCATCTTGTGTTTTATGGTTTTAATTGTTGCGAACTACTCAGAGATTTTCGGCTATTGGGTGGTATAGACATGTAATAAATAAAACAAATAAAATAAATTGGTGCCCATGGGCACCACACTGCCTATCCCTGAATTATGAGGCCATTCAACTAAACATTCTTGCTCACTATTTTGAGCAAGAATGTTTTAATAATCACTACTAAAAATGTGTTTTTCTATAAAACTGAACTCCACTCACCAGGGATAACAACCTTGTTACACAATCACTTTTCCTGGGCTGAGAGGGAAGATAATTAAGGATCCCTGGTTTTGCTAGGTTTGCCGACTTCATTACTAGCTCTGCTCCAGTGCCCTTAAAAGCAACCTGACATGCAGAAATTAAGCAAGTGGAGCTTTCCCCATCATTTTGTATCCAAGCCAAGAAAAGGTATCACCTGCTTCATTTACGCATGCCAGGCTGCTCTTAAAAGCACTGCTGCTCCTACACATGGGATGAAGACACAAGGCAACTATGTGGATTGAACTAGGTCCAAAACTTCATTGATTACAATGGCTGATGTGTAACATAACTAACTATCCGCCTCCCTTCCATCCTTCAACATGGGCAATCCATCTACCAAAAGAGAATGTCTCCCACTGCTTCTTTTGGTGGGGTACCTCCACCCTGGCTCTAAGTCTCAGAATGGTTAAAACAACAGTTCCTTGCCCACACACCTTAAAGCTGTGCTGAGGAGGTTATGCTGGTGTAAGTACCTGCTGCCCCAAAGGTGGCAACCTTGCGAGGGGTCAGCAAGTCCAACATCACCCAAGGATGCCTTCTATCTAAGGCCTCCTTTGCCTCAGTGGACAACCTAGAGGCCTGCTAGGCTTCAGTGAACAACCTAGACCTTGTTGTTTAGCTAAGCCAGCCTTCATCAGTTGGATGCCTCAGGAGTGCGCCCATAAGTTTATCTGTGAAACATCTCTCTCCCCAACCTCACTGAACCTTTCTGGAAGCTAAATAGAGTCAAACAGGCCAAATGCAAAGCAAGAATCCCTCCTCCACTTAATAGTCCAGAGTAGGCAAAAACTCCCTTCCTGGGCCAATCAGGACAAGAGAGCCAAATAAATTCCAACTAGGCATCAACGGGCAACCAACAATTCCCACACTGCTTCAAATAGGGCAAGCTGCCAAGAGCTCCAGAGGCTACATGGAGGAAGAAGGGGAAGCTTTAAACAGGTATGGCTGTGCTATCCTCTCACTGGCTGGACCAAACAAGACTTGGGCCAAGGGCTGGCCAAGCCCCCATTTCTTCCTCCTCATGTTTCCCCAAGAGGTGGGAGCAAAGAACCTCCCCCGCCCCGATTCGGTTCTTGAATGCGTAAACAAATCAGAAGTGAAAGTGAATTCTCAAGACAAGCTTTCACATAAACAGCCCCCAGGTCTCTTGAAAGGTTGTTCATACATTAATTTTTATCTGTACCTTGCCTTAAGCTATCAGAGATGGTCAGGGACAAGGAAATAGTGTTGAATACACCACAGTTCAATACAGAGTAAATACAGCTCACTGAATGTTTGCAGTCTAAATGAGACACTAGACAAAGAAAAGCAGAAGCATGAGGGCAAAGCGGAAGGATTAATGGAAATATTTGCAAAAGAAATACACACCTAATACTTTTTTAAAAAACAGCATGCATGTGTGTGTGTGTGTGTGTGTGTGTGTGTGTAGAGAGAGAGAGAGAGAGAGAGAGAGAGTAATGCCCTCTGCATTCTAGAAATGAACACATTCCATGCCTTCAGAACTCTTATCTGCAGAATTCACTGAAATGAAAAGATTGACTGGCAGAACTGCAAAGCTGCTGCCTTATATTAAGTCAGGCCATTGGTCCATCTAGACTGATGTTGCCCTCTCTGGCTGGCAGCAGTAGCTCTCTAATGTCTCAGGAAGAGGTCTTCTTTAGTCCTGCTGAAGATGGTGGATCTAGGACCTTCTGCAAAAGAACAATGTGCTCTACGATTAAACTATGGGCTGTCTTCCCATCCCACCCCAAAATTGGAAGAACCCTTCAAGGATAGACAGAAAAGGTGGCAGCACCAAGAGGTCTAGCATCCCCCCCCACCACCACCAAGGATGCAAATTCTCGAAATAATGCTCAAGGTGAAAAATTTTATTCTGATATAGTATGGCTAATACATTTCAGTGTATTGCCTTTCTCAAGAAGAGAAAGGAGTTGTTCCACTTACTAGGATAGTTCAGTTTTTGAAACAACATGCCTTGATTGAACCACTACAGTAAGGCTGCAATCCAGTAACTGCTTACCTGGAAGTAAGCACCATTTAACTCAATGGGACATATATTGAGTAGACATTCTAGGATTGCACTGTAAGTGTTACAAAATGGTTTTGCCCCTGAAGTGGATAATACACCGAAACATTTTGGCCATATGATATCTCCTAATACATCTTTTCACTTCAAGCATCATCGTGAGACTTATTCTGCTGGGGCGAGTAGGTTCCAGAAGCTCTCAGGAATACCATCTCACAATGTTACACACTGAAGACCACACCATGCTTTTTGAACATATGAAAAATCCGTGCTTCAATATCCAGCTGATGCATGGGTCACAAAACATGCCTCACAGGCAGCCTTCAAACTGCAGGTCTCACCTTGCTGACCTCCAGTGGCAGCTGGTGACTCCAGTTCCAGAGGGGCTGTGATTCCATTCAGGGTTTTAGTTACCACCAGTCAAAACTCCGGTGGTGCTATCCAAGGCGCTGAAAGGTGTTATCCAAGGTGCTGAGCACATTTTGCTGAGCACATTATGTTTCAATATATTTCCTCACAAAACAAAATATATTTAGAAACATGTATCTCAAAGTACACATTTCTAAAAGTCTTTTATCCTAAGATATGCATCTCTAATGCACATTTTGGTACATTGCTTTGAGCCAAGAACTTGTGTTGCAAAATCTGGAGAAGTGTGAAATTCAAAGGATAACTACATTCCAATCTGCACATTAGTCTTGCAGATACAGATCAGGTCAGTTCGTATCAGAATTCACAAAGGATGAATTCCTCAAGCATCCCTCTCTGCCACAAACCAGCATCAAGATGGAGGACTTCTCATATTTTCTAACTCCAAAGTTAATGAAAGCAGTTTCTTTTACTGAGAAAGACAAACAACCTCCAGTCCTCAGGAACTTGTATAGAGAGCAGGTCATCACATTCTGTCTATGAGGGCTTTAATATATTGCATCTCCAGTATATACAAACCCATCACCAGTAGACTTTCTCCCAAGGGATATTGGTAACTTGCAACTCTCAGCATTGCACAGGCCAGGCTATGTCCTTGTGCATACATCATTTGTAAAATCACACAATAACTTCCGGCTCCAGACTCTCTTTAGGTGGCAGTGATGTATGATGAGGAATAGACACCATTAAATTATCTGGCTCCCAGGTAGAACTTTTGGATGCTATATAAACAATAGCAGCTTTGGTTGGCTGCTGAAAGAAAAGAATGGGGTGGCTGGAATTGTATAAAATGCCCATTCTCAGTAGCAAAATAACTGACTTCATGTCCAGTTATAAGAACTGCATATAAGAACACTGTGACATGCTTGTATTTATGTTTCTCAGATGTGGTGAGGCACAGAGGTGGAAGTGGAGGTATGAACAATAGATGACAGCTTCAGCCAAACTAGCTAGCTAGCCAGCTGAAATATTTCTTGGCTGCCTTTCAGGGCAAGAACCCTCCCAAGGCAGCATGCAACAATAAAACTTGCGTAATAAAAACTGATATGATGAAAACAGTAAAAATAGCAACAGCAGCAAACATCCTAAAAAACAACAGAAAAACAAGACCGACTACATACACTCTGTCTATGCCAATGGACTGGCAATGGACTGGCAATGCCAATGGACTGGGAGACTGTTAGGGGGGTGAGCAGTACACCAAAAGAATCCCAATCCTAACTCGGTTACCCAACACTAGGTACCACTGGCTCCCCCACTCACAGATCATTTCCTCCCAGTCAAGCACAGAAAACCCAGACCAAAGTGTGTCCTGCTACATCTGTTGGGCCAGATATTATCTGAGGCAGGCCCATGCTTGACATGGTGGCCATGACATCCTGAGCCGCTCCTGACAAGGTAGTCTCAGCATGAATATTAAAGTCCCACAAGCCTTGGGGACTCCTCAATACTATATTCGAGACCACTTCGGTCAGCTCAAGCTGGGAGACTGTTAGGTAGGGGGGTGAGCAGTACACCAAAAGAATACCAATCCTAACTCCGGTACCCAACACTAGGTACAAACACTCAAAACTGACTGACAGATGGATGGCATATAGGACCAGAAAGATGGAATCCCTATAGACCAAGGCTATCCAGTCAAGCTTGGTGCTGTACAAGAAACCTTAGTGGACACAACTGGGAGAGGCTAGCCTCCCCTGCTTCATCCAAGCAGGTTTCAGTGACTCAGGCCAGGTCAGCACGCTCTTCATTTATCAGGTCAGACATGGTGCAGCCTTTCCCATTAGCTGACCTGGCATTCATCATCAGCACCTTCAAGCTAGAGGGACTGCAGGCAAGCCACCAAAATTACTAAGGCTGGAAGGTGGACTGGAAAGGGATTGCTGTGTCCTTTCTACCTTCTTTGGCTAGACAGACACAGGAGTCAGGAGTGGGGGTTTTCTGCTGCTTGCTTTACTGAAACTTCTAGAAGAACTGAGAATGCAAAATAGGGCTTGCCTGGATCTGTTTGCAGGCAGCCCTAAATAATCAAAAGGAGAACAAAAGATTACAGGCACACTCAGTCAACTACAGTCACAACAGTTGTGGCCCAATACACTACAGAGATAAAGTACACAGATGACTCAATCACCTTCCCCTCCCCTGATGTTGTCACCTCCCACCACTATAACACTCTTTGCCCGGCACTACATCTATAGTGGCCTCAACTTCCTCCACTGCTAAACACATTACAAGTCTCAGTTGATACCCTGCCCCCAAAGCCCACCAGGATCTCAAGCCCAGCAAACTAAACTAATACCAGCAGTTTCACACCCCAACTAGAGGGGGGGAGGAAGATGGAGAGAACCCCTTCTCTATCCTGCCATTTTACCAGAAGCTCCTCTTCAAAAGAGTCTGCCCTTGCCCCTCCCTGAAGGGACGCCCCAAAGGGACAACCCCCTTTGATGGTGACACACCAGAGGCAACATGCCACCAGAGGCAGCCTTCCAGATACGCCCCACCTCCCAGGAATTTCCTCAAACAAGCCGAATTAACCTCAAATTTACCTCAATTTAACCTTGAATTTACCTCAGACAAAATGTTTACCTCAGATCAACGTCAAATTTACCTCACCTCCCAGGAATTTCCTCAAACAAACTGAATGAACCTCAAATTTACCTCAGAAAAACCAAAATACAGTTAAGTCCTTACTGGGTGGGGCTGGTCCTCTAGGCCTTGTTTGCTGTTTCCAAAGCTGGTGTTGGCTTTCTCCTACAGATCCATTTGCACCCTGGAGGAAGTGAGATGGCAGTATCTCCAGCCAGGAGCTGATGTTTCAGCTGCTAAGGTTGCTGCTGTTCTGTTCTGGGTCCAAATAAGCCCCACCTGTACTCCAAGAAGCTGAAATCAGAATTCTCCACTCCACCCCATTTTATCCTCACAACAATCATGTGAGGTAAGTTATGCTGAGAGAGGGGGGCACTGGCCCAAAGTTACCCACTGAGCTTCTTGACCGAGTAGGGGTTTGAACTTGGGTTTCCCTAGAATTAATCCAACACTCTAATCACTACACCACAGTAGCTGCAGCAGGTACACCTTTGAGAGTACATGTCCCTACTACCCTATTCTCTTGGGGACCAGAATCACAGGATTTGGGGCAGAGTGCAAATGTCTGTCCACCCTCTCCACCCACCGCACCCCCACTCTATGATTGTAGACCCTTTTCCTTTCTCCATATAGATATATTCCACAATCACATTTATACAACAAACATATCCAGTTTAGGCCAGTTATACAATGCCTTTGCTTCTCCCAAAGAATCATGGGAATTGAGGGATGTCTTTGCCAGAGACCCCTAACTCATGAGATACAGTTCCCAAAATTCCCTGGGAAAGGGAACGAATGTAAAACCAGCTTAAGCTGTAGTATAGGTATGCCTTGCATAGTGCTGTCTTTGAACAAGACACAGTGTGGGGTGGGGTAGATTTTCCCAGAGTTCAGCACCTATCCATGAGGGGGATTCTCCAAAATATTTCATCATTGTACACTAGCTGGCACAGTACAGTTGGTAGTTATAGAATATTGGGAGATGTATGGGACTGGAAGCCTCAAAATGTCAATCTCACACAGATGGCAAACCCTGTCAACACTGCTAAATGTACAAAAGTAAATAAAACTTGGAACTATCAGGGCTCATACCTGCCTGTGCATCCTCCTTTCTGGTCTTGAGTCCCTTCCTCTCAATACTAGCTATGTCATAATCATTGTCATAATCAAAGAGGGGAAGGCATTCCTTCTAAAAACAGAAGGGACAGCTGGACCTTGGAAGTTGCCCATCAACAGTTACTAGCATCTGAACAGGAGACTGAGTAAGGCGCTCAGGTCACCTGGTCACATTGTTCCCTGCTATGGTGAAACGTATTGTTTCTATTTCACTTACAGTCATAATTTCTAAATTTCCATCCATACATAGAGAGTTAAATTCAACATTGTGCTAGTGGATGTCTGCTAGCACAATGGGACTTTCTCCATCTCTCTTCCCTCCAGCAGCCCTTCTGTCACACAAAAATATGCTCTGAAGGGTTTCCCAGCCTTCCACAGCAGATTTTAAGACATGCAGGCAGCTGTAGGGGGAAGGAAGAATCACCCCACTCCCGGCTCTGCTGATGGAACTGCTTCCATCAGCTGAATGACACCATTGGATACAACCAATACAATAGCATATGCAATGTCATGCAAATCAGTGCACTTTTTTTGGATGATGCATAAGTGGCCACCCTAATGTGCTCTTTCTCCGTCTGCCCTAGGAAACTGCTCCTTTTGTGCCATAAGAAAGTTCCTTGTCACTGGCATTTTCATTACTCGCATTCAGAATCAGAACATTAAACCAGAGTACACAGGAGCTGAAGAATCAGTTCCCAAAGCCCCACCTTCTTTGGAAAGTGCTTTGGGACTGGCATTTGCAGAGTGCATTGCACTGGATTATAGAGGTGGAGAGATCAACCAGCTGTTAATTATACCATAAAAACATGCATTAACTGAAAAGGTGGCTGCTAGTCTGTAGGCACTATCTGTGCCTTGCCTCCTTTTGCATCTGTAATATAACCACCAAAACTGGACCCTTTTCCCAGGTATCAGGGAGGGAGAATAATAGCTTCCAGCAGGCAGAATATTTGCAAAGAAAGCCGGCAAAAACAGAATCAAATTGCAGCTGAGTATTTGAGACTGACCAGTGATGCTGCATGTTATTAAATCTTCAGATCTGCCAAAATTTCTGCTGCAGGCTTTAGTGGAGACTGGGTTAAGCAACTTAGAAAGGGAGGAGGAGGAGGAGGAGGAGAAATCATCTGGATGGGATAAAAGCACAGACAGCAGAGAGCAGCATCAAAAATGCTGTAAGTTAGTTATTAAACTAATGAATGACATAAAAGCTGAACGGAATGTTCCCTGGAAAATTGCTATCTAATTGGTTGAACAGATTTGCATAATGCAAATTGGAAAGGAAGATTCTTGTTACATTTTCAACATTCTGGTTGAGTAATACACATGGATCATTCGAAAATATCCTGCATTGGGGAGTGTGTGTGCATATGTGTGCGCCAACCCTCAAAAATAGCAGATACTATTGGTGAAGTGCAAGGAAAGGCAGGTTCTTAACTAATTTTCACCATGCAATTGCACATGTACACACTTCACACAGTTGCTGGAGAAAGTTCCTTGTAAGCCAATGATACGTGAGTACACTTCAGCCATGATTTCTGCCAAAATGGTAGCTCTATAATTTTATTGTTCTACTGGGTTGGGTACTGTTTATTTCTTTTATTGTTGTGTTTTTAATTTTAATATATTAGTGATTTTAATATATTTGTTTTTATTATTGTTTTTATTATGTTTTTCTTTTAATCTTGTTTTTATTGAGTGTTATTTTTGGGTGGAAAGGCAGGAGATGCATCAAACAAACAAACAAAACAAAACATGGGAACTGGCTCAAAACTGGAGGGCGGGGCAAAATGAAAAACAACCCCTAGCTCACTTTATTTATTTTGCTGCTACCACCAAAATTTTTGGTAGCAGTGCTCCTCTGTACAATTTCAGGATGAGGGTGCTTGTTAAGGCCCTGCTCTGCCTCAGTGGTGGCAAGGTGAGGGCTTCATGTCACCAGGCATTGCTGCAGCTTGGATTGCAGGATTCTACTATGGGTCAGATCTTGAGCAGGGATTTGAGTGGATCAGGTTTTACATGGAAGCTGGATGGGAATATATCAGCACCATGGAAAGCTCCAAGTGAAGCTGCTGCTGGAAGCCAGACATATAGCAGAGCAAGACTGAGCCTTAAATAAGAGTTTGGTGGCATTCATGCTGGTTGGCCCTGCCTCCATACCGACTGAGGCTTTGTCTCTTAAAGGGGCCAGGCCTGTTTTAGCAATCTCAACTTATGATGACATAGAATTGGCTGTGCCATGCTACTGATCTCACGGTCTGAGTCCTCAAAGTCTGAGGATGGTAACACAACCTCCTCTGAATGCAGGGGAGCCAATCCTTGGGGACTTTCTGGAGAATTGGGTCCTGGGAAGGTAGAGGCCTCAACACCATTCTGTGGCCGAGTTCTCTCCCTGAACCATTAACTCCGGAGCCCTTCTTCTGAGGACAAGGGGTCAGGATCCCCTGAGGATGAGGATTCTGGGTCTTGATCCATGACATCCCCCCACCACTGCTAACTCCACTCCTTTGGGTGGCTGGCAGTCACCGTTTCCCCCCATAACTCCCCTCAGAAAGATGTAGCACACTTCCCAAGCGAGTTACAAGAAATAAAATGGTAGTACTGCCACTGGTACTAAGATCCCACCTTAACCCCCCCCCCAATGTCACTGCCTGCAAATGGGTTAGTAAAATTTGAGGGGAGTGATTACTCAACTCTAAGTCAAAGAGGCAAGTTTCAGCCCATGCTCAAGGATCCAGAAAGCCTGAAAATAAATCCAATTTATATTCAGACTGACTACTGAGCAGGGAAGCTCCCATCTTGCATCCACAGAGATAGGGGAACCAGCCCACATTCTGAAAATCCTTATTGTCCCCAGCACTACTGTCCATGTATGCTCTTGTCTTGTCCTGAAGATACCTTGTTTCCTTTAGCAATTCACCCACCTTGCATGGCACAGTCAGAAATGTGATGGGTTCCTTTAAATAAAATTATACCAGAAGGATTTTAAAAATAAACAACTCCATCCTTTTGCTCATTTTTTTCCATTCATGGATTGTTTTCAGTGCTAGCGGATGGGGTTGATGGAAGTGGACCACATTATCACCTGCCAATTCCAGCAGACAAATACAGAAGCTTTACTCTTGCAGGGATTCTTTGTCCATCCTCCCATATTTTTTTCCCCTGGGGCTTATGGAAGATAACAAGATATATATGACAGAACTTGGCAACAGTTATTATTGGGAAATGTGCTGCTGCTTCTGACTCTATATATATAGAGGGGGGGGGAGAGAGAAGATGCTGATGCAACTCTTTTATAATGCAGGAGCCAGGATTAATTTGTCCTAAACCCAAAGCATATTTCTGGACACCTGCAGAATTAGAGCTCAGTTAACTGACAGCTAGTAAAAAGCCCATCAAGCTGGGGTGCAGTGCAGTGTGTGTGTGTGTGGGGGGGGGAGATATAGCAATATTTTTTCCCTGCCCCAGTTTTGTTTCAGAGCTATCAGTTAGAAAGGCAGCTGTTGACAGGCGGCTGCAAAACTGCAGTGGCAAGCTGCAGGCTTCCAATTGGTCCCTTGCCTGCCTGCTTGCCTGTCTTCCTTCCACAGACCTATTATCACTAGGATTGCCCTTTTACTGGTCTAACCAGTAAAACCATTTTCTGTTGGGCAGGAGTCAGCACCTAGAACACTCAGGCAGCTACCAGGGCCTCACCATCCTGGCAGCACCCACCGGCCCTGGGACCCTTGTACTGGACAGCCCAGTCTGTGAGCTGCCATTTTAAATTTCCTACAATGTCTTGGAGCAGCAGTATTGTGGGAAATTTAAAATGGTGGCTTGTTGCTACCCAGTGCCACCAGGTCTTCCACACAGCCAGGGATCACTCATGTAGGGAAGTCCATGAGAGGGCACTTCTCTAAGGTTCCTTCAAACCTGGACCTGCCAAGTAATGTAATTACATTTCAAATTATACAAGACTTTGCAAATGACTGACTATATCAGCTCTGCCCCTGCCCTATCAGGTTTCACCCTGCTTTTATTCCTGATCCAACAGGTGGACCCAGGAGATTTACTCCTGGGTCCACCTGCTCCACATCTTGTGCCACCTAGAGGACAACTATTTATTTAAATTAATTGGCCAGCCCAGTGGCTGTCATAGAAGAACTGGCTGTGATGTATCTGAGTAGACCAGGGCAGTATTCCTATAGTCCCCTGGGTCTTGAGCCAAGCATGTAAATGCAGTACAGCAATACATAGCACAGTGCTACACAGAAGAATGAGAGCCAGTGTAGTATAGTGGTGAGAGTGACGGACTGGGAGCCGGAAGATCTGGGTTCTAGTCCCCACTTGGCCATGGAAGCTCACTGGGTGACTTTGGGCCAGTCACAGACTCTCAGCCCAACCTACCTCACAGGGTTGTTGTTGTGAGGATACAACGGTGAGGAGGAGGATAATGTAAGCCGCCTTGAGTTCCTTGCGAGAGGGAGAAAGGCGGGGTATAAATGCAATAAAGAAAGAAAGAAAGAATGGACAGTGCAGTACAGTTTTGGGGCTTTCACGATAGCACATTGAAGTTGGGTTCAGGGACAACTGGGAGCCATGTGGTAGCAACCTGAAAGCTTATCATATCACATGCACACACACACATGCAGGAAGTAGGATAGCCATATGTCCCGCTATAGGACAGTCCTTTATTGGAAGGGCTGTCCAGTGTAAGTCCAGTTTAAAGATAAAGAACCATCAGAGGGAGAACTGGGCCTTGAACTTGTCCATCAAGAGCTCCTGGACAGCAGACAGAGCAGCAAGGCACACAGGTCACCTGGTCACAGTCGTCAACACTATGGTGAGTTGTACTGTATTTCTATTTAAATTATAAGAATTACTTCTAACTTTGCATCTATACAAATAAATTAGCATATGCAAACCAGTGTCCTCTATTGTCTTATTTTTTGGTGATGCATTTCCTCTTTTTTGGCAATTTCTAAGTAGCCACCATAGCAGGGAGAGAATGGTCTGTGTCCTTCAACCATGTGGTGAAGCCCAACATTAGCACATTTCTGGTTCCCCAGATTTCTGAGCAGCTGTGATGGGGAGGTAGAGTTGGGTTTAGTCTTTTTCCAACTATCTCCACACATAGCTTTTTCTTTCATTCATTTTTATACTGCCTAATAGCCAAAGCTCGCTGGACAGCTCACAAAATTATAGCAGCCATGCAGCTTGTCAGTTCTACAAACATGGCTCCTGGTCATTTGAACCCACCCTAGGGTACTTTAAATGATAAAACACCTGAGCTTACAACTAAGAGGTGTACACATGACAGAGAATTACAGCCAATGTTCACTCTCTTAAGAGCATTTCTGTATGTTATATGGGCTTCCGAATGCATTTGTCTCTTTCACATATTACCTCTCTCTCTCTCTCTCTCCCCCCTCGCTCCCTCGCTCTCGCTCTCTGTCTCTCTCTGTATGTGTGTGTATATATGTATGTATATGTGTGTGTGTGTGTGTGTGTGTGTGTATATATATATATATATATATATATATATATATATATACACACACACACACACACACCCCTAGGCATCAAATATAGTGTGTGAATTGGCACTAAGTACTCCCAAGTGAGATGATCAGAAGTCCTGTGAGCATTGCTTATTTCTTAAAACAGAAAGTACCAGAAGTCAAGCTTATCAGGAAATCCCACCCTGTATCTTTGTTAGCGAACAAAGGTAGATAGTGTGACCTGCAAAAATCCTGATCTCAAGAACCAGCACACAGTGCCTGAACCAACACACAAAGGAATGAACAACATGTGCATTCAAATTTCTTCAGAGAACAGGTACGTGGTATGACATCACCCAGGTAGAAAGAGGGCTGACTAGAATGATCTGGTTTTAAGCTACTTGATCTGACAATGGAGAAATCAAAAATGAAGTAGACATCTCAGAGGGCATCACTAATTATGTAGGAGTGGGGGGAAAGCTTATAATGAGTCTTGATAATAAACAAGGGCAAGCAAGAATACACAAGTTTTTTTAAAAAAAACATGCATGAAATTAATTGGAGTTTGCTGATGAATGACAGGGTGTTTTTTTCTGAAAGGCTGGCACTCTTTAAGACAGTTAATGAATAGGGTAGAGATTTTCATATGGTACTTTGAAATAATGACCATCATCAATCACCTCGCACTATCTCAGGAGATGTGACAACAAACACAGAGGAGGTTTGAGGGAACAACTTATGAAGCTGCAGAGGGGGCAGAGAGCTAAGTAATTAGAAGTAATCGGATGAAAGCAAAGGTGGATGAAGACAAGTCATGAGCCTGATGCTTATTTAAATGTGTGGCATTTTCCCCAGGGAATAAGAGGAGTGCCAATCTAGTTAAAAGAGATGGAGGGTTGGAGGGATGAAAAGAACCTGGATCTCTTATTAGCTATGCTGAGACAAAATTCTCTACATCCAACATCCCATACAGATTGATTCATATAGGTCAACATGTAGTGTACTGAACAGCGATAATAGAAAGGACCTAAACACCATGCCAAAAGTACAGGGAATGTATGCTGCCATCACAGGCCACCCTTCAGCCAGTAACACAGACTCAATGGGGACTATTAGCTGATGAAGAGAGATTGTAACTTGCAAGACTGCTGAATGTCTGAAGATATCTATGTTGGGACACTGGGGGGACTTAACATTAGACTTTTAACATAGAAATATCCACAGACAGCAGGGGCATAGTAGAGAAGATATTGGCAACTTCCTGTTCCATTTGGAAAACAGAGAGCCCCTCTGCCCCAAAACCTGTTGACTTATCTTTCTATCTCAGAAAACAGTGCCCAGTATCAGATACCCCAAATGAGGAGCAAAAAAGGGCAACCAAAATAATCAAGGGGATGGACTAATTTTTCTGTGAGGAAGGGTTACAACATTTAGGGTCTTTAGCTTAGAAAAACAAAGAGTAACAAGGTCCATGAGCAATAAGGGAAGGTCTTTGAACCTTGCTGACTTATAGGCCAGCATCAAGAATAGGCATGGTTGGGCACCTGCCAAGGGCTCACACCCCAGTTAGGGATGTCAGAGAATTCCACCACAGATCTCGGTGAGGCCAAATGCCAGTGCATTCGGCACCCCGAACTCCGTGGCGGAATGGCCTGCCACCCCCCCCACCCCCGTGGATCCCCCCTGGGACGAGACTCACCTGGGGCGGATCTTCCGGGCGGCGGCAGCAGTGGCTGCAGTGGCTGCGGTGGCGGCAGTGGCCGGTCTTCCGACCAGCTGCCGCCGCCACCATTTCCAGGCTTGTGTAAAAAAAAAAAGATGTGATAGGCTACGTAAAGATTTATGTAGCCTATCATGGCTAGGTTAAAAAAAGAAAAAAACGACATGATAGGCTACGTAAATCTTTATGTAGCCTATCATGGTTGGGTGGGTTTAAAAAAAAATGTGTACGCAAATGGCGGCAGCTATGGCCGCCGCCATTTGCGTTCCTTCTTTTTGGCCGTCTTAATCTACGTAAATATTTATGTAGACTATGATGGCGAAAATCAAGGGGAACGCAAATAGCGTAGCGGGTGCTATTTGCGTCCCCTTTTGATTCTCCGTTTTAGCCTACGTAAAGATTTATGTAGGCTAAAACGGTGAATGAAAAAGGGATGCAAATAGCGCCCGCTACGCTATTTGCATTCCCCTTTATTTTCACCATCATAGTCTATGTAAATATTTACGTAGATTAAGACGACCAAAAAGAAGGAACGCAAATGGCGGCGGCCATAGCCGCCGTCATTTGTGTACGCGGTTTTGTTTTTTTTTTTTACCCAGAGCCCCCCGCGGCCGGAAATTTGGCTGCGGATGGCTCTGGCTGGGCCGGGCTGGGCCTGGCTGGCTGTTCTGCGGAGCTGCCGCAGAGCACAGCCAGCCGTTCGAGGATTCCGGGGGGAGGAATGGAGCACCTCCCCCCCGGCGAGGATTCCGCGGGAGGGACAGAACGCCTCCCCCCCCACCATCAACATAATCCGCGAACACATAAGTCATTTTCGTACTTCCCTAACCCCAGTAGGGGCCCAGTGACAATAACTCCCCGGACTTGCTCCTCCTCCTCACCACTGCAACCTGCTTGTTCACCTGCTTCTCACTCTGGCCCCGACAATGGTGGTGGTGATGCTAAGGAGGAGAAAGAATACATACCACAGCCTACTTGCTCACTGGCACTCTGCCAGTCAATCAAGCAAGTGGTATCAGTGATGAAAAAGAGAATGAGGAGCAATAGCAGCTGGTAATAACAGTGGTGAGAAGGAGACCTACTGAGGGAAGGGGCCCACTGTGGCTATCTTGCGCAAGGGCGCTCAAAAACCTGGAACCATCACTGTACCTGTTTTTGGTTTTTTGGTTTTTAACTATTTGCAAGATTCAAGTATGACAGAAAGAATACTCTATCTTCTTCACAGGACAATTTGTAGGAAGGAAATTAATTCCAAGGAATTGTGAACCACCTGTGTTACATAATACCTTTCATTTAGGTTATTTCTTTGCTGTTCTGTGTATCTTATGGATGCGGAATATATTTGTAACTTTTTTCTTTTATAGAGAATGGGGTTGTTCCTTAATCAGACTGTTAAAAATACTGCAAATTAATACTAACACATAAATGCTTTGGTTATATGGTTATTTATATTTAAACATCTGTAAATTCTATATTTGTTGCTATTATTAGTATTAGTATTATTGTTGGTGCTGAAAATGAAATTCAGGCTTGGGATAGTGCAACCATGTCATGAGCTCCACTGTCAAAACAGACTGAACCCACCTACTCCTCCTGCAGATGTTGGGATGATAGTGGGTTTCATTTGGATGGGACAATATGATTGCAGATGACATGAAGATGGCTCAAGCAAATAAGATTAGTCACACACTGTGGGGAAAGGTGAAAACCTCTATGGTCTCTACTCAATATAATTTGTTGGACCATCCAAACTAGGGCAATGGCAATCTATTGAGCATGCAAATGACAAATGTGTCTGCTGAACTTCTCTAAAATATGACTCTCTTTAGCACAAGCTCATTCCGCTCAGTACCTCACTGACAATTGTAACCATCTTCAATGCTTTACAGAAAAACAAAACTAGAACTAATCTTGTGATAAAGAAAAAACCCAAAACAAAACAGCCTTCCTCCTCCTAATGAGCCACTATAGTTTGGAAAGGATCTGTGGCAAGTTCTCAGTATGTTTAAGTATTATATAAGCACTGCAAGATGTTCAGTTCGACTTTGATGGAGGCTCACTCAAAGCCAGATCTTCTTACAGGCCTTTCTGAGAACTGAGAGAACCCCCACCAGTGTTGCAAGAACTGGCCTTCTGCACATTTTGAAGAGCAGTGCAAAAGGTATGCTGGTCATTCGTGTTTCTTCTTTTCATGTGTTTACAGCTAACCAACAAAGAAGGAAATTGCCCATCTCCCCTGTCATGACCTGCACAAGTCACAGGGAGATGCACACCTTCCATTTTTCCATGTTATCTGGCTGCACAAAAAGTAAAAGAACAAATCACCTGTGCATCCAATTTTTGCCATTTTGCCAAACACAAAAAGCTACTCTCTTCCCCTATTCATATGTTATACTCCCCCCCTCCTCAGTTTCCTTGTGGGTTGAAGAGCTCATATGAGTGGTTTCCTCATGTGCACAGTGAAATGAATGAGAAGGAAACTCATGAGGTCCTGCAAGGGTGTTCACTTTCTCACATCTCCATGAGAGTTTCCCATCTGCCTTAGGGACACAGGTTGCTGTCTGATTCCAGGTCAGACTATTTGTCAACTGCTACCGGCAATAGCTCCTCAGGGTCTCAGGCAGAGGATCACCTGCTGCCTCATCCTTCTAGCTAGAGCTCCTAAGGACTGAACCTGATGCCTCCTGCATGTTAGCACTAGCTTGTGTTTGGTTGTTTTGTGAACCACCCAGAGAGCTTTGGCTTTTGGGTGGTATAAAAATGCAGTAAGTAAATGCATACATAATACTATAGTTCAAATGGCTCATCCAAGCAAAAGAAGCTGAACTAACAGAAACAGAAAAAACTGACAAAGCAAGTCTTGACAGGGACTCCATTCTCTTCCTATCTATTCAGAACAATTTGCAGGCATCAAACCATCCCCACTGACATTTACAGTGTAATTATACAATATTTTACTGTTGTTCGTAGCATGGATGGCTTGTTTTTGTTTCTATTACAGGGAAATATTCTTATTTGTCTGTTCTGTACCAGCCGGGTGCTTAGTGGAAGAAGGGAGCTTGTCCAGAGATGGAGACTTATTATTACTTGTGTCTACCAGCGGATTTCATCCTTGCACAAATTTTTGTATGCTAGGTTCCCATCGTCCCCCTCCTGCATTACAGCCCAGCTGATGAAATCATCCACAGAAGTCAGTCTGTGTATTTGTGCCACTTCCTTGAAGAGGGGGAAGAGGCAATTGCACCTGATGCTTCAGCCGCCTGGTTGGCAACCCTTTCCCTTATTTCCAGCAGGGTGGTCATTCAGAACTGACAAGCAACACTGAGGGCCCATTGCCTGCTCTTCATAAGAGGAGCCCTGGTGGATCAGATCAAAATCTATAATATAATGGGTGGGGAACCTGCAGCCCACAGAGTCTCCCCATCCAGACTGCAGCCTCACCTTCTTGCCTCACTCCTCCCCTCCCTGCACAGCAATTATGCTTGAAAAAAGCCTTTGATTGACTTCAAGCGCCAGGCCTAGTTGCAGCACAGGAGGTGACTGGCGGCGGGGGGGTGGGACGACAGTTGAGGAGGGTATGGCTAATCCTTTTTCCAAGCCTAGTTTCAGCATGGCTGAAGGAATCTTCATGTGTTTGTACACATGGGTGGGCATGCGAGAATGGGCTTGTGTTAAATGTGTGTGTGCATGTTAAATGTGTGGGAATAGGCATGTGTTATGTGTGAAAATGGACATGTGTATGGATACTTGTGTACGTCGTGCGTCAGTGTGTATTAATGCATGTGATTGTGTTATGTGTTGATGAGCGTGTATGTGAAAGAGAGTAGGGTAGCCTCAGCCACTTCAGCTTTGACCTTGCCCACTTTTGTAGAGTGGTGGAGGAAGATGATTTTAATTTGTGTGAACCACCCAGAGAGCTTTGGCTATTAGGTTGTATAGAAATGTAATAAATAAAATAAATGTGGCCTATGGAAGATTCCCTCGGAGGGGATGCGGCCCTTGGGCTAAAAAAAGGTTATCCACCCCTGGTCTATGTAGTTCACCATTCTGCTTCAAACTGTGGCCAGCCACATGCCCCTGAAAACTCATAAGCAGAGCCTGAAGTCATGGTCATTCCTTGTGGTTAGTCCTGAACATCTGGTTTACAAAAGATGTATGCCACTGAACATGGAGGTACCATCTAGCTAACATGGTGATAGCCACTGACAACCTATCCTCCATGCTTTACTCAAGCTCTGGCCTCATCCTCCCAGAGTATAGTCTGAAAGCACATGAGGCAGCTACCTTGCTGAAGCTAAGCAGGTCTGGAACTGGTCGGTGCTTGGAGGGGAGACCGCCTGGGAACCATATGTAGCCACCTTGACTTCCATGATGGAAGACAGGTGGGATATAAATGTAATAAATAAATAAATAATCAATCTTGTTGACCTTGCCTCCTTCATTCTCCCCCCCACCCCCTATGTTCTTGTTTCTGTTTTTCTTCTCTGTGGTTTTCCCAAGTTCCCCATTGCTAGCCTTGTCCTAAATATATTGCACCTTAAATCTCAACCATTTCTCCTTATTTTCCAGAGTGTTTGATTGGCCTTGTCCTCATCGCTCCATCAGTATTCCAAGACTGCACAGCTCCCAATCTTTCGAGTCACCAGCAGTCCCACTCCTCCATAATCTGCTCATATCCTAATTTAGGGGCAGCATCCTGGTTAGGGATATATATGAGAAATTAGTTTCCATTCGCAAATCATCCAAACTTGCCCCATCTGCAATTCCAAGTGTGAAGGCAAATGGGAGCGCATTTTGAGGGGGAAAGTTTGCAAATTCTGGAACTTCTGATTCCATTCAAAAAATGCATATTTTGAAATATATGCACTTTTGAAAATGTCCACACAAATATGCATTTTTTCCATTCGAACAAAAAGGAAAAGGTTGCACATGAGAATGGGGATGAGACGGACCAAGCTTTGAAGTGGAGTTTGGAGAATCTCAGTGAAATGAAGCATCCCTGGTTTACCCATCTCTAATCCTCGTGCCCTCAGGTGTTTTGGACCACAACTCCTACAATCCCTGGCCTTTGGCCATGCTGGCTGGGACTGATAGGAGTTGTAGCCCAAAACATCTGGAGGACACCAGGTTGCCTACCAGGTATGGCTCTAATGGTTGCCATATTCAAGATGGGAGAGGCTTTTAACACTTGCATAGAATGAACTTTTCAACAAGTATGGCTTCTCCAAGTCATAATACTGCAGCAGTAGAAGACACTCCCTCTCATGTAACTTAAAAGCATAGGCATACTGACATCTGTGGCGTATGATAACCATTTTGGCCAGAAAGGGGTTTTTTTTTTAATGCCTGCCTGTGTCATACACAGGAAAACATAACATGCAGAGCAAGGGAAACATGTGTAGAAACATGTGATGGAAGGCTACGTGCCACTGGGAGCTCTCAACTGACCACAGTTCCCTGTGCCATGTAGCCATAATAAAAGACTCAACTTGTCTGTGAATGCAGTGCATGGAGTAGGATACACTTCACCAAGGAACCTGTACATGGCTCTAATTCAAAGCTAATGTAGGAAAGGGATGGCGGATTATTCCACCACGGACTCCAGTGAGGCCGAATTCCAGTGAATTTGGCCCCCTGGAGTCCGTGGTGGAACGGAGCAATCCCCCCCGCCACCCCACGAAGTGTTGGCAGACCGGCTCCTACCTGCCTCCAGCAGGTCCAGATCCAGCCGCTGCTGTCTGCCATCCGGTCTGCGGCCGCAAATGGCATCCTGCGTAGCACACGCCATCTATGTCCCCACTTTAGCCGGGATAGGCTACATAAAGATTTACGTAGCCTATCACAGCAAAGAGCAGGGATGCAAATGGCATCCGCTACGCCATTTGCGTTGCTACTCTTTTCATGATAGACTACATAAATACTTACGTGGCCTATCACGGCTACAGCAGGGCGTCAGCTACACCATTTGCATCCCTGCTCTTTGCTGTGATAGGCTACATAAGTATTTACGTACCCTATCACGGCAAAGCAGGGACGCAAATGGCATCCCCTACATGGGATGCCATTTGCGGCCGCAGCCCGGCAGCGGATGGAAGTCTGGCTGCCGGCGGCCCCGGCCGGCAGCTCTGTGGATTCACTGCGGAGGATTCTGGGGGGGAGGAACTGATCGCCTCCCTCCCCGTCGAGGATTCCGGGGGGAGGAATGGATCGCCTCCACCCCCGGCAGACCCCCCCACTGACGCAAGTAAGTGGGGTTTCATACACCCCTAGTGTAGGAGCTTCACCATAGCTGTCTGGGAATCGGCTAGAGGTTCAGACTCAGAATTACAGAATCATAGGGTTGGAAGGGGCCTACAAGACCAACCCCCTGCTCAATGCAGGAAGCCTGATTCCCAGGCAGTCTCCCATCCAAGCACTAACCAGGGCTGACCCTGCTTAGCTTCCAAGATCAGATGAGATCAGGCACATTCATCTACTCAGATTGGGGAGAAGTTACATGTGGGGTACCGCAGGGTTCAGTCCTGGGCCCAGTGTTCTTCAACATTTTTAATAATGACTTGGAGGAGGAGGTGCAGGGAATGCTGATCAGATTTGCAGATGACACAAAATTGGGCAGGATAGCTAATACCTTGGAAGACAGAAACAAAGTGATCTTGATAGGCTGGAGTGCTGGGCAGAAGACAACAGAATGACATTTAATAGGGATAAATGCCAAGTTCTGCACCTAGGAAAAAGAAACCAAATGCACAGTTAAAAGATGGGAGATACGTGGCTCAACCACACTACAAGCGAGAAGGATCTTGGAATTGTGGTAGATCGCAAGTGGAATATGAGCCAACAATGTGATGTGGCTGCAAAAAAGGCCAATGCTATTTTGGGCTACATTAATAGAAGCATAGCTTCCAAATCCTGGGAAGTACTAGTTCCCCTCTACTCAGCACTGGTTAGGCCTCATCTGGAGTACTGTGTCCAGTTCTGGGCACCACACTTTAAGAAGGATTCAGACAAGCTGGAGAAGGTACAGAGGAGGGCAACAAAGATGATCAGAGGACTGGAAACAAAGCCCTATGAGGAGAGACTGAAAGAACTGGGCATGTTTAGCCTTGAGAAGAGAAGACTGAGGGGAGATATGATAGCACTCTTCAAGTACTTGAAAGATTGTCACAGAGAGGAAGGCCAGGATCTCTTCTCGATCATCCCAGAGTGCAGGACATGGAATAATGGGCTCAGGTTACAGGAAGCCAGATTCCGGCTGAACAGCAGGAAAAATTTCCTGACTCTTAGAGCAATGAGACAATGGAACCAATTCCCTAGGGAGGTAGTGGGCTCTCCCACACTGGAGGCATTCAAGCTGGACAGCCATCTGTCAGGGATGCTTTGACTTAGATTCCTGAATTGAGCAGGGGGTTGGACTCGACGGTCTTATCGTCGATAAGACTTCCAACCCTACTATTCTATGATTCTATGAATCTTTTGCATCATCCACTTCTTTGCTTTATTAACCTTTGGCCTGAATGACTACACTTTCCTAAACTATGCACTAAGGGGCGGGGGGAGGATCTTCAGGCCTGGAGGCCATATCCAGCCCTCCAGGCTTCCCCAGATGGCCACACCCCCTTTTCCCCCAACCACCAATCACTTGGTGGTTGCTTGCCTTTTATGCAGTTGTCTCCCCATTCTAAAAGTTTGAAAAGCATCTCCTAAGACTTCGCTTCTGCTGTAAGCTACAATAGGCTGGCATATTTTGTATTTTTGGTCCCACCCCTTTTGCCTTCATCCCTGCCCACCACTGGAATGCTGCTCTCAAGAGCTTCTCTGAAATGGAATTCAGCCCTCCAGCACTAAGGGAAGAAAATAGTCCTGGCTTTGGAAGCAACATGCCATTGGCCCTGTCAGTGCAGCCAAGACACATCCCGCTCATCACCTTCAGCTCACATATGAAGTTTTGCAGCAGTTGCAGCAGTAAGACGGAGCTGATTTTCTCTATTTCCTTCACAAACAGCTAGCCAGAAGCCTGGCTCGCCTTTTCTGAATAGCCATTTTCAAATGGGCTAAATCAGGGGTGGGCAGATTTAGGCTTTGTAGGATCCACTTTGTTTTTCACTAGAAACCCAAGGTCTAGCAACTGGAGCCAGGGTGAAAAAGGAAGGCAGGCAGACAAAGAATTGAGGAATAAGGTGCCTCTGGGGCTTGGCACATACTCAGCCCGGGAATTAGTGTTTTCAGTATCCTAACCAGAGCTCATGCACAAATCTACTGCTGTTTCCACCTGAGCCTTCTTAGCTTTAGCAGCCTCACTTCAGAGGAGGAAAAGGCTTTTTGTTTTTGCTGTTGTTAAACCACTGGAAATTGAAAGACATTGCTGATCTCCTGCAAATTTCCAGGAGATCTACCAATAGATTCCAATGTACCCTCCACCCATACCTGGACTAAATGAACAGCACTTCCAAATTTTGCTCTCTTGGTCATTTCACTCTATTTTTTAATGAACATTATCTCACCACCACCACTTGCACAGCTAAAAATAAGATCTGCTTACAAATTGCCTATTGTTCTTGTAAAATGAAATATTTCTGGGGGAAGGGAAGTCTTCAAACCCTGCTAAAGTGGTTTCTGTCTAGAAAGCAGTACAATCCTGAATTCTTCTCAAAAACATAAATTGGGTTTATTTTACAAATAATCAGAAAAGTTTGGGTGAACAAGAAATATGAAATCTATTCAGTATAAGAACAGCAGCATAAATAATGCATAGGCTCAAAGAAAAATATCTTTGAGTCTATAGCTCCCAATTGTCCAGACTCTTGTTGTTTTCCTCTGCTTTCTAACAACTGCCCACCTTAACTGACCGAACTGCTAGTCTCCCCTGTCTCCCTGGAAACCAGTCGCACTCATTCCTATTCCACCCCTCCCAACTGGCCATTTCCACCTAGGGATGGGAGGTAAATTAATTCAGTTCACATCTTAATGTGAACTCACCTAATGTCACACTTTCAAATCATTATGTGAACTGTAGCGCAGTTATTCTTTGAAACTGACATGTCCCTGAACTTGGCAATGAAACGCTCTAATCCAAACATGAATGCAAAAATGCATTTATTCGGGAAAATAACATTAAAATCCATTATATTAAGAAAATTGCTTACACAAATATGTGTATTAGGCAAAAATGTATGTATTAGGAGAAATGTGCATTAAAATGCATACGAATTTTCATGCATTTTTTTTTTTAAACTCAAAGTTCAAGATGAACTCAGTGTGAGATTTGAAAAATGAGAAACTGGGAGCAACAAAAATTGAGATCCATCCCTACTCCCACCTAAGGTTCCCTAGATGCTGCTAAGATTGGGATTTGAATGACAGTTTCCATGATACTGCCCTCCTACAGCCTTTGAAGGAAGAGACATTTACACAGGGTACAATGACAATCCAGTCCAGAGTTGCACTTTTCAAACTATGTCTCAGAGGATCCTGGGTGTTTCCTTGAAGAATTACTGATAAGCTTCTATGAGAAGGTTGTGAACAAATTTATCTTAAATACAGTTTGCCCAGTTTCTACCAATGGGGAAGGTGTATTTCCAGAATCTACTGCTTTTCTCCTGCATGGTTCACATTCAGGGAAGTATTCCTTGTATTCTAGGTCACTCCAGGGTAAAGTAAGGCCCAATAAGCCTAGGCCAGTACCCAGTATGAACTTAGTATGCCTATGCTCTATATCCTAGAATCCCAGATTCTAGATCGCTTTGCAAAGCAAGCAATGGGGTTCTGAAACAGACATGTATGCAGCTCTTTGCCAGACAAGCTGAAATGGAATGAATGCAGAAAGTTTGAGTACCAATGGATATATAATACAAAACAAAAAGGATTTTTTTTCCTGATCTTCATATGTTAAAAACAACTACAACCACACCCCACATTTATATCGTCTTTTACATATTTTATTATCTATCCCTCACAACCCAGCTTTGATGTCAAGCCATCTATACCACAATAGAGTCTGAAACATTCCCTGAAAGTTCTTCCTGCCTAAAGTATACCGGTCCTCCTCTCCCAAGTTTTCCCTCCAGCCAAACTAGATTTTCACTTCCCTAACTGTAGCAACTAGCAGTTCGAAAGCAAGAAATTGCAAGTAGATAAATAGGTACCGCCTCGGCAGGAAAGGTAACAGCATTCCGTGCACCTCGGTGTTCAGTCATGCCGGCCACATGACCACGGAAGCATCTTTGGACAGCGCTGGCTCTTCAGCTTAGAAATGGAGATGAGCACCACACCCTAGAGTCGGACACGACTGGTTGGGGACACCGTTACCTTTACCTTTTTTTAAACTGTAGCAACAGCATTTTTCAGTCATTTGTGGACTTTACCCATTAGAATATTTGTGAACATTAAAGCTGTGGAGCATGGAATACTTCATAATAGGGAGCACTGCAACATCTTTAAAACTAACATATCCCAAAAATGTATTGGTTGTTGGTATCCACCCCATTCTTTAATCTACCATAAGCTCCTCAGTCCCCTCAAAAGGATTTCAAAGTATAGAGGGATGGGGCTGCTTGAGGAATCTTGAAAACTATAGATATAACAGGGACGGCAGTGATCCAGTGATTGGCAGTGCTTCCTTCCTCAAAAACTCCCCTGAATCAATCTTCACTTTTTTTGCAGATGTCAACTTTAATAAGGTTGTGACCACATCAATCCTATGAGCTAGTTGACTCTTCTTCACGCTTCTTGGATAGAAAACTGAGTTGCAGAAATCATAGTAATTCTTGTGACTCAGCTACATTATACACCCAGAGTTTAATTCCAAATCCAATGCTTTACCCATAGGTCCATACAGTAACCTAACCTAATTTTAGCAGGCAGAAGCCATTAATGGAAATGTGTTTCCAGGAGACACTCTCTTGCAATTTAAGGGGCTGGAGTGAGAGGGAGCATGGCTAAAAATGGAGGTTCCAGCCATTAGTAGAGACCAATTTTTCTCCCTCAAGAAAAACCATCTATTACATGCACCTGATTAGCTAAATTCCACAGGGAGCAGGGGGTGGGAGGTGGATGAAATGCCTCCACAGAAGTATGGGAGGAAAAAAACTTCTCACCTGCTGTTAATGACAACATTGCTTTGACAGACCAGTCATATAAATGTATCCTGCCTGCTTGGGTGACATGTTCTACAGATACTTTATGCAAAGGACAGTGTCTAAAGTGAAACTGAGAGCACCTCCAGCTGTATCAGATATAACAGGGCTCTTGCTCTTCAGCCTTCACAATGACAGTGGTTATCATTCATCCCTGTCCACAACTCTGATCACTGAGCTGGCTGCCCTCCCCTCTCCTGCTGCCAACCTCTCACAGGTATGCTGACAGCAATGTGTGGGAGACACTCAAAATAGTTAAGAGTCTTTAGGCTTGATACCTTCTGTCTCCTGACCATTTGCAGAGGCAATTAGCACCCCTCTGTTGTTCTGACATGTTCTCAGCCAGGAACTACAACACTGACTGTTTCGAGCCACATATTCCTGCAATAAGGAGGCTAGCTTGAAGATATCCAAGAGTCACAAATTCACTGCTATAAAACCATCTTTTCCCCAGGTTTGGCTTTCCTTGTTTTACTAATGACAGTTAATTCTACATTGTTGGTATCCTTGGGATATAAAATCCTTCCGTAAATTTGGAACCCATTATTCTAAATTTTTCAATGCAGATGGCTAACTCTTGCAAGCAGCCTCTGTCACTCCTGCAAGCAGCCTCTCCTGCAAGCAGCCTCTGTCACACGTCCTTCTGGAAACTACATACAAGTTTAATCAAGATGCGCAGATTCACTTTGATCTGACAAGGGAGGTCTGCACACTGACTTGCTGTGCATGTGTTTGCAGATTAATATCATGCTGCTCATCCAGTCCCACTGAATGCATCACTACTATAGACTGGAATGCACATCCCCATCTGCTTTATAGAACATGGAAATGTATGTGCCAGAAACTAGAATGGTTCTCATTTGGACAGTGGTCTTGAATAGGGGTATACACAGAAAAAAGTTTCAGTTCGTAGTAGTGCTGTGCTGAAAATTTAAATTCTTCCATTTCCGGCATGGGTGGTGGGTGGGGGGATGAAAAATCTGGTGAAACAGGCTGGGACAGGTAAAAATTTCAGAGAATTTTCTCACTGGGGAGAGGGACAGGTTTTCTACATACCTTTTTAAGTGTAGGTGGTTGTTGAGGGGTCTTCTTTCTATTTCTATTTAAAAAAACAACAACAACACCCCCTGCACTTGCAGGAGCCCAGGACTCTTCTCCAACTGAGAGTTCTTCCTGAATGCCTATTGGAGAGGGCAAGGTCACATGGTCTCCTGGGAGTTCAGAAAGAACTGCCAGGCTGGAGAAGAGTCCTGGGCTCCTGCAAGTGTGTGTGTGTGGGGGTGTTTTTTTAAAAATTAAAAATATAAAGAAGACCCCTCAAGAATTGCCTAGACTTTAAAAGCTATGTGGAAACCCTGTCTCTCTCTCTCCAAGGAGAAAATTCTCTGAAATTCTCCCCCTCCCTGAAAAAGAGACAGAAAAATCAATGCCTCTTTCTCAGGGAGAGAAAAGGTTCCTGAAAATAGGGGCAGGATTCAGCACAGCACTAGCTCAGAGCCTCAGGTAGGCATTGTGCTTCAGGTCATTTTACAAAGCTTCAAAGGTCTCCCCATTAACTATGATGGGGAAATCAACCAATGGCTATAACATTTTTACTATGTTTTGTCAGAAACTGATGACATTTGCATACCTGGTAGCTCCTCCTGAGGAGATGAGGCCTTCCAAATTAAAGTCAAATGTGTACAGGGGTTTTAGTGTAGACACTGGTGCTTGACTCATGCACCTCTGGTTATGCAGGAAACATGAATCGGGGTCTAGAAAATCCTTTGTGCCTTCCTTTTACCATGAGTGAAATGCACCTGATAGTCACTGAGCTTGTGCATTAACTGCCCCATCCAAGCTAAATCCCTCCCATGCGGACTTAATGCTTCCAGCACAACGACAATCATACCAGTCCCAACCCAACACTTCCAAAGCCCAGACAAAGGTAATGCAACCTATGCCGCAATGTGTTAAATGTTCGTTTTCCTTGAGTCTCCCTTAAGGCACAGTCACAAATTTATTCACCTCAGCCTGTCCACTGAACTCTTTGTGTCGTGTCACTTTTCTACCTTCCGCTACACTGAGGGAGAAGAACAAGTTTTCAAAAGCGAAGGTAGTTAGGAAGGGATAAAAGAGAGTGGGGGTGCTTCCAGAAGGGGGGCTCCTAATGTTAACCATCAGAAGGCGTTGTGCGGCTATTCCACTTTTTCTTCCTTCTTGAAGTAAGAGAAAAGAAGGAAGAAGTGGTGGGAAAACATGGGAGGGTTACAATTGGATGTCTGGACCCCCCCTAAAATTCCATGAATGAGACAGGGCAATGGCACAACACAATCCTAGTCTAGAAACACACTTGGTTCAGCAGAGCTGCTCAGGAGACAGAAGCAGAGACAAGATTGATAGGATGCGTACCACAGGAAGGAGGGTGGAGAGCACTGGAGGGCCAGACAGGCCAATCTGTACTCTCTGGGAATTTTGCAGGGAAAGGAAAAGTGCAGCCATCTACACAGCAACCAAATTGCCTGTGACTGCCTGGTCAGCTGACCTGCCAGCCAAAACAGTTTTACCTTTGTGGTGGCAAGGAGAATTTATCTCTCTTGGTTGAATCCCTGTTCAGACCCCTGTGACAGCTTTGTGTAGAAACCAGCAAAGGAAAGGTTGTGTATGTCCATGTGTGGTGGGTGCTTGGAGAGTGGGGTAGGGGAGAGAGAGAGAGAGAGAAAAGGGTTTTCTGAATTTCACCACCAGTGATTATTTATTTCTTTAACCACATGGAGAAAAAGAAGATAAACCTGTTTAGTAACTACAATAAAATGAGGAGGCAGCGTGAATGAAAGAGCTGCGCAGGGGGTCTTTGTACCAGCAACATTTGATTCACACCTGTAAATGCCTGTGAATTGGCCTGCAGGCTTGCTTTTCAAATCAGCATTTCACAACAGCTCTAGATGCACCATTAATATATCGCTGAGCATCACTGAAAAGGACCAACTCTGTCTGTCCCCTTGCAAATGGCCAAATTAAGCAGACTTAAGTCTTCTGTGAGGGGGGCAGATTAGGTGGGTTGTGCTCCATCTATCCAGCCCTTGCCTTTGCCCTCCAGCAGAAGCCGTGCAAATTGTTCATTTCTCCTCTGTTTTATTTGCCAGTGACAACAAAAAAGGAGAAGCTGCCACCTCACCCTCACTTCTGTGTGTCTAGGCTGCCTTTCAGGGTTGCCCTCTCAAGCGGCCTCACAACCCCTATTGTGTTGCTTGCTGCAGAGGTGGCACCACCATTTTGGACCTAACATTTGGTACCCCGCAGTAGCCACCATTAACCATGGGAACAGCAAGAGGGGAAGGCATTTCTGTGTAGCAAAACAGAAGAGGAACTATTCTCAGCAGGTGCCTGAAAAAACGTTTATTGTGCCCAATGCGTTTCGAAAAGCGCTTTCCCTCCTCAGGGGCTGTACTTGAAATACCATTGCAAAACATTATTAACAGTTTAAAAGACTCCTAAAATCTGTAAACACATCTGTTGTACAACAAATAATGTACTAAAATGCATCCACAATTTACAACGTATAAGACATAATAATTAAAGAAAAAATTGCTTTAGGTTATATTAAAGTTCTAATTTATTCCCTTACCTACTGATATATTAAAATGCACCCACATGTCGAAATAAAAAACCTTCCCTTTCACAAGACTGCTTACAGCACACATCTAACGTGAATCTAATCCAGTAGATTCCCTTGGATGATAAAACAAACCTTTCCATAACACTAAAACTTTATGGCCTTATTAGCACAATCCTCTACAGAAATATTTTTCTCCATGTATTTCTGTCTTCTTCCTCCCCCACTTATCTTTCTCCAAATATGTCACAAAGAATCTTTCCAATGCTTCTGTCTTAAAATGCTCAAAAAGCATGGGGGACTGATTTTATAGCCCTAAATTGGCTGCAGGTGAAATGAAGGCAATACCACTTCATTACAGGGCAGATTTCTTGTTGTTGCATTTACCTCCTCTACTTATGAGTAAACTAGTGAGGTTCTTTCCAAACTGTCCCGCTACAGAATCCAGAATACCTCTCTTCTAAGGAGGAGTTTGGCATTTGGTTTATGTAATTTTTCAGTCACCCAGAAAGCTAATTCTGCAACAGGATGGTTTTGCAAATGTTTAAGTTTCAGTTATAAGATAGTTAGATAGATAGTAATTGTATGTGTGGGAGTAGGGTGAAGGAGAATAAAAATTTACAGCAGCTTTGGTGAGCACTGATGGGTGCAGTGGAGCCCTCAGAATCTACTGACTTCCCCAGTTCTGCTACCCCCTCTACCTTCTGTTGTTTCTGTCACAGAATGAAGACTGAAAACCAGGAGGGCTCCCCAATTCCAGCTGCCCAGTACTAGCACAGTCTCAGCAAAGTCTAAAAAACTATTTCTATAACTGTTCACCAGAGAAGATAAAGCACTGACTAACTTGCAAGTCTTATTTTACTCAAGTATTTGTAGAATCCATGACCATAGACCATAGCCCTGGAGACAAAAGTCACCTTTGGCACTGTCTAGAAGTACATCCTTCCCCATCCTGATGCCCGCCAGATGTTTTAGATCACATCTCCCATTATTCTGACCATTGGCCAAGACGTTTGCAGCTGATGGGAGTTGGTCCAAAACAATTGGAGGGCACCAGGTCTAGTATGAAACACCCATTCCTCAGCAGTGGCCTTTGGGACTCCTACTATTGCTGTTTCTCTAGAGGACAAATATATCCAAGTTTAAACATGCAATGGCAATTATAATCAGCAAAACAAAGCAAAGGTCCCGGACATTGTTTCCCCAGCAAAAACATCACCTCTCTTGACTCTGGCTAAATTGACACATATTTAATATGAAGCTTCAGCTACTCACCTCAATGTGAATACACATTCCCTCCATATTTCCATATAAATAAGAAAAGTCAAGGAGCTAAGCAATGACAATGGGCTGTTACATTACAGCTGGGTGTGTTTGCATTACTGCTGGGTAGGAGAAGGACTTGCCTCTCCTTTTATTTATTATTCCCTCCCTTCACGTTCCACAGCTGAAGTTTGGATGTGGAAAGGAACCTGGGGCACAATCCGCAGGGGGTCTCTTCTGAATAATCCTCGTTGGACTGTGCTCCTGGGCATGTCAGAATCCACAATGAATTCGAATGGGTTCAAATTTCTATGAATCAGACTTGTGGATTCCACCGCTGACCCAAGTCATGCAGATTCCGTGGACTTGCAGGATGATTTTTTACTGGGGAGGGGGAATTTGCACAAATTTGCACTTGCACTAATGCACATTAGCGCAAGTGCACATTAGCACAAATGCACACTTGTACATTGCCACAAGGGTGAATTTGTGCACATGGAGCAAAGTTCTCATACATCCCCCAAAAAACCCTAATTGCATCAATGAGTGGACAACGAACCGAAAGAAGCCTGACACTCTGCGAAACACAGACAGAATGAATTTAACAAAAATTGTACATCCCTACATGCTCTTATGCGTTCCCATTCCTTTGGAATGGGATTTGGACAGGGAAACCTTGGGTGGATCATGGTGATTCTGATTTCATTGGCTAAGGAAGGCTGCTCTCTTACTGTAAAGTAGGGGAGGGCAACTTGTGGCCTTCCAAATGTTTTGGCCTACAGTTCCCATCAGCTGTAGCCAGTATAGCCAATGGTGTGGGATTATGGGAGGGAAATCAACCCTGAGTGCTCATTGGAAGGACAGATACTGAAGCTGAAGCTCAAATATTTTGGCCACCTAATGCGAAGAGAAAACTCTCTGGAGAAGACCCTGATGCTGGGAAAGACTGAAGGCCAAAGGAGAAGGGGACGGCAGAGGATGAGATGGCTAGATAGCATCACGGATGCAATGAATATGGACTTGAGTACGCTCCAGGAGAGAGCGCAGGACAGGAAGGCCTGGCGTGCTATGGTCCATGGGGTCACGAAGAGTCGGACATGACTGAATGACTGAACAACAACAACAAGGCCAAAACACCTGGAGGGTCACAAGTTGTCTGCCACAAGTTGTCTACCACTGTTTCTCTTAGCCCTCTTGGTTGGAATGGAAGGAATTCATTTGTTGGCAAAGCAAGCACATTTTTGGCCTATAGGTAAATAAGGAAGATAACTGGTTTGCACACACTCACATCCATGGATTCTGCTTGCACGCTTTTACAAATAAGAATGTATATATCATAACTATTAATTGCATTCTTTATCATGGAACATTGCCACTGTTCAGGTCTGTTGTAGACTTTCCCGACTGGATGCCCTCCAGGTGTGTAGGACAACAACTCCCATTATTCCCCAGCTAGCATGGCCATTGGTGATAATGGGAGCTATAGTCCAAGTACATCTGGAGAGCACTCCATTGGGGAAGGCTAGTCTAATGTAACTGTGACTTAGGCTGTAACTTGCCTCTACTATTACTGCTCAGGAGGGAGGCAGGAAGACCTGCATGACTACCAAGGAGATCATAACAGGAAGTGGAAATTGAGTGAATTGAGAAACCAGTCTTTCAGGCAGTAGGACCCAGAGGGGGGGATGGAGAGAGAGAGAGAGAGAGAGAGAGAGAGAGAACGAATGCTGGCATCCACAGCATCGGAAGGGAATAAGACTTCATTAGCTCAAGTATAATAAAACCACAGAGTGAATTCTCAGCACTGCTTCATACAATGTAACTTATTGCATGGACATTGATCTCTGTGTAGTAGGAAACTCTAAGCAAATAAAGCAGCCCTGGGAGCAGTTTCAAACACACTGATTGATTTCCTACACACAGAAAGCTGCCTTACAGCTGTATCCACATTCCATGTAGGTCGTCATGCAAGATGACGTTTTCACAATAAATTACTTCCCCATGTGGAACATGGAGTGAAACATCTACATGTGTAATGTAGTGAAGCATTGGCATGTGCAGTCAGCAGATGAGATGTTCTCCACTGAGGGATTCTCCTGCTCCCTACCCCCCCCCCCAATACACAGAGAAGTATTATCTATGGAGCAATTTCACCGTTTTTGAAGCCAATTCATATATTATGTTTTGCCTTTGAGAAATTATTGATAGGTACCAAATATGTATACAGAGAATTATTTATTGAGGGTCCCTGCCCCAACTATATAAAGCATGGATTTCTCCAGCAAAAAAAAAAAGTGTCGATCCTCTCTTGATCACCAATTGTGTGTTTACCACCAAGGAAAAATCCCTGCAATTTATATATACAGTATGGCCATACCTCATCAATGATGCTGTGCATCTATTGTTTGGTTCTCAGGAATCAGATCATTTGGTTCTCAGGAATCCGTTAGTAATGTATAGAAGGCTGTCCTTGGTGTGGGAAAAACATTAGATAAAAAAGAAAGGAACTGAAGGCATAGGCAAAACTATTAGGGTCTAATGTAACCATGAACGTGGCTGCAACTTGCCTTTCCTATCCCTGTGTTATAGGTAGTCATGCAGGACTATCTTTGTGACTTGCACAGGACAACATCATTATGTGATCATATGTATGGCTGTATGCATGACATAGCAAAATACCACACAATGTGCATAAAACATGGCACAAAAAGAAATATGATAAACAGTCATACATATGATCACATCAAGATTGTTGTGTGGTTTTTCTCTTTGTTTGTTGCAGTGCTTTCTCAATATGCACAAGTGTATTGGAAAAAAATGCCTTCTTGAGAGGGTTCTACACTTAAAAGCAGCCTAAAAATAATTAAAAACACCTTAAATAATAACAAAAATTAACTGAAAACTGAAGTAAACTGTCTGTGGTCCAATTTTAGAATTGATTTTAGAAATTCTCCTAGTTAATTTAAAATTAAGAACAGTGGATGGCAGTGCAGCATGAACATTCAGATCAGGAAGGAGTTAGAACTTAACATTTAGAGCAAGGTCCACAAATGTGTCTGTAGCATCTGTTTGTCCAGTTTTGATGGATAGCTTTCAGCTTATTTCAACCTGAGGGTGAAAACAAGTTGCTTGCAGGGTTTGAAGCTGTTCCTGTGCTTGCTTATTCCTTGGGAAGGCTTGTGAAGTTGTGAATGTGGACAGAGAAGGCTTGACTAGATGGGTGGTGGAAATTGCGAACACCTCCCTTGAGGATGGTCTTGTGCCATCCATTTACAAGCAGCAGTGATTAGGCCTTTGCTGAAAAAAAAATCATTAGATCCCACCTTATGGATATCAATGGCCCTGCCTTTAATTTGCCATTCTTTTTCTCCCTTAGTGCCCAAGTGAAAACTGTCATATATATTCCAGGAGTTTCTTATCTCAGCACCAGGGAGAAACATTTTAGTTCAAAGTCAACAAACCAGTTCTAGCTGTATTCATCTCCATCAGGAGCATGTCTCTTGTATAACTAATGGGTCTCAATTGCCTATTCAAGACCAAGCCACCCCAGAATATTTTGCATTACAACAGAGATAGCTCACAACAATATATTGCTGCTGGGAAATTCCATTCTCTCCCCCCTCCACACCCCACAACTACTGTGAAGATTGCAACTAAACTCAGAAGGAACAGGGAAGTGTGGGCAACAGGGAGAGGGGTGGCAGATGATGCGACTGTCCCTCCTAATCAGAACGTCCCAGTACTTCAGCCCTGGGAGCCCTGTCTCCACTGCATGACCGGGTGCCATTGAATTGTTTATAGCAGACCCTTGAATCCATGGTAGGTGGCTTATGGGCATTTTTGATAATGAAATAAGAACATAAGAAGGGCCACGCTGGATCAGACCAATTGCAGCGAATTCCATGGTTTCACTATGCACTGTGTGAAGAAGTTCTTCCTTTTATCTATCCTGAATCTCCCACCAATCAGCGTCATGGGGTTACGCCTTTGGGTTTCAGTATTATGAGGGAGAAAAAATGTCTTCCTATCCACACTCTCTACACCATGCATAATTTTGTATGCCTCTATCATATTTCCCCTTATTCACCTTTTCTCCAAGCTAAACAATCCCCGCTGTTGTAACCTTCCCTCATAGGGGAGTTGTTCCAGCCCCTTGATCATTTTAGTTGCCCTTTTCCATAATGGAAATACTCCCCTATCCATCAACAAAATTATAACTACTGTTAATACCTAAGGTGGTAGTTGGCTGTGTGCACTCCCAACAGGAATTAACGACACAGGTCTTCTATCAGTGGCATTGAAACTCCTATCAAAAATTGGTAGCTTATATAAAGGCAGGGAAGTCTTTGGCAAAACAAGGAACTGAGCCCAGATTTCCTGTAACCAAAGCTGGTTCCTTAAACTGAGCCCAGATTTCCTATTAGCATGCATTGATCTCCCCATAACCCATTTTTCGATGCCTTGGTGGCTTGGCTAACAATACAGGAGATAGAACTTAACCTAAAATTTTACTTGTTTTATTTTTCTTTATCTAACATATCTCAGACAGGGTTGCAGGTTCATCAAGCCCCCTTCCAATCATTGCACCCTGTGCTTCCTGTTTTCTTCCTCTGGTGTCCTTCGCCTCCTCCAGGTACATGCCCTCTTTCCCCCAGTCCTCTCTATTTACCGCTTCTCTGGCAGATGTCAGGGCTGCAGCAGTAGCTACTGACACAGCTGATGCTGCAGGATATGCATGCTCCATTGCCTCTCGATCATCTTGCCCCCTGCGGTGGAACCTGGTGGGCTTGAAGCAATCATCAGCTTGCCAAGTCAGGGAAGTGTGTGCTGAAGCAGACAAGGTCTTCTAAAGAACACTGCCTCTCTAGCACTGTTCTCACTTGGTGGCTGCTCCCTGGTCATGCAACTGGTTTCTCAGCCAAGCGCCTCTCCGAGAGGGGCTATTCAAATGAGCCAGCGATAACGCAATCCAATAAACTACAGATTCTAAAAGAAACAAACATTTGTACACCTAATGCAGATCATTATATTAACAAAGTATATGTAGGATCTATAGAAAGAAGAACTTCAAAGTGGAGAATCTCCCTGTATTTACGTTTCAGGATCTGTCAAGATCCATCAAGGTCAAGAGGTCTCACTACACTTCCATTTCCAATCAGCACCCTCACTCCTGCGAGAAGAAATCAGTCTTTCAAACCAGGTTCTGTCAAATTTGGTAGCCAGAAATGCAGGAAAGTATCAAGATGCATGGCATTGCACATCCCATGTAATGGACTGCAGTCCTTCACATTTTGGGAGTTTGTGACTTCATGATATTTCAAAAAGGGCAGGGCTACAACAGAAGTGGAGGGACCCACCGCCACTCCATCTTCATCACCACAATGTAACATTGAAACAGCAACATGTATTAAAATGGAGCTGGGGCAAGAGCCACGTATAAAGGTATTTATGGCTCCTCTCAAAAAAGAAATGCTTAACAGTACGATCTTGCTCATGTTTACTCAGAAGCAAGTCCCATTGTGTTCAGTGGGCTAGGTAAGTAGGATTCCAACCTTACTGATCCACTTGGACTGGATTTAAGGCGCACATGCCTGAGAGCAGAATGTCCCTACTCAAGCCATGTTTTGATGCATCCAAGCAATCCACTGTCATATGGATAATATAGACTCATCCAAAAAAAGTGCTCAGACTTTGCCAAAGTGAACCTTGGAATCAAGAAAAACATATTTGTTCTTCCCAAATAAAAGATCTGTTTTACATGGCCCACTTAAGGTCTAGTTTTCAAAAAGTTGTTGGCCAAACAAGTGAACACAAACCAAAACCCAACATGAATCTGCACATGATGATCTGATCTGCTGAACACATCACTGTTTCACTGGTGTGCCAGTGACATGAACTATGTCAGTTATGAGACTCACTGAAGACTCTTTTTTGATCTAGACTTGATGGTTAACCACTCAGGTGACATTTACTGACACCATACGAGTGAAAAATCTACTCTCCCAGCAAAAACCATCATTTCCAAAATGTACTGTGAGCAAGGAATTTGGGAGCAGAAAATTACTCCCTCTTCTCAACTCTTTACATTTTCTATAAGCAGATAACAAAGAGTGTGCAAGAACATCCCCCACACATGTGTCACAACAGTTGTACCAGAAAGCAAAGGAGACAGAGCTGTCCCCAGCGCCTCAGCAGACTCTGCCTGCCAGTTAGTGCAATTTCTGATAGATTTATTTATTTAGCAAGAGGTTCTAGACTGAACTCATGAGCTCATTCCCTACTGGCTCCAAAGCTGCCACTAGATAATGATGAGTTTCAAGTGCCATTCATTCAGCACTGCTTTTTATTATTGTTATGAGACACCAAAAAATGACAATAAATCTCAGTCGAGCCTAGTGCCAGGGAAAAGAATCTAGGGCTGTGCACAGACCCCCCCAGTTCGCTTCGGATGTCAATTCGGACCTTCTGAATCAACCCCACTTCACTTTGGACTGCTTTGGACCTGTTCTAATTTGCTTCGGATCCAAAATGAGATTTGGATATCTAAATTATTCAGATTTTATGTTTTCCCATTGACTTGCATTGGAAAACAGAAATGACCATAACCTTTTCGGTTTTTATGATAAATACATGAAATTTGGAGACTTGGTAGCCCCCATGGAGATGATTCAACATGCCAAACAACAGACAGCTTGGCCCAGTAGTTTTGTGCTAGGCACAGATAAAACATGCTGTTCTCAGAAACTCAAACCAAAGGTAATAAAGGGATAATGAGAGAAGTTAGGTGTTTAAAAGGTGACTAGGAGAAGGTCGCTATCCCTAATCTCTGGTGTACATTTTTTTTGAAGTGCAAAATAACCCCTCTTCCCTAGTACTACTTTCCTTTTCAGCTTCACACTGGATGACCTCAGGCTTTCTTTGGCTGAATGGAATACACATTACCACAGGTCTGCCCTAGACCAGGACACACTATCTGGACTGGGGGCAAGCCAGCCTGGCTACTGGTGCTGCTGGTCCCACCAGCACTTCATCCATCTCTGCTCCTGCCAAGACCCCTTAGATGCCTCATATTAGGCTTGCTTTGCACCACAGTATACAAACAAATTGTGTAGTGCTTTGCCTGCTATATATTATATGTTGTATAAAATGTATAATAAATGTGTAGTGCTTTGCTCACTATATTGTATAGACTTGTGTGTAGTGTTTTGCACACACACAGAGAGAGAGAGAGAGAGAGAGCAAAAGAAAAGGAGATACAGAAAGAAAAACTACTTGCAAGCTAAGGGCAAGAGGAGGGAGTACACTATAAAGCCTAACAGAAAAGGATGTTTTGTTTGTGTATATATATTTTTAGAAAGATAAGAGTTGAAATGGGAAGGGGATGAATACATGAATTGAGAAGTGGGAGCCAAAGAACAAGGCAAGGAAAGTATTTTTGGTTTTTTTTAATAAAGAATCTAGAAAAGAAAGAAAGGGAAGACTAACAGTAACAGTTTAATTGAGAAGGGCTGGATGGGAAAGAAGAAGAAAGACAAGTGAAACTGCAGTAGAACACACACATCACAGAGATCTAGCTAGCCAACTGTCTCTAACCAACTCTCTCTCACAGTGAAATGAAAGCTGCAGCAGACAGATCTGTTATATGCAGCATCCCCACCCCCCACTCCCAGTCACCGATTAGAGACTGTTGGGTTATGTTCAGCCCTAATTTGGCAACTAGAGTTGCCATTTGCCAAGGCTCACCATTTCCCCCCTCCCTCCTCCTCCTCTTCTCCCCTCCCCCCTCCTCCTCCTCGCCCCCTTCCTGATCTTTCGCAAGTTGAGACATTTTAGAAACAGGCTGTCTGGGCTTCAGAATGGCTTCAGAATAGCTCCGAATCTCCGAGGCATGCCGAGGTGTTTCAGGGGCAATCTGCTTCACTTTGGACCTCCTCGGAGCTATTCTGACCCGCTTCAGAGCTCAATGAAGCACCCCCGACAATTCACTTTGGGATTCAGATTTGGATCCGAAGCAGTACACAGCCCTAGAAAAACCCATGACTGGCAACAGGTGCACTCAACATTACATCTTCTAACCCTAGGCAATGAACTGAGGTCAGCCTGCTATGTGAATAAGGGCTTACTTCTGAGTAGATGTACTGGTTAGCACTGCAAATGGACTAAGTTACAGAAAAGGGGTAGGTAGGCAACCTGGTGCCCTACAGGTGGTTTGGACTACAACTCCCATTAGCTCCAGCCAGCAAGGGCGATGGGAGTTGCAGTCCAAAACATCCGGAGGGTACCTTTCATCCAGTCCAGCCCCTGCTGTAAGGCAGGTCCATCCATCCACTAGCCCCCAGAGAACAACCTTCAGGACTCAGTGAGCCATCAGCAGGAAGCAAGTGAAGAGAAACAGCTCCAGAACATGCAAATCAACACAAGCCAAGCGGAACAGTAAAGGGGAAAAATAGGGGAAAGTGCCAGTCTGACCTTAGGGATGTTGTCTTTTGGACCACAGATGCTCATTCAATATCCAGTTGTTCCATCATCAGAAAATATACCCTGGCTTGGGAGCAACTGTGCAGGGCAAAAGGTTGATTTCTTGATGTGTAAAAGTACAGTTCAAGCTATACAGTCTGGTGTATCATATGGGATAGATCTTGCTGGACTATACCACTTTAGGCTTCACTACAGGCAGGGTATGTGAAGTCCGAATCCTTCCCCATATTAAAACAGGCTCTCTGAACATAGAAGCTAACGCATCAGGGGGGAGACTAAGTTAGCACTCTTCTCCCTGACAAGTTTTCTATGTTCATGCAGGGGTTTTTTAAAAAAAGGTGGCAAAACACACCATTCCCACTACAGTCTGAAATACCATAATCTAACAAGAGCGACATCACATAATTTTTGTTTTCATATAGCTAATAGAGGCATGCACCATCCATGAGATTAAACTCAGACCCCAATTTGGTGCTTTGAAAATTGGACTGATTTAGCCTGGACTGATCCAGAGGTCATCTGCTTCAACTCAGGTACTGAACCAGAGTCAAGATCCGGAAATACGAAGTGTTGTGCCTCCCATTAGGTAACATGGGAAATCCAAAAACGGCTATAACATTTTTTTCTGTTTGTCACACATGGTTAAGTGTTTCAGGCATAGCAGCCTCTTAGGACAGGATTATGCCTGGCAGATTTCAGAAAAATGGCTGCTGTGGAGTTCATGCCACATGCCTTTATATTCCAGGTGTTTTTTTAAGGAAACTGCCAACAACTTTTTTTTATTTCTTGGCAGAATTGGATGAGATTTGCAGGGATCATTGCCCCTTCCAAAGTGATCAAGCCTGCCAGGTTTCAGATGAATAGGTGCAGGGATTTCTCTGCAAGAGCAGCCTTGACTGGATCTCCTGCTAGATCCTTGACTGAAATGAAGTCTGGGAGGCAAGCTGCCGATTTTCTTGGACTGCTTTGGGAGTAGGGGGAGATGAGTGTTTAACTCTTTCTCATTGTGCCAGTTTCCCAATATAATTCCCCCCACCCAATTACTATTAGTCCAGGGTGGGGTGGGGGGAATAGAGGTGCATGCATTTCTTTCAGCCATGGGTCTAACATCAGTAACAAGGGTGCACAATTCAGATCAGAGAAATGGCATGGGGAAAACTGTTAAACACCCCCTTCCCCCTTCCTCCAGTGCTGGAACAGTCCCCCAGAGCTGTATTTGGGAAACATTAGAATTTCTTTTTAGCAATTCCAATCATGGATCTCCTAAATAAACATGCCATTTGGCCCTCACTGAGGTGATAAACCTGGGCTGCCCCACCTAGGACTGCTGCAGGCAAGGGCTACTATAACTGAATTAAAATTAGGTATTGTTTCTGGACACATGCAGAGATATATATCATGGGGAGGGGCATTTAGTCCCATGAACCCCTGCTGCAATCTGAAGTGGTAAAATATAGACACAGTTTTACTACCTCAAGGGGAGCTATACCTCCAGATGGGAACCACTCCTCTCTGTTTGCATTCCCTAATCCAGCCTGGCTGGGAATGATGGGAGTTGTAATCCAACACATCTGGAGGGCACCAGGTTGAGGAAGGCTGCCCAAATCAAATTCCACACTATCCTACTACCTGTTATCAAGTAACTTTCCCCTACCTCTGTCCTTGGCCTCACCACCTTAACTGGATAATGAGCCAAGGTGAAATGGCCCCATCCCAACTTTGTTGCCCTGTCTGCAGGATGTGAAGTGAATAGAAGATTTTGTCGGTTTGGGGTGGGTAGAAAGAGGGGCAAAGTAGTCCTGACTTCCAGGAGCAGGGTTGCTATGGCCCAGAACCCAAATCAGGTGGTGATTGCAGTGCAAACAGTATGTCGGGACAGTTTTGTTAAATTTCTTCCCCTTCCCCCAGCTGCCCAAGAGGCCCCTTCCTGGCAGCCTTGATCACTTTGGAAGGGGCAACGATCCCTGCAAATCTCATCCAATTCTGCCAAGAAATAAAAAAAGTTGTTGGCAGTTTCCTTTAAAAAAGGGGGCCTTTTACTTTACTTCTAAGTAAAGAAGTTCTGCAGAGAACAGGCTGCTCACTTAGACATCATCAAAATAGAGGAAATTCATCAACGAAAAAGAGGGCACATTTGCATGAAATTTGAATATGCTAATCTGAATGAATAGATGCAAATTTGGAAAAAAATCACTATAATTTAAATAGAAATACAATACTTTTCACCATAGTGAAGAAGAGTATGACCAGGTGATCTCTGTGCCTGCTCAGTCTGTGGTCCAGATGTTAGCTATGGATGGGCAGCTTCAAGGCCCCTTCCTACTCCCCCTTCTGATGGTTCCTAATCTTTAAAGCAGATGTAGACTGGAAAGCCCTTCAAATAGGGGCACCTTTGAATAGAGGATTGGCATCCGTAAAGAAGGACACATGGCCACCTTAGCAGAGAACCTTTAGCTCAGCTCCAGTGGTAGTACTGGGAAGCATTTTTCTGAATGGTTATCGACCCATCTGTGCAGTGGAGCAAATGACTAGTTTACTGAGCAGCACAACAGTTCTCTGAGCAGTAACTAAAATGAATTCCAGCAACACAAACCCATCCCTTCAAGACCTGTTTTGATTTAGATGCTAAAGCTCCCAAAATAGCTTTTCTGTTTCAGAAACTTCTTTTCATTCTCAGGATCTCTGCAAGAGTTTTGGATTTCAGAGTGAAAAGGCATAATAAAAAAAAAGCATAAAAGGTCCATTCATTTTCCTCCAGGCCTTAGTCTGGAATTTGCTGATAGCAAGTTGATGGAAATGCTATATGACTTTTTTTTAGGTATGGAGAATCAATTAATTGATTTAATCATTCCCATGGATCCCATTGCTTCCGAGAATAATGAACTGCCATGGCAGGTCAGGTTACTTATTTGCCTCTCCTGTTCCTCTGTACTGAGAAGTCTTGGAGACTCAAAACATTCCTGAATGTAAGAGGAGCTGCAGAGGGAAATGTTATGACGGAAGGTGTACATGTGGGGCTGGGGCTGGGTGATTAGAGAGAGAGGGGTGGGGGGAGAGAGGTAGTGCGACTATCTGTGACTTGGCAGAGGACCACCCTCTGTTTGAAGGCATCCTCTGTTCGAAGGGCTGTCCAGTCCAAGTCCAGTTTAAAAATAAAGACCCATCAGACAGGAGAGGAGCAGCAGAAGCTTTGAAGCTGCCCATCCACAGCTGACAGCACAGGGATAGCAGACTAAGCAAGCACACATGTCGCCTGGTCCCATCCTTCCTCCCCTATGGTGAAATGTATTATATGTCTAGATATTTTAAAGTAATTCTTTCCAAATGCATATACATCATATCTAGATCTATATAGATATAGATATAGATATAGATATAGATACATACATACATACACACACACAGAATTTAAATATATAATTGCATAAATAAATATAAATGCGTTGATGCATATAAATGCAGATTTTATGCAAATCCATACCCTCTTTTGTCCTGTTTTTTGGTGATGCATGTACTCCTTTTGAGCAATATGTAGATGGCAGCATTAGAGAGAAGAGACTGGACAATGCTATGGAGCGAGGAAGGACAGTCAGCCACAAAGAGTCAAGAGAGTGAGTAAAGAGAGTGAATACTGACTACCATTTAGATGCACTGCCTAATGGTCCCCAGTGCTGTCTTTCCAGCTGCTCACACTGAATAGAACCTCTGCCAATAAACAAAGCTGTTTATTTAATACATTGCAAGCCCATCTCCTCCTTCAGTATATTCTTAAAGTGGATTCAAATGAGCAGCTGAAAGAGGCGGGGGGAGAGAGATTTTGGTTTGGTGCAGGCACAGCTAGATGATAGTACCTCTATGTTTTCCCCTGCAAGGCAATCAAATGGCAGCTTGGAAAGGATGTGACTGTCATTGGGAAAAAGCATGGGGGGGGGGAGGTTATCACACACACACACACACACACACACACCCTTCCCTATAACTGTGGTCCCTATCTAAATTGGGGCTCTGCAGCTGCTATTTGGTTTTATTAAAAGTGTAGGAGATTTAATCACAGAATTCTGTGATTTGGCCCTAACTTGTTCATTTAAGTGCTCCAGCACTGCAGTGGTGAGTGCGGGGATTGCAGTTCACAAAACATCCTGGAAAACATACACAATCGGGACTCAGACAGAAGGTCATCAAGTGCATCAGGTACCTCCAAGGAGGTGGGAGGTGGGATGTAATAAAAAATAAGCAGCACCAAACATCATTCCAAATGGCCACAGGAAATCACTGGAAGATTTGAGGAACCATCTTCAAATCAGAACACTTGCAAACAGTAAGCATTAGTTGTTCTTAGGAATCTTCTCCAAGTCAAACTTCTTGCTTAAACAGTGGTTTTAAGGATCATTTTCACAGCAATTTCTAGGGATCATCTCCAAACAGACAAGTCCCTTGGAATGCATTAAACCAAGGGTGACTGGAGACTTACATGCTGGCCTTACGCACATTCTCCAAATGGACTAAACTTGGGGGGGGGTCCCCAAATTTGTATGGAATAACGTTCATGCTTACAGACACACATACGCTTCGGGCAATCTCCCCTTATGAACAGCATGTCCTTCCATATGGCTATATGGATGCATTGGGCTGATGCAAGCAGCCCCCCACCCCAGGAAAAAACAGGAGTTCCAAAGTTGCACATGGAGCACCAAGGGAGCACCTCCAAATACCCTAAGGGCCCCAGTTCCATAACAGTGTCATAGCAATGGCCTCTCCTTCCGAATGGCCATAAGATTCAGCTGTCCTTCTGAAGGCCATAGGAATGCATTGGACTGATACAAGGAGACCCACTGGAAAGAGCAGGAGCCCTAATACTCCTCACAGGAGCACTGAGGGAGTATCCCAGAATGCCCCAAGAGTCCTAATGCCACAAGCCCTCCATAACACAGTCCTTCCACATGGCCATAGGAATGCACTGGACTGATACCAATGTACATCCCGGCGGTTGTATGTTCAAGAATCAATCTTCCCAGAATGACAAGCCGATTTGTTTATTTATACATTTAGAAATATCTAAAAAATATTCTCAAGTGGTGAACAGTGGGGGGGAGGGGAGCTGGGGAATCAAAATACAAAAGAATAAAACATATTCAAAATCAAAATATATCAATAAAACTGTGGCTGGCATTTTAGTCAGGGAAGACTTGCTTAAATGTCTTTAACAGATGCTGAAAAGAAGGCAACATTGGCATCTGCCTGACATCATCTGGCAGGGAATTAGTATAGAGCCAATTCACTAAAAGCTCTACTCCGCGTGGACTCTAAATGGACCTCAGTCATAGAGATGTTGGAGAAATCCACAACAGATTCAAATGAGTTTGGGTTTGTATGAATCCAGCCTGTGGATTCCGCAGCAGACCAGCTTTTTCTGAATCACACAGATTCCATGGATTTGCAGACCTGTTTTTCACTTGGAGGGTGGGATTTGCGCAAATGTGCATTAGTGCAAATGTGCATTTGCAAACAGAAACAAAATGATCATACGTCCCTAAAAAAACCCCAATTCCATTACTGGGCAGATGATGGAACGAAAGATGCTTGACAATCTGTGAAACACAGATGGAGTGGATTTAACAAAATCCATACATTCCTACTTGGTCCCATGTGGAACTACCAGGAGTGCCTCATCCGAGGACCTCAGTGACCAGATAGGCTGGTAAGGGAGAAGGTGCGCTTTCAATAAGATTTCTTATTCCCATGTCAAAATTGTTTCACCATTGTAGGAAAGACCAGCCAGCCAGCCTGCCACACTATAGCCAGAGTAGACCAGAACCACCACAACCCATGTCTGTATACCAGGTTTGATGCCCTGGGAGGGGTAGTGGTGGATGCCCAGGTTTGCCAAATCCATGCATTCTCCCATGTGAGGCATGCATGGACTCCCCCATTAGATGTGCTAAAAGAGTGCATAGGATGAGAGGGGGGAGAAAAGATATGCAGAACCTAGCATTCAGCACAAGATTGGGGTATTTCTAGAATCCAGTGGCAACTTCAATTATGTGCCAGAACATTCCAGAATAGACAAGCCAAATTTCATTGGAGTAGAGAAAGAGCAGGAATCTTTGGCCAATTCTGTAAGCACAACCAGAGGGTGGAGAGGGAAGGGACAGATAGATAAGATAAGCAAGTCAGACTAGTCAGAGGATCCAATGCAATCTGCCATTCTTACGATTCCCCTGTGCAAAGATTCTTGCCAACCAGCCAAAATGTATCAGGCTGTTCTTCTTTCTTTCATTGTACTCACCCATCTGTTCATCCTCCCTTTTCACCTTTTCTATCTGCTACCTTCATTACCATCAATCAAAATTCACATCTCCAGAAGGAAGGGGCGGTGTGCAAAAAGTCCACTTTCAACAACGTTCATCAATTCATTTATAAGAATCATTTGAGGAAAGTTTAGTTCAACAGTAGGCTACACAGGACCAAATTCTATGTTTGGTTACTTGGATAAAGAGTGATATTGTTGGGAAGCAGAAGTTTCTTTACGGCCAAACTAGATGTGATGTGGAAGAATCTTCTCTCTCTCTCTCTCTCTCTCTCTCTGCTTGTTTTTAACTTTGAAGCAGCTACTTGGGGCTGATAACCTGACTGAGAAAGTGGTACTGGCAGAGTGGTGCTTAACCCATTCCTCTCATGCACTTCCAACTGCATGGGAAGAATGGGTTAAGCATAGAAGGAATGGGTTTCCCTCTACAGAGGGAAATCTACAGGAACAGAAGCAGGAGCTAAAGCTAGATTCTTCCTCATCTCTTTCTACAGCATGTCACATCAAACTCAGCAAAGATCATACAAGTGCAAAATTGCATGAATCCACATTTAAAAAGAGAACAAAATTAAAACCCAAGCCCATAGTTCCTCTAGGAAGAGGAAGTGCTTATGAATGAAAAACAGGCAAAGATTGTTAACTAAGCAATAAAAAACCCCAAACCAATATGAAGCTAAATGAAATGCAGAGTTCCAGTCTGGATGAATCCTTACTCTTTATCATTCAAATTATAGTTATTATTTATTTTTCTTTAATTGGAGTTTTAATCCTGCTTTTCTATGAGAATATATTCAAAGCAAATAATAAAAAGTTACTATTTATACCCCCCCCATCCCCACCCTATCCCATGAGTTCAGGGTAACTTACAGTAATTTTATCAGTATCTTTCTCTGTCCCCAAAGCTAACAGTCTAATTATGAAGTTTGGATGGCTTGAAGAAATAAAGGAGGGCAATCTAAAAATTAAAAGGGGCCGCGGTGGCTTAGTGGTTAAGACGCTGAACTGCAGACTGGAAGGTCAGCAGGTTAGCAGTTCGAGACCCGAGTGCTGCGTGACGGAGTGAGCTCCCGTCTTCAGTCCCAGCTTCTGCCAACCTAGCAGTTCGAAAGCAAGAAATTGCAAGTAGATAAATAGGTACCGCCTTGGCGGGAAAGGTAGCAGCGTTCCGTGCACCTCGGTGTTCAGTCATGCCGGCCACATGACCACGGAAGCGTCTTCGGACAGCGCTGAAACGGGGATGAGCACCGCACCCTAGAGTCGGACACGACTGGTTTGGGACACCTTTACCTTTACTTTTAATCTAAAAATAATAAATGTTATCCACTCCCTGGCATTTCTTGTTGCTGTTACTCCTCCTATCCCAAAGTGAGGATCCTAAGACAGACTTGCTACCATTTTATGTTTCTTTCTTTCCTCTTCCTGTTAATGTGCAATAGAGCACATTGTTGTTCTGTATACCTCCCCTCCCCTGCTCCCCATCATTAGCAGTGGGGACATCAAATTGCCGAGCACAAGGATGCATTTGGTTGTACTGTATGTTAGCAGCAGCAGCGCAGCTAGGTAGTTTTAGACTCTGAAGTCAATGGTCTTATGCAGGGGCAGGCGGGAGCTTTAGATGGTCATGTGTGTTACTTCAGTTAGGAAGTTCATAATTAACATGTCTCTCCTTCCCTCCTCCTCTGGCAGCATTCTGTGCTTTACAACTGCTTCTACATTCCTTATGTTAGAACAAAACAAAACAAGAATACCTGTTCACCAACTCTGATTTATTAAAAAAGCAAACAAACAAGAAACTCTGAGCATGTGTAATTTTGCATTTTTAAGGGCGCAATCCTATCAATATAGGTGGCCGCCTCCAAACTTGGAGGCGACCGCCTATCCAAAGCAAGGCAGGAGAGGCATGGGGGGATCGTTCCCTCCGCGCCTCTCCTGCCTTGCTATTTTTCGCTAGACAGTCATTTTTGGCTGTCTAGCAGCAGGGGGGCTGACTTGGAGAGGAAGCTGCTGTATGACCCACTGGATGTGTCATATGCGCAGCTCCACTCTCCCTGCCCCAGAATGCCCCTTTTCAGTCGCTCCACGCTCCTCTTCTGAGCACAGAGGATGGGGCTTCTCCATGCTGCCTCCGAGGCAGCACGGACCAGGGGGGAGGTCAGTTTTCCAGGACCCGACCTCGGAGCATGGGCTCCAAGGTCGGTTCCCAGAAATGAGCATATCCTGTGGCCCTCTAGACAGTGTCTAGCGGCCATAGGTTTGCTGCCTAATTCACTTAAACCATCATGACCACAGGAACAAAATATACTGCCCTAATGCTAAACAGATTTACTTGGGAATAAGCAATTCCTACATTTTGTTGTAGAAAAGAATATATTTTAAAAGTAAAAATAATTGAATGAGCATCTGCGAACATGTACATGCCCAGCCAGTGGGCCCCCTGACTATAAAATGTTTGTTTTTTAATAAGAAAGAAATGAGGCGGGAGTGTGGGCCCTCAGCAGGTGCCAAATCATGCCTACCCTGGTCCTGTCTCTTGGGAGGACTGGAAAAACCCTGCCTGAAATCCCAGAGAACTGCTGCCTAAGCTAGTTGGACCCATGGTCTAACTTCGTATGAGGCAGCTTCCTTTGTTTCTAATAGAAAGTCTTTTAGTGAGCCTTCCCAAGAGATTGTTTTATTGGCCCTCTAACTCCATAACGCATGATAAGTAAAGCTGCTATTGAAGACCATTCAGAAGCATCAACAGGTATAGAACGCTGCTGTCAGAAATCTGACTGGCACAGCCTGTTTGGATCATCTCTCGCCAGCATTAAAATAGCTGCCTGCCTGTCTGCTCCCAAGCCCAATTCAAACTACGAGCATTTAAAGCCCTATAAGGCTTGGTACCTACATACCTGAAGGACAGGCTGCTTCCATAGTGTACTGGTTCTAACTGTGACTATCGGATGTTTCCTAAAAGTGCGGGGGGAGGCCCATGACTCTCTCCCCCTGTCATGCCTGCTTTCATTTTCTTTTAATTTGCCTAAGAACAAGCCATTGACTATCTTCATCACTCAGGGCTTGCCTTCATATCTCATCTGCTGGATGCCTAAGCCAACGAATCCCCTCAACACATACACAAAAACATCCCCGGAGCAGAAAATGGGAGCCATTACACAGCCGGCAGCAGCACGACTCTCCATTCTGAGTTTGCAAAGAAAAGACGGATGTCATCCCCAGTTGGAAATGCAGGGGGGAATTCAGTGAAGCTGAATGCAATTATCTGAGCTGAAATTCTGGCCTGCCTGCTGAGCAAAAAATCTGTGGCAAGATGGCTTTTACACTGAAATTTTGCTGGCACATCAGTTTAGGACACTTGGATTAATACCCTTACTAGTTCAATGGGATTTAAAAAAAAAAAAAATTAGTGACTGCATAGACTGGTGCAGCAGACTTTCTCCCTGGGTGAATTTAGAGTCTGAATAGTGCGGGTTATTCTTGCTACCCTTATGAGCATGCTGCATATTTGATCTACCATGCATACAGCTGGCAGAATCATATGCTACCAATATATAGTCAGTTACACCTGGGCAGACCCAGATAGTGGCCAATATACTACTGGGGAAGAGCAGAGGGTATTTCCAAGTAACGCCAGAAAGAGTGAAGCAGCTGGGCCAAAGCCGAAAGGACACTCAGCTGTGGATGTGTCTGGTGGTGAAAAGAAAATCCAATGCTGTAAAGAACAATATTGTTTAGGAACCTGGAATGTCAGATCAATGAATCAAGGTAAGCTGGAGGTGGTCAAACATGAGATGGCAAGATTGAACATCGACATCTTGGGAATCAGCAAACTCAAATGGACAGGCATGGGCGAATTTAATTCAGGTGACCATCATATCTACTACTGTGGGCAAGAATCCCTTAGAAGAAATGGAGTAGCACTCATAGTCAACAAAAGGGTGGGAAAAGCAGTACTGGGGTACAATCTTAAAAACGATAGAATGATCTCAGTACGAATCCAAGGCAAACCATTCAACATCACAGTAATTCAAGTCTATGCCCCAACCACTGATGCCGAAGAAGCTGAGGTTGATGGGTTCTATGAAGACCTACAACACCTTCTAGAACTAACACCAAACAAAGATGTCCTCTTCATCATAGGGGATTGGAATGCTAAAGTAGGAAGTCAAGAAATCACCGGGATAACAGGCAGGCATGGCCTTGGTGTACAAAATGAAGCAGGACAAAAGCTAATAGAGTTTTGCCAAGAGAACATGCTGATCATAGCAAACACTCTTTTCCAACAGCACAAGAGGCGACTCTACACATGGACATCACCAGAAGGTCAATATCGAAATCAGATTGATTATGTCCTTTGCAGTCAAAGATGGAAAAGCTCTATACAGTCAGTAAAAACAAGACCTGGGGCTGACTGTGGCTCAGATCATGAGCTTCTTGTTGCAAAATTTTGGCTTAAATTGAAGAACGTAGGGAAAACCACTAAACCGTTCAGGTATGACCTCAATCATATCCCTTATGAATATACAGTGGAGGTGAGGAATAGATTTCAGGGATTAGACCTGATAGACAGAGTGCCTGAGGAACTATGGACGGAGGTCCGTAACATTGTTCAGGAGGCAGCAACGAAACCCATCCCAAAGAAAAAGAAATGCAAGGAAGCAAAGTGGCTGTCTGATGAGGCTTTAGCTGAGGAAAGAAGGGAATTGAAAAGCAAGGGAGAAAGGGGAAGATATATCCAACTGAATGCAGAGTTCCAGAGAATAGCAAGGAGACACAAGAAGGCCTTCTTAAATGAACAATGCAAAGAAATCGAGGACAACAACAGAATGGGAAAGACTAGAGATCTCTTCAAGAAAATTGGAGATCTCAAGGGAACGTTTTGTGCAAAGACGGGCATGATAAAGGACAAAGAAGGCAGGGACCTAACAGAAGCAGATGAGATTAAGAAGAGGTGGCAAGAATACACAGAAGAACTATACAGGAAAGATCTGAATGTCCCTGATAGCCATGATAGTGCGGTCACTGAACTTGAGCCAGACATCCTCGAGAGTGAAGTCAAGTGGGCCTTAGGAAGCATTAGTAACAACAAAGCTAGTGGAGATGACAGTATTCCAGCTGAGCTATTTAAAATCCTAAAAGATGATGCTGTTAAAGTGCTGCATTCGATATGCCAACAAATTTGGAACACTCAACAATGGCCGCAAGACTGGAAAAGGTCAGTTTACATTCCAATTCCAAAGAAGGGCAATGCCGAAGAGTGTTCAAACTACCACACAGTTGTGCTCATTTTACATGCCAGCAAGGTGATGCTCAAAATCCTACAAGCTAGGCTTCAGCAGTATGCGAACCGAGAACTACCAGAAGTACAAGCTGGGTTTCGAAGAGGCAGAGGAACTAGAGATCAAATCGCCAACATTCGCTGCATCATGGAGAAAGCAAGAGATTTCCAGAAAAACGTCTATTTCTGCTTCATTGACTACGCTAAAGCCTTTGATTGTGTGGATCACAACAAACTGTGGCAAATTCTTAAAGTGATGGGAGTACCAGACCACCTTACCTGTCTCCTGAGAAACCTGTATGAGGGTCAAGAAGCAACAGTAAGAACCAGACATGGAACAACCAATTGGTTCAAAATTGGGAAAGGAGTACGACAAGGCTGTATATTGTCACCCTGCTTATTTAACTTATATGCAGAGTACATCATGAGAAACGCCGGGTTGGATGAATCACAGGTCGGAATTAAGATTGCCGGGAGAATTATCAACAACCTCCGATATGCAGACGATACCACCCTAATGGCAGAAAGCAAAGAGGATCTCAAGAGCCTCTTGTTGCGGGTGAAATAGGAGAGTGCAAAAGCTGGTTTGAAACTCAACATTAAGAAAACTAAGATCATGGCATCTGGCCCCATCACTTCCTGGCATATAGAAGGGGAAGAAATGGAAGCAGTGACAGATTTTACTTTCTTGGGCTCCAAGATCACTGCAGATGGTGACTGTAGCCATGAAATTAAAAGACGCTTGCTCCTTGGGAGGAAAGCTCTGGCAAACCTAGGCAGCATAGTAAGAAGCAGAGACATCATCTTGCCGACAAAGGTCCGTCTAATCAAAGCTATGGTTTTTCCCAGTAGTAATGTATGGCTGTGAGGGCTGGACTATAAGGAAGGCTGAGCGCCGAAGAATTGATGCTTTCGAACTGTGGTGCTGGAGAAGACTCTTACGAGTCCCCTGGACTGCAAGGAGGTCAAATCCATCAATCCTAAAGGAAATCAACCCTGAGTGCTCATTGGAAGGACAGATACTGAAGATGAAGCTCAAATATTTTGGCCACCTAATGCGAACAGAAAACTCTCTGGAAAAGACCCTGATGCTGGGAAAGACTGAAGGCAAAAGGAGAAGGGGACGGCAGAGGATGAGATGGCTAGATAGCATCACCGATGCAATGAATATGAACTTGAGCACACTCCGGGAGAGAGCGCAGGACAGGAAGGCCTGGCGTGCTATGGTCCTTGGGGTCACGAAGAGTCAGACACGACTGAACGACTGAACAACAAATTCTCAGTGGGGATAAATAAGCATAATTCCACGGAAGCCAGTAGCACTATGCAGAACACCAAAAATGTGCAAAATTTTGTCCTTTATACCACTATCAAGGGGTGTCTCAGGGGAGTGGCAATAGGTTTTTCCAGTTCTAACTCAGCTTGTTTCTCAAAGTTTGCATAGTTTAAGCCTTTCCACAGAGCAACTTGATTCTGAGAATGCCAGGTGATTTTTGCAAGGTTGCCACCTAGAAGAAACCGGGGAAGACATACACTGGATTCGGACAAAGCCTGAAGCCCAAGCAGAATTGGGCCCCTTTGGACCAGTACTGGTGCTTCCCTGGGTGAAGCAGGCTTCCTTCTAAAGCCACCAGAATCAAAGCCAGAGCAGAAAGAGACTTTGTTACCAATTCATGCTCAGAGACACAGGCATCTTGTCTCCTCTCCAAATAGTATGGTTTAGTTTTGTTTCCCTAAAATGCTGGGAAGCGGGAGGGAGGAAGGGAGGTTCAGTGGCTGGCAGGTCCAGCTTTTAATCATAGGGTATGTTTTACCAGGCGGTCCAATCACTGTACTTTGGGGGAGGGGCAAGGATGGACGATGAGATCCTTCCAAGGTCACTAGGCTTCACCATGAAAAAAGCCTTAAATTGATTTTCATTCCTCATAACTCCTTTGCCTCTGCACCTACCCTTCTGAAACATTGCATGTTTCTTGCCTGAGGACACCTCTATGATGTGTGTCATTTTCAAATAAATTGCCAAAAAACTAAGGGGCAAGAGAAATATAGGGGAGTTGCTTCTTCCCCTCCCCCCCAAAAAAATTGAGGACTCCCCTTCCACATGAACTGCTGCATCTGTCCTTCTGAAACTTATGGACTTCCTCCTTAGGGACACCTCTAGGTTGCCTGTCATTTTCAGAAAAATGGTCCACAAGAAACATAAGGGGATAAGTGTGTCCTCTTTAGGATGCCCTCATAATGTCAAGGCTGCTCTTATCTATCTAAAAATTGGCAGAATCAATCCTCTCAGAAGGGGAAACTACCCCTGCAAAGGGCGTTCAATTCTGCCAATAAATAAAAATGTTATTGGCCACTCCTTTTAAAAAGAAAATGGAAATATAAAGGCATGTAGCACAAATGCCCTTGCACCCATTTTTCTGACCTTTGACAGGTGTAATACCCTTATAAGAGGCTACTATGCCTGCAAACATTACCCAGTTCTCGATTCTTACAAAGAAGAAGAAATTGTAGCTGTTTTTTGAATTTGCATGATAGCCAGTGAGAGGCACAAAGCCATGGATTTCCAAATCTCCATTTGGGTCTGGTATTGGGAAGAAGTAGACCGCTTTCAAATCAGTCCAAGCAGAATCGTTGTGCTGTTTTCCAAAGCACTGAATCAGAGTCCGAGTCAAACCTGGGGCTTGGTGCACACCTCTAGAAAAAGCTACCTCTTTGAAGGGCTGTACACTTGTCCTTTTTACAAAGTGAGGTGAGATAGGCTCCACTTCTCCAGCCCATTCCTCCTCCACTTCTTTCACGTGCCCCCCTCCCCAACTTCATGGGAAGTACATGTGGATTTCTCCTGTGAGGGACAAGAGAAGTAGAGAACCAAAGGAGGAATGGGAAGGTGAAGCCATGGCTTCCTTCATCTCCTACGTCCTACCTCAACTGGAATATTAGACACAGAGCATGTCTCTGGGCTGCCTCTTGGCATTCTGGATGCTGGGGATGTGGCCAGTGATGAGGCACAAAACAGTCGCACCTATTTGTGCCTCCCATGTGAGTGCTGCCAACCAACCACTCCCAATACACCCATACAATGGGACATTGCAAGAAAGGTATTCTATCCCACTGATGCTGCCCCCTCCTGGTTAAGGATAGATGAATCTGTCATCCTTGATTTCACCCAGGTTCTCATTTTTCCACCTTTAAGTTCGTTCCATCCCACTTCCACATCGGATTGCGAATTATTAGTGTTTAGTCCGGCTGAAAATGTGTACACATTTTTCAAAACATGCTTTTTATGCAAACATACAATTTTTTGCAAGCAACCTTTTCCATTAAATAAACTGTTTTGTGTGCATTTTTCATAATAGACACATTGTGCGTGCACTTCTCCCAGCATACACATTTTTGAAACAATTAGTCCTTTACAGAAAGTGTTTTGGGGCACGTTTTTCAAAATCTGTAATTTTTGGTAGGTACTTTTTCGAAGGTATACATTTTTCTGCACACTTTTTTGAGAACTGCATTGTAAATTTCAGAAATGTATTTTGACGGCTAGCTGCAAAATGAGCAAACTTCTCACTTAACAAATTTCCCACCCATCCCTACTCCTGGTACAGCATTAATGAAGAAAGTGCAGGAGCAATGCCAGCTAATGCCATTAGCCGAAGCCAGCCTTGGGGAAAAGAGGGTGCTGAGTCATTCGAATTCTAGAAAATGCTGGCTGCATTTCCCACCCTCCTATAAATAGATCATACTATCAGGCAAAGCAGCAACCCGCAATTTGGGTCGAACCAGAAGAACCAGGTGTCCATGATCTGCTGCTTCAATGGTTGAAGAATTAGGGGATGCAGGTGCAAGGCATAAATTCATGGATTATTGAAGAAGCACAGATGCAGAGTCCCTTTTTTTCCAATTAAACCCTCCTCTTCAGTTTTGAAGACTAGCTCTATTCTGCAGTGGCTATAGAAATCTACCCCCCTTCCTCTTTTTACTCTGCTGAACAGCTTGCTTCCTGGAGGTATTGAACAACATCTGCCAACTCCAAAGACTGCTTTGAAATGATTCTCAATCCAGGTCATACAAAGATAAACAGTTGCAAGAGATGAAGTTGGATTTTATTTTGCCTCTTATGAGTCTTATGCCATTGCTAACTCAAGACCAGATCATTACATACAGTGCAGTGTTGGATATCTTGCAGTCTGGGCTCAAGATCATGGGTTAGCAAAACTTGCATCACCCGATGTCGCAGGGGTAGGCAACCTGGTGCCCTTCAGATGTTTTGGCCTACAACTCTCATAAGCCCCAGCCAGTGTGGCCAATGGTGGGGCCAATGTAGTCCAACAGAATCTGAAGGGCCACGGGTTCCCCACTCCTGCCCTATGACATATGACCCAGCCAAATACAATCTCCCCCATTGCAGATAGCTGTAGCACCTTTTAACAGCCCAGTGCTCCATTTTGTACCCAGTAAGAGGAAAGTTCTCACAAAAGTGTCACTGTGCTGGTGATGTAGATACACGTTCTTTCAACTGGTAACATCTTAAGGCTGCAATTCTATCCACACTTACCTGGAGGTAAGTGCCTTTGAACTCAGTTGGACTTACTCCTGGGAAGGGATGTATGGATTTTATAAAATCCATTCCGTCTGCATTTCACAGATTGTCAGATGCCTTTCGCCCTGTCATCTGCTCATTGACAGAATCGGATTTGTCCCAAGTTCCCAAATTTGCGCTAATACTCAAATCCCCCCAAATGTGCAAGTCTCCCCCAAAATCCTCATTTTAATGCTTTAGCCTTTAGGGGGAAGTATGCATTTGGGGGGGGGGTTAATGTATTTTTCTACAACTAAATTTGCATAAAATTCCAAAAAAAAACTAAAAAAAAAACTGGTCTGCATGTCCATGCAATCCACATGACTCAGGAAAAGCCAGTCTGCTGCAGAATCTGTGGGTCAGATGAATAGAAATCTGAATTCATTTGATTCCGTTGCAGATTTCTCTGACATCCCTATTCTTGGGTAGACACAAATAGGATTGCACTGAAAAGCTACAATCCCAGACACGCTTAACTGGGAGAAAGCCCCTTTGAAACAGTGGGACTTCTTTCTGAGGAAACATGCATTATAAAGGAAGAATTCTTAAAGCAATACCTCATTGTTTCTCTGTGTCTCAAAGTCACAGGTTTCAGAGGAAGAGTCATACCAATCAAGTAGACTCTGCATTGCCATTGAGGAACCTTTTTATGGGGAGATGCACAGGCTGGAAAGATATCTGCTTTGGACTTCTATTCTGTAGGGAATTCTGCCAATTTTGAGAAGGAAAAAAAGAAACCTTTCCCTTTCTTTAATGACACAGTGATCAGAGGTGGTGGGCAACTGCAATCAGTCTCAGAATACTATTAGATACAGAGCTTTTCTGCATGAGACTGTATTTTCATTTTCGTCACAGAACTGAGTTGTGAGCATGCCAAAAAAGCATTTCCTTTCCCGCTTTTCCATTACATAACCTCTAGGTGGTACTGTGGTATAGCAGAATAGTGAAAATACAAAAGAGGAAACAGTGCTTTCTTTTGCCATCATAAATAATACCCCATTTTTCTTGCTCTAAAAAAAACTTGCCAAAAGTGCTGTTTAAAAAACAAAAGCAAAACTGGAGGGTCATGACATCATCTAAAGAACCCATAAACAACTGTGAGTAGGGAATGACAAGTGCATGATAAATGCCTCATGTAGAAAAGCCCACATTCTTCTAAAGGAGAGTCACACTTTGATCAATGGTTTAAAACACCTCCTATTAATAATAGTGAGGTAACCCACCATTTCAATTGCATGTGTGGCCATTCTCCTAGTACCAGGGCTTGGTGGTGTCACAGCTTGATTCAGCGTATGTTTTCTTGAAAATAATTCCCATGAAATTCAATGGGACTTACTCCCAGGTAAGTGTGCATATAATTGAAGTGCCTAATCAAAGTGCATAATCAGAGATATGAATGGTTTTAGATAAGAAGCTGAAATCCTAAGCACACTTACAATGTAATGACTCCCTCAGAACTCCATTTCACTTACTCCTTAGAAAATATGCTTAGGTTGGCATGACATATCTCAACCCTACTGGGCGTTCCGCAGCAGCAGCGTCTAGTGTTCCTTAGCAACCATGCAGTATCCCGGGGCTCTAATGAGGCAGTGCTTTGCTTATTTACAGGTTGCTGCAGAAGGGCATATTGAAAGCAGAAGGGAGGGTTCTATGAACCTACTGCAGAGGTAGAAAAAGATTCTAATCCTTTGAGCAGCAGACCACAATTTTCATATACCATGGAGTCAACACCACAATCACCAGTGCTTCCTCTCCACTCCACAGGAGCCCCATATTTCCCTCCATAACCTCTTCCTCCCACACCCTCCTGCTCCAAAAACCCACGAGTTTTCATCTGTCCCTAACGCAGCCCTATGTCTCCCACCATTGTTTCCTTGTCCATATAGTTTCATAGCTACCTCTAAAGTTAATCCTTCATTTAGAACAATAATCCCCAATGACTTTGGGCTCCATAACATCAAGGGTAGGCAAGGTTTGACATTTGTACTTGCCAAGGGCCCACACCACAGCAGGAGCCCACTAAAAAGAGCCACCTGGCATTTGCTGCTCCTCTTCACCACCGCATTCTGCTTGTTCACCTGCCTTTCACTCTGGCCCGGAAAATGGTGGTGGTAAGGAGAAGGAGGCACAGCAGATGCCAAGGCCTCCTTGCTCCCTGGCTCTCTGCCTGTCAAGCAAACAAGTGGCAGCAATGATGAGAAAGAGGAGGAGGAGCGAGGGCAGCTGGGGACAATGGCAGTGAGAAGGTGGACTCAGTGAGGAGGGGGCTCATTGAGTGTGCCTTGCCCAAGGGCCCTCAGAAACATGGAGACGGCACTGGATAACATGTCTACCTTCAACCACGCTGCCTCCTTCTCAGCTCCATAAGTCTTAAGACTCACTGGTAGAGTACATGCTTATCAAAAGGTCCCAGGCTCAGCATCTCCAGCAGTGTTGAGAAAGACTCTTTCTATCTGAAAGCCTGGAGAACTGCTGTCAGTCAATGTAGACAAGACTGAGCTAGATAGACAAATGTTCTGATTCAGTATAAGGCAGTTTCCTAAGAGCCTTCATTGATTGGTCCAAGGATCTATCACATCCAGTATCTTTTTTCTGACAGCGGTCAACCAGATGCCTCCAGCAAGTCTACAAGCATCAGCATTCCTCTGTGATTTATCCACAGCATCTGCCATTCAGAGCGATACTGCCTCCTCCAAACATAAAGGTTTCATTTAACTTGCATGGCTAATAGCTGCTGGGTGATCTACCATCCGTGAACTTGTAATCTTAAAAAAAAAATCCATTCAAGCTATTGGTAGCAGTAGTGGCTGAGGGAGGGAAAGAAGCAAAGACTATTTCTGTTGTGTCTCTGGACTGCATGTACACTAGAAGCAATGTCATTGGCCTTTACTTTGCTTTCTTAAGATGACTTAAGTCATGAGCCAAGTCCTGCCTGTTTTGTTTTGTTTTCCCAGCAGGGCTCCTTTCCCTATAAGGGCTACACCTGAGGAAAATTGAGCAGTGGAAGCCTTATGCATTACTCCATGTATGTGCTGGCAATAGCTTCACCTGCTGAGTTTCTGCCATGCAGGTGTCCTTTTTACAGAGGACCATCCTCTGTTAGAAGAAGAAGAAGAAGAAGAAGAAGAAGAAGAAACATTTCTATACCGCCCAATAGCCAAAGCTCTCTGGGCGGTTTACAAAGATTAAAAACATTAAAAATACAGTATACAGAGATTAAAAGCCATTCACATAAAAACACATGAACAGACGATATACACAAGAGAACATATATCTAAAGCAACTTCAAACAAGTAATCTCAAAACAAACAACCATAACCATAAGACATTCCAGGATCGATTAAAACTGATCATATGCTGCCAAATGCCTGGGAGAAGAGAAAGGTCTTAACCTGGCACTGAAAAGATAACAATGTTGGTGCCAGGTGGGCCTCGCTGGCGAGATCATTCCATAATTTGGGGGCCACCACCGAGAAGGCCCTCTCCCTTGTTGCCATCTTCCGAGCTTCTCTCGGAGTAGGCAACCAGAGGAGGGCCTTAGATGTTGGGCATAGTGTATGGGTAGGTTGGTGTCAGGAGAGGCGCTCTGTTAGGTACTGTGGTCCCAAGCCATGTAAGGCTTTATAGTTTAAAAACAGCACCTTGAATTGGGCTCAGAAACATACAGGCCGCCAGTGCAAGCGGGCCAGAGTCAGTCTTATATGTTTGGACCTTCTGGTTCCCATTATCAATCTGGCTGCTGCATTTTGCATGAGCTGCAGCTTCTGAATCATCTTCAAAGGCAGCCCCACATAGAGTGCATTGTAGCAATCTAACTTGGAGATTACCAGAGCATAGACAACTGAAGCCAGGTTATCCCTGTCCAGATAGGGGCGTAGCTGGGCCACCAGCCAAGGTTGGCAGAAGGCAGTCCATGCCACTGAGGCCACCTGAGCCTCAAGTGACAAAGATGGGTCCAGGAGAACCCCCAAGCTATGAACCTGCTCCTGAAGAGCTGTTCCAGTCCAATTCCATTTTAAAGACAAAGAACCATCAGAACTGTTGCCCATCAACACTAAGCACCTGGAAAGCAGACTGAACAGGCAGGCACACAGCTCACCAGGTCAGTCTTCCACACCAGGGTGACATTTACTGTACTTCTACTTAAATTATAATAATTATTTTAAATATGCACCTATGCATATAAATAAGCCTATGCAAATGTTATACAAATCATCGCCCTCTTTTGTCGTCTTTTTCTGGGAGATTAATTTCCACTTTTTGGGCAGTTCATAAGTAGCCACTATATTTAAGGCACAGGGGTACTACCAGGAAAAATGATGGCTGCCCAACGGGAGCCGCACATGGTTTGTGCTCTGTGGTTTCATCATTTCTGGCCGCAGATACGTGTTTCTGCTCCTGACTTGAATTGCTGTGTTTGGGTCCTTCTTTCAGGCTTCAGCATTGTGCCAGCTCTTGAGGGCTTCGCGTGCACCATAACTTACCCCACTGTGGGGAAAGCACTCTTCTCTATCAAGCCAGTCCTACACTAGGGGCCAGAACAGATGTTACTTCAAATCTGTGTCTAGCAGCTACACTTTCTGTTTATTTTACTCCTGTGTAGGCATAGGGGGCTCAATCCAGATCTTTAAAACCTTCCTACCCCTCATGCTAGGGTCCTGATCCAAATTGGGTGTCCAGCTACATTTAAAAGATGTAACTGCTGGACACAGATTTAAAGTAGTATCTGTTTTGGCCCTAAGTCAGCGCTGCTTACAGAACTGAACAGACTCATGTGTGAGAACAGCCACCACACTTAGATCTTGCCAGCTTTCTCAGAGGATCCTGCCAAAGGACTCTTCACTCTTGTAAGGAAGGAGTATCTGTGAATGAAGAGAGATGGGAGAGCTCTAGCTTGAAGTCAGAGCTTGATTAAATCAAGAATAGAAGCTGCCTGTCACTCCCGATTCCCTCCCAGCATCTGCCTGATGCACTGCAAGGAACAGAATTTATGGTGTGTTTATCGTTGCATTCTTTTCCTCACCCCTTCTAGAAATAACAGAAAGGGAGGGAGAAGTCATGGAAGAAGCTGCTTATGCCAATCAAGCCAATTGCACCCAATTTAAAATGCCACCACTGTCCCCCTAAACTGCTTTCCTTTCACAATGCGCCTCGTTCACATGCAGTGACTGGAGATCAAATCCTCCCTCATCAATTACCTCTCCCTGTCTGCCCATTTGTGCTCCTCAAATCTTCCCTCATCAATTACCTCCCCCTGTCAGCCCGTTTGTGCTCCTTATTTACAGGGAACATGTTTGTTCATTGCACCATAATGGAGCTAAACAGGTCCTAGACCATCCTGGAAAATACCTTGCTGGTAGGGAGATAAGTAGTGCCACCACCACCACCACCACCACCACCACCGAGGAAGCAAGTATATGAAAAGGTGAGCAAGAGCTTGCCTTCTAGTTGGAAGAAAGGATGCCCAGAGGAGGACAAACTATAGGGTTATTAGATCTCAACCCAGAGGACCTGACTGCCACCCCATTCAACCACTGATCCTTGCCTATCTTCCTCCCCTGCCTGCTGTAGCAAGAGGGATCTTTGTTTGGCATCCCGATATCCATCTGCCATATGAGTAGACCTGCGTGGGCCAAAATCTCCATACACTTGAACTGTAGACAAAAAAGATGCAACAGGGGTGACTGGACTAAATCTAGTCTCTTTTGGACCTGCCCTATGGATGGTCTATATAATCGGTTTTTCTCTCTCATCTTACTTGCAATATCTCAGAGAAACTGGAACCTTCGTATATCTCAAATGAGACATGGTGTCTTAAACTGCAATCCCCTGCCCACTTACTTGGGAATAAGCCCCATTGAACCCAATGGGGCTTATCAATGGGTGAATACACATAGGATTGTGCTGTTAATCTGCTCCAAAGTGGTTGGTTGGCATATGGATATCTTTACACAAGGCATTTATATCATATTCATTATTGGTCACTCACGGAAGCTTGTGGGTTACTCACATGATGCTGTCAGCCTCCAGGGCACATCCAGCTATTTTTTATCTTTATTCCACAATAAAAGAGAGGAAAAACCAACCCTGAGATAATCCACTAAATGTAAATCCACTTTAATGGCTGCATGTAAATGAGAGGTTCCACTGTAACTACAGCCTGGGAAGAAGATGCCATTGGGCAGAGCAGGGAAATCACAATTGTCCTCCCCCTCTTCCCAGCATATCTGCCTGTTGACCTGGGCTGGGAAGACAGTTTTCTTGGCCAGGCTAGGAGAGGCTCAATGTGAGCGTGGAGCTGGCCAGGGGAGGAGGAGGAAAAAGATGGTGACCCCACATGTAAACAGCTGATAGCAACAAAACCACTACCACCCCTGCTTTGCAGAGAGGGAGTGCGAGGGAGTGAGAGATACTTGAATCCCTTGGGAGACCCACTAATTCATGGCTTGCTCTCCACCCCACAGCTGAAGAGAAGTTGCCTGTGTAAAGAGCTGATCTTTATCTCGCTTAGAATGTGGAAACAGAAGCCCCGGTAAACTGCTAAATAAAAAGTCTGGTGTGGTGAATCCCTATGTCACAGGAGGAGGTCATTTGGAAAGGTCTTGCTTAATATTTGTGGGAGAAGAATGTTGAAGCAGTGGGGCAAATTATTAGGAATAGGAGAGGAGGCATAGAAATGTTCCTGGATAACAGTTCAAAGGAGCTCTGCTCATTTCCCATTAATAGTGTGTCCCTCCCCTTTTCTGGCTGGACCCTCTTGGAGGCAAGTGGCTGGACTACCCACTTGTTTCACTCATGTAGCTATTTCCCTTCTGGTCAAACAGTTCAAGATATGTTGACAATATTTCTAGGGTGCTTCCAGACAAGGCTTTTACTGAGCGACTGCCTTGCCCCAAACACAGATTTTTATGAGGGATCCTGTGTCTTCCCACCACACTTTCCATCTTTTTTCTTACCACAAAATATCAGTTAAGGGGAGAAAGAGGGAATCGCTCCACAATGACTTTTGATTGGTAGTGCCAGGAGCAGTGTGGGCTCCAGGTTTGAGGGCCCCCTCAGCCTACTTCTTCACTGCTGCCATCACCAGCTGCTGCTGCTCCTCTTCCTCATCATTTCTGCTTGCTTACCAAGTAGAGAGCCAGAACATCTCTACACCAGCCTAAAATCCTGCATTTAAAATGGGGCTTCCATTTTAAATGTAGGATCACAACGGACCCCCTTTACACACGTTTCCTTTTCCCCCTCCCTTTTCCCCCTTATCTGAGTCTTCCATATGTTTCATTGATGATGAATGGGATGATGGGAGTTGCAGTTCAACACACCTGGAGGACACCAGGTTGGGGAAGGCTGGTACACACTATTCAAATAAGTCATAAGAACATAAGAAGAGCCATGCTGGATCAGATCAAGCATCCATCTAGTCCAGCATTCTGTTCACACCGTGGCCAATCAGCTGTCGACCAGGAACCCACAAGCAGGACATGAGTTCAACAGCACCCTCCCACCCATGTTCCCCAGCAACTGGCATACATAGGCTCACTGCCCCTAGTTCTGGAGGTAGCACATATCCGTCAGAACTAGTAGCCATTGATAGTCTTCTCATCTGGGAATTTGTCTAACCCCCTTTTAAAGCCATCCAAATTGGTGGTCCTCACTATGTCTCATGGAAGGGAATTCCATAGTTTCACTATGTGCTGCATGAAGAACTACTTCCTTTTATCTGTCCTGAATCTCCCACCAATCAACTTCATGGGATGTCCTCAGGTTCTAGTATTTTGAGAAAGGGAAGAAAATGTCCCCCTATCCACATTCTCCACACCATGCATAATTTTGTGCACCTCTTGGGCAACTGACAGTCCTGGGCAACTGACAGATGTACTCAACATATTTATTTATTTATTACATTTATATCCCGCCTGTCTTCCATCATGGAACTCAAGGTGGCTACATGAGGTTCCCAGGTGGTCTCCCCTCCAAGCACTGACCAGACCAAACCTACTTAGCTTCAGTAAGGTAGCTGCCTCCTGTGCCTTCAGACTATGCCCTGGGATATTCATCTGATTCACTGGGGTTTTTTAACAGATTTTCTTGAAGCACAAATTGTAGTGTAGATGGCCTTCTGCAGCGTTGTACATTGTGTCTTTCTCTCAGAATGAAAAAGATTGAATTTCTAGGACGGTACATTGGCTAGAGAGGCCATGCTTGCTTGGAAGCCATTTGTGCACCAGAAATCCTAAATCTACATTACCCCCACCCCTGCTGTAGTGAAGCCCTGTTACCTACCACCTGAGTCATATGCCAGTGCTCTGCAGCCACAAACACAGGCACAAAACAGGCAAGCTGTCAAGAAAGAAGCCCAAATGTTCTGAAACAAAAGGCTTCGGGACTCACTTCATCTTTCTTGTTGAGTTCTGAAAAAGACAGGTTCCATCTGGTTCGGAAATTGGACAAGCAGGCCTGTCATTCTGGGCTCCTTGACATGATTAAAGGAAGAAGCAGAAAGTAAAGAAGCTTTCTGTTGAAGTCAGGGAGTTCAGAATCCATGAGAAATTAGTCCTATCCCAGACAACCCGCTGCCCTTCTGGGTTGGCATTTTGCAGCTGGCTCTTGGCTGCAGCCCAGCGCTGAAATGACTGACTCCCATTGGAGCTTTGCCTGTGCTTATCAGAGGTCACTGCATAGGGCTGAGGGCCGCTGGAGACCACTTTTAGGGGAGGGTCCCCACATCACAATGGGAAATGGGCATATTTTCATCCCATTGCACTGCAAATAATTTTAGCCGCTTCATGTCCTGTGGCATGCATGCTCATCTATTTTGCATTTTGGGGGGGAGGATGTCAGCTGCTAGAGCAAAAAGACTACACTCTCAACAATGGATTGCTATAAAAGGAGCTAATCCACTTTCAAAGGGGGACTACAATTAAGCTAGCTTTTCTGCCCATCAGGATAAGAAAAACTATATGGAAGGAAAATTGATTGTAAAAAATACACAACTAATGAAAAATGAAAATTAAAACTGCTTTAAAACAAGATTCCCTCAGATCAAATATAGGTACACTCCCATAATCCCTGGAAAGCAAGACTCTGAATTCTTTTCTAAAGTGGTTCATGTTTTGCAGTCTAGTAATTGTAAAGTTCTGCCATCAAAATGCACAATGAAGAATAATGGACAACTTCTAGCTGTAAAATTAAAAATCCTGCCATTTCTTGCATTGCTTCTGGCTGGCTGCAGACACTGCATTACTTTCCCATGAATTGCTTTTTATCCCCTTTCCCCCCCTCTGTTTTGAACACCCATCAAATGTGATTGTAGCCATCTCCAAAAATGCTGATCTCCTGTTACTTTGGGGGCAGGGGGGGGGAGAGACCTGTAGATTTCCAGGTGTTGTTGAACAATGCCTATCAGCACCAGCAAGCATGGCAAATGATCAAAGATGATGGGAGTTGTAGTCCAACAACATCTGAAGGGCCAGAGGTTCCCCACCCCTGTCTACTACATTTTGACAGAAGGCTCCATTAGATTGCCATGTTGCAACCCAGAGACTAGTTCTGTCCCTTTCAAAATAATACTTAAATAGCATTTAAAAGAGTTAATTTACAGCATTTCACATATATTATCTTGTAATCCTAACCACAATCCTGTGAGGTAAGCCAATATTATCGTCATCTCCATATTGCTGAGAGTGGGGCTGAGAGAGAGCAGCTTGCCCAAAGTTACCTAGTGAGTTCATAGCAGAGGGAAGATTTGAATGTGGAACTTCCCTGCTGCATTGCACCAGGTCAGATACAGATTAAGCCAGAGACAGCACAACTTCAGTCTCTCCCACCTGTTCCTTCCCCACTCCTTTTGCCTGCCCCTCCCCTGTTTGCTGCGTGGTACACCTTGAGTCCTCATCACTAAAGCAGGGGAGGATGGGATGGAAGAAAAGATGGAGACAGGAATGGGTGGCAGAAGCTGCAGCTGCTCCATCAGTAGCTTTAAAGCTACAACACAAACCTCTGGGTGGCCATCTGGGTGCAGTACTTCCTTATAGATCCAGACCACCCTTCATCCCACTGTGAACTCAAAAATTGATTGATATTTATTTATATCCTGCCTTTTTTCCTCTTTCAAGGAACCCAAGGCAGCTTACATTATCCTCCTCCTCTCCATTTTATCCTCACAACAACCCTGTGAGGTAGGTTAGGCTGAGAGTCTGTGACTGGCCCAAAGTCACCCAGTGAGCTGCCATGGCTGAGTGGGGACTAGAACCCGGATCTCCCAGCTCCCAGTCCAGCACTCTCACCACTACACCATGCTGGCTCTCCATCACACTGGATATGTTCTATTCGACATCGCATCGGGCTCCCTTGATGTTCTGTCACCAATTAGAAATAATGCAGGATCAAATAGCCAATTTCCTGATGGAGGTAGGCTGCTAGGAGCATACTGACTTTATGAAAATACTTCAACCCCACTTTTTAGTAGAGGAGAACACCCAAGGCAGCTAACAATAGGGAGGTTTACACGATCCCCCCCCCACACACACACACACACTTTGAAAGAACATGTGAGGGAGATATTGGGGTTGTGGGGGCCAGCCCCAGCCCCCCAGCATGCCCCACTGCTGTCACCCACTGTGGAAATGCTTCCCCACTGTCCACACATTCAGAGGGGTGGGAAAGGTGTCCCATGCAGAACTCTTCCACACAAGGAGGGAACCTGATGTGGCCAGTGTCCTTCTTCACACGGATAAAGCTCTACCAATGTACATCAGTCGGCGCAGAAAGTGCTTTCCAGCACCATCTGAATGTGTGGATGGTGGGGAAGCATTTCTGCCATGAACTACAGCAGCTGAGGGCATTGCTGCAGTATGCAACAGCAGAGTGGGAGGGAATCCATGCAGCCCCCCTTATACATTCTTTCAACACATGGGGAGAGGGGTTCATGTGAAACTGCCAACCTCGCAGGGTTAGAATTCAGGATAGGCATGGTCAGGCGCCTGCTGAGGGCCCACTCTCCAGCAGGGCCCCCCTGACAAAAGCCCCCTGGACCTGCTCCTCCTTTTCAGCATTGGAACCTGCCTCTCGCTCTGGCCCAGACAATGCTGGTGGAAAGGAGAAGGAGGCGCAGCAGATGCCACGGCCTCCTTGCTCCCTGGCTCTCTGCCTGTCAAGCCAGCAAGTGGGAGCAATGATGAGAAAGAGGAGGAGGAGCGAGAGCAGCTGGGGACAATGGCGGTGAGAAGGTCGACTCCCTGAGGGAGGGGACCCAGGAAGGGGTCTTGTTCAAGGGCCAGCACTCCCCCCTCATATAAAACAACAACAGAACAATTCAAAACAAAAATTAAAACAGCATAAAACACCAAGCCAAAAGCCAGTGCAAACATAAATTTCCAACATTTTACAAGAGCCAGTAAATCACCTAATGAGCTCTAATTAAGCCCAAAGATGCCAGAAAGGGACCAACCAAGAAGCCAAACAGACCTGAAGGGGGCACCTTTCAGTGGAGGTGCACCCACCAAGGTAGACCTGTGCCTTTGACAGCTTAGGGATACAAAGCAGGGTCTCCAGTGCTGAATGGAGGGCCAACTGCCCTCGCCCCCAATGTGACAGCGGAGATCCATGACCATAAGTATATCCTGTGGCATTTTTTGAACAGGTAGATACAGCTGTGAAGGACAATTTGGGTTGGGGCTGCAACACCAGGAGATGGGAGTTTTAACCCTTTTTCTCCTGCCATTCTGATCTGAATTGCTTTCCCTCCCAACCTGCTCTTTGCTGCCTGGAGGCAAGACATACACAGATATCATACCATAGGTCCCCACCCCAGTGGAAAGGTAAAGCCGCTGTACAGCTAAATCTTACTTTGTGATGATCTCTCCATGGCAACAGGACCACATCAAGCCCCCCATCCCATCCACAGATTACCTTTCTCTTGCCTGATGTAAAAAACAACAAAGCAAGGCTACGGCCTGGCAAGCGTGCAGGGCCAGAGGTACTAATGTCACCAGAGATACTAACGTGTCCAGCTTTCTGGACACAACTCAAGTGATTGGCTTATCTACAAAGCTTTTATCATTTCCCATTAAGGAGAGCTGGGATCTAGAGCCCTCTCCGTCTGTGGCAGTCCTATGCACCCACTCCAAAGGTACAAGTCCCTACAGACTTTTCCTAGAAGGGGAAGTCAGCCACCAGCTCCTGCATGTGTATTTATTTATTTTATTTATTTATTAAATTTATTAATTGCCCATCTGGCTGGTCACCCAGCCACTCTGGGCGATGTACAATAATAGAAAGAGTTTAAAATAATACAATTCTACATTAAAACATCATATTTCTAGAAATACCGTAACCCACCCCGAATGCCTGCCTGAACAAACACGTTTTTAATGCGCGGCGGAAGCTCATTAAAGAGGGGGCATGGCGGAGTTCCCTAGGGAGGGAGTTCCACAGAGTGGGGGCCACCACAGAGAAGACCCTCTCCCTCGTCCTCACCAGCCTAGCTGTCCTGGCTAATGGGACAGAGAGAAGGCCATCTGAGGCTGATCTTGTTAAGTGGCCTGTCTGGTGTTGCTAGAGACACTCCTTAAGATAGGCTGGGCCGGAAGCATTGTTGTTTTTCAGTCGTTCAGTCGTGTCCGACTCTTCGTGACCTCATGGACCATAGCACGCTAGGCCTTCCTGTCCTGCGCTCTCTCCCGGAGCGTGTTCAAGTCCATATTCATTGCATCAGTGATGCTATCTAGCCATCTCATCCTCTGCCGTCCCCTTCTCCTTTTGCCTTCTGTCTTTCCCAGCATCAGGGTCTTTTCCAGAGAGTTTTCTCTTCGCATTAGATGGCCAAAATATTTGAGCTTCAGCTTCAGTATCTGTCCTTCCAATGAGCAGTTAGGGTTGATTTCCTTTAGGATTGACTGATTTGACTTCCTTGCAGTCCAGGGGACTCGTAAAAGTCTTCTCCAGCACCACAGTTCGAAAGCATCGATTCTTCGGTGCTCAGCCTTCCTTATAGTCCAGCTCTCACAGCCATACATTACTACTGGGAAAACCATAGCTTTTATTAGACGGACCTTTGTCAGCAAGGTGATGTCTCTGCTTCTTACTATGCTGTCTAGGTTTGCCATAGCTTTCCTCCCAAGGAGCAAGCGTCTTTTAATTTCATGGCTACAGTCACCGTCTGCAGTGATCTTGAAGCCCAAGAAAATAAAATCTGTCACTGCTTCCATTTCTTCCCCTTCCATATGCCAGGAAGTGATGGGGCCAGATGCCATGATTTTCATTTTTTAATGTTGAGTTTCAAACCAGATTTTGCACTCTCCTCTTATAGGTTTCTCAGGAGACAGGTAGGGTGGTCTGGTACTCCCATCTCTTTCAGAATTTGCCACAGTTTGTTGTGATCCACACAATCAAAGGCTTTAGCGTAGTCAATGAAGCAGAAATATACATTTTTCTGGAATTCTCTTGCTTTCTCCATGATCCAGGGTTTTAAAGGATAAAACCAACACCTTGAATTTGGCCCGGAAAACAACTGGTAACCAGTGCAACTCCTTCAGCACTGGAGTGATGTGATCTTGCCGGCAGCTGCCTTTAATCAGGCGAACCGCCGCATTCTGTACCAGCTGCAGCTTCCGAACCATCTTCAAGGGTAACCCCACGTACAGCGCATTACAGTAGTCTAAACGAGAGGAGACCAGGGCATGTACTACCAATGGGAGCAGATGGTCAGGAAGGTAGGGGCGCAGCTGCTGTATCAGATGGAGTTGGTACAGCGCTGTCCGGCTCACAGCTGACACCTGAGCTGCCATGGACAGCTGGGAGTCCAAAATGACCCCCAGGCTGCAGACCTGGTCTTTCAAGAGTAGCCGTACCCCATTCAACACCAGGTCAACATGCCCCAACCTCCTCTTGTCCTCCACGAAAAGTACCTCAGTCTTGTCAAGGTTCAGCTTCAGCTTATTCCTTCCCATCCAGCCACTCACCATCTCCAGACATTTGGACAGGGATTCTACGGCCAACCTGGGTGAAGATTTGAACGAGAGGTAGAGCTGCGTGTCATCCGCATATTGATGACACCGCACCCCAAACCTCCTGATGATAGCCCCCAGTGGCTTCACATAGATGTTAAATAGCATCGGGGAGAGGATGGAATCCTGTGGCACCCCACAAGTGAGCGGCCACAGGTCCGAAACCTCCTCTTCCAGTGTTACCCTCTGGTACCTGCCGGAGAGGAAGGACTGGAACCACCGCAATACGGTGTCTCCAATGCCCAACCCCTCCAGGCGGTCCAGGAGGATACCGTGGTCAACAGTATCAAAAGCCGCTGAGAGGTCGAGGAGAACAAGGAAGGAGCATTCGCCCCTATCCAGAGCCGTATCCAGTGTATGGAAGCACTTTGCACCTGTGCATTGGTCTTTCTGGAGGGCAGCCAAGATCTCTCAGACAGACAAGCCAATTCAGGTGTTCTAAACCTTATTTGCATTGCATTATTACATTACATTAATTATCACATTATTATTTGCATGAACACCTGAGGAGGAAGCAGGAGAATGAGCGCTCTAGCTCCATGCCCCCACCACTGTTCTCATGACCCTCTTTGTGTTCAGGGTGAACTTCTGCAGCAGGGAGCCTTGAGTATCCATGGAGGCTCCACCAGAGTGGCCATTTAGGAAGCACCAGAAAAGAGAATAGGCGTCACCAAAAATAAGAGGGCAAAAAGAGGGTGCAGGTTGGTATAACATTTGCATATGCTATTATATATGTCTAGATGGAACTTCAGAAATTTTAATTTAGACAGGAATATGGTACATCTTTTCATAGTTCAGAAGACTGTGACCAAGTGAGGTGTGTGCCGGCCAGTTCAGTCTGCTGTCCAGGTGCTAAGTGTTGATGGGCAACAGTTCTGAGTTCTTTATTTTTAAACTGGACTTGGACAGGAGAATGGCCCTTCTGGCAGCTCTTCAAATAGAGGACTGTCCTCTAGTTAAAGAAGACACATGGCCACTCTAGGCTCCATGCATGATATGGAACCCTTATTTTCCAGACTTCTCCATCGTGTGGGGAGCCTCCATGGATACAAAATCCTCCCAGCTTCAGAATGTTGCCATGAACATGAGCAGGAGGACGAGAATGGAGATGGAGGGGGTGGAACTAACAGCCTCATTCTCACTTTCCTTCCTCATGTGTTAATGAAAATAAGACTTAGAACAGAGTTACTCTCTTTTCTCTATCCTGGATGCATCAAACCCACATTTTTAACATGAGTTAAAAATGTCCACAGTGGCAGCTCCACACTTATGAATTGCCCACCCTCCTAGAGACTCAACACAGCTTTTGAAAACACAAGAGCTAAATTTGGCTTGACTGGGGCCAAGGTTAATGCTGCATTGATTTATTTTAGCTCATGATACTTAATATTTAAATAATATTTTATATATGGTTTCTGTCAAAAAGTATTGTTAATTATCCTGAAGGAGTGAGACAGAATATGGGTGTGTGTGGGGGGAGGTGATTAATAGAATGAGCAAAAGCATAAGGAAAGGGTTCCAAAGATTTTGCAGACATAGGAAAGCACCAGGACAAGGCCATGGAGCTGTAGCCCTCCCAGACACTGTTGGGGTGGGGAAAAACACACCACTAACAGCAGGATACTGTGTGTGGCAAATAGGCAGCATAAAGATTCTTAGGAAGACATTTTGAGATGCAATTTGGCAAGCACATCACAGCTAATACCCCTAATCTTAAATAACCAAGACAGACAAAAGAAGTACTTGAGCAATTCACCGTGGGATTTCTGGGAAGGGCCATTATATTTGAACAGCTTGGTTGTAAAATGATGCCTCAGACCTCATTGTGAGCTATGAGTTCAGTCAGCTGCCTTATTAAAACCATAAGCCCCGCTTGAGGATGCTCTGCTGTTGTCATCAGATTCACAGCGCACACCAGCATGGCTCCCGAAGAGCAACAATGACTGCAAGCCCCCTGGCATGCCAGAGGAGTCAGTTGAAGAGCCACATCCCATTTCCACCTTCCTTCAAAAGCAGACTATTCTCAATGGCCCAGCGCAACTGGGAGCCTTGAGACCGGCCTTCCCCAACCTGGTGCCCTCTAGATGTGTTGGACTGCAACTTCCATCAACCCCAGCCAGCATGGCTGGGGTTGATGGGACTTGCAGCCCAACACATCTAGAGGGCACCAGGTTGGGGAAGGCTGCTTCAGAAAAACCAGCAGGAAAACACAGGCAAGTTGGTCTTTCTCAAAGCAGGTTTTCAAAACAACTCCAGCTGCAACCAGAGTGGGAGCCACACACACACACACACACACAAGAACTTCAGCCTGCTTCATCTAATCAAGCCCTTGTGAAAACCACCACTAAAGCCCCCAACAAGGAACTCCACATTCTGCAGGCGTGAGAAGCCCCAGGTTGGTGGCCAGGGCTAGGTCTACGCTAGTGCTTTTTATCAGTATTCAAGTGCAGCGATAACTGTTGGGGCACATTGGGCATTCCGTACGCTGCTTTTCTCGCATTATTTCCCACTTTTTATTCCATATTTTCCAAAATACCGCAACAGATGTCATTGTGTGTGCTACAAGCTATAAATGTGCAAGAGGGATACGATGTCACCATGATGGGACCATATCGATATAATGACACGAGGTGTAGATCTGGCCCAGATAACATGATAGAAATTGTGTGGGTTTGCTTCGTTGACATAAGTCTGCCTAACAACCGTTCACAGGCAAGCAGCCAAAGTTCATTCATTGGTACTGTCAGGGGAGGAGATCCATTGTTCCTGGAAAAACTCCCTGGGGCATGCTGGGATCAATGGTCCTCCAAGCTGACCTTTTAGAGCTGAATCACACTGTGCCATGGTGTGAATGCTCTACACATGGTAGCACATAAGAGCAAGCCTCAGGCACTCTCCTTCTCTCTCTCTCTGTCACACACACACACACACACACACACACTAATCCGGGACCAGGGTGCCTAATGGACCATCGTCTCCCTTGGGAAAGAGCTATAGCTCAGTAGTAAAGCGTGTGTATCATGACCTCTGGTTCTGAGGGTCTGCATTACCCCAAGGAGGGTGCAGCTTCAGACAGGTCACACAGGTCAGCCCATTTCAGGGGGAGCTCTCAGAACCTCCTTCTATACTTTCCTGACCAGAGAACATAGTTCTCCCAGCACCTGACTCCCCTGCAGCTTCTCTTGCAGAAGCATGACACTGTAGAAACAGACACTGGCCCTTTAAGAACTGCGGTCAGCATTCAGCAGGGGCGGAGCCATTGAATGATCAGGCTCCACCAGCCTTCTTAAAGCTTCAGTTCACTGCAGCCCTTTGCTGGTACAACAGCCCCTCACAGGAGGATACTCCAGATAGCACTTCATACAGTGTGCAGTCAAGCAATAATGCACAAATAGAGGGATGAATAAGGAATGACTCATCCGTTGATCCATTAAGCAGAAAACAAAAACTAATCCTGAAACTTTTCCAGCTCCAGTTTTTTGCAGGTCCTTGGACAAGACGCTCTCAATGGGCTCCTTCCCTCAATGGGCTCTCAATTTACCTCCTCATCTCCACTATCACCAACTGCTACTGCTCCTCATCCTCTTTCTCCTCATTGCTTCCACTTGCTTGCTTGACAGACAGAGAGCCAGTGAGCAAGCAGGCAGGGGCATCTACTGTTTCTCTGTCTCACCACCACCCTTGTCTGGGCCAGAGCGGGAGGCAGGTGAACAAGCAGGTTGCAATGGGGAAAAGGAGGAGCAACTCCAGGGGACTCTTGTCAGTGAGACCCTGCTGGAGTGTGGGCCCTTGGTAGGTGCCCAACCATGCCTACCCTTAATGCTGGCCCTGCTCTTTTTTATTCACCATAGCTCCCTATTCTGTGCACCTAGCCGTCTGACCTATTGTAGGTTATTTACCTAGGGACACCTCTATAAAGTATGCCCTTTTCATATAAGTTGCCCAAAAAACAGCACGGAAGTGAACTTTTTTACCTTCCAAGCTGTAAAGTCTGCCCTTGCACACAAACACACCCAGCACATATTTGTTTGATATTTGGGATGCTTCATTCCATCAAAAGGGATGCCCACAAATTTCATCCAATTCTGCCAATGAATCTTTAAAAGTTATAGGAATCCTTTTTAAAAAATCTCAAAATTTAAAAGCTACTTGCACACACACATAAAAATCCTGTACCTATTTGTTTAAAATTCAGCAGACTTCACCCACTCAGATGTGTATACATTTCATCCAATTCTGTCCAAAAGTTTAGGAGTTATCAGTGTTTGTTCATTTCTCGATGTAAATGAATGGGTAAAGATATGAAGCCTCAGATGTTCCAGTGAGGCTCTGATTCAGACCCAAGGTGAAGCAAGTTGTGCCCAAAGTGGTCAAGGTCAAATTGGTTGACTTGCAAGCACAGCCCTAAACTCTAAATACATACACCTGTGGCCAGCTGAGAGTACAGCCATTGCACGAATCAGCAAAAGGGGGCAGATGACTCAGCACAACCCTCAAGCCACTCAGGCATTCTTTTGTGCGTGTGAATTTCACAAGCAATATTGTACCTCAATATTGAACCTCACAATCACAAAAAGTGATTTTGAAGCACAAGAGATAATGTGGGGTGGATGGGAATCTAGAAAGCAGAGCTCCAACCAACCCTACCATTAGGCAAAGTGAAGGAGGGGACTTCAAACAACAGATTTTAGAGCAGCAGAGTGTTAGTTACTCTACATGAAACATTTATTGTGTGCTCATCCCTATTCATGGTTGTTTATGGGTTCTTTAGATAATGTCATGACCCTCTATTTTCACTTCTGTTTTTAAGCAGCACTTTCAGCAAGTTTTTTTAGATCATGGAAAATGGGATTATTTCTGAAAGTGAAAGAAAATGCTTTTGCTACTTGTGTAGCTGTGCTATTCTGCTATACCACAGTGCCACCTAGAGGTTACGTAGCATAAAGCAAGAAAAGAAAAGCTCTTTGTGTAGTGCTCAGAACTCAATTCTGTAACAAAAGGAAAAGCAGGTACAGTAGATTAACAACCTTGTGTAGAAAAGCCCTTAATTATTATGTTTTTACTGAGGAGGGGGGTGCTATTTGGATTTTCCACCTTAAGCATCAACACATTGAGCTGTCTCTGGAGAGCCCCAAGTTACAATCTCTAAGGTGTGCTACTTTAGCAGCAATTAACAAACAATCATTTGCTGCAGCTAGAGGTATTTTTGTAGATTTCTTAAGTCCTTGTGGCATACCAATTTATTTTTTGAATGTACCTCTGGAGGCTCATTGATGATGTAATGAAATCTGCATGTGTTTCTATTATTGTGCCCACATCATGTGATCTTTTTAAAAAACCAATTGCTCTTTGTTTCCCCCCTGAATTCTCCCTAAAATACATCATTAAGGAAATTTAGGTCATTTGCAGGAATGATATGATTCTGATTCCTCAAGGAACCCTGTTAAAACATCAGGTGAGCCAGTGGACACCATGTAAATCAGGATGAGGCCCTGAATTTCTGAATGCACACAGCACTTAGCCTCCCATTGTGCGGCCACCTTCTGTATCGATGTGCAGTTCTGAAAGTACCAAAATACATTGGGAATGTTTCATGGCAGAATGTAAACGCCGAGCTTTGTAATTTGGTGACTGAGTGGCTTGATTAAATCTGTAGGTGTTCAGATAAAACAGTCATTAGGGATTGGTAATAACTTCCCTAGATATGGCTTAGCAGAGAAACTAGAATGCCTGCCCCCACCCTCAAAGTGGGGTGAAAAATCAGAAGCTACTCAGACTATCCCATCAAATAAAATCTTCAAATGGAAAGGCTAAGATTGGGGGACCATCCAGAGGAGTTTGGGGGGAGCTGTGGAGGGAAGAGAAGATGCAGAAGTCCCATTCTGCAAGTGGTATCCTTCCAGAATAAGGATTCTGGATCCAACTTCACAAACTTAACAGGCCTGAACACAATAGGGTGAAGAATATGGCCACACAGAGACAGAGGTGAGCAACAATCAGAACACATACCCGCCCAGCAATAGTCCATTTTAATGGGCACATTTCCATGCACACTTCTGCAATTGGGTTTGATAGTTAGTGAATAAAATTGTTAGGTCTGGTTCCCACAGTATGTTTGTTCACATATTCTTACACTCCTAAAATGCCAGGTAACATTTTCTTTTCAAACACAAGTAACTGGACAAATTAGATGAAATAAAAAGCTATCTATCCAGCCTCCTTAAGGAAAAAAAAATGCTCTTGACACTCAAAGAATGTGTCAACCCTCTCAAGAGTCTTTCCATTAATCATGGCTATGTCTGATAACTGAAAGCAAGGGTAGGAACTTATGGCCCTCTAGACATGGTTGGACTACAGCTGCCATCAACCCAGACCATTGGTCATGCTGGCTCAGGCTGATAGGGCTGATATCCAACAACATCTTGAGGGCCACACATTCCCCACACCTAACTGAAAGGAAAGCAAGGTGTGAGAGCACTATTCCTGACCCCACACACCTGTTCAGCAGTATAGTACCTCTGAACAGACCTAAATGGAACCTCGTTGCTGAGAACTTCTGAGTCAGTTTCTCTCAGAATACCAGGTGCTGGGTGGGGACAAACCACAGGGGCCTGTTGTATTCAGGCCATACTTGTAAACTTCCCAGAGGCCTCTAGCTGCTGACCGTTGGAAACAAGATAGGGTCATGAAAAGCTGCTTTATCCCAAGTCAGAGGCCCTTTTTCCTGGCTCAGTCTTGTCTACATCGACTGGCATCAGCTCTTCAAGGTTCCAGACAGGGGTCTTTGCCAGCCTTACCCAGAGAGCCCAGGGAGTAGGAACCAGGGATTGGGACCTTTTGCATGCAAAGTGCATGTCCTACCACTGAACTACAGCATTTCCCTTGGCCCAGGGCTGCAGAAACTCAGGCCCAGGGGCCAAATCCAGCCTGCCTGGGCTTCCAATCTGGCCCTTCAAGGTTCTCCAGATGGCCACGCTCCATTCTCCTGGCCCCAGCAATGTAGTGGTGGTGAGTCGCGCCGGGGCATCGCTCCGGCACTTTTTTTGAAGCTGGCCCCCAGTCCAGTCGCAGTCTGCTAGGGAAGGAGGAGGGAGCAGAGGGAGTGCAGGCGGCTGCCTCTCATCTACTATGCAGAGCTAGCCAAACAAAGGGAGAGGGGGGGGGAGCTCTGCAACGTCCTCTCACCCCCCCCCTCTCCTCCTCTGGTCTTGGCTTCTCCACCCGTCCCTGCGCACCCAGCGCTGCCCTCGTCTCCTGCAACACCGGCTACCTGTTCAGGGCAGCTGCTGACCATGGAAACAGTGGGGGTGGGGTGCTGCCACCATTATTTACTCATGGGGCAGGGCAGGTGGCTGGTTTGTACCAGTTTTTAGGATTTATCGCACAATCCTATGCATGTCTCCTCAGAAGTCAGTCCCACTATGTTCAGTTGCCAATTGGGCTTTCTCCCAGGTAAGTGTGCATAGGGCTGCGGCCTTAGCTGCCTTCCCAAGATCTCTGTAAATTTAATTCGAGATAAACAACCATTGGATTGCACTGTTAATTCTTGAACATTAATGTCTACAGTAAGCAGAACTGACAGATGCAACCTGGTCTGTCAGCTACACTTTTTGGCACAAGGTTGGCATGTATCTGGGCAAACAAACCCTGGTGGAGGGGAGGGAAACAGGAAAAAACCAGTTGGGGGGAGAGGAGAAAGAAGGTGTAGGGGTGTGTGTGTGTGTGTGTTTCAATCCAGCTGGGTGTGTGGACGTTTCTGTTGCGGGATGGGATTGATACAATGAAGGAGCATAGGAAAGGCTAATGGGTAATGTTGGGGCACTAAGGGAGTGTGCAAGGGGGCTGTTTAAATGAGAAGGGGTCTGTCCGTGAGGGCTGAGTTGAGAGGGTGAAGCTTCCATAGAGGATCATATTTTGAAAACCTAAAATGTTTGTGTGTGTGTGAGTGAGTGAGTGAGTGAGTGAAAAAGATTAACACCGCTGCGTTTTTCTCAGACGTCCAATTGAAACACCAGTGCCTTCCTCTCAGCTGCACTGTTTTTGGATCCCAGTTGAAGGCTGTATATCTTACAAGGTTGTACAATCTGAGAAGGGGCGTGGCTGTGACTGTCACGAAGGGACCCTGCATTTCTGGATTTGCCACTACATTACTTCCTGGCCCCACAACCTTTCCCCCAACCACCAGTCATTTGGTTCTCCCAGCTTTGGTGCAGTTTTTCCCCCCATTCTAAGAGGCTGAAATGCCTCTCCTAAGGCTTCGTTACTGGCAGGAAGAACTTTACGCTAAAATAGTCTGGTATGTTTTGGCATTTTGCCCCTGCCCCTTTTGCCGTCAGCCCTGCTCACCACTGGCATTCAGCCCCCAAAAGTTTCTCCAAAATGGAATTTGGCCCTGGGGCTGAAAGAGGTTCTGCAGGCCTGGACACGACCATGCCCATCTCCACGTATTTTGGCACCCTAGGCAAGATAGTATTCTGGCACCCTGGTGAACATGCCACCACCACCCCTCTTATCTCCCCCATCCCCTAGCCTCCCCCTCTCTTCTGCCCCCCGACTCTCCCTATCCATCACCACCCCCTTGCCCCAATCTGACTTCCTCTTCTTCTCCTGCCACCATCCTCTTCCTCTTTACTGTCCTCTTCCTCTTCCTCTCCTGCCACCCCCTCCATGCCACATTTCAAGGTCCTTCCTCAAAGCGAGACATGCTGAGTGAGGTGGTTATGAAGACTGCCTGTGCTGCCACAGCACAGGCAGTCTTCATAGCCACCTCACCCAGGATGCCTCACTACCACCTTTTGGCCATTTTGAGCACCCACCCAACAAGGGTGTTCTGATCACCACCACACACACCCCAAAGACATGTCCCTGGACTAGACGAACCCTTTCTGATCCAGCAGGGGTCTTCAAATGCTCTTAGTCTATGGGAAATATTCCCAGATTTCACACCTCTAATGTCTCGGTTTTTTAAATGGAAAAATATAAAGTACAATACTAGTTACAATAATAAACCTGTGACTATTATTATTTATTGCATTTCTACACCACCCCATAGCTGAAGCTCTCTGGGTGGTTTACAAAAGTTAAAACGTTAAAATACAATGTACAAAGTTTAAAAACCATTTACACAGAAGCATATGGACAATACATGCAAACAACATATAACTAAAAACAACTTTGAATGAAAAACTTTTTTAAAATCCAACCATAAAACGCAGCTTAAAACAACACAGCTTACAAACAGTATACAAAATTCAGCAAAAGGAACAAGAGTTCTAAAAAGGGGAGGCTTGCTGGAATAATAATCTTTAATGCCTGCTTAAAAACCTTCAAAGAGGTCAGCAGGTACATTTAGAGAACAGAAAATCCCCACTAGCACCAAGTCCACCCCCAGCACCTAAATGTATTGACAGTCTCTTTAATCAATAGTTCTTATGTCCACACGCTTCTTAAACAGAAGTAATCCCTGAGGAGGGAGTGATGCCATCAGCCCTCAAGGAGGCAGTGATAAGACCGCTCTTAAAAAAGCCCTCCTTGGATCCCCAAGTTCTGAATAACTTCCCCCCAGTCTCGAATCTGCCATTTTGGGACGAGGTGATTGGGCTGGTGGTGGCGATGCAGTTGAAGGCACACTTGGAAGAAGCTGATTGTCTAGACCCATTTCAGTCGGGCTTCAGGCCTGGGCATGGGACAGAAACGGCCTTGGTCACCTTGGTGGATGATATGAGGAGGGCTCTGGATAGGGGCGAATGCTCCTTCCTTGTTCTCCTCGACCTCTCAGCGGCTTTTGATACCGTTGACCACGGTATCCTCCTGGACCGCCTGGAGGGGTTGGGCATTGGAGACACCGTATTGCGGTGGTTCCGGTCCTTCTTCTCCGGCAGGTACCAGAGGGTAGCACTGGGAGAGGAGGTTTCGGACCCGTGGCCGCTCACTTGTGGGGTGCCACAGGGTTCCATCTTCTCCCCGATGCTATTTAACATCTATGTGAAGCCACTGGGGGCTATCATCAGGAGGTTTGGGGTGCGGTGTCATCAATATGCAGATGACACGCAGCTCTACCTCTCGTTCAAATCTTCACCCAGGTTGGCCGTAGAATCCCTGTCCAAATGTCTGGAGACGGTGAGTGGCTGGATGGGGAGGAATAAACTGAACCCTGACAAGACCAAGGTACTTTTGGTGGGAGACAAGAGGAGGATGGGGCATGTTGACCTGGTGTTGATTGGGGTACGGCTATTCTTGAAAGACCAGGTCTGCAGCCTGGGGGTCATTTTAGACTCCCAGCTGTCCATGGAGGCTCAGGTGTCAGCTGTGAGCTGGACAGTGCTGTACCAACTCCATCTGATACAGCAGCTGCGCCCCTACCTTCCTGACCATCTGCTCCTATTGGTAGTACATGCCCTGTTCTCTCATCTAAACTACTGTAATGTGCTCTACGTGGGGTTACCCTTGAAGACAGTTCGGAAGCTGCAGCTGGTACAGAACGCGGTGGCTCGCCTGATTAAAAGCAGCCGCCAGCGAGATCATATCACTCCAGTGCTGAAGGAGCTGCACTGGCTACCAGTTGTTTTCCGGACCAAATTCAAGGTGTTGGTTTTGACCTTTAAACCCCTATATGGTTCCGGCCCAGCCTATCTTAAGGAGCGCCTCCAGCAACACCAGACAGGCCACTTAACAAGATCAGCCTCAGATGGCCTTCTCTCTGTCCTATCAGCCTGGACAGCTAGGCTGGTGAGGACAAAGGAGAGGGCCTTCTCTGTGGTGGCCCCCACTCTGTGGAACTCCCTCCCTAGGGAACTCCGCCATGCCCCCTCTTTAATGAGCTTCCGCCATGCATTAAAAATGTGGTTGTTCAGGCAGGCATTTGGGGTGGGTTAGGGTATTTTTAGAAATATGTTTTTAATGTAGATTTTATTGTTTTAAACTGTTTCTATTATTTACATCACCCAGAGTGGCTGGGTGACCAGCCAGATGGGTGATTAATAAATTTAAAAATAAATAAATTCTTGCCCATCTTCTGCAGTGATCCCATTTTCCCACATCAAATAGCATTTCTACACTAGGCTAAAATGCCACAATTTTACTAGGGCTTTCTGCTTCTGTTTTAAATGCAGGATCATGACAGGCTCCTTTTACACAAACTTCCCTCCCATTCCCCTTTCCCCCTTATCAGTGTGTTCTATATGTTTGTTATACAGCCACTAGATGGTGCTGTGGTCTAGCTCCTCTTATTGCAGGATTTCCTCTTTTCACAAGGGAACTCAACACACTTTAATTTGATGGCGCATTATCGCCAATTTTTTAAAAAATGGGATAAAGGTCATTTAACGTGGGAGACACCCTGGAGGTTGACATCATATAAAGGACCCACAAACTTCTGTGAGTAACCAGTCTCCATAGCAGGAAGAAAGCCCCATGTGGAGAAGCCCAAAATCCCTATTTGTCTATGGGGAACTGTGTGTTTTGCAACACAGGAATGGATGGATGGGTGTATGTGTGTCCGCGTGAGAGAGAGAGAGACAGAGACAGACAGAGAGAGAGATTTCTCATCCCAGCACATGTATTAGAAATGGAAGCTGCTCATTGGCTTTTTTACACCTGGATCAGGGTGAGAAAAATAATACAGGGGCTTGGCTGCTATCCATGTTTAGAAATGAAGGGTTCAGCCATCAATCTCCAGGCTCTAGCTGTGATGAAAACTGCAAAGCCAACTCACCATCAGGGTAATTTACAGTTAGACGTTAGTCAGCTTGCAGGGAGGACGATCAAAAAGATCCTACCATTACTTTGGAGCAGGGATTATTGGCCTATGTACACTGTGTGCCTATTTAAGGGGACAAGGCCTGGCGTGCTATGGTCCATGGGGTCACGAAGAGTCGGACACGACTGAACGACTGAACAACAACAACCACATTTCACCAAAGCCAGGCTAAATAAATACAAACAAGGGAGGAGGAACAATTGTTCTAGTTGCTGTTTTGGCAAAACCCAGGCAAGTAAGCACTAATCCTTCAGTAGCAGATTTAATGGCGTTCATGATGATTAGGGAGATGTTGGGAAAAACAAAACCAGCACTATAATATTCTCCCCCACCAGGGAGAAACTTAAGCCAAGTACCAAAGAGGCAGAATTACATGATAATCCCTTCTGAAGTGAACTAAGCATTTTACAAACCACCACAAGGGTTTTGGGAAGCAACCTATCAATCCCCTGCTGACCCAGTACAAGTGGAGCTAACAGGCATTCCGGTTGGTTGGTTGGTTTGTTTGTTTGTTTGTTTGTTTGTTTAATGAACAAAAGGGCATGATTCAACTTTGAAGGAGGTACAAGAACTCTTGTAGAAGAAGTTTGGGAAGACCTAATCTATCCATACCTCATGAGGTGCAGGCTCTGTTCATATAGGGATGGGTGAGGATTGGTCAATTTGGGTTTGTTTGGGGGTTTTTTATAAGAACTTATCAATATTCACAAGTTTTCTCACAAAGGGGACAGAAAAACTTGAGATTTAAAAAAAGATCGAATGTGGGAGGAAATAAAACCGACAGCCCTGTCCATCCAGGCAGAAGGCTTGGAGTGCTTAGCTCTTAAAAGTTTATGGTTGAATCCTTGGGTATTCAGTCATGTTTGTGGTGCTGAATTAGTGTTGCTATCTCTTTTTTTCTGGCAGGCTCCTCATCTTTAACAGCCACATGGCAGGCAGGTACAACATGTTACTCTCCATGTTGGGAAAAGCTGTACCTGTTCAATCTGGCCAGTTCAGATGGGTGAGAATTTCATTTCCGTTCATTTTTTATAAGAATTTACCACTGCTCACCATGTTTTGGCGCTCACTTGCGTATGCCTGCATACACCTCTGCCATCAGCTCTAGGCTGACCAGACAGTTGTAGCCACAGCACCTGACTCATGGTCTGTTTGGGGCACGCTGTGGCTTATGGGCCCCCAGACCTACACAAACTGCCACTCTTCCTGTGCTGAGAGCTACAAAATCAGATCCAGCTATACCACATTTCTCACAGCTGGGAGGTGGCCAGCCCCTCCTCCCACCCCAAGAAATGCACCAGCCTTATGCACCATCCACAAATCAAGTGCTTCCCTCAGAAACCAAAACAAATTTAACCTCTGTCAGAATAAATGAGGTAAATTTATTGGGGGGGGAGAGATTCACACCCCAGACATCACCAAATTTACCTCAGATTTTCTGCTGGCCAGTACTTCACCTCAGCTTTTATAAATAAATCCTTTGTCTGAACTCAGGAAAGAGCAACTGAGGAGCTATCATAGAAATGAGAGCCAGCGTGGTATAGTGGCTAGAGTGCTGGACTGGGAGCTGGGAGATCCGGGTTCTAGTCCCCACTAGGCCATGTAAGCTCACTGGGTGACTTTGGGCCAGTCACAGAATCTCAGCCCAACCCACCTCACAGGGTTGTTGTTGTGAGGATAAAATGGAGAACGACTACGTATGCCCCCTTGGGTTCCTTAAGGAGGAAAAAAAGGCAGGATATAAATGTAATAATAAATAAATAAGTGAGATAGATAGAGCTATGATAGAAATTAGGGGTAAATCTGTTAAGCAAAGTTGGTAAGCAAGCAAAAGGTCAAAGCACAGTGAGCTTCCATCGTGCATTAAAAACGTGGTTGTTCAGGCAGGCATTTGGGGTGGGTTAGGGTATTTTAGAAAATGTTTTTATTGTAGAATTTTATTGTTCTAAACTGTTTTATTGTATGTTGTACATCACCCAGAGTGGCTGGGTGACCAGCCAGATGGGCGATTAATAAATTTAATAATAAATAAATAAAATAAAAGCACAGTATTACCAGCCCAGGGAAAAAAGGGCAGTCCAAAAGCAGGATATTATTGGGAGTCCAGGAGTCAGCAGCATGAGCCAACAGTCTCAGGAGAAGCAAGGTTTCAAGGTACTAGGAGCTGAGGTAAGGTGTTGTTCCAGCAAGCAGCAGGTCTCAACAGAGAGCTTATAACCTAGAGCTTCCAGAGCCCCACCCAGGACTCAGCTCCAGTACATCAGAAGCTCCTGGGAGATGTACTCCTTGTGAGGAGAGCCCTACTCATGAGAAGTCTTCCTTAGCAAACAAGCCCTCCTGCTCACATGGGCCCTTCTGGACTGCCTCTTCAGTCATCAGCGCTCCTAGGGGCTAGGAGGTTGCTCAACCTCTGCCTCAGAGGTGAAGTCCGCCCCCCTCTTGTGGGGGTGGACCTGCATCTATCTCCCCCAAGGGCCCAGGCTTCTCCTGGTCTTCTGGCATGGGCTGCTGCTGATGGCTGTTTGCCTTTAAGAGCTCTAGCTCCTTGTCAGAAGAGGATGCCTCCAGCTGGGCATGGCATCTGGATTTCTATGGTGTAGTCAACTTAACCTGCCAAGCTCCACAATTCTGACCCCAACACCCCCCTTTTTTTTGTCAGTCACCTGGGATATGTGTGCCTGTACTCAGTGTCTTGTGGAGTAATCCGATCTCTAACTCACACAGATAGTCTGATGTGTATTCTTTGGTCATCATGAAATCACCTTATCTCCACTTGAGGTTTGAAAACCTTATCTGTCTACCCTTCTGTGACTGGCTAGTTTTTCAGTCCTTTCCCTCATTGGCTAGTGAGTCCTTTCTGCCAATCTTGACTGGATAACCTTCCCCCATCAGATGCAGGAGATACACATAAGGGGTTTTTAAGCAGGCCTAGAATTCACACTCTGTCTGAAGTGTTTACAATTGGAATTTGTGAAGCATGGGGTAATCCCACTCGTTCTCCTGGCTTTTTTTTTTGTTCTGAGATGACCTACAGCAGTCTCCATTTTGAAATAGTTTGAACAAAGGACATTTGGACTCTGCCAGACCCCAAACCTGGCACCAGGTACTATAAAAGGCTTTTCCTATGAAAACCTGCACTTTCCCCCCTGTGCAAACACACTCCTAGCTTTCTGCTAGTTTTGAAGTATACTCTTCCTCTTACCTTTAATTGCCATGTTAGCCTTCAATAAATTCAAATATTCTTGTTAACTGAATACTGTGCAAGTAATGGTGTGTGTGTGGGGGGTGTTACTTGATGGATCCATGTTACCCCAAATGTGCTCCACAGAGAATATTGGGTTTCTTTACATAACAGAATTTTAATAAGGCATTCCACCCTTATTGGGGAGTGATGGTGGCAATCCACCGTTTCTATGAATTCCGACCATTTGGGGAGCTGGAGCTTTAAAAAAAGTTTTGTGTGCCCTGGTACTCTCCTAGCCTGTCACAAATGATTAAGGGGATCCTTTGAAACAGAGGCTTGCTAGGGCTAGATGGGAAGCCGCTGGGGGATGAATTTGGCTCCCAAGCCAGCTGTTCGCTATCCCTGCTCTTCCTACTTCCGTAGATTGCATGCCTTCTCAATGTGTGCCCACAATTCCCCCCTACCCCACCCAGCAGACACCTCATTTTGTTGTCACCATAGCCCAGTGGAGGGGAACCTCCGGCCTGCTCACCTTCTTCTGCATCCGGCCCACGGAGGCTTTGGCTCCTTCTGTGGGTCCTGCGTACTCAGACAGTAGAAGCAAACGATCATAAAATGAAGCCTTATAAATTCTGCAGTCATTCAAACAGAATGAAAGGAGGCCTGCTGCAGAAGGTATCACTCCAGCAAATGATGCAAGGAGAAAGGATAAGTTAAAGGAAGTGTTTACTCAACTAAGGTAACTTCTGATGGAAACGTGACCTCGGTTTCTCAGTCCCCCCAGGCTGTGTCTACGTGTGCACGTGGGCATGTGTGTTCTTTCCCCACTCTGAAAAAGGGCATTGGAAAAGCCTTTCTGTTTTTAGTGGATTCCACAAGGAGCAGTGTAGCTCTGGGTTGGGATTTAAAGACACACTGGCTATGATTAAAAGTGGAATTTTACGAATTATTGGGCAGATGGGGCAGAAAGAGTCCCTTGTACAATTTCAGTAAAGCTATGCTGAGGCGGTAATAGTGTGATTTGTGGGAGTGGGAGTAAAGAAAGGACTCTGAGCTAGTCACAAAAATAAGATTATATATTTATGTTTTATAGGTCTGTGGCAGCAGATTACTGAGTGGCTTTGCAAGCAGGCGGGTGGGCAGGACAACCCCATCCTCTGCATTCTGTGGAACAGGAGACACCTTAAATTTAAACCAAGGGCTGATCCAAGCACCCAGAAAAGCTACACATGGGGGAAGGAAATACTCCCCTGGTATGTTATCCAGTGGTATTCATTCTCACATTGTTACTGGCTAGATATATCTGATTCTCTGTCTCCCCAGGGGAAAACAAGAGAATGGAAGAGTATATGAAGGCGCAAAACCTATGAGTCATGAAAGCAAGGGGCAAACGTAGAGACATTGGGGCAAAGGCCATGAGGATCATCATCCACGCTGTCTAGTTAATGGTGAGAACTGGCTACCACCACTGCCCCCCCCCCAACTTTATATCATAAAATTTTGTACCGTAGTCAATAAACAAAAGAAGGAGAGCGGAGAAAACGTTCAAATAATATGAACCAGTGAGGTTTTCCCATCCCATCTCACCCGCCAACGTGAAGGCTGTGCTTATCTATAATAATAATAGAGGGTGTGAAACCTTGACTCCTGCAGTGTGGCATGCGTACTACGGGGACCCTAGGGGTATGCTCCTCGGGGTCATTTTGCTCTTGAAATGCACTAATCAATGTTAATGTGTCTGTGTAGTTGAAGCCTGTAGTGACTTCTGCAGCCACTAGGGGCAGACTTCCCTAACCAATGCATAGATTTCCAGACCAGTCCATACCATTTGAAGTCAGGGGAGATTAGTAGGCTGAGCAACAAGAGCTATACACCTGCCCCTTTTGCAGGACAGGCCCCCCTCAGCAGAATGGAGTGGACAGGCCCCTCCCTCAGGGGGCTATAGGGAGGCACAGTGGCAGGGGCCGGGTCTGGGGGTGCCAGCGGGCATGGCTTCAGTCAGATCGGGCAGGCACAATGCGTACATTTGCTTGAAGGCTTTGTTGTATCAAATGAAGGACTATTCCAACCCATGTGAATCCGGCTCCGTTCGCTAATACACAAGAAATGTGATAAGCATGTGGTACGACTTACCCCTTCATGGATCACTGCCTTGTTGTGGCGAAGGGGCTTGCGTAACTCAGTGAAGCCATAAGCTATGCCGTGCAGGGCCACCCAAGACGGACAGGTCATGGCAGAGAGTTCTGACAAAATGTGGTCCACTGGAGAAGGAAATGGCAACCCACTCCAGTATTCTTTCCAAGAAAACCCCATGGAACGTATCACAAGGCTAAAACAGATGATGCTGGAAGATGAGACCCTCAGGTCGGAAGGTGTCCAATATACTACTGGGGAAGAGCAGAGGGTATTTCCAAGTAGCGCCAGAAAGAATGAAGCGGCTGGGCCAAAGCCGAAAGGACACTCAGCTGTGGATGTGTCTGGTGGTGAAAAGAAAATCCGATGCTGTAAAGAACAATATTGTTTAGGAACCTGGAATGTCAGATCAATGAATCAAGGTAAGCTGGAGGTGGTCAAACATGAGATGGCAAGATTGAACATCGACATCTTGGGAATCAGCGAACTAAAATGGACAGGCATGGGCGAATTTAATTCAGGTGACCATCTTATCTACTATTGTGGGCAAGAATCCCTTAGAAGAAATGGAGTAGCACTCATAGCCAACAAAAGGGTGGGAAAAGCAGTACTGGGGTACAATCTCAAAAACGATAGAATGATCTCAGTACGAATCCAAGGCAAACCATTCAACATCACAGTAATTCAAGTCTATGCCCCAACCACTGATGCCGAAGAAGCTGAGGTTGATCGATTCTATGAAGACCTATAACACCTTCTAGAACTAACACCAAACAAAGATGTCCTCTTCATCATAGGGGATTGGAATGCTAAAGTAGGAAGTCAAGAAATCACCGGGATAACAGGCAGGCATGGCCTTGGTGTACAAAATGAAGCAGGACAAAAGCTAATAGAGTTTTGCCAAGAGAACACGCTGATCATAGCAAGCACTCTTTTCCAACAGCACAAGAGATGACTCTACACATGGACATCACCAGATGGTCAATATCGAAATCAGATTGATTATGTACTTTGCAGCCAAAGATGGAGAAGCTCCATACAGTCAGTAAAAACAAGACCTGGAGCTGACTGTGGCTCAGATCATGAGCTTCTTATGGCAAAATTTCGGCTTAAATTGAAGAACGTAGGGAAAACCACTAAACCGTTCAGGTATGACCTAAAGCATATCCCTTATGAATATACAGTGGAGGTGAGGAATAGATTTCAGGGATTAGACCTGATAGACAGAGTGCCTGAGGAACTATGGACGGAGGTCCGTAACATTGTTCAGGAGGCAGCAACCCAATCCATCCCAAAGAAAAAGAAATGCAAGAAAGCCAAGTGGCTGTCTGATGAGGCTTTACAAGTAGCTGAGGAAAGAAGGGAAACGAAAAGCAAGGGAGAAAGGGGAAGATATATCCAACTGAATGCAGAGTTCCAGAGAACAGCAAGGAGACACAAGAAGGCCTTCTTAAATGAACAATGCAAAGAAATCGAGGAAAACAACAGAATGGGAAAGACTAGAGATCTCTTCAAGAAAATTGGAGATCTCAAGGGAACGTTTTGTGCAAAGACGGGCATGATAAAGGACAAAGAAGGCAGGGACCTAACAGAAGCAGATGAGATTAAGGAGAGGTGGCAAGAATACACAGAAGAACTATACAGGAAAGATCTGAATGTCCCTGATAGCCATGATAGTGCGGTCACTGAACTTGAGCCGGACATCCTCGAGAGTGAAGTCAAGTGGGCCTTAGGAAGCATTAGTAACAACAAAGCTAGCGGAGATGACAGTATTCCAGCTGAGCTATTTAAAATCCTAAAAGATGATGCTGTTAAAGTGCTGCATTCGATATGCCAACAAATTTGGAACACTCAACAATGGCCGCAAGACTGGAAAAGGTCAGTTTACATTCCAATTCCAAAGAAGGGCAATGCCAAAGAGTGTTCAAACTACCGCACAATTGCGCTCATTTCACATGCCAGCAAGGTGATGCTCAAAATCCTACAAGCTAGGCTTCAGCAGTATGCGAACCGAGAACTACCGGAAGTACAAGCTGGGTTTAGAAGAGGCAGAGGAACTAGAGATCAAATCGCCAACATTCGCTGCATCATGGAGAAAGCAAGAGAATTCCAGAAAAATGTCTATTTCTGCTTCATTGACTACGCTAAAGCCTTTGCTTGTGTGGCTCACAACAAACTGTGGCAAATTCTGAAAGTGATGGGAGTACCAGACCACCTTATCTGTCTCCTGAGAAACCTGTACAAGGGTCAAGAAGCAACAGTAAGAACTAAACATGGAACAACTGAGTGGTTCAAAATTGGGAAAGGAGTACGACAAGGCTGCATATTGTCACCCTGCTTATTTAACTTATATGCAGAGTACATCATGAGAAATGCCGGGTTGGATGACTCAGAGGTTGGAATTAAGATTGCTGGGAGAATTATCAACAACCTCCGATATGCAGACGATACCACCCTAATGGCAGAAAGCGAAGAGGATCTCAAGAGCCTCTTGTTGAGGGTGAAAGAGGAGAGTGCAAAAGCTGGTTTGAAACTCAACATTAAGAAAACGAAGATCATGGCATCTGGCCCTATCACTTCCTGGCATATAGAAGGGGAAGAAATGGAAGCAGTGACAGATTTTACTTTCTTGGGCTCCAAGATCACTGCAGACGGTGACTGTAGCCATGAAATTAAAAGACACTTGCTCCTTGGGAGGAAAGCTATGGCACACCTAGACAGCATAGTAAGAAGAAGAGACATCACCTTGCTGACAAAGGTCCGTCTAATCAAAGCTATGGTTTTCCCATTAGTAATGTATGGCTGTGAGAGCTGGACTATAAGGAAGGCTGAGCGCCGAAGAATTGATGCTTTCGAACTGTGGTGCTGGAGAAGACTCTTACGAGTTCCCTGGACTGCAAGGAGGTCAAATCAGTCAATCCTAAAGGAAATCAACCCTGAGTGCTCATTGGAAGGACAGATACTGAAGCTCAAATATTTTGGCCACCTAATGCGAAGAGAAAACTCCCTGGAAAAGACCCTGATGCTGGGAAAGACTGAAGGCAAAAGGAGAAGGGGACGGCAGAGGATGAGATGGCTAGATAGCATCACGGATGCAATGAATATGAACTTGAGCACGCTCCGGGAGAGAGCGCAGGACAGGAAGGCCTGGCGTGCTATGGTCCATGGGGTCACGAAGAGTCGGACATGACTGAATGACTGAACAACAACGACAATGAGAGGCAACTTGGGTCTACTGTCCATTTACTGTGTCAAAGTCAGTTGGCTTGAACATTTTTGCATTCAACTACAGCGCATGGTTGTTCAAGAACACAAGCATCTGAAGGGTTGGTACCCACTGCCTAGCAATGGGTAACAAAGTGATGGAACAACGTGATTTATTCTTGTTGTTGTTGTCATTATGAAGATGATGAAGATGAAGATAAGAAGAGCCATGCTGGATCAGACCAAGGGTTCATCACGTCCATCATTCTGTTCACACAGTGGCCAACCAGCTGCCCACAGGACACCCACAAGCAGGGCATGAGCGCAACAGCATCCTCCCACCCATGTTCCCCAGCAACTGATGTACATTGGCATACTGCCTGTGATTGTGGAGGTAGCATATACCATCAGGATTAGTAGCCATTGATAGCCTTTTCCTCCAGGAAATTGTCCAGCCCCCTTTTAAAACCATCCAAATTGGTGGCCATCACCACATGCTGTGGTAGGGAATTCCATAGTTTGACTATGTGCTGTGTGAAGAAGTACTTCCTTTCATCTGTCCTGAATCTCTCACCAATCAGCTCCATAGGATGATCCCAGGTTCTAGTATTTTGAGAGAGGGAGAAAAATGTCTCTCTATCCACATTCTCCACACCATGCATGATTTTGTATACCTCTATCATGCCTCTCCTTACCCCCCTTTTTTCCAAGCTAAACAATCCCGCTGTTGTAACTTTCCCTCACAGGGGAGATGCTTCAGCCCCTTGATCATTTTAGTTGTGAAAAGGAACTTTTCAGCTGTGAAAAGGAGCACTTCCAGGGGGCTCTTGTCAGTGGGCCCCTGCTGGGGTGTGGGCCCACGGCAGGTGCCCAGTCATGCCTACCCTTGCCTCCAGCCCTGAGTCCAACAAAATCTGATGTGCCACACGTTGCCCATCTCCGTCATAGAGGAGGCCACCATGGAAACCTCCACAGTGACTGGGAGGAGCCAGGAGGGGGTTCCCAATGACAGAAAAACCCCTCCATGTTTGGAGCTCTAGTCTAAAGCCTCAGAGAGTGGTGGTGGTGGTGGTGGTGTTTTTACCAAACCTGTTGCCCCTGGGACACTGTCTAGGGACCATAGGATTCCCCCTCTAGGAGTGTTATTAGACAGCTGCTTCCTTCAGCAGGCTTAGAGCTGTTTTTGCTCTTCCCCTTCCCCAACTTGCTCATGCTTGAGATAAATTTACAAAAATATAGAGTTCTGACGCTCTTCTTTTCTGTCCACCATTACTGGGCTTTCAGGAGGAAGACATGGAAGATGTCAGATTGCCCCATCTGCTGAAGCCCCAACTACATGTTACCACATCTCCATGGCTGCTGCCACCCCAGGTCTCCCAAAATAATTTAAGGATTTAGAGGGCTGCCTTCTCCCATTCAAGCCTGCCCATCTGCTGGGATGAATGTCTAAGGCCCTGCTGCAGGGATCCTCATCTTTGGAAGATAGGCAGAGAGGGCGGCTACCTGAGACCAGACCAGTTCTGTGGTGTTGCCTGGGGCCAAAATTGCAGCCCAAGGCTGTTCTCCCAGTGGTAAACACTACAGGACCTGCTTATTATTTTAACCACTCCTCCATAAATTTGGGATTCAAGGTTATTTTAAGCTGGTTTAAATATGCATTTTTGTACTGTTTAAAATTAATTGTAAACTGCCTTGAAGGTTAATCGCAGTGGAAAGTTGGGACATAAATGCTTTAATCAAGAGCAGACATGTGACATGATATCACATTCAGCGTCCTTTCCTCACCATTACTCCACTACACTGGCTGCCACCTGATGGGGATGGACAAATGCTGGGTGCAAGATCATCCATGCTTCAACTAAACCCTACAGCAAAATTGGGGAAGGAGACAAAGGGTGGTGGCAGCCACCCGTTTTGGGTACTGTGTAGGGTGGAAACCATACAGAGCTCAACATCATGGGAAAGCAATGTGCTTTTTCTCAACCTCTGTTCCTCAGCCTCACAGGGTTTTTGTTTGAACAAACCCAGTAACGACTGCAAAAATAAACTGCACACTGAACATGGTATGTGAAGGATGAAACAGCAGTGACCACAGCATTCGATACTAGAGGTGTGCAATGTGCCATAGGAAACATGCATAACTACCACATTCCTGCAGGGACCATTGGTTCAAGTAGTACCCAGAGCAAATCCTTACATCCCTCATCTGCACCAGCCTACCTCAGATTTGGTGCCCTCCAGGTGTTTTGGACTGCAACTCCCAGCATTCCTCCTGACCATTGGTCATGCCGGCTGGGGCTGCTGGGAGTTGAAGTCCAAAACATTGGGAGGGCACCAGGTTGGGGAAGGCTGACCTACACATAAGGAAATTAAAACCCTTCCCTAAGCAACAGGTGACTGATCCACAGCCAGCTCTCCCAGCTGAAAGACAAGCTTGAGCAGGTTCAATGTAGGGTTGCCCGATCAGCAAAACAGAAATGCGTTTTTGCCTAAAGCTGCAATCCTATGCATGTTTAGATGGGCAAAAGTCCTACAAGTCCCAGCATTCCCCAGCCAACCTGGCTGGGGAATGCTGGGACTTGTAGGACTTTTTCCCATCTAAACATGCATAGGATTGGGCCCTAAGTCTCTTGCTGCAGCAGGAGATGTGACTGGTAAGGTGGGATTTCTCCAGAAGTGGAGGCAGAGGCGGGGGAGGCTACGACTAGGCTGGAATATTGGCAGAGGGCTCAGACCACCACTCTTGGAAGAGCTGTTGGAGGATACCAAGGGTGCAGAGGGCATGGAGTGGGAGACATCTCCAAAGGGAGTTCTGGATGGCGCCTCCTGAACAGGAACTCCCCTGGAAGGGCAGCCACAGAAGCCAGCAAGAATGTCACCAGCCCGGTTTGAGGAGGTGGCCCTGCTCTCCGCCTTTGACTCCAAGGACACTCTAGTCAACCCCACTGGAGGGTCTGTAGGTGCCACACCCTGAAAAACAGAGTGCGGCCCCGTTAAGCAATGGCTGTTCTCGGGGGCAGAGAGGGGAAGCTGGAAATGCCAAACATGATGGCAGGCCTTCCCCAACCTGGCAACCTCTAGGTGTGTGGGATTACAACTCCCCTCATCCCCAGCCAACAAGGCCAAGGGGTCGATGGGAGTTGTCATTCAACACATCTGGAGGGGGCCAGTTTGGTGAAGGCTGCTCTAGACCTTTACTCAAACAATATCTAAGGGTCAAAACAGGCATTTCTTTAAATCTCTGTCTAGCAGCTATGTCTCTCTCTCCCCGCCACCATTTTTTCCTCTAGAGTAGGTGCAGGATCCCTAATTTGGATCTGGATCCTAGCATGGTAGTGGTGGGGGGCCTTTAAGGACCAGGTCAGATCCTGTGCCTACCCTACAGTAAAAATGAACAGAAGACATAGCTGCTGGAGGCAGATCTAAAAGACATAGCTGCTAGACACAGATGTCTGTGTTGGCCCTTGGCTTGCTGTCTTGGGTGTCTTTATCCTGCCTGACTTTACCCAACTCTGCTTGGCACTACCTGTGGCCCTCCTGCTTCCCTGCCTGGACAATAGCCAAGCCTTCCTGGTACTGCCTGCAGACCCCACCTGGAACAGGACACCAGCTATTCTTTGCACAGGTGTAGAGCACTGCTGGCATCAGCAGTAGTAGAGGGTGATGCTGACCCATCAGCAGCCTGCACCTGTATGGTGTTGTCCCAGCTGCCAACACCACCTCCTGATGCCTGCTGGGAAGGATGTGGGGCTCCCTGCCCCTGGTTCATTGCTTGCTGTTCGTGGGCTGCCCCTGCTTCACCAGCCCTGCCTCCCACCACACCATGTGGCCACCAGAACTCTTCTTCTGCCAGTCTGAACAACCTAGTTAATTTTTTGTGAGCTGTCCAGAGAGCTTCAGCTATTGGGTGGTATAGAAAATAAATGAATGAATGAATGGATTACCTTCAGTCCTGATGGTGAATGGAGAGTCTCCCAGCCTTTTAGCTGAAAACTGACCTCCCAGTGATGTCATTAAGAAGCAGAGAGTGAAAAATCCAATCCCTACCACGAATATCCTACATGGGGAGACAAAAGAGAGGAGGTATGATCAGATATATTACAGCTGAACAACAGGCAGGAAAATTCCATACAACATGTCTAGTAAGAGCTACCTTGGAGAATCTTTCTGATGACTTCTATTCCTTAAAAATCTAGCAATTGTCCACCATGCTCCTACAAGCCATTCCAAATGCTGGATTTGTATCTGGCGATGGACATACAAAGGGTTGTATCCAATCTTGATCCTACTTAGAATACACCCATTGAAATGAATGGGACTTGAGTCAGACTAACGTTGGATACAACTCAACGTGGGGAAGCAATCTTTCTTTTTTTCCTAGCATTACAGCATATAGTTAAGGAATCTTTACCATAGGGTATGTGGCGTATTGTTGATGCTGTTGTTGTTTTTAACAGCCCAAGCTAAGCAATTAACAATTAACGGCAGGCAATTATGAAGTGACTTTGTTGCTGCTGTAGGAAATGAGGAACACAGCTATCAAACTTAACCGCTTCTTGTTTCCCCTTTTTCTTTTTCTTCTCCTCATTGGACTGAATTAAGCTGGAGGCAGGAGAGAACATTGTGTTAATCCAGAAGAGAACTGAATGCTAGTTCAGCAAATTAATTTTACTTAACAGGAATGAAAGCTGCAGGTACCACCAAGACATCAGAGTCATCACAGGGCATAATCCAATAAGGGGTTCTCCTGCCAGCCCCACCCTGTTGAAATGAATTTCACAGTAAAGCTCTTTGCACAGCTCCCATTCATTTCTGAAATACATTTTAGTCATTTCACTAAACAAATAAAATAGAAGAGGCTGTACAGCCTAACTCCAGAAAATTAAACAAAAACACTTCTGGAAGATGCTCAGACTTGGAGTTTGGTGTGCCTCTGGGAATGAGGGTGTTCCCATAGCTATAGGGCAATCACCAAGAGCACTGTTGTGCCTGGTATCATATCAGAGCTGGCAGATTCCAGAGGCATCACAGTGGCTGCCACTAAGGGCCAACTCAAGACACCTGCCTGAAGCAAAGAACGAGATGGCATCTCCCTCAATTCCAGGTACAAGAGCTGACCAGCCAGGCTGTCGAATCTTACTTCAAACCTGGCAACAAGACAACATCTTACCTGGCCTCTGACACTAGCAGGTTAGTTGGGGGGTGGGGGTGGCAGGCCACAGCTTTGTCTGCTCCCTGTCCTCCCATATCTGCTACCTGAGGCAGTTGCCTCACTCTGCCTAATGGTAGGGCCAGCCCAGCTGCCACTCATAGGGGCCAATATTGCTCACTCCTGTCCCTGACAAAGGGGGATTTGCAGTCTGGGCATAAACCATCCCTAGTAGCTTGTTATGCCAGTGTCCATAACAGCTTCCCACTTCAGGCCCAGGAAACAGGAACATAAGATAGGAGGGCATGTGGGACTCAGTGAGAGCTAACCCAAAGGAGGAATATTGATTAGCCCAGGGGAGAAGACCTGAACAGAACAGTCTGTTTTTGTTTTCACATCCAATTTGAACTTCCAGTTTTAGGGAAATTCACTGCATTTTAATTCAATTCAGAAAGTAAACCCATTGGAGCAAAGAGCTCCTCTTACTGCACACCTGGTTGCTCCTTTCCCTTGAGACTTTCAAGTTCATCATCCTCAGACAACATACAGGAGACTATGGACTTCAGCTTTCAGACTGAGTAGGCTTGCCAGTTTTTTCCCTATTGATGGTGCCTCTATACCTCCAAGGCCCTGAGACAAATGCAGCTGCTATGCCTTCTACCCCCTTTCCCCATCAATCCATCTCAGGGTAAAGACCTGGCAACCTTAAAACTGAGTATTTTTCCAAGCATTAGGCATGCTGATTCCCTACACATCTGACATACACTTCTTCCAAGACCTGGGAAAAAAGGAAAATATACAGAGAAGTGCTCAAGGAAGACTATGGTTTTATTAAAATTATTTTTGTATCAACAAGACTTACCAGAATCCTTCATGGCTGTCTAACCAGGTCTAGGGGTGGGGCGCAGAGAGAGAATCCTAAATAAAACCTGGGTTGGAATTGCTTCCAATTCTAGTATGCTAACCTGCCAGAAAACCATGGAGTGGACTTTAAAATATTGTGCCTAAATGTTGCCTTCAAGCCATGCATGGCCAGTTTAGATCCCCATACTGACTGCTTCAGAATAATCCTACAAAGAAAGATTAAAGAAACTGGGTGTGTTTAGCCTTAAGAAGAGAAGACTATGGGGCATATGATAGCACTTTTCAAGTACTTAAAGGGTTTTCTCTATCAGCCAAGACTGTAGGACATGAAACAAAAGGCTGTAGGACATGAAACAACTGCCAGGAAGGCAGACTTCAGTTGAACCTCAGGAAAAACTCCCTGATGGTCAAAGCAATCAGACGATGGAACCAACTGCCCAGGGAGGTGGTGGGCTCTCTGTCGCTGGGGGTCTTCAAGCAAAGAGTGGGCAGTAATCTGTCCAGGATGGTTCAGAGTGGATTCCTGCACTGCGCAGGGGGTCAGACACAAAAGCCTACATGGCCTCTTCCAACTTTAAGATTCTATGAACCCAGCAGAAAGCAACCATTTAGCAAGATCTGTGTGGGTGGCACATCGCAAAACTGAAACTGTGGCACGAAGTGTCCACTGCATTAGACGGCAAATCTTCCATGTAGTGCCTTCCACATGGCCACAACTACCCATCTATAGCCCAAGGTAGCCATATGTCCTACCTTACAGAGGATGGTCCTCCATTTCAGGAGTGAGCAGAATGTAGATCAGGATCTACTGGCAGATCTCTTAGTGATTTGCTGCTGTAGACCAGCAAGAGTCTCTGCCTCCCAGTTGTTTATCAGTTGCAACAGCAACATGACTTTTCCCATTAGGCTGCTGAAACGAAGAAAGCTTGGGCTGTCCAGCAGTGGACTTTTGTGTGAAAGGACAGTGAACTCACTTCAGTTCTGGTACTGAAGACAAATCCTTAGGCTCAAAACATGCTCAGAGGTACCCTGTTCTTTTATTCTATGTCTTCCACACCTGGTTCTGGTCAGTGGCTCTTGGGGCAAAAATCAATGTTGATCCAACAAGCCCAAAGTCTGCCCATCCCTGCTCTCTTTGGAAACCCATCAGAGGACAGTCCTCTATTTGAAGGGCTTCCCAGTTTAAAAATGAGAGAGGAGAGCAGCAGGGGCCTTGAAGTTACCCATCAGGGGTCAGCACCTGGAGGGCAGACTGACCAGACGCATAGGTCACACAGGCTTCCTCAGTATAGTAAGGTGTGCTAATTAAATTATAATGTATAATTATTTCCAAATGTGTGTGTGCACGCACACACAGCTCTATCTGGGCTCCCACTATCTGCTCTGGGCATCAATTCAGGTGAGGTGGCACAACATGGGACAGGTCTCTGGATTACATCTGGGATTTGAGTTAATTTCAGGACCAGGGACAGCAACTGGCAGGGATTTATAGTCAGGCCAGGACTAAACCCCTAAGCCCACCACCACCAGGTGCTGCATTTGGCTGTTAAAGGGCCAGCAGCTTTTTCCTGTAGATACTGGCTTCCCCTGGGGAGTGAAGGTTGGAGGGGTGAGGAGCCAGTTGGAGACTGCACCTCGGGGTCTCCTTGTTCAACAGGGGAACCCCAATAGCACCTCTTGGGGGTTATGTGGATAGGATATGAGATCTGAGACAGTGGGTGCCAGTTCAGAAGGACTAGGGACTCGTTCTGGTACCTCCTTGGAGTTGCTGTTACTGGAGACTTCAGTCTGTGAGGGTTCTCAGTCCTGGACCTGTGTGCATATGCAGATTTTATGCAAATCTGTGTCCTCTTTTTGGTGGTGCATAAGTGGCCACCCTATCATAGACACACACACACTTCTGGATTAGTGCTATAGTAGTACATCAGCAGTGGGAGACCTGCTGTCTGGGCAAGCTGTTAAAAATAAGAGATGAGACTCACAGCCTATTAGAATACTACATTTCACAATGACAGATCACCAAACCTGACTTCTGTGCACTATTCACTCACTACAGCAGCAGTTTCTCTTTTCCCTAGAGCATACATTTAATGAAGTGGTACCAGGGGAGTGGGGGGGTGTTGTTTTTTGGATATTTGGGTATTTAATTGTCAGGATGGATCCTGCTTTTTCTTTAGATTCTTTCCATTGACAAGAAACTCATCATTATGCAAGACCTTGTTTATGCATTCGAATCTTCATAATTATAATCTAGCAAGGAGTGATGGTTAAACACTGCATTTAATTACTAATTTAGACCATTGGAGAAAGGGGAGGGAGAGAAAGAAAAAAGCCCCTCATGATTAACTGAAAAGAGGAAAATAAAAGAATCGCGTGGTCTAGAATCTGATTAGAAGATGAAAAACTTCAAAACAGCAAACGCATTTCAGAGGAATGAAATTGCAGTGCCTGCAGTACCCAACAGGATCTAAATATGGACATTATGGGAACTTTAATGAGGTGATGTGGTGATCAGATAATTAAGTTCACTCTGGGTTCCCTAAAGCAAAAACAACCACCCATCTGATCAGAATTTGACTTCCTATCCTACCACATTTTCCTAATTCATTAAAATTGCTCCAAGGTACCCCAACTGGAAGCCCTGCTTATCTTAACTGCGCCAAGCACCAGCAGGGGACTTCAGTTGTTTTGGCTTGCAAAGGAACAAGAGCAGAAGGCACTGTTTCAACTCTTCACTTCAGGTGACAAAGTGTCAAAGGCCAACACTGAAGCTTCCTGTCACTGAAGCTTCCTGTCACCCTTCCTTCCAATAAACATGAATCCAGGCCAAGCTAATCATTTATCACTGAGCCAGTGAGGAAGAAAGGGGTGCATATAATAAGAGGTGGGAAACAGAAGGGGAAAACACAACACTAGCATAATGCAGTATGGTGTGTAGCAACTTGATCATTCCATATGTGGGCTCTTTCACAAAGAAAAGGTCACAGTGGAAAAATAACGTATCTGTATATGGCACCGTAAAATAATATCACAATTAGCCCTCAGCTAAAGGAAGGGGGGAAAGGTTTACAACAGTGGTTGCATGGAGCTGGAGTCCATGGGCATAACAGGCTCAGGCCCAGGATTAGGCGACAATAAAAGTAGGAATGCTCACAACGTCCCACAATAGAACCAATATTTCTGTTTCTTTCTCTCTTTTTTAAGAACAGAGCAATTCAACAAAATGTCAGCGCTCACAATGATCATTTGCTGCCACTTCTTAGAGAAAATGCCTCCAGTTTTTCATATAAGCATCACCAACATCCTTGGTGATAGTGTATAGCGCACAGTCATTATTTACAACGGGGTTGGGCAACCTGCAGCCTTGAGGCTGCATGCGGCCCTCAGCCTAATTTCATGTGGCCCCTGGCATGCGATCAGTTCCTATCTCTGGCAAGAGTCATCTCTTCCTTCCCAGGCAACCTGCTGGGTGGGAAGGGGGAGGGAGAGAGAGAAAAGGGATCACCCACCCACCCAGGCTCTGGGCCTGCCCACTGCTGGATTTGGCCCTGCCCACCACTAACATGTGGCCCCTGACAGATTTCCCACAACCCACGGGGGAATGCAGCCCTTGAAAGATATTTACAAGTAGGGCAAGAACATGTTATACCAAGCAATCTGACTGCAATGCTTTTAGCACAAGCCAATTTTTTAATTAAAAAGCATTTTTATTTCTTGTTATTAGTGTTATTGTTTGATTGCATACTGCCATGCACTAGTGGTGGAAACAATATAAAAGTTTTAAGAAACAAACACAGACTGGCAGTGTTGGCAGAAGGGTTTGTTTATTTTATTTACTGTATTTCTATAGCGCCCGATAGCTGAAGCTCTCTGGGTGGTTCACCATAAGCATCCCATAGCAACAGCCATGGCCAATGAAGAAACCCATAGGCATCCTAGGTCACAATCATAAGCCACACTTTCTCCTCTGCAAACATCCACATGCAGAAAAAAGCCCAGAAAAAGGCAAAATTATTCATTCCAGCACATTCACACACTTGGTGTTGAGCCTTTTCCAGCAATACTGCTCTATGGAAGGGTGTTTGAATACAAGTCTGCTGTCTTATAGTCATTGCACTACATTTTGTAGCACTTGCCTTAATACGTACACGTGTTGCATGCATACATACAGATTTCAGGGAGAAGGTTAGTCTCTACATTAGGGGTAGGCAACCTGTCGCCCACCAGAAGTTTTGGACTACAACTCCCATAATCCCTCATCATTGGCCATGCTGTCTGGGCCTGATGGGGGTTGTAGTCCAAAATATCTGAACAGCTCCCAGTTGCCTGCTGCTGTCTACATCACCTCATTTTGTTTGCTGATGTCTCTGGGCCACATTCTCCACAGACCAGGGGCAATTTCTGCAGTAGCCTTTTGTATATACAAATACATACTTGTAGGAGTGCATGCATTTTGAAGCAAGGGCGTGGTCGAGACACTGAGGGAATGTGTATGGGTGTCCCAAAGTGTGTGTGTGTTGGTTTCTCAATATATGGGGGGGGAATGTAGGGTAGCCATGTTTCTCTTTTAGAGAGGACAGTCCTCTGTTTGAAGAGCTGTCCAGTCCAAGCCTGGGTTAAGGATAAAGAACCATCAGAAGGGAGAGCGTCAGGGGCCTTCATTGCCCATCAACACTTTGCACCTGGACAGCAGATAGATCAGGCAGACACACAGCTCACCTGGTCACAGGCTTCCCCACTATGAAATTGCATTTCTATTTAAATTTCAATAATGTGTATTTTCATGTGTCAATTAGCATGTGCTCATTTCATGCAAATCTGCATCCTCTATTTTGGTGATCCATTTCCTCTTTGGGGATCACGCATAAGTGGCCACATTAATTCGATGTACACAGGCATTTGTACTCTACAAGTAGACTTGTCCTTATACACATATAGACTTCAGGGCACAAAAATGTACTGTGAAAATTGGCCCTTCGTGTAGTTTACAATAGTGTCACATTTTTAAGGTCCTCAAGCTGGTCATATAAACTAGTCTCTTCTTGCCAGTCCTCCCTACTCATGCCACCCTTCAGTTCAGCACAGTAAGTCAGGTTCTGCTATTCTGTTAAGCCAGACATCATTCAACAGGAGAGAAAGTGACAGGTCTTGCTGATGGCTGTGCATAGTCCATGAAACAACTGGCACAGCTAGTGAGTTGCTTGCTGCCAAGAGACACACCCTTCCGCCCAATTTCTAGTTTTGCACACAACCCACATCTTTGGGCTCATCTTGTATTAGGGCAGTCAGCTTCGCCATGAACCTGAGCAAGATCAGGAATGACACTTTTTTTTAGAACAGTCAAGCCCACATTTGAGGAGGAGATCGCTCCTGGGAAGTTCTTCCACATGGGTTTGCCATGAGGGGGTTGGTTGGTTGGTTTTGACAGGCAGCAGTAGCCAAGTGTACCTGTACGGTATACGTGTTTGGCATATTCACATTTTACATGTTTTCGGTAGACATTTGCCTTTGGGCTGCTCCACACAGCAACAACTCTGGGTTTGCCCCCAGCTGTGCACTGAACAAGGACCTGCAGCCAGTTCTGGCACCCTGACACGTGCAGCTGGATGACACATGGGTTTTCAAACATCTGCTTCTCACAGTCTACATCTGGGGGTGTACATGTCAAAAATCTTAGTGTACACCTAAAAATGTAATGTGTGAGGATGCCCTCAGATATACACCAAAAAACAATATGGGATGGATCCAGGATCTGCCTTCTGTGGACAGAAGGGTTCTGCTTGCAGTCCTTACAGAGGGTGCATCCATCACCACCATGCCTTTGCACCACAGCTCACCCCATTCAGCGGGGTCCACTGAGCCTCTGCGTATCATTTGCAGGAGGATGGAGGGGCTGCTGGGGGGGAGGAAGGGGCAGGGAACTCCGCTTCCACCAGCCCAGTTGTGCTCATGCCTAAATCTGGATCCAACCCTTTGTCAACTGAGCGGTCCACAGACTCTGTATTGGGTGAGCCTTTCATCCTTGTCCTTTTGACAAGGGAGCAGCTCCCTTAAAATATTTCTAATAGTGTATCTGGTTCAGCTTTCCCCTACTGCCCCCCCAGATGGGTTGGACTACAACTGCCATCATCCCCAGCCAACACACCAACCGTGCTGACTGGGGGTGATAGGAGTTGTGGTCCAATATATCTGGAGGGCGCCCGGTTGGAGAAGGCTTGTCTGGTGGCTAACTTCTATGAAGACCAGTGTTGACACCCCTGTAGGAGTGAAGGTCTACTCTCAGTGCCGGCTGCAGGTTTTTGAGGAGCCCTGAGCAAGACCCCCTCCACGGCCCCTCCCTCAGTGAATCTAGCTTCTCATTGCCATGGCCACCAGCTGCTCTCGCTCCTCCTCCCCTTTCTCATCATTGTTCCCACTTGCTTGCTTGACAGGCAGAGAGCCAGGGAGCAAGGAGGCCGTGGCATCTGCTGCTCCTCCTTCTCACAGCCACTGTTGTCTGGGCCAGAGGGAGAGGCAGGTGAACAAGCCAGTTGTAATTGTTAAGCAACTCCAGGGGCCTGTTGTCATGGGGCCCATGCTGGGCTGTGGGGTGTTGGCAGGTGCCCAACCATGCCCACCCTTGATGCTGGCCCTGCCAACTGTGATTCCTCCGTGAAGCCAGGGGATGTCAGCATCACATTATCTCTTCATACATTCCTGGCAAGTAGCGGCTCACCTTAAGCCCTGGGTGTATCTGCCTGAAATGCCTAAATCACTGCAGGGCCGACGTCATATGGTCCTTGTTTGATAATACGCTGGCATGCCTATTGGGACATCCCACCCTAATAACTTACAAGCACAGGCTGTTTATTTTGAAGGTTTCTCTGCTGCCCTTCACTAAGTGCTCCTGTAAGTATATAGTATGGAGAACACTCCAAGAATAAAACTGCAGAAGCCGCTATTAAAGCAAGGCTGTAAATGCAGCAGAAAAGATAACATCGTAATTGGGGCAACTTACATCCCATACTGAAAGACCCGTCCTTTCCCTGGTGCCAAAGCAATACCAAAGTGGGTGCCAGGGAAGCCTCTCTGGGCAGGGCATTCAGCAAGACTACAAAGGCTGTGTTAGTCTTAATGATGAGCTATGTGGGGGGAGTGGTTCAGTGGGGCTTAAATCCCACACCTGCATATTTTCCCCTGCTGAGGAGCTTCAACGGGGCAATTGTGATTGGGAAAATGGTGCAGGAGGAGAGAGTTAAACCCCCTCCTTCTTCCAGCATCTATGTGAAACTGCTAATTACTTTAGAACCCTAAACATGATTCTCCTGCATCGGATCTAATTTGGCCCTTCATCCCATTGAACCTAGTGGGACAAACCTCCAAGAAAACATGGTCATGAACAGGCTACTGGCAGTCCTTATTTGGGCCAGTGGAGTGGCCCATGGTTTCAGCACCTCATTTTGGATGGGCATTTTACTATCTATGGCTATTTCCACACGCTGACTTATTGCTAGCATGGGAGACAAAGGAACTGCACAGCCAATGGACAGCCATGGAACCATTGTCATACTGGCCCACTTTCTGTCATCTTCACCTACCTGAGCTATTGGTTTAACGGTAGTTTGCTATTTGGGATCCCTGATGGCCAGTGAGGCTGGTGGCTCTGAAGTCAGTGGGGTGGTGAATCTACTCTGGGTTTCAGTCCAAACTCTAAAGGAGCTTGCACCTTTACACCAGTCTAAAATCCTGCATTTAAAATGGGGCTTTCTGCTTCTGTTTTAAATGCAGGATCACAATGGCTCCCTTTTTCACGTGCTTCCTTTTCCCCAACCCCCTTCCCCCTCCTTCTCCCCGTATCTGAGTCTTCCATTATCTTTCATTGATCTCACTCCTCTTCTTGCCACTTTTACTCTTTTCACAGAGGAAACTGAAGTGCAACACAATGGGGTAATTTGGTAGCTCATTATCTGCGATCTATTTAAAAATGGAACAAAGGGGATTTACTGCAGGAGACGCCTTGGATGATCGCGGCGTCATGTAAAGAGCCCACAAACTTCCATGAAGGAGCAATCTCAATCTCAGGGTAAAAGCCCAGTGTGAAGGAGCCCTTAGAGTCCTGACTGAAACCCGGAGCAGATTCACTGCCCCACTGAGATCGGAGCCACCAGCCTCCAGTGATGGTGGCAGTAAATCTGAGCAGAGAAGCTTTGCTGTCTCACTGCAAGCTTTACCATATCAGTACCAGACATATCCCATTTCTACCACCACACATACACACCAGATGTGGAATGGAGCTGTGCTATAGTTCCCTTCCAAAAATATCCAGCCTCTAATGCAAGGGTGGGCAAAAAAAGATGACCCCAGGCCCTGGGAGGTTGCACACACACAAACTCACCCCCCCAACCCAACCACTCGCTGAGATAGGATAGCTGGGGGCAAAGCTAAAGCCTTTCCCACCCCCACCACCCCAGTGATCCCCTCTAAGATGGTTGTTTTCCCACTGCTATTACCAGCAGGGAAACAGTGTTCTTGGAGGATGGCTTTTTAGCAAATAAGGCACCTTGATGACTTTTTAGCAGTTAAGGTGGTATATAAATGTTAATAAATAAAATAAATATATAGCTGTGGGGGGAAGCTAATGCCTCTCCCACCCCAGTGACCATGGCTGCATTGGTATCACTGTAGAGGGAGGCTAAAGCTTCTTGCCCTAATCGGGAGCAGTGGTCTCTCTCCCCCATCAATCACAGGAGGAATGGTTGAGGCCGTCCAGGCCCTACAAAGGCCGGCAGAGGGCTGCATGCAGCTCATGGGCCACAGGTTGCCCACCCCTGCTCCAATGGGATGTGACAGAACATCGCAGTATTCCACTAGTCAGGGGGCACAGAGCAACTTCATCAATCAACCCCCGTAGTGGCCCTTTTATCGTCCAGTGTTGCTTCTTCTCTTTTCCACTCATACTAGCGGTTCTCCTCCTCCTGCAAGGTGGAGTGGCCTGTGACTGGGTGGGTGGGACCAAGCAGCCATATCGCACAATCAGAGAATCATCCCCCTCTCCCCAAAGCTCCTCTGACCTCATCAGATGTGAACCGTGAAGCCAGTATCCTCAAGCTGAGCTTCCTAGAAAGAACAGAAACCACCCGGAACAGGTTTGGTCCATTTCTTTCTCTCATTATTGATTTTTGCTGTCGACCTCACTCTCACTTGTTGAGGTCTTGTTAATTTCTTGCCCCTGACTTAGCACAAACCAAAGACAGTGCCCTCTGAAAGCAGGCAGCAAATTAGCTTCAAATCCTCTTATGTCATTTGAGAAGAAAAGGGAGGGGAAGCACCCGCGCAAGCAGCCTGAGAGAAGCCCCAAGACAAAGACCAGGAGAGGCCATCATGGCCCCCTGGAGATCGCCCGCAGCACCATCCATAAAAACAAACTTCAGAGCCATGGCAGTGGGAAACTGAAATTCACTGATCCGATTGAGAGAGGAGGTTACCCGGCACCCTCCAGATGTGCCGGACTACAATAGCCTCAGCCAGCATGCACTGGCTGGAGAATGCTGGGAGTCCAACACATGAGGGCACCAGCTTGGCAAAAGCTGCTAAGAGGAAAGACCTGCATGGAGCTGGAATAACCGCATGGAGAGCAGCCAGACTTATAACACTATATCTCAGCTACCACGACGAAGTGTAATACTGTATTGATCCCCTGCAATGTCCAGCAGCAGCAATAAGGATGAGATCGGCTCCAAGAAACTAACCCTCAGCAAATCCCAGCATGGGAACCTAACGGGTATCGGGTGGGATCCAAGTGCTTTAGATAAAAAAAAGGAAATAAATAACGAGCAAGCCCCTGAACACCACTACGCCACCGCGAAGCTGGCGTCTGTCTGCCCGCATCCAGGCGAGTTCAAAGCAAACTTGTTTCTCTTACAGACGTGAACGGGCTCTCCCCTTTGAAAGCAAGAGAGAACGGGAAGCATCCCATTTTCAAGTCTCTCCCCCCCCCCAATTCCTTCCGAGCTGCGCGCCACCAGGAAGCAGCGCAGGAGAACTTTACCTAAAAGGCCTCAAGGTGACGAGACATCTTCTGACCATTATTTTCCCATCTGAATTCACTGTAATCATTGTTCAAACTTTTTTTTTACAAAAAAAAGAAAAAGAAAGAAAAACTAGGGAAAAAGGAAGGACAGCAGATACTGAGTAAGTCCAATCCCAGTTACTGTAAAGAGCTCATGACTAGAGGCTTCCCCCACCACCACTTTTTTTTTGGGGGGGGGGGACGTGCATACGAAAGGCAGAATGGGCCCAATAAATCCAAATCTAAAAAGAGCACTGAATCGTCCTTTCCCTCCTACGGGCTGTGCCTCCGTTGCTTTCCTCTTAATGGGTGTCTGCTTCAGAAGAAATAGGTGCGATGAGCCCGGAGAAGAGGGCTGGATGGCGGCGGCGGCGGCTCGTGCAATCTTTCAGTCACATTTTGGAAGCAGATCGTAGCAAACACAAGAGCCCTCCCTTCTCGCCAAGTATTAAATCCTTCGCTCAGGTGCCAGGCACCTGGACCCAGGCGCTCTTCTGCTCACGGGGTCCTTCATCCCAGCCAGTGCCTCCCCTCTCTCCACTTGCACCTGGGCCAAAATCCTACCGCGAATTGTTTGCTCTTTCCCTTCTCCGAGCTTCAGCACTTCCAGCAGGTAGGTGCCATTTCCCGCGGTTGGTTCCTCTTTGAGAGGCGACGCTCGGCCACAGCTGGAGGAGGAAGAGATGCAGCGGTTAAAGGGGCCCGCTCCATCCCAGCTCGACAGCTGCCTTGTCTCATCCTGGCCATCTGAAACACTCCGTTTTAGCCTTGCGAAGAGGCTGCATTGTTTCCACCTGGGAAGGATGCGCTGTTCCCAGCCAGAAGAAGAAGCAGAAGCAGAAGAAGCTTCCTTGCGAAACTGTGAGTTGGCTGCCATCTAGTGGCAACTGTAGGGATAGTCCGTTGTGTTAGTTAGGCTTTTATGCTACAAATAAGGAACTAGCTAAGAGCTGGGAAGAGCGTACCTGAAAGCTGCTATTACGGAGCCTTAGTACAATAGGGCCTGTTTCCTATTCATAAGACAGGCCTAGCCAACTACTAAGCTGCCAGGTGTGAGCTTTTGTATTCACTTTATTACCAGCAACTCCAACGTAGGCTAAAGTAGGACACTCCAAGGACCGAGGTGTGGTTGCTGGAATTCATGATATCATCATCACCAGATTGGGTTACTGTAATAAGATCGACATGGGGCTGCCTTTGAAAAGGGTTTGGGAACTTCAGCTAATGCGCTGGCCAGCCTGAGTGAATGAGAGAGAGCACATCACACTGGTGTTTGGGGCTTTGTCCTGGTTAACAGTTCCCAGGCCCAGTTGAAAGTGCTAGCAGGGCTGACCCACCCCGATAAGTACTACAGGGGCAGCAGAACTTTAGGGGCTCCAATATAATTAGGAAATCCTTATAGGTGGGGAGGGTCAAAGCTCAGCCTCATCCCAGATGCATGGGACAATTTAAGTTTGAGATGTAGAGGGGTAATTTTCCTGCCCCAGAGCCTGATGTCCAAAGGGGGGATGTAAGTGTGTTCCCCCAAACAATTTTCTCAGCTACAGTCACTTCCATTCCCTCCATCCAGTTGTACAGAGCAGGGGAGAAGGAGGAAACTCAATACTCCATCTGCGTACAACAAAACTAAAATTCCAAAATCCATTATTAGAGCAATACCTTTAAAGCAATTAGGCCAACTCGAGGTCACAAAATACTGTGCAAGTTTTCAAGTTCTCCAGAATTCTTCTTCAGGCAAGATGGTAAACAAAGGGAGCAGCCAGAACTCTAAAGGAACTATCCAAGGTCTCTTTGGGGGATAGTTTTCAGCACCTTGGGTAGCTCCTTTAAAGTTCCAGCTTGTTCTGACTGAAACCCAGAAGTCAGCATCTACTTACACTTAAGACAGAACGTGGGAGGAAGCTGCAGACATTCAAATTAGGCTCTGTCGGGCGCAGAGATGGTTTTTGTTTGCTCTCCCAAGGGTTGCTGGGAAAAAACAAACAACACTTGAGTCCCCATTTTTTAAAATATAAAATCCAGCTGTTACTCAGTACTTAGGTGCAATGCACAGGCTCCTTGGGAGGTGGGAAACGGAAGTAGGAGCGAGACAGTTTTTATATTAAAAAAGCTGGAGATAAGTTTAGATGATGTAGTGAGGTTTTAAAAAAAGTAAATAGCCAACTTAGGTAGCTTTTACCTAATTGTTGGAGAGGATGGACTCTTAGAGCAGAGGTGGGCAACTTCTGGCCCTCCAGGTGCTTTGGCCTACAACTCCCATGATCCCTCATCATTGGCTAAGCTGGCTAGGACTGATGGGAGTTGTAGGCTAAAACATCCGGAGGGCCACAACTTGCCCATCCCTGCCTTGGAGAGGCCAGTATTACAGCTTGCTGAGTTTTTGCTTTTTTAACACAGTTAGTTAAAGTCTTCTTATTCCAGAAGACATTTGGATGACTGGCTAATATTCCTTTATTCCGTATGCTTTTGCTGGTTTGTTCTGTGAGTCCCCCTCCAAACATTTTATTTTTAGCATTTTAACACGTTCTGAAACAAAGAGGTAACACTTTTATATTCCATTTTCATTACAATTTCAGACAATCAGAAATGCCGAGGACAGATTATATAAAACTGCTGGTGGCAAAATCAGAATCAAGCACTACAATCCCCTTAATACTTAGCATATGGGCTTGGATCCCATATGGGCTTTGGAGTGGGGGGAATAGGGGGCTGTCAGTGGGAGGAGGAATTAGCAAAAATTACCTCCTGCCTTCCTCCAGTGGGAGGAGTGCCCCTCACACGAAGTCTGGATCTGACCCAAGGAACAGAACATGAGGAAGATTGTTTTCTAAATCAACACATCCACACAGGTGACATTGCCACTTAAGTGGAGGAAATAACTTAGCCAGAGAGTAAACTCCATTAAGGGTAATACAACTGATTGTGAACACAGCTGAATCCCCCATGTGCCTTTCACCTGGTGGTCTTTCTTGGGGCACTTGCTCTATGGTTCCTTGGCCGACACTTCCTTCAGAACTAAGCTCAGGGTAGTTTCAGCCCCAAGCTGGCTGTGTGGCAGTGGGAAACCATAGAGCAGATGGTCACTCTAGTCTAGGACATAGGGCAAAGAAAGCCAGGGTACCAAATGGACCAGAACCCCAGTGATTAGAATTATTAATGCTATCAATGTCATTCCCAGTCATGAACAAATATGAAAAGACACCTATACAAGTGATAAAAGAAAGAGAAAAGACATATGTAAAAGAAATGTCCACAGCAAGCTCCAAATCTGGTGAGTCTTACTAGTTGCCTTAGCACACATTCCATGGTCTCCTTCCACCACAAACCTTACAGACTGAGGATTAAATCCAACACCACACTAGAGGAAATCTGCTAGCATAATGGGACTTTCTACCTCTCTCCTTCCTCCTGCAGCCCTCTGCATCATCTGAAAATCTGCTCCGGAGGGATTCCCAGCTGTCTGGAGCAGATTTTGAGGGTGCACAGAGGGCTGCAGTGGGGTGGAGTAATTGTCCCCTCTCGGTTCCACTGACAGAAGTAGTTCCAACACCTGGAATGACACTATTGGATCCAGCCCTGAAGTTGGAGAAGAAGGCGTTTGGCACAAGAACGAGAACTGATGGTGTGAAATCAGGACAGTGGAACTGGCTTCTGACAGATTATGCGTCACATGCACAGGAGTAATAGAAATCGGGAGACTGCATCGATTCAAGTCTAATCATTGTAGCAGCATATTAAACAAAGTCAAAAATGTGAAAGTCAGAGGGTGTTTTTAGAAGGCCACATGCTTCAACGTTAAGTATTTGTCAAAGGGAATTAATACCAACTAGTTGGGTTATTAATTCTGTAAAATGAACAGAGCACTCAGTGTATAGATGAGAATGTGGCAATTACCTAGTTGCTCATGTCTGTGTTTTGTGATACATTAGGATGTACAAAATCCAAGTCATACCTATTGCTCAACCAGGTAACCACCTCTCATCATCATTACCAGGCAGACTTTCCTCCACCAGAGGAATCTTAACATTTCCCAAGTTTCTGGCTAATTATACTTTTGCAGCAACCAACATATTGTCAGCCAGCTGTATATTTTCTTTTTAAACACAGGGCTTTTCTACATCAGGCTTTTCACCCACCACTTTACCAAGGCTTCTGCTTCCAGGTTCTTAGTGGGACTAAGATCAAATCCTTTACACATTTTTTTCCAGGGGGTTTCTTTCTCTGCCTTTTTATATGTTCCATTACACAAACACTAGAAGGCACTGTGGTATAGCAGAATTGTGCAAATACACTAGGGTTTCATGCCACCATTCACGGATATACCAAACTTTCCTCAATAAACAAAACCCCCGCTAGTTTGGTTGCAAAGTGCAGGAGAGGCTCTGGAGGCTGATGCACCTGCAAGTTACCATGAGTGGGGAATAATGAGCACACAATAAATGCTTTGCGTTGAAAGGCTCACTGCTCCTCAAATAATTTAAGATAAAATGTGTGGTGTAAAAACCAAGCTATCCCTGTTGTTGTTGTTGTTGTTGTTGCACCACATAGAGGTCTTTGGGCCCAAAAGTCATGTAAACTTAGGGGATCTATGAGAGTAGGTTGGATCCTGCATCTTCATTCCACCAGCAGAAGGATCCTGCCTGAGGAACAGGACTTCTGTGTCTTCTCCTCTCCTCTGCAGCTCCCATGAGCCCTCCAAAGCTGCTCCAGGGGGTCCTCTCTGCAACAGATTTGGAGGGTGCACAGGGGGCTGGAGGGGAGAGGAGAGGATGTGTGTTTCTTGTTCTGCAAAGCATAATCTTCCACTGGAGGAACGAAGATGCTGGATCCAAGCTAGGATGTCTTGGTTACTTAAGAAGGTAGCACTTCTCATCCTGTCCAACCTTGCAGGGAGGGTGGGACTGCTTGTACCTTTTTCATCACACCATGATTATCTTTGAGAGGTGTGAATTTCTGCTCTTGCCTCCTCCACCTTTCATCTTTCAGGTGGGCAGTGATGTCAGTACATAGCCAAATCTGATTTGCTACATAGCATCATGACATCACCACACTCACTACATCATCCCCAACTGGCTAGGATCACCTATGCGACTGATCAAGAAAAGATAAGGCAGAAGTGGTGCCAAAGTAGCAGCCACCAGGGGTAACAACAGGACCAGATAGGATCTAAAAATGATAATACTTTAGCACTGAACTGAAACTGGCCCCCCAAATTTGCTATCCCAATCAGAGGAAATCTGTTTGCATAAAGTTAGGCACATGGGAAGCTGCCTTATATCAGGTCAGACAATGACTGGGTTTGCACAACACCCGCAGTCAGTGGTTGAGTGTGTGTTGTTGTTGAAACATGGGTTGTTTGTTGAACTGCGGGTTAGTGTGTTGTCTGAACCCAGGACATTTTTCGCAGGGTGGCTTGTTAACCATGGAGGGTGGCTACTTTTTCTCCAACAAATCTGTCAGGGTCCCCCTTATGACCTGGGCCCCCTGAGCAACTCCTTAAGGATCTCTTGCTTCCTTAAGAGTCCCACCTTCCTTCTTTTAACTTCCCCTTCCCAATAACATGGGTTTTAGGCTGTAGATGTGGAGTGATTGGCACTTCAGACACTTGGGTTATAACCACAACAGTTTACTGGTAAATTAAAGCAAGCAAATTACAACTAAATGTATTTACAGAATAGAGCTGAGTGATACAAAAGGCATTAAGAGAAAATAAAGGTTGCAAAAATGTACGTTCCTCTACCCTAGCTGCACTTAGACTTCTCCAGGCTGCTTCTTCCTGCTCTCTCGTCATGCTCTGGTCTACCTCTCCCTTCCCTGGCTCTCTCTCCTTTTTTTATCCCTCAAAACTGAAAGTACTATTTCAAACCTGAAGAAATGAAACTTAGGAAGATGAAACCTAACCAGGGAAATGAACTACTCGTCTCATGGATACCCCCTCCCAACAAAAGAAACCAGGCCTCTAGGCCTGACCTTTTTCTTTTCCTTGCCTCCATAGGCCTCAAACCTTCACAAAGTCACCTTGAGAATGCATGGTTTGTCATTGGGTTGTTCAGGATGGTTAACAAGCCACACTGCAGAAAATGTCCTGGGTTCAGACAACATGCTAACCCATGGTTCAACCAACAACCCATGGTTCAACAACAACCCACACTCAACCACTGTGTATGGGTTAGCGTGTTGTGTGAACAGCCCCTATGTGTCAATCGAGCCCTGTATTATCTGATTGGCAGGGTCTCTCCGGGGTCTCAGAGAGATAAAGATATTTCATCACATCAGCTGCTACCTGATCCTTGTAGCCTTGTAGGCCCCTTCCAACCCTACTTTTCTATGATGATCCTTTTAGCTGGAGATGGCAGAGATTGGACTGGGGACCGTTCGCACACAAAGCATACACTCTGTCACTCCACTATGATTCCTTTCCTTACATTATGTCAAAGCCAATTGTAATTACAACTTTTGTTAGTGGACATATTGTTCATTGTGGACTGAATCAGCTTCTTCCTGTATATTACAGCGATTGGGGTCAAACATTCTATATATTTTATGCCACCCTTTAATAGGTTTGTCTAAAGTGATTCCAGACAGCACATTAAAAGGCAACTGTCTACTATCTCATGCAAGTGTAATGAAGCATTTATAATTTTATAATAGCATTTGCTGATAGCCTGCAGAAACCAAAAACACCTATACAGGATGGGTGTGGAGGCATCTTCCTAGTGGGGAGAAGGGGACAAAAATTATCCTGCAATGTACGTGCTTTGTGCTATGAGCAAATCCTGGGGCAGAGGGGAAATATTTGTGCCTGCATTTCTTTTATAAGAATGAAGAGAGATATTAGCTTCTTTCAGAACAACCAGTAAAAGCGGGATGAGGGAAAGGAGCTTTTTAACAAGGCAGAACAAAAGACTTTTCCTTCAGAGTATCTATCGATATGGAAGGGGTTTGATTACTATCATTACCTTTCGAAGGCAAGTATGTGGGTCGCATCTTCCAAGAAAAGATGTAGCAGTGCTCACAACGTGAACTACAGAGCTCAGACTGTTAAAATGAGAAGCCTGGTTCCACTTCTGCTTCTGATGGAGGAACAGTTTGAATAATGAGGCTTGTTAATTTACAGAAGACAGCCTTCTCCAACTTGGGGTGCTCCAAATGTGTTGGACTCAGAGCCGGCCCTATCGCTAGGCAGAGTGAGGCAGTGACCTCAGGCAGCAGATGCTGTGTGGCTTGGAGGGGAAAGCAACAGCAGCGGTGGCAGCCCCTGGCTGTTCCTCTCTATGGGAAAACAGAGCTGTTGTTCCAGGCAACCTGCCCTGTGCCCTCAGGTGCAGTGGAGTATGCTATCCCATCACCAGGGTCAAAGAAAGATTCACCTGCACCTGCCAGCCTGGTCAGCTTCTTTAGGTGGCATTGGGTGGGAGGGGCACCATCTTGTCCTTTGCTTCAGGCAGCAAAATGTCTTGGGCTGGCCCTGGTTGGACTACAGCAGGGATTGGCAACATGGCACCCGTGGGTGATTTGGCATCTGCCAGGACACCCCAGTGTGCCCACTATTAAAGACCTTGGAGGCGGTTGGGCTTCCCCCTCCCTCCAGCCATTTTTTGGCACAGCACCCTTTTCCCTATCTCTATTAAAGTCATTGGAGTGACAACAGTCTATTGACTTTAACAGAAGTGGGGTTCCAAAGTCCCCTGCCAAAAAAATGGTTGGGGAGGGGCAAGAAAACTGAGAATCCAGAGAAGGTGATGGTCCCAAGATTTTACACAAACACACAGCAATTTGTGGTCGTGCCCGAGACACCCAGCCAAAACGGTTGTCTACTCCTGGGCTACAGCATGGTTGCTGGAGCTCATGGAAGTTGGAATCCAATACTTCTGGAGGATACCAGGAGACTCTTCTCACAGAGATTTGGTGTGAATTTGTAGGGCTCCACAGTCAACCACAGCACATGACGTTGCGGCCATCCCACAGCCACCCCAGATCTTTCAGAGGAAAAACTGGAGTTTCTGAGGCTGCTTATACTCCAATTGATTTCTTTAATTCGCTTTCTCCTCTCTTCTGGTGCTGTGTGCTCTATCCTCCACATTTACTTCAGCATGGTAGCCCAGCCCTAGGAGGGTGTCTTTCACCTGTCCATGACCTCACTGAGCCCAGTCAAAGGGTGTTTCCCCTCCCATTCAGAAAAGTATCACCAAGCAGTGCAGGCACAAGTTAAGATGACATTGCTATCCCTCGAAATAGGGCATTTACAAATACTGTCTCCTTCCCAAGCTGCAAACAGAGCTTCATCACCTTGAAGCCCTTCGCACCTCCCACACTTCCCACACAGCAGAGGTTTCATACATCATAAATGAAAGGGGATTGTACAGGGCAAAGCAAACCACTTCTGTGCATGTTTATTCAGAAGTAAGAAGGAAGCGTTTAAAGGGTTAAAGGCAAAGTTTAGAAATTCACCCTAAAGCGATCTTTACTTTCGCTTCTCCATGAAATCGCTATCTCAATGCTGTGCTTCTTTGATGTTCAAAGAGTTTCTGTTGTTATGTAAAGCCGCAGTACTCCATCCTGGGAGCTTCTCATCTCATTGCAAACAGGGAGGAAAAGGTGGGGGTAGAAAGGAGGGATTTTGGCTTCTCAAGGCAAAAGTGCACACATTAGGGGAAAGGGGGGCAATAATGTAGTAGCAGGGGGGACCCTTCAGAATTGTGAATTAGTTGCCCTCCATTCATAATAACGTGGTAGTAGCAGGGCGTAGCCTGGACAGTGGGGGAAACAAACCTCTCTCATTGGTTGAGCAGCCCCTGCCAGTCTGATGACATTCAGTTCAACTCCTCCCAGCCCACCTGGAAGTATGTTCTTTTCAAGTGGATTTTAAAGGTATGCTACACTCGGCTTTTCTTGCTTCGTGTGTCCCTGATGGACCAAAGCTGATTTCATGAAAATCCAGATAATCGTCCGATGCACTTCTCATTCTGTTGTTGCAAAGGACCCCTGTCCCCCCATTTGGGGGAGGCTGACATAACACGTGACTGAAGCCACAACTTAAAAAAAAATACAGTCAGCCCAAGTCCTCTTCCCAGCCTCAGAAACGTTTAGCGATGCAAAGGCATGACTAGAATGTCATCATGGTGCAGGCTTTGCACGACTCAACATTCATCAGGACTCACAGCCTGGAGTCAAGCAGACGGTTTGGCAGACAGTCGGGCTAGCAGTTCTGCAGGTGGCCCAGAAGCTCCCTCTACACCTGCGTGGCGAATTGCTCAGGCTGAGGAGCCAGGCCAGAGTCAGCAGTTTTACAGGGCCACACGGAGCCCCTCTTTTCTCCTTGCGTGATCCGAGTCCCACGGAGCTAGGAGCTGCAGGAGTGCCATCTGGCCATGTACAGTGGTAGCACCGCAGTGCAGCAACCATCACCCAGCAGTTCCCTTCACCTGCAGGCTGCCAGCTTGGGGGCAGGAAAGCGGCTGGGCCCTGCTGCCAGGCTTAAGCTCCCTGGCACTGCACAATGTTGCAGGTGACAGAGGGGGATGAGGAGATCCAGGGCATCAGCTCCACTTCAGCTGCGAGGTGTTGTTGTTCTCTCCTGAGAGGGGACCAAATTGGAGGCTTACAGAATTATGAGCAGCAGCACAGGGAGAAGAAATGTGCAATCTCTTTCAAAAGCCTAATTCATAATCCAGTTAGACAGACAGTAGGTTCGGAATCAGGACACAGAAAGGATGTCTTAATAAGTAGCCTGTGGAACTGATCAGTGCAGGATGACAAGATGGCCACTAGCATTAGTATCTTTACAATAAATGTGTAGTTTAGCCTTCCCCAACCTGGTGCCCTCCAGATGTGTTGGGCTGCAACTCCCACAGCCCAACACTGTTCACAGCCAGCATGGCCATTGGGAACAATGGGCATTGTAATCCAACACATCTGGAGGGCGCCAGGTTGGGGAAGGGTGATGTACTTCATGGAGTATAAGTTTATCAATGGCCATTAGCCATGCCAGCTGTAGGAATGTCAAGAGCTCAAAAGGCTGTACATGCCTATAATTGCTTAGCATGGATCTAGAATATAAGAAGAGCCATGCTGGATTAGACCATGGGTCCACTTAGTCCCATATTCTGTTCACACTGTGGCCAACGTGTGCAATAACACCCTCCCATTCACCAGCAAGTAGAATACAGAGGCATACCACCTCTGAAACTGGGGATAGCATCCTCTTTTAAAGCCATCCAAACTGCCTGGTGGCCATCACTACTTCCTGTGGTAGTGAAGTCCATAGTTTAACTATGTGCTGTCTGAAGAAGGATCTGCCCTGAAGCTCCCACCAATCAGCTTCATAAGATGACCCCAGCCAGGTTCTAGTATTATGAGAGGGGGAGAAAAAAGGTCTCCCAATCCATTTTCTCCACACCATGCATAACACCAGATGCTCAGCATTCTATGACCACTGAACATGCTCAGTTCTCATTCAGCTATTTGTGATTTCATACACACACACACACACAGGGTATTTTGTACATCTGCAAACCTTGGAGTTCCCCCCAAGCCTGCCAATACCTTCCTCTTGTATGTGGATGGTGTTATTTTGGCTACATAAGGATCGGCACTTGGAGAACGTGGCCACTTACATATCACGAAAAAAGAGGGCATGCATCATCAAAAAAAGAGGGCAAAAAGGGCAATGATTTGCATAAAATTTGCATATGTTAATTTTTGTGTATAGACAAAAATTAGAAATTATTACTGCAATTTAAATACAATACATCTCACCATGACCAGATGACCAGTGTGCCTGCTCGGTGTGCGGGTCTTGAGGTGTTAACTGTTGATGGGCAACTTCAAGCCCTCCTGCTGTTCTCCCTTCTGATGGTTCTTTATCTCTAACCTAGATTTGGACTGGATGGCCCTTCAAATAGAGGATGCCTTCAAAAAAGTACTGTCCTTTGACAGGCCTTCAAACAGAGCACTGTCTTCTGAAAAGTGGGACACATGGCCACCTTAAGAATGAGTTAGCTATTGGTATATAGGAGAAGAAATTCTCTCTGAGGCAGAAGTGGAAGAAAAAATTCCTCTTTGTTGCGCTACCAGACAAAACATAATCTTAATTAACTACCACTTCACTGCTTGTTTAATTTGATAGATATAAAACCCAAGTAGGGTAATAAAGTGATCCATCATCTCCTACCAAAGGCAGAAGGCAAAGCAATGGCCTTGAAAATCAATACTTTGGAAATTATATATATTATTGTTGTTACAAATTAGACAGTGACAGTTCTTAAGCTGTCTGCCTTCATTGTCTGACTTGCAGGGGAGCAAACAAACCTGTATGATAGTGGAGGGGGAGACAAGCTTGTGGCCGGACAGTCATTCTAGCTCTAGGGAGAACATAAAATTGTGTAGAGCACAGAACTACAGATAGATACCTTTGTTCAGGGGCAGGCAACCTGTAAAAATGCCCTTGCTAGGGAGAACCAGCAATTCAACCAAAAATGTGTGAGACTGATCCAGTAATTTGAGAAGAAATTGTTTCCTGAACCAAAGAACATGCCAGAAGTCAGGACCAGAGAGGACAAACCACAAGGCAGGACCAAAGGACAATCAAAGGATATATATGAACACACTATGGCTCAGGAAAACCTTGATGCTTAGGCAAGGCCTAAGCTGAACAGAAAGCTCTTTTATAGTTCTTCCTGACCAGGAGGGTCCAGTGGGCAGCTTGGGTGGACAGGGCCAGTCCAGAGCCTGACAGTCCTTCATTGCCAGGTCAGTGCTTCAATCTATAGTTCTGTAGTTCGTGCAGATCCAAAGTTTCCTAATTCTAGTCCCAACAGCTCCTGACAAAACAACTGGAAAGAAGTCACAGCCAAAATTGCTACCATATTGTGATTAAAATATTCCTCCATCTGGCAGTCTGGAGGAAGCAAAGCAAGCACTGACCAGTCAAGGCAGTCTGGGAGCAGCATAATTTTCCCAAGTAGCCATTTGCTCAAACTGAGAAGGTAGGCCAGAGGCAGAAGCCTTATATAGTCAGATGGAACCCCATTGGCCCTTTCTGTCACCTGACCCCTGCTGAGCCAATAGCTGCAGTATCAACCTCTGCTCTTTTGCACTAGTAGCACCACAGCAGAGACAGGGCAACAGTTCCCTACTTTGATACGGTGTCATCCATGGTGGGGAGGAGAGTGAGGTGGCCGAGTTTGACTGCCAGAGTTCCTTGTTTGAGAACTGCAATTCACACTCAATCTGTGACTGTGACTACAGCTTTCCTATCTCATGAGAGCTGTATGGAAAATACATCACTTTGTACACAGTATGCAATTTTTAGTGAAATCATGTACAAGAGCACAAGATAGACATACTTTTCCTACTGGAAAAGTCTCCAGACAACTAACCATAGCAGAGTCTTCAGATTTGGATAGTAGCTTTCTCCGCTGAGTTTTTAACATAGCACCTTTCCATACAAGGCTTTTATTGTGTCCTCATGATTGCTTACTCATGGTAGTTTGTGGATCCTTTACTTGACGTTGTCATCCTCCAGGGCCTCTCCCATGATTGGCAATCTTTATCACAGTTTTTTTTAGATCGAGGAAAGTCTGAAATATCTTGAATGGCACTATGAAGCACTCTGTGTATATACACAATTCTGCTATACCACAATGTCATGTAGTGGCTGTATAATGAAACATAGAGAATGGCAGAGAAACAAAAACCCCAGAAAAAAGCATGTGTAAAGGAGCCGGTCTTAATCCCGCAAAGAATCTGGAAGCTGAAGCCCCAGTAAAAGTTTGGAATAAAAGTCTATGTAGAAATTCCCATAATATCAACCTTAATTCAACCTGTAAAGAGACAGACAAACCATTTAGGACAGGTGTGCACAAACGTTTTGTACCTGGGGGCCACATATGATGGGGGCCACATACATGCATATGCATGCAGGTACACACTCCAGTGTTCCTGATACAGATTGCCTTTTTAATCTATATTGAAAATATAGACTCTCTGGGGGACTGAGTAGAGAGTACAGGCAGAGGAAATTCAGTGGCAGGGTCAGTGTATCCATGGGGGACTGCAGTAAAGTCCATGGGGGGGCACACAAAGCCCCCAGGCTGCAAGTTGTGCACCCCCAATTTAGGAAAATCCTGGTTCAATTTGTACTATGCCAACCAAAATAGTGATCCAATACAATTGAGCATATTTATTGGCGTTTGAGAGCTATACTCTTCCAACAACAAGCCTTGAATTCAGAAATATCTATCTCTCCCCAATCTTGCCTCTGCATTGTTTGTACACATTTTATGACCTTTACATCCCAGTAGCACAGAGACTTTATGGGCTTGCAATACAGGTTAAGATGCTCGGACATATTGCTGTTTCCAAAAGCAAATGGGAAATGCAGGTGAGTACATGCCCATTCCATCCTGAAGCCCTCTTCCGGAGAAGATTTACCACACTTCTCCAGAAAGAGTAATAGAAATGTACAAGAAAACAATATGCAGTAAGATAGTACTGACAGCTTTTCTGAGAAATGTCTGTCTATACAATGTTGCCCTTGAGATAGGAAATGGAATTGGATTGTGGATAGCTACAAGACCCAAAATACATTCTAGCATGTAGTTTCAGCTACCTCTCAAAGCTCCTAAGCTATGCTTTCCTGCCATTGCCCTAAAGAGAGATGCTATTCAGCTATAAAAAGCAGTTTTAACTTGAAACCTTCAATAAAGGATGCAGCATTAATTGTATAATGCAAGACAACATCCATCACCATGGCTAAAAAATTAGGACTGCCTCTTCTCTTTGATTTACTCAGCTGTAAATCAAGGGTGGCTTTACTCATCTAAAGGGGTCTGCTATTTATAGCTGATTTTGTGCAACCACTTTTTGCATTAAAAAATTCAAATCCAGGAGATGTTATTTGTCAGACCAAACTGAATAGGCAGATGGTGCAGCTGCCACCTGAGCACTCCATGATAAGCCCAGATTGAATGCACTGCTGTAAATAATCTTTCAGAAGTAGTTGTATGAAATGGCCATTAGCGACTTACAGGTGACAAACCTCTAGTCTGCAGATCGCTTAAGCTGGCATGCTTGTACTTAAAGCCACTCAGCCCCACATGTATGGGTTAATGAATTCAGAGCCACAAAGTGGAAATGTTACATTTCAATCTTTTTCAGATTTTGATTTTTAAAATTGCATTTTGCAGGAATTTTTCAAAACATCACATCTGGGTGGCCACATGTTCCACATCCCTGGCTTAAGCCATGATATTGGGAGTACTGTGTAGAATGTCCATGAGCAGAGACAATGAGTACGTACTGGATAATGCTTGTGGCAATATTCGTAACGAGGTACAACTCACACACATACACATACACACACACACACACCATTTTATGAGCTTTTAAACTATTGCTATTAATGCTACACTTTTTTGGCGATCGAATGCTCTGCTACTATACTATTCAAGAGGCGAAAGAGTACTTTTAGGGGTACTCATGCAAAACAAAAAAAGGGGCAATTTAGCTATCAATTTCCCCACACCAATACATCACAATTTCTTCTTTTAAAAAAGGTCATTTCGATGCTGTACACATTTTTGCCAATACCCCTACTCCATACCCCTCCAGCACTGGAATGTGCATTTCCCACACTGATTGTTCTAAGCTATCCTGGTATTTTAGGCTGCAATCCTATCTAGATAGGTGGCCATGTCCGAACTCGGAGGCGACCACCTATCCAAAGCAAGGCAGGAGAAGTACAGGGAGAATCGTTCCCTCCGCACCTCTCCTGCCCTGCTTTTCCTGCTAGACAGCTGTTTTCGGCTGTCTAGCTACAGTGGGGCTGAGCGGGGGAGGAGGCTGCTGTACGACACATAGGATGTGTCGTACATGCAGTTCTGCCCTCCCCGCCCCGGAACGTCTCCAGGCCCGCCCCTTTTCAGCCGCTCCACACTCCTCTTCCAAGTGCGGAGGACGGGGCTTCTCCATGCTGCCTCCAAGGCAGTGGGGACATGGAGGGAGGTCAGTTTTCCGGGAACCGACCTCAGAGCGTGGGATCCGAGGTCGGTTCCTGGAAAACAGCATATCCTACAGCCATCTAGCCACTGTCTAGCGGCCACAGGGTTGCTCTCTTAATGATTTTATGAACTCTGATCATGTTATACTGTTTCATATATAAATCACTGTGTGTTATACCCTGCTCAAACAGAAACATTGTTTCAATCATCCATGTATGCACACACACCATGTACAATACCACAGGCCCCAGTATCTGAAAATAATAGCTATGTTTTATTCTACAAATGGTAACAGTTTGGTTCTTTTCTGAATAAGTGCATGATTGTTATATGAGTCACTGTGTATTATATCATGTTCAATAGGCTGTCCATGTGCACACATTGTCCACAGATTGTATAAACGTGATGTCCACAGATTGTATAAACATGATGCTTTTCAGGGGAAAGAGGCATGATTGATTGGCTATGCCACTGCATGAATTGTAATCCGTTCTATTTGCCATTATTAGTTAGTAATAATTATTAATAATTATTACTGGTAATAATTATTACCAGTAATAATTATTACTGGTTTTATTGTTGCTGCTGCTGCTGTTATTTGGTATTATTGATGCTGTTTCTACTTCTTCTATTTAAATACACAGTAAATATTTCCTTAAATTAAGGAATAATTTATTTAAGGAACTTCCTTAAATAATTTAAATGTACTGTACATGTAATTGCATGCATGTGAAATTTGTTTTCATATATTTTGCACCCCGAATTACACGAAGCTAAACTAGCTGAATTATGCTGTTGGATAGATGACCAAATTTGCATATTCTATTTGCCAGGATTGACTTATGACTTACTGGCTGGTTTGCCTGTGATTTCATAAGAGGAGGGGGAATTTCAACACCTGCACACAGAGAGACAGACAGACAGACAGACAGACAGACAGAGAGCATTTTGGACAGAAACCTTTGTTGATGTATGATGTATGCTGAATGTATCATGAAAGTCTGGTTAGGATCAGATTACACAATCTTGATTTATAAGCATACAAATATACAAACATATAATTTTACCTATCTAGATTTGACACATTAAATATTTATCTTGTAACACAAGATATTTGTCTTGTAACACACACTTCCACACAAGTGGGACTCTGCTTTTAGCCTCTACTGAGGAGAGGAGCAGGCACAGGCTAGTCTAGAACAATCACAAAGCTAGACACAAAAAGGGAAAAGAGGCTATGGAAGGACAAGACTCTCCAGTGGCGGTGACCTGCAAGGTGTGTGCAATGTTTGTTTTCTTGCCTGAGAACATGACCTACACCTGCAACAAGTGCAAGTTGATCACGCTGCTGGAAGAAAAAGTAAGTGGACTGGAGCGGCGACTGTCGACCCTCCGGGGAATAAGAGAATACAAAGAGTTCTTGGACAGAATGGGGGAACTACAGCAGCAAAGGGAAGACCAGAAGCTTGAAGAGCAACAGCAAGATGTGGCAGTGGGAAATGCTGAGGTGAAGAAAAATGGAGTAGAGGATACTCCTTGGAAAAGGGTGACAGTTAGGAGAAGAAGAACTAGACGCCATTCTGCACCAGTGGAAGCAGTGGAGCTGTGGAACCGATTCCAGGTACTTGCGGATGAGACTGGAGGACAGCCTGCAGAGGAAGAATCACAGGGGAACCTACATAAGAGTGAGCAAGAGGCTGAAGGTCAGTCAAACAGAGGCGATGAAACCCAGGCCTACAACAACAAGAAGAAAAGAGTGGTAATAGTGGGAGACTCCTTGCTGTGTGGGATCGAGACCCAAGCATGTCGCGAAGACTCGTGGACTCGCCAGGTATGTTGTCTCCTGGGAGGACGGATTAGAGACGTGACTGAAAGGTTGCCTGCACTCATAAAGCCCACTGACAGGTATCCCTTTCTTCTCATCCATGCGGGAACAAATGATACCACCAAGCGGAGCTACGAAGAAATCACGTCAGACTTTAAAGCTTTGGGAAGGAAACTCAAGAACTTTGGGGCCCAGATAGTTTTCTCATCCATCCTTCCAGTAGTTAGAAGAGGAATAGAAAGGGAACGAAAAATACTCCGGGTGAATGACTGGCTACGGAGGTGGTGCCGATGAGAGAGATTTGGATTCTGGGACCACGGGCTATACTTCCTGGAAGATGGGCTGTTGGCAAGGGACGGGTTGCACCTTACAAAGGATGGGAAGAATGTGTTTGGCCACAGCATGAAGAACTTCATCAGGAGGGCTTTAAACTGAATCCTACAGGGAAGGGAGATGTAATGTTGGGGGTAACAATGGACATAGGCGCATGCACTGCAACGGAGAGAACAGTTCTGATAGCGCCCAGTAATAGTCTTCAGACACATGTAGGAAGAAAGCCAGACTATGAAGCACATGGTCTCCGATGTCTACATACTAATGCCCAGAGTATGGGAAACAAACAGAACGAACTTGAACTCTTAATACAGGAGGGAAATTATGACTTGACAGGTGTAACTGAGACTTGGTGGGATGACTCTCATGACTGGAATACAGCAATTGAAGGATATAACTTGTTCATAAAGAACAGGAGGAACAGAAAGGGAGGTGGGGTTGCACTGTATGTGAAAAATACATATCTCTGCACAGAAATACAGGAGGAGGAGCTTGGTAGCCCCATCGAGAGCATCTGGATCAAAATAAATGGAGCAAAGAATAAAAGGAACCTGGTGGTTGGAGTCTACTACTGGCCACCCAACCAAGGAGAAGATGAGGATGAAACCTTTGAAAAGCAAATAGCCAATGTTTTAAGGAAGCATGATGTAGTAGTAATGGGGGACTTCAATTTCCCCGATATTTGTTGGGAGACAAATTCTGCAAAACATGGCCCCTCCAGGAAATTCCTGACTTGTGTGGCAGATAACTTCCTCCTACAGAAAGTAGAGGAAGGAACTAGAGGATCGGCTGTCCTTGACTTGATCCTAACCAACAGAGATGACTTAGTGGATAAAGTAGCAGTTACAGGAACTCTGGGGGAGAGCGACCATGTTGCACTTGAGTTCTTGGTTCTAAGGGAAGCAAAATCCGAGTGTAGTCAAACGCGTACCCTGGATTTTAGGAAAGCTGATTTTCATAAACTCAGAACAATGATCAGTAAGGTCCCATGGCAAGTGATGCTAATGAGAAAAGGAGTCCAAGATGGGTGGGAGCTTTTAAAAAAGGAAATTCTCAAGGCACAATCACAAGCAATTCCAACAAGAAGAAAAGGTGGAAGACAACAGAAGAAGCCAATGTGGCTTCAAAAAAAGCTTAGGGATGACCTGAAAACAAAAAAGGACACATATAGGAAGTGGAAAGAAGGCCAAGTAACAAAGGAAGAGTACAGGCAGATAGCACAGAATTGCAGGGATGGCGTCAGGAAGGCTAAAGCTGAGAACGAGCTGAGGTTAGCGAGGGATGCTAAAAACAACAAAAAGGCTTTCTTCAGCTACATGCATAGTAAAAGGCAGAGGAAAGAAATGGTTGTTCAGCTATTAAATAAGGATGGCAAAACAATAACAGATGACAAAGAAAAGGCAGAAGTGCTCAATTCCTACTTTGGCTCAGTCTTCTCCCAAAAGAGGGTCTATGACCCCCCTGGCAAAGGTGAAGTACAGGCTGAAGGGGCAGGACTGCAGCTTGAGATCGATAGGCATATGGTCAAGGAACACCTAATTACTTTGAATGAGTTCAAATCTCCAGGGCCAGATGAATTGCATCCTAGAGTAATAAAGGAACTGGCAGAAGAACTCTCAGAACCACTGTCTATTCTCTTTGAGAAATCATGGAGGACGGGGGAAGTGCCAGATGACTGGAGGAGGGCTCATGTTGTCCCTATCTTCAAAAAGGGGAAAAAGGAGGAACCTGGGAACTACAGACCAGTCAGTCTGACATCAATCCCTGGGAAAATTCTGGAGCAGATTAGAAAGCAATCCATCTGGAAGCACCTTGAAAACAATGCCGTGATTACTCGAAGCCAACATGGATTTGTCAAAAACAAGTCCTGCCAGACAAATCTGATCTCATTTTTTGATCAAGTCACCTCCCTTGTAGACTGTGGGAATGCTGTAGACATCATATACCTCGACTTCAGCAAAGCTTTCAACAAAGTGCCCCATGATATCCTGATGAGCAAACTAGCTCAAAGTGGGCTAGATGAAACAATGATCCGGTGGATCCACAGTTGGCTACAGAATCGGACTCAAAGAGTGCTTATCAATGGGACCTTCTCAAGCTGGGGAGAAGTAACAAGCAGGGTACAGCAGGGCTCAGTCCTGGGCCCAGTGCTCTTCAACATTTTTATTAATGACTTGGGGGAGGAGGTGCAGGGAATGCTGATCAGATTTGCAGATGACACAAAATTGGGCAGGATAGCTAATACCTTGGAAGACAGAAACAAAATTCAAAGTGATCTAGATAGACTGGAGCACTGGGCAGAAAACAACAGAATGACATTTAATAGGGACAAATGCCAAGTTCTGCACCTAGGAAAAAGAAACCAAATGCACAGTTACAAGATGGGGGATACGTGGCTCAACAACACTACAAGCGAGAAAGATCTTGGAATTGTTGTCGATCACAAGCTGAATATGAGCCAACAATGTGATGTGGCCGCAAAAAAGGCAAATGCTATTTTGGGCTGCATTAATAGAAGCATAGCTTCCAAATCCCAGGAAGTACTAGTTCCCCTCTACTCAGCACTGGTTAGGCCTCATCTGGAGTACTGTGTCCAGTTCTGGGCACCACCCTTTAAGAAGGATGCAGACAAACTGGAGAGGGTTCAAAGGAGGGCAACAAAGATGATCAGAGGACTGGAAACAAAGCCCTATGAAGAGAGACTGAAAGAACTGGGCATGTTTAGCCTTGAGAAGAGAAGACTGAGGGGAGATATGATAGCACTCTTCAAGTACTTGAAAGGTTGTCACAGAGAAGAAAGGCCAGGATCTCTTCTTGATCATCCCAGAGTGCAGGACACGGAATAACGGGCTCAAGTTACAGGAAGCCAGATTCCAGCTGAACATCAGGAAAAACTTCCTGACTGTTAGAGCAATATGACAATGGAACCAGTTACCTAGGGAGGTGGTGGGCTCTCCCACACTGGAGGCCTTCAAGACAAGGCTGGACAGCCATTTGTCAGGGATGCTCTGACTTGGATTCCTGCATTGAGCAGGGGGTTGGACTCGATGGCCTTGTAGGCCCCTTCCAACCCTACTATTCTATAATTCTATGATTCTACATCTATATTAGCCTGAGGGCAGGGGGAAAATTGTGTCCCAAGTTTCAGGGGCTCTATAACTTTCATAAAACGTAAAAATAAAAGGGCATGTTGGTTGCCAGAAGTGAAAGATTGCTTGGGTTTTTGCTGCTATTCTACCCCATTACACGTCTGAATTAGCTCCAACTGGTTTGTTTGCACAGATTTTCCAACAAGTAAAATCTTTCTGACTCACAAAATGCCTTTTTAATTGCAAAAACAACCAAAAACCAAACTTATTTTAGATAAACATGATTCCTACATCATATTAAATATCACATGTCAAAAAATAGAAGGTCTTTCTCCCCCCTCCCCTTCCATACTAGTCCATTATGCATAGTAAAAGCTAGCTAGCTATTTGCAGTAACAGCTCAGCTGGGCAGAAAACATTTGGATGCTAGTGGGTCTCAAGCTTTTACATCTTGGCATTAAGATCAGTAAAAGATAATGGGATCAGCTGTATTCACATGTCCAGCCAAAATCACACTAGAACAGCTGCTTCCTGGAGACTTCCCATAAAAAAACTGTCTCAAAACAAAACTGTCTGGAATGTTTGTACATCAAGTTGTCAGGACCTGGCCTATACATCAATAGATCACCTTGGTATGGGCCTGAGGCTAATGGACCAGGGTTAAAACCAATATTGCATGAGCAGATGTCCACTCATGCAACAAGATTTCCCCTTGCTCTCCTACCCCTTGCAGCCTCCTGTGCACCCCCCAAATCTGCTCCAGGGGTCCTGGGGTGGCCAGGTATCCTCTTTTACAGGGGACTGTCCTCTGTTTTGAAAATGCCTTCTAGTTAAAGGGCTGTCCAGTCTAAGTCTGGTTTAAAGGTAAAGAACTATCAGAAGGGAGAGCTGGGCCTTGAAGTTGCCTCCAAATAGCACCTGGACGGCAGACACAGCAAGGCACACAGGTCACCTGGCTGGGCCAGGTCTACACCTCCTGTCATATCAATATGATCCCATCATGATGTTGCACAAATTATGCTTAAGTTCCTTCCCTCTAGGAGGGGTATGCCAATATCCCCTTCGAGACACACAGAACTCTGAGATTCAGTCCAACACAGATTTATTTGGCAGGAGACAAACAGCGCTGTTCAGGTGAATTCTCGCAGCTAACGCCACAAAGGAGAACTACACCCTAGATGTTTTTGGTACATTCAGTATAATGACCTCATTAGCTATGCGGGGTGGGCCACATAATATTCATGAACTTCATTGAGCATGCGTAGTTGACATGTCTCTACGGCTGACCTGTCCTTGCAAGCTGGGCAGGAAGCGATCTAGCTGGAACTGGTTCTAACCAGCTGCAGGAGTGGTGGCTACTCGAGGGCAAGGAGGCTCCTCTGGCTGTACCTGATACAAAACAGACGGTTACTGTTGGTGCCAACAAGGCAGTTGATAGGACTATCTTCCTCTGGGACTTTCCACTGTAGGAGGCTGCCTCAGATGGCTGCCAATACTTTAAGATGGTGCCTCTTTGGTTCTATCAATGGTAACAGTATATCCCTCTTGCACATTTATACCTTGTAGCACACACAATGACATTTCATCAGCAGACTGCAGGACTTGGATGTAAGTACTGTTACAAAGGGCTCCCAGCCAATCAAAAGACAGAATTGGGAATTCTTGTGCTATGATTTCCAGCAACAAGAAAGACAGCAAATTTCTCTACTTGACTGAGGGATCTGCTAGTGAATTCAAAAAGACCCTAGCTCTGGTCCTGCAGGGGCTCACCTCGGGTAGATACTAGCCTGCAACTTGGTGTTCTGGTTTTTCTGACAAAAACCTTTGCCCATACCTGCTTGCCATTAATATTGTTGACCTCATCTATGGGAAATCACAAAGTAGGATGACATGGCCCACTGCAAACTGAACCCACCTACCCACTTCAGGTTGTTGAGATGAGTTATGTGACCTCAGTTTAAGCAAAGGGTTACACCTGCAACTGCAGAGATGTATGCATGTGCTTCACTGCACCCTCTAAGAAGCCTGAAAATCTCCATTATTTAAAAACAGGTGCCTTGTAAATCCATCTTTTAATTTTAATATTATTTATTGTTTCATACTGCATTTTAAGGCACAATCTTAACCATATTTAGACAGAATAAAGTCCTACAACTCCCAGCATTCCCCAGCTAAACATGGCTTAGCCAGGGAATGCTAGGAGTTGTAGGACTTTTTCTGTCTAAACATGCAGAGGATTGTGCCCTTAATGTTGTATTGGTTTGTGAGCCATCCAGAGAACTTATGTTGTGGAGTGGGTATGCAAATACAGTATGCATGTAAGTAAATAAATAGTAAATAAGGCAAAGACTGTAGAAGTAGTGGGTTTTTCCTGTTCATTTTTTGCCAAACTGAGACAATAAAAAAACTTTTCCAGTCTTTCACTTCTGACTCAATGTGAGTTCCAGGCTCAAATTTCTCCTCCCACATAACTTGCATGAACACAAATTGAACTACCATTCAAAGTCACCTACCTCTTGATCCCTTCTCCAGCAAGCTGGTTTGTGAAGGGTACATACTGAACAGAATTAGCCCTGACCATGGCATTCACCTCTTGAAGACAGGTAACTTTTATAGGCAAAGTAAAGTTCTGGCAAGAAGGAAGAGGAACAAAGTTGAAGGTCAATCGTTACCCTTGACTGACCCCCTGATTTTACTGGAGGAATGGCATTTGCCCTTTTCCAGCACAAGGACATTTAACTCAGTATCAGAGTCAGCCAGAGAAGAAATATCTTTTAAACAGTATACTCTGGCATTCAGAGATAGTATTATATTAATTTAGCATACAAGCCATTGGTACTGAGGAATTTAATTTTTTAAATATCATTCCTTTCTATCACTTTCCTACCTGTCAAATAAAAGAGGCATTCATGATTAAAACTTTAATTTTGATTCCAAAGGTTAAAGTGATCTCCAGTGCAAAGCTTGACACATTAAATTGCCTTTGAAAAACTTGAGGAAATTAAGAAGTTGCTCGGTAACTTGTGGCACTTATTCCAGCACAGTCCTCAAAGAGACAGACGCAGAGCCAATTTCAGCTTCTTTAAAAGGGTTAGGGAGTATATGGGGCAGCAAGGGCGTGAGGGGCGGGGGGAGAGGTCCCCTGGAAAGGACATGCAGAGAAGAGTCAGGGGAATGCAGTGTTATCATCTGAGCACTGTGCAGGCATTAAGAAGGTGTAGGGCTGAAGCCAGAAGTGGAGAGGCAGGTGGTTCTGGGTAAGAAGCTCTGGCAAATAACAGAAGAACTGAAACCTTGCTGCAGTTGGAGTCAGTGTGTAGAGTCCCATTGTACTAGAAATTTCTCCACTCTTTCTTGGCTTGGCCTAATGATAGCTGAAAATACAGTCCAGGCCTTGCTAGGATTATTAACTTTCTTAGGGTCAAACTCGATGCTATGTTAGATGTGTCTTTGCATTATAATGCAGGTTTTTAATAATGCAGATGGCATCCACCATCCACCAGGGTTGATCCTTGTTGAAATCACAGGAAGCAGGAAGGGGGAATTAAGCCTTATGTTTCCTGCTGAGATCCTGAGGAAAATCCCTCCTCTGAAGGTGCTATTTGCATGGGATGGAGCGAGGAGGGGGTTATCCTGTTGGCAGCAACAGAGGATCTCTCCCCAAAGCAAATACCAGGAAAGGGTTAAATTCCCTCAACACACCTGGTTTTTTTTAACCTGCCCATTAACTGCAAAGATATTTAAGGGTGCAACCCTATGCATGTTTAGACACACAAAAAAGTTTTATGGCTCCCAGCATTCCCCTGCCAGCCATGCATAGGACTGCACCCTTAATGGCACATCTAGTTTGGTCCTTAGAAACTGACCCCAAGATGCTAAGTGGGCACTCCTCCACCTCCGAGTCACCTCTGACTGTATAGCAGCCTTCCTCGACCTGGCACTGCTGGCTGGGAATGATGGGAGTTGCAGTCTAACACATCTGGAGGGCACCAGCTGTGGGAAGGCTGCGTACTGGGTAAGCCTGGGAGAATGGTAGAAAGAACTCTGAGTGGCACATCATCTGCTGTGGAATGAGGGCCTGGTCACCACCACGGTCAAGACGCGTGTCCGGATTCCGGAATCCATAGATAACTCCTGGATTATGACACATTCATCGCCCCCTAAGGATTCTAGGAATAGAGGCTATCTCTCATCCTCTAAGGAGGACCCATAAGCCCACATATCAGACTATGACAGGCATGGTCCTGACCTGACAGAAGATGCCAGAAAGAGAATCTCCCAGCAGGTGGGAAGGGGTGGTGTGGCTTCTACACTGATGTACAGCAAACCTCTTCTGGCAAATGGTGCACCACACATTTTAACAACCGTCTGTTCTAGTCATTCCTAACTTGCTCTAACTGTTCTTGGCATTAGCACAGATGGCCTGTCTTCCTTCAAATATCTAAAATAACAATATATTCCCCCCAAAAAAAACTGGTCCACAATGCATAGGGGACGGAAGCATGATCAGATGTCGTAAAATGGAACAAGCTTGAAGGTTATCTAGGTCCACCATATTTCAGAATTCTCCACACATCAAATCACAGCCTAATGACTGCATCCTGCTTAGATACGTTGTGCCAGAAGAAGAGTGCAGGATGTAATCCCATACTGGAGGAATCATCTATCCAAGATACAATTTTTTAAAAAAAATAATTGAGGGAGCCAAACTGATTATGACTTTATTAATCATATAGAATCATAGAATAGTAGGGTTGGAAGGGGCCTTCAAGGCCATCGAGTCCAACCCCCTGCTCAATGCAGGAATCCAAGTCAGAGCATCCCTGACAGATGGCTGTCCAGCCTCGTCTTGAATGCCTCCAGTGTGGGACAGCCCACCACCTCCCAAGGTCATGGGTTCCATTATCGTATTGCTCTAACAGTCAGGAAGTTTTTCCTGATGTTCAGCCGGAATCTGGCTTCCTGTCACTTGAGCCCATTATTCCATGTCCTGCACTCTGGGATGATCAAGAAGAGATCCTGGCCTTCTTCTCTGGGACAACCTTTCAAGAACTTGAAGAGCACTATCCTATCTCCCCTCAGACTTCTCTTCTCGAGGCTAAACATGCCCAGTTCTTTCAGTCTCTCTTCATAGGGCTTTGTTTCCAGTCCTCTGATCATCTTTGTTGCCCTCCTCTGAACCCTCTTTCACTCAGTTCTTCCCTTGAATGCAAGGCTGTTTTTCAGAAATTGCCAGTGCAGGGCCCCCAGCCTGGATTGGGACCATAATGTGGGGGGGGGGCTAGTGGACCCTGCATTCAAGAACATAATGACATGATTAAAGTAATGTGTAATTCAGCCCTTAAGCGGTCACTTAAAAATAAGGAACCAAACTACACGTAAAGACAGAAGTCCCACCCCAAACCCATTAGCAAATCTGACCTGGGACATTTTTCTTCCTAACCCCAAATACCAAAACCAGGTGGTGATAATTTACATGATTCTTTGGGCATAATGGTGATGAGGATGATATGAAGGCACCATTTCGGCACAGGGACCAGCCTCGTTATGAGTGTCCTAATACATGTCAAATCACAGTTCACTCTTTCCTGGAACTCCTCTGAAATGTGGTAGCAAATCACAGCCTTGACACATCAACATGTGCCAGAGTAGTCACAAGCCTGGTCACCAAACAAAAGGGGTATCAGGGCTGGGCAGTATGGAGAGAACCAGGTCCAAATAGCAATCAGGATCTGAGAGCAACCAGGAAGCAGGGTTGGAAAACAAGCCAGAAGTCAGGACTGAAGAGCACTCAGAATCAGAGGGAAAATCAGACAATAGGCCCAGAGCACCAACCAGGAGATAGGGCCGAGAGCAAGACCAGAAATGCAAGGCACACTAGAGCTCAAGTAGACCTTTTTGCTCAAGCAAAGCTCAGCTGGAAAAGGAAGTTATTTATACTCCTTCCTGTCCAAGAAGAGCCAATGGCCAGCCTGGGCATGCAGAGCCAGGCCAGATCCGGAAGGTTGTTTCCTGAGAGGTTGCAGATATGCAGCTCATCACATGGGGCAGTGGTCAGCAGTTACTGACAAAGGGGAAATTGTGATGGTATCAGTACTACATCATCATCGTCAACAACAACAACAACAAAGCCACATTAATAGGTTCATAGTTCCCGAGTGTGAAGCAAAATATTTATTTATTTATTTATTTATTTATTTCTATGCCACCCAAAAGCCGAAGTTCTCTGGGTGGTTCACAAAAATCAGCCTTCCCCATTCTGGTGCCCTACAGATGTTTTGGACATCAGCTCATCAGCCTCAGCCAGCATGGCTCATGATCAGGAATCTTGGGAGTTGTAGTCCAAAAAATCTAGTAGGGCACCAACTTGGGATAGGCTACCCTAAATACGGATATCCCCTTTAGATAGATTTCTGCATGGAAAGCAATTCTGTCCTGGTTTTAGTGTGCAACCTGTATATAGATCATTACGTACAAGTACACATACACTGGAAACCCAGACTGACCATAGCTTCCAGATCAGATGATATATTCCCAGATCTCTCCCCTAAGTGTGGTGGGGAAAGAGTGCCTGTCTCTCCCATCTCTAATGCCACCGAATGCCCATGCATGTCCAAATGTCTGTACAATCCAACAGACCATGAGCACCCAATTAAATTCCCAGATAAAATCTAGGCATGGTCTGTGTGCTCTTGGCCTGTGTGCATTGGATTTCCCCTTATTAGGACACTATGCCCCCGTACGGATGTCCGGTGCCATCCAAGGCAGGGCAGAAATGCGGGGAGGGAAGGGGCACTCTCACTCCCCAGCACGTGTAAGTAAGTGACTGGAAATATATTGTCTAGTCAGACATAAATACTGGCCACCAGCTATTTATCTAAATCCTATTCCTCCCATATCGCTACAACAAATGTTCATTTTCTCCAGCCAGCGTAATCATATGTGAAAGTATTCTTTGGTTCAATCTGTCTACCTTACTACTTGATGCTATGTTACTCCAGAAGGGAAAGAGCCTCTCCCTGACTCAAGGAAACTATGCAGACTAGATAAAATCGCCTGCACGCCTGGGTTCCTCAGACTGTGACTCTTACGTCCATCATTTCTAGAAGCTCATTCTATCCGGATTTCATTGGTAGAGTGTCCTTGTTCCTGAAGGCACTGAACTCAATCATGACCTGTCTGTCAATATTTCAATATCCATTTAAAACAATGAGAATGAAGACAATGAATGAGAGAAAGAAAATGCCTGTTAATAGACAAACTAGTGAGCAGCAGCAGCAGCTACCTCACCCCCAGGGCCTTATGTCTGGTTTAGTAGTTAACGGGATGACTTTGTGAGGAAGGGCCGTCACTCAGTGATGGTAGAGCACACATGCTTTGCATGCAGAAGGTCCCAGGTTCAGCCTCTGATCAAGTGTACCCAGTTCTCCTCCTCCTGCCAAAGTCACTCCCAGAAGGCTCCACTGCTGCTCTCCAGATGTTTCAGTAAAACTCCTTAGCTACTAGCCTGGATTGGGCTCCTGAAAGCAAACCCATTGCCACAAGGAAATACCTGAAGCTAAATTGTAGTAGATCATGCTTAATGTGACTATGCAAATTTATTTCCCATCTGTCTGTCTATCTATCTATCTATTTCCAGATCTTCTGAGATGTGCTAGAGGAAAGGGTCTCTCCACAGAGTTCATTTCCAATAACCAGAACCCTCGCCCCTTTTTGGGGAACATACCATGTCAACAGTAGCTGCAGCGGCATTGCCAGGTACTTTTCTGGCAGCAAAAAGAGTGTATATTTCCTCATGTTCCTGGGGCCAGATAAGCTGCACTGTGCTCCCTCATGCATGCTCTTTTCTTCCCCACTGACCACAGCCAGAGAATCAACAAGGCAGCTCATTCAAGCCATTTTGGCAAGCGCACTGCATGCTCCCAGAGAGGTCCTACCTCCATACGGCAAATTCCAACCTTGCCTGATCAGACTTCTGCTCCTTTCCTCCCCCATGCAGCCCTCTGTGCCCCCTAAAATCTGCTCCAGAGAATCCTCCAGCCCTCTGGAGCAAGACTTTGAGAGTGCATGGGGTCTGCAGGGGGAGGGGGAATCACCCCCTCTCCAATCTGCTGATGGAAGCCATTCATTCAGGCAGAAGGGGCTAATTGGATGCAACCTACAGAAGGCTATTCCATGCCTCTGAAGACAGGAGCAGGACTCTCTGCCTTCAGGGGGGGGAAAAAATCTGTGTGTCCCAATTGCCTGACTGCTCCAGTCCAGTTGCTTGTGGTCTACAAGAAACAGGGAAAGACAAGTTAAATCGGCACTGAGCAAAACTCTCCACATGTTTAAGGTCTTACTGCAAAGGCGTTGAACCTCTTTCAACCCCAGGGCCAAATTCCATTTCGGAGGAGATGGAGGGGCATTCCAGTGGTGGGTGGGGCCCAAGGCAAAAGGAGCAGGGGCAAAAATACCATCATATTCTAGCTTAAAGCACTTACTGCCAGCAACTCAGCCTTAGGGGAGGCATTTCAAGCTTTTAGAAGGTGGGGGGGGGGACTGCACAATATAACAATAGCCAAGGATACTATTTCTTAAACTCACTCACCCACTCGCAACAAAGGGACCCCAGCCTGTAACTGATGGCATTTGCTGAGCTGCAACATCTCCCAGGAAAAGCAGCAGGTAGAAACACACATTTGCAAGTTTTAAACCAATATGGCCACTCCCACTCCCCCCTTTGCACTTGGCCAGGTTTGTTTTCTAGCTCAGCTTTGAGTTCTAGAGCTTTTTTACATGGGGCTGTTAATCACCGTATCTAGTTGCGGTACAGAATTGCGACCCAAACTCCACACAAAGAGCTTTCCCTTTCCTGCTTTTCCATTACATAAGCTCTAGGTGGCCCTGTGCTATAGAGGAATAGTGCAAGCACACAAGTAGGAAACAACCTTTTCTTTCACTTGCAAAAATAATACCCCATTTTCCCAACTCTAAAAAAAACCGAGAAAGTGCTCTTAAAAAACAGAAGCAAAACTGAAGGATCATGACGTTGTCTAAAGAACCCGCAAACAGCTGTGGGTAAGGAATCACAACTGCACAATGCCTCGTGTAGAAAAACGTACCCCCCAGCATTCACCACAGCACATTATTTTCAGTGAGAAATTTTAAATGTGGGCTCATTTAAAAGATTTAGAATATGCAAAGAAGTACTGGTAAGTCTTTTCCAGGAGAAGCAGAATCCCAGCTCAGCCTCAGTGTACAGCAATTGGCAATTTACAATTTGTGCAATTTAGATCAATTAACAGATTTAAATTAGCAACTAGGAAGGGTTCCTCTCGTAATGGAAGAGGAAGCTGTTCTTCTGAGAGCAGCTTCCCATTTATTTCTTCTTCATCTGCACATTTGTACAGTGTCACCATAAAACTCCAGTGCTCTTTACTGCAAGGGAAACTGACCTAGGAAAGGATAACTTGAACACAGCATCGCTGAGGAAGCAAAATAAGAGCCAGTTTATACAGTCAGCAGAATCAAGGAGCAACACTTTTCCTGGACTGTACCACTTCAGGCAACAGTGGGGGTGGGGAGAGTTGCCTGTCTGAAGTCTTCCACAAGAAAACACCCTAAACAAAGAAATTAGCATTTTACGAAGAAGAGTCCATTCAAATTTTTCTATGTCATACTGTTTTCCTGTGCGCTTGGACACTGCCCTGTGGACAAGCCTTCAAACAGGCAGCTCCCCCTGTCTCAGCTTTTCAACCCTGGGTTGAAAAAGCTTTTATAATTTTATTCTGCTGAATGTGTAATAGGATCACCAAAAAACAGGACAAAAAGGCACCAATTTGCATTACATTTGCATATGTTAATTTGTATGTATAAATGCAAATTTAGAGATGATTACTATAATTTAAATAGAAATACATCTCACCATAGTATGGAAGACTGAGACCAGGCGACCTGTGTGCCTTGCTCAGTTCTGCTGCCCAGGTGCTGCTGATGGGCCCCTTCAAGGCCCCTGTGCTCTTCCGGCTGATGGTTCTTTATCTTGAAACTGGACCTGGCCTGGGCAACCCATCAAACAGAGGACACCTTCAAGTAAAGGACTGTCCTCTGGCAGCTTTTCTAATAGAGGCCTGTCCTCTGCAAATTAGGACACCTGGCCATCCTAAGAGTGTACAGTGAGGTCCAGAAAATTTGGTTGCCTTGCTAATAAGACATAGCATGGATGGAGCCAGTTCTTCCCACATGAAACCCAATGCTGCCATGATTTATCATTCAGATGCTGGCACCCAATTCAGACCTATTCAGTTCTTACTCAAAGCTACAGACACAAACCTAATATGCATCACCGGCTAATCCTCACCTTTCTGTAAAACAAATAAAGAAAACACACACACACACACACACACACACACAATACCCAATGTTTACTTCTCTTTAAAATAATCTTCCCCCACCCCCAACTTTTTCTGTTATGTCATGAGATTTATATCCCATTCCTAACCATTCCTTTCATTTCTCTCTCTTTCTTCATGTGTGTTACCAATTTTCAATAACAAAAGCAATTTTGTCCTCTCAGTATAATCATTAAAAAATCAATTACTTTCACGGAGGAGGCAACTGGATTGAGTTACAGTGACTTGATTCTGCAATAAGGGCAATGCATGACTTTTTTCCATTGACATTCCCAAGGCATAATGTTGCTGTGTGTGGCAGTATTTGACAATAGCTCCCAAGAAATTAGAGCAGCTGTTCCAGCCATTCCATGGATATTGAGAAGAGCCCCGTAGGACTGTAAAATTCAAAAAAATTGCAACTACCAATGAGATCCTGGGACACTACCCTACAACATGGACTACTTCTAGATCATGAGAACCGAGTATATTAAAATCATGTATACTTTAACTTTATGCAATGCAATTTTAATGCAACTTTAAAATTCCCCATTTGAGAAGCACGGAGGCCAAGATTAAAGCAAACATTAAGCATCTTGATGACAGACAACAGAGACTGTAGTATTCTGATCCATTTTTAAAAAGCTACAGAAAATATCCTCATAGGCAAGTGCTTTCACAGATATATTGTGAACCTGATCTTAGGCCCATGCAAGACAGATTTTTAGGCAAAATCCCTACCTATTCTGTCTTTTTAAATTATGGGTACTGTGGTGTATTGTTCGTGTATAATCCACGAAAATATTTCTAATCTCTGGACCTGAGCAGTGCATTGTCAATAAAGATCTGGCTGCCCAGGTTTGAATTGTTTCCCATTCTCTTTGCACTACCATGCCTTGTTATTGATTGCTCACTTCATGTAAAGATCCCCAAATGCTTTTGTGCAAGTGTTTTGCTCACTGTTGTACTGCATTGCCAGTTTTGTAGTCTAAACCTGCATAAACTGATACTCTTGTCCAAAGGCATTAAAATATCACAAGCTGTTAAAGAACACAGAACGCCTGTTACTGTGTTGTGAAGAAAACACACACACAACCACACACACTTCTGCACTTCCTGGATTAAGTGCAGTAGAAAATTGGGAATTTTGGTCAGTTGTTGAGGGGTGCTATCTTTCTTCAATGCAGCTTCAAAATTGAAAGCAATTCTGAGCCGAGCAGCAATCCTGAGCTATAGTTGGTCTCCTTTCAGTAGCAATGCTTCACTGCCAAGGATTTATGACTGGCGGGCCAGACTGCTGATCAGACTGATCGGTCTGGGGGACAGGAAGCCCTAATAGCCAGTGGTCTGAGTTCAAATGACTAAGCCATCTTCAGCTAGCATAGCCCCTGCATGATCCCTTCTTTGCATTCGGTATCTATCGGACCAGCACTATAATGACTTCATATCCTGATGACACTCACTTGCTCCAGTGGGCTTGATGAAGCCTCTTTGGGTGAAGATGGGAGTGTCTGCCATGGTTGGCGGGGACATTGATGTAAGCCACCATTAGAGCTTTTCTACATGAGGCTGTCAAATGCTGCATCTACTTTCGGTTCCGTAGCAGACTTGAGATCCAAGCTGTACACAAAGAGCTTTTCCTTTCCTGCTTTACTGCTACATAACCTCTAGATGGCACTGTGCTGTAGTGGAAAAATGCAAGTGCACAAGTAGGAAACAACCTTTTCTTTTGCTTTCAGAAAAAAACCTTTTCTTTCGCTTTCCCCCACTTTAAAAAAAACAGGGAAGTGCTCTTAAAAAACAGAAGCAAAAGTGGAGGATCACAACGTCATCTAAGGAGCCCATAAACTACCATGAGTAAGGAATCACAAGTGCACAATAAATGCCTCGTGTAGAAAAGCTTACCGTCGATGCAGCTTCTTCTGCTATTAGACAACAGAGAGCATCAGTGTTTTCGCTGAGGCTAAAATACTGTAGCAGATGTAGGAAAAAGCACAGGACAAAACCCAGAAGTCACAACAAAGGCATCTGAAGGCCAGTAGTGAAAGGCAAGTGAAATACCAAAAGCATCAAGGGTGAACAGAGTAAGTTTAATCAGAGCACTTGACTTCATGGTTTAAATTAGTGCTGTGCTGAAAATTTCTCCCACTTTTTCCCCAACCATTCTCATTCAATTTGATAGAAAAGAAATTGCTATTGAAAAGAAATTCGAAGGAGAAGAAAGTTCTGGAGAGATGCTCATAGCTTGGATTTAGGTTTCTTGGGCTTCCCTTACTTAGGAGGTGGCCGAGGAGTGTCCAGGAGTGTCCTGTCTTTCATTGTACAATCATCTCTCTGGCAGCGTGTAGCATCCTCTGCTTCCTGCACTTCACTTAAAGCCCAGGGAAAGGTATCATTACATGAAAAACCCTGAGAATGATGAGGCAGAACAATGGAAGCCTCTTTCATGGTGGGAAGAAAACTTTCAGGAAACTGAGGGCAGATTTTGGCACAGCACTAGCTCCGCCTCTTCCCTGGAGCTGGACACAACACTGCCCCCCTCACACCTGCATTGTGGTGGGTGAGAAATGGGGGCCAGCCTGCCAACACAGCTGATGCTGTTGCCGCCTGCAGTGGCAGCACAATATAACAGAAACCCTTAGGAAAAAAGAAAGAAGCTGTGCTACAGCCCCTGCCAATGGTGAGCCCTGCCTGTGAGACACTGTTGGAGAATGTGTCCCCAATTTCTCTGCCCACAAATTCAGTGGAGAATTTCAAGGGGCCATTTGCACATAGCTCTAGTTTAAACAAATGAAACTACTATTCAGTAAGAACAGAAGCATTGGCAGATATATGTAATGAAGAGTACCCATTGCATGCCTTTATTAGTTAAGATGGCAAGAACAGCGGTCAGAAGGAACCATCGGCTTATACTATATTTACTTTCATTAAAAGCAGGACACCAAAGGTATTTTAAGTCACAGTTACCCAGCACCAGAGGTGAAAGATAGAACAATAGCAATGTAAAGCCTAGAACCTACTTTACTTCTGGAAGATGCCTTGCTCAGATGGATGATGCACTGAAAGAGCAGCAACTGGCAAAAGACATCTGGTGGTGTGTGTGTTTTTGCCAATTTTCATTGTTACCCTCTCATAATACTAGAACCCGCAGTCATCCAATGAAGCTGAATGGTGGAAGATCCAGGACAGACAGAAGGACTTCTGTCTCACTTCTTCAAAAAGCACATAAACTATGGAATGCCGACCATAAGATACGTTGATGGTGCCAACTTAGGCGACTTTAAAAGGGTTAGACAAATTCATGGAGGATAAAGCTATCACTGGCTATGAGTCCTGGGTGCTATATATTACCTCCAGGTGGCGTGGCCTGGGGACATGGGAAGAAGGGGGGGAGGGGAGAGGAATCCTCTTGTTATCTTCAATCTGTGATTGGAGATAACAAGGGGATTTCCCTGCATGCCACTCCCCTTCCCAATGAAGGGAGCCAGTCCTGCAAGTGCCTGCTGCATCCCTTTCCTTCATGTACTGCTCATGCTCCAATTGGAGGCCTTGCAGCTCAGCTCTTGCAAGTGCCAGCCGACCCCCTTCCTCCGTGCCTCTCTCTGCACAAGAAAGGAAACATGGGAGGGATGAGATGCATAAAGGGAAGGGATGTCATGGGAGAGGGGAGTCTTTGGGGACCTAAAGGATGATTATAGATGTAGACGGAATTGGGGGGAAGGGGAGCCAAAGTAACATTCAAAGATGTTTGAAGGTTCTGAATACAGTTGTGCTTCGATAAGCGCTATGAGCCTTGAAAGTACTGCTGAGGTCACCAAGAGCAATTTAAGACATTCCAACCAGCACAACAAGCACCTGGATGAGTGCATTGTGCATCTACATTTGATCTTCCACTGTGATGTCTAATCAGGAACTCACACACAAATATGTGCTTCTCCCAGGGCCAGCAAGACCTCCTGCCACCTGAGGTGGGAGGACACACCGCCACCATCCCATGCCCCAATTTTCTGCAGTTGAGGCTGCCACCGCTGCCATGCTTCCATTCTTCCTGCCACTGCTGCTGCCATCCTCAACCCTCCTTTCCCTTCCTCACTGCTGACATCCTCCCCCTCAATGCATCGCTGCGAGGAGTCCTTCCTTATAGCGAGGCATCAGGGAGGAGGTGATCTTGCTGTGAGGAAGAACCCGTCACAGCAATGCATTTTGGCCAGACAGCTTCTCTGGAGAGCTGTGCTCAGAGAGGTGCTTGGAGTAAGGGACTGGGTGAATGGCAGCAACCACTCCAGGGAACCACACCAGCTACTCCTCTGCTGCAGCCACAGAAAAGTGGCCAGCGGAGCTCTCAGAAGTGGCTGCCCACACCCTACGACTCACTCTGAGAAGTCCTCAGAGTGAGACATAGGGCAATGGGCTGTGCAACCCCCCCAGCAGCAGCAGTGAGGGGTGCACACCCTCCCAGCAGCAGGTGAGGGGGTATGATCCACCACACTTCTGGATCCGCTGCCTGATGTGGGGAATTCACCCCACTTCTTGCGTGGCCAGCCCTGGCTTCTCCCCACTGTCTGGGACACTACAGCAGGAGAGCAAACAGCAGGCTGTGGGCCTCTGGCATGAGCATGGACAGGCTGAGGCAAAATTAGAAAGAATTACCATATTTTAAATAGAAATACAATACATTTCACCATGGTGTGGAAGCCTGTGACCAGGTGACGTGTGTGCCTGCCTGTTCAGTCTGCTGCCCAGGTGCTAACTGGTGATGGGCAACAGTTGTTATGGTTCATTATCTTCAAACTGGAATTGGACTGGCAGCCCTTCAGATAGAGGATGGTCCTCTTGGAGCTCTTCAAACAGAGGACTGTCCTGTATAAAAGAGGACATCTGGCCCCCTATGATTGAGCTCTTTGGAGGAACACTGGGATATGATTTTATTTTTTTTTAATGTAGACAACATTGCAATTAGATTGTAAATCTGGGTTGCAAACTGAACTTGTGACAAAACAGACATCATCTGTTTTAGCACAAGCACATCTCAGGTCAGACAGACTCAGGTTTTCAGACTCCCCCACCCGCAAAACATGGCCATATGAATGCTTGGCCTTCAAACCAAAACTGTGTCAAGAACAGTGTTTTTGCATGGCTGAGTAAAATTTCAGCTGGAAAAAAATATTGTATATTCATTTGACACCAAACCCACTAACCCACAATCCACAGTGCTTGCCAAGGGAAATGGGGGGAGAAAACAAGTGGAACAGTGGCTGAGGTGTTGTTGTTGTGCTTTAATCCCTAATTGATTTTCTGGACATGCCCGCTGCTGCTGAGAAACAGATGGGTAATCACATGGTGGCACTTTGCTGCCAGTGCATCCCCCATTATGTAGCACCTTATGAAGGCCATCTCAACAAGAACAGCCATCACAGATTTGTCAAGTTGTCTCATGCCAGCTATGGCTGCCAGCCTCAGTGCTTGCCACAGCCAAGCAGAAGAAATAGGAACACAGCTTATAGGAACACAAGCCTGACAAGCCAGGACAGGGTCATTGTGGTGAATAAGGCACTGGCTGTGCCAGCCTCTTCTTCTGTTTTCTTTGCATAAAGCTCTGGCCAGTTTAACAGGGCCAAGCACTAGAAAGTAGGGCTGTGCAGAGGCCCTGCGATCTGACTCAGAAGCCGCTTCGTGGCTCCCGGGGCAGGACCAATTTGGCTCGGGCTGATTCGGGGCAGCCCCGACTCGACTCAGCCCTGAATGCGAAGCGGGATTTGGATGGCCGAATCCTGCTGGGGGGGGGGACGTCCCCACGCAAATCCCCAGCTCCTTACCATGCTGCCACCTCCTCCTCCTCCTCCATCACCGCCTCCTCTGTTGCTGCAGCCTTCTCCTCCTCCGTCGATTCCACCTCCATCAGTGTGGCTGGACCGCGGGTGCCGACTCTCCGAAGCGCGCTGAGGTTCTTCGAAGAGCCCCCGACCCACTCCAGGTTGCTTCGTGCCCCCTCCACCATGCCTCAGAAGGGGCTTGAAGTGACCCGGAGCAGCTGCTTCGACTCAGACTTCGGGCCTCGGGCCGAAGCGGTGCACAGCCTTATTAGAAAGCACAAAGCAGACTGCATAATGTGCCATGTTTCTGCTGAGAAAGCTACTGCCTCTGGTTACTGATAAATAAATCTCTCCTTTGTTTGCAACAGAAGGTTGATGTGGAGCAGAGAAAGAGAAATGGAAACGGTCAGAAATATGCAAGTGATGCTAACTCCTTTGGTGTTAGGTGAGTGGTATCAAGAGCAGGTTCTAGACCTAAGCCCTACAGATTCATAGCGCTGATTAAGCGTAGGTCTCAAGAAATCTATCATTCTTCCCCATGCAGGAGAAGCTGAATTTGATCATTTTCAGAATGCTTCCACTTTTATCCCATTTTACCAGGTTTCCCAAAAGATAAGTTCTAAGCACTGGCCTACATGTTACCTTCACATCATGTGATGCCCACATAACAATTCTCCATGTCATGACTATAACCTTCAGCATCACTTGCCATCTAGACCCTCCCAGTTCCACAGGGGGTTTCATACCAGCATTTGGTGTTCATGGAGTTGTCTCCTGCTGTTGTCATGAAAATATACCATGTGTTCAAGAGGATCCATGTGGCAAGCTACACTAGAATTATAGACAGGGTGTGGAGAATTCCCACAAGGAAGTTGCAGTTGGCAGGCATCATGTAGATCTTCAGTCCTCATACGTGAAGAGAAACCAAGCCATGTTTGCACAGGAGTCCATGGTGAGAAGCTTCCAAGGGGCTGTAGCAGCTAGCACTCCTGAGAATTATTATGGCCACCTGCAGAAACACCCTGTTTTCAGCCCCCCGCCCCCGCCAAGTAGCTAAATATGAATCACCAAAAAAGAGGAAATGTATCACCCAAAATGAGGACACCGATCAGCATATAATTTGCATATACTATTTTATAGGTATAGATGCAAATTTAGAAACAATTATTATAATTTAAATATGAATGTTGTACATCTCACCATGGTATGGAAGACTGTGACCAGGTGAGCTGTGTACCTGCCCATCCAGTCTGCTGTCCAGGTGCTAACTGGTGATGGGCAACAGTTCTGATGGTCCTTTATCTTTTAACCAGAATTGGACAGGGCAGTCCTTCAAACAGAGGATGCCTTTGAATAGAGGAAAGGACGGTCCTCTGGCAGCCCTTCAATAGAAGACTGTCATCTGTAAAAGAGGACACATGGCCACCCTTCCCTCTACCCACCTGCCTGTTCCCTCAGCCTCCTTCTACTGAGCAGCCAAGAGCAACGAAGGAGTTGCAGTGACCTTCTGGTTGCTTTTGGATGCACCAGGCAGGTGCTGCCTGAGGGAGGATGATGAAGGACACAGGAAGAGGGCAAGTGGCAGCTGTACCGAGAGAAGGCTGGAAAGGGGCTGTCTGCACTCAGGTGGTTATAGCAGACGTTGAAACTGCTAGCTGCTGTGGTGACCCAACTTCTCACCACATGGATCTTCATTCACATGCCCCTCCTGTGTGAGCCCTCAGTGGGACCCCAAAGGGGCCCCGGTGTCCACTGTTGCTCCAGTTATCAAGCCTTCTCTGCTCAACGAAGCTTCTTTGCTTCACACAGAGCCATTTTCCTCTTGGCTTTTTGATATATCCAAGCTCATGCTCAAAACAAAGGCCACGAGATCAAAGCCGTTCATCATCGTTCAAAGGGCCCCATAGATCTTCATTGCACGTCATGATTATTCAGTTCTGCTCCCTCAGTTTTTATATGCCTCACAGAGCCATGTATCATCCCCACTTCACTCGGCTTGGATTTTTGTTTCGTGTCTGGGTAGTGTGAAGCCAAAGCCATATGATAAATCCCTCCAGCTTTTGCTTCTTATCTTCCCCCCCACTTCCCCAAGAACAAAGTGTACATTCTCTGCCAGTGGCCAACACTCTATAGATGACCCCCCACTGGCCGCTTCCTCTACTCAACACCGGTTATTTATTCCATTCATTTTACAAGCACAGGGCATTCAGATGTGCCACCCTCAGTGGCATGTGAATTTCATTATCTGAAACTTTCTAATAGTGTATTTTCCAGTGCACATTAACAAAGGTAGCTGTGTTGGTCCATGAGGAAAAAAAATCCAAAAAAAAATCCACCGTTGGGCAATACCTTTATTAGGACCAACCAAAATTCCACAAAATCGTGCAAGCTTTTGAGTTCTCCAGCACTCTTCATCCAGCAAAAAAGCTTTTTTTCTAATAGGGCAGACACCAATGTCTGAAGATACGGCTTCCACATGCTGGATAATGTCCAGCAAAGCAGAGCTGAGAGGCAACCCCAGGTTTTCCTAATTTACCATTTGTTGTTGAATTGAGGGTAGAGGTAGAATGAATTTGATCCCCAAAAGTCTTCACAAAATTCTCCTCTACAAATTTTGACACTGAATATTCACCAAATATTCCTTGCCTAATCAAAGGCTGGCCACCTCCATTTGGCATCCTATGATCATTGATTTTGCTATTTGAGAACTGAAATGTCTCCATATCTGAGAATTGACATGCAATACTCTTTAGTATTCAACAGGATTTACACACAGTGCTGTTCCACATTTGACACATTTGAAAGCTGACAATGGTATTTCGTATCCAACTATATTTGGTACTTGATACACAATGATGTTTAATAGCCAACAGCCTATGAGACAGCCTCCCAAACAATCAAGATGTCAAGAAGTGTAAAGCACTTGCATTTCAAGTTCAACATTTTCAAATTTTAAATCTGACATCCACATATCTTCTTCTATGCAAATGTTTAAACAGCATCTGAAACATAACTCTTCAGGTATGGGTGAAAACTAGAGTAGGGGTGGGAAACCTGTTGTTGGACTACAGCTCCCATCATCCCTGACCATTGACCATACTTGCTGGGACGGATGGGAGTTGGAGTCGAACAACTTCCAGGGGGCCATGGGTTCCCCACCCATCTTAGAATCATATGTCCGAACCAGGTTTTATATGACTCCACTTTATACCTGTAGTAACAATTCTACTGCTTTCAATGTTTCTCCAGATATATAGCAATGAATACAAGTTGAGAGTTCTGCTTTTCGATATACGATAGAATCTCCATTATCCAATATTCCTAGTGATGGTTTAAAATTCATGTATCGATCAATTTTGAGGATACTTTGAACCTGGAAGAGTCTGCTTCAGAACAGAAGGTAGGACTATATGGCTATCAGATTCCTTCCTGCCCTACAATTCTATGATATGAATTAATCATGAAAGAAGATGCTGTAAATAGCTTTTTAATCCTGATTTCCTGGTTCTTTGAATATTTCCCATGTTTTCTATTCCACCCAAATAAATGAGGTGGCACAATACTGCAGGCAAAGCAACTATGAAACCAGAATTAGGTACATCAAATATATAGATTTAGCAGCATGTATATCTGATGCTGTTTGCTATTTAGTAGCTGATGGCATTGATACTGAAAGCCAAGAGTATGTGCTAGTCAGTAGCCCATATTTTATCATCTGTGCAGTTTACTAGTCTACCTATTGTGTTTATACATGGCTTTAAATTATTTATTTATACAGTCCCATATATGTAGGTGGCACTTTGCTGATATTACAAGTCCTTGCCCCAAGAGGCTTAGAGTCTAAAATAGATACCAGGAAACACCAGAGGAAGGAGGAAATGGAGGTGTGGGTTAAAGGGGGAAAACGTGCGCACAATTACATGTACTTTGGCTTGGTTACAGTAATATAATGGGCAGAGCAATCCTATGGATTCTCAGGTGGTGTCTAAGGACCCATAGGATGGTGCGGCTCCGAGTGCAGATTTTTCCAGTCCTCACCCCCACCTCTCGCAGCCACTGTAGAAAGCACCACAGTAGCTTGTTTTCTGAGGATGCAAAAGCATCCTTGGAAGAGGTTGGGGAGGGTGAAAAGGGGCTGGTGGGGGGAAGAGGAGAGACCTGGAACTGCTTGATCCAAGAGCTTCTCCATCACCATCACCCCCCACTGCCTGGTAAGTCAATTAGATGGGCTCAGAGGCCCACCTAGCTGGGAAAAATTAAATGGAGGAACAGGAGGCTGTCAAAGCCTCCATCCTCCTCCCATGCCAGCAGAGCTTTGGACACACAGAGGGCCCTGAGAGCAGAAAGTATTTTATACTTTTTGTAAGTATGTAAAAAGTGGGTTTTATACTTTTAGCTGTTTTATTCTGCTGGTTTTATTATCTTTGCTTTTAGGTAACTTTTTAAATTATTGCTTTTTATCTGTGTTACCCACTCTGGGAATTCATTTTAATTGAAAGCGGGCTCAAATTCACCTAGATAAATAATAATAATATAATAATAATAATAATAATAATATCAATAAATATATGAGGAACACGGGAAGAAAAGCAGCAACAACAACAAGCAGGAGCATCAGTGCTCTGTCACACTCATCTGCTTTTCAAGATCTCAGGCATGTCTCTCTGAGCGTATGAAGGACAAAATGACTTGTTTTCATATCTCCTGAGGGATAGCTTTTGATTGTATTATTTTTTATTATTATTGCATTATTCTTTTGCGTAAAGGCTGCATAGAAAATAAGCCCATTTCAACCCATTCAAGAGTGAAATTAAGTTGAACAACAAAGCAATTTCTATTAGCAGAAGGAGGGAGAAGGAGGAAAACCAAATTAGGAATGAATAGAGAATTCACAAAGGCAGAGAAGTGTGTCAGGCAATAGTGAATTAAGAAATAAACGTGGCTGCTCAGGCACCAGCAATACAATTGCATGCGTTACACCCCGCTGCTACACTGTTCCCCTTAAATAACTAAATATAACACTAGGTAGTTCCAAGATTTTGGTACATTTTGCCGTCACCCCGATCTGTGAACATTCTCTGTTTACATAGGATTAGCCAGAGAGGGCGCTTTTAAATGCCTCAAGGCGCTGAGTGCAACTGCTGCCCCATTTCTCCACTTGTCCTCTGGCACTCTCCCCCCGCCCCCTTTCCCACTTGTTGCGGGGCTAAAATTAAGAGTCCTGCTGGCCACACAAGGTGAGGAGGTGGCAAGAGTGCTGGAGGAGTGAGAGGGAAAACACTGTGTCTGCAGCCTTGCTCGAAGCCGTAGAACATTTAAAGGTATAGGCACCATTCCTAGGGACCTGGGCACACTAAGGGTGCGATGCTATGCATGTTTCTACAGAAGAAAGGCCTACAGCACCAGCATGCCCCAGCCAGTCATGGTAGCTGGAGCATGCTGGCAGTTGTAGGCCTTTTTTTCTGTCTAAACAGGCCTAAGACTGCACTTTTAATGTAGCATCTCAGAATCACCTTTCAGAAGATACCTTTGCAACATGCCAAAACTGTGATTTAAGCGCCCCCAAGGTTCTAGCACCAGCAGCTCTTTTAGCCCTTTTAAAATGAAAAAAGGCTTGCCTGCACCAGCAGCACTTCCCTTTTCAAAAGCTTTCATCATGGCAAATCTCGCCTTTTTGAATCTGAGAATTTGAACCATAGTTTGGTACACGCACACACATCCTGATCATATAAACCCCCCCCCCCCGGTTTGCAGCTTAGGGAAGCAAACCAACATTGCGTTGTAGGTACTGTTCCATGCCAAGCATGCTTGGAAGGTGGGCATTTTGTTCTAGTAATATTGAGTCAGGTGGGAACAATAGGTCCTTTGAAATTGGGGCTGGGTGGGCAACCTGCAGCTCTCGACCTAATTTTAGAAGTCATCTCCAAGCGATCCATTCAGACCCCTGTCCCTCCCCTGACAGCTTGCTAGATGGGGAAGAATAGGAAAAGTGAGGTGGGGGAAGAGACAGGAGGTGTCAGAAAGAGAAAAGGGGCAGCTGGCCCACTTTGACTCTGGTCAGCAGAGGGTGGTGGCTCTGATTTCGATGGGGTGGTGAATCCATTCTGGGTTTCAGTCAGAACCAGCTGGAACTTTAAAGGAGCTACCCAAGGTGCTGAAAACTATCCCCCAAAGAGACCTTGGATAGTTCCTTTAGAGTTCTGGCTGGTTCTGACTGAAACCCAGAATGAATTCACAGCTCCACCAAAATCAGAGCTCCAGCCTCCACTGAATCTGGCCCTACCCACCCCCACCCCCACCGGCATGTGGGTTCCATCAGATAAGATTACCCCTGAGGGAATGCAGTCCTCAACAGGAAAAAAAATTCCCCCCACCCCTGAGTTAAGCATTCTCCTAGCCATATGGGGACTGCTTTCCCACCGAGTTGGGTCTCTTGTGGTTTGGGGGACATTTAAATGACCCAACCATGTGGACTGGGAATGATCATGTAGGTTTTTCCAGGGGAATTGCATGTGCACGCGCACATACACACACACACACACACACACTCATAACAGTTCCAGATCAAGAATATGAGCTGATGTACAGCCATACACAACAAGTGTCTAGAGCAAAGGGGCGGTTAGTTGCTCCTTATCCTGCATGCAAGCGCCATTAGAGCAGAACTCACTGGCTGCAGTGCAAGCTTTGTCAGGGACCTGTCCCTATGGCATTATTATTTATTGCACGCACACATGATCTTCCAATAACTCACAGCATTATAAACATTTTGTGATGACACCTGCTTGGCAGCTGAGTCAACGTCTGTCAAGGGAATGTTGATGGATGGCAAGAACCGTCTTTTCACATACTTATTGTTGAGAGCGGTTGCACCTTTTCTTTCAAGCAACAAAAGTACAAGGGAAGGAGAGCCTGCTTCTGCATTGTGATTGACCCTGAATTCCATGCTACAGTGAAAATTGTAGGCATACTGCCATTCATCCCGGTTACAAGTCTCCCTGTTTTGGCTGACAATGTTCTAGGCCATATCTGGTACATAGCAACTGCAAAAACAGGCTGGAAAAGTGCCACCCTTATGGCTTCTTCACATGGAGCTTTTATCCTGCTATTGAGATTGCTCACTCACAGATGTTTGTGGGCCCTTTAGATGACACTGTGAACCTCCAAGGCGTCTCCTGCACTAAATGACCTTTATTCCATTTTTCGATAGATCGAAGATAATGAGGTATTAAATTACCCCACTTGTGTTCCACCTGAGTTCCCTCTGTGAAAAAGGAAAAGTCACAAGAAGAGGAGCGAGACCAGTGAAACATATGGAAGACTCAGATATGGGGGAGAAGGAGGAGGAAAAGGGAGGGGGAAAGGAAGCCATAGTAAAGGGAGTCTGTCGTGATCCTGCATTTAAAACAGAAGCTGAAAGCCTCTTTTTAAAGTAGAATTTTAGGCTGGTGTAGTAGAGATGCTCTTAGTGTCTTATTCATGATCTTGATGAGACATTTCTTTGCTGCTCCTTAAATCATATTCTCTATCCACCCGCCCCCTTATGCTGAGTGCAAGTTTTCTTAATGATGAAACACACTGGAACAATTGAAAATGAGAGAAGATTAATTATCTTGTAGTAACCAATGGACCAGATTCTTGGCAGGCTAACAAGTGGCTTGAATTATATTGCACGCTGTCCACAATGCATCTTCCTGGCTTTAATCTCCCTCACTTATGCCGTTGTGGAATACAGCTAAACTCTATTCACAGTTTCACCTAGTGGCTGGGTTCACACGATTGCAGGGGGTTGTTTCCCCTGCCCCCGCATGTGCCATTCACGCGCCCGGCTTTTGCTTAATTACCCGTGCCATGTCATGGGTTGCTGTGTCATTCAAACCTGGCGTGCACCAGCTTTGGACAACACAGCAACCTGTGATACAGCACAGGTAATTAAGCAAATGTCAGGGGGAAAAACCCATACTGCATGGTTTCCCCCGCTGATCATACAAACCCGGCCAGTCAGTAGTAGACAAGGAAAGGGGGAAAGAATTCCATGTTGACACGGAAAAAAGCGGGAGAAACCTTGAAGCTTTTAAGGCCTTGGTGGACAGCTTCAGCCCTTCTCCCTCACCCTAGCAGTTGGATTCATGCTTCAGAGATAATTTTCTGCCACTGCTGGTGTGTGGAATGTGCTCAGACCAGATTCCGTTCTTAAACACAAGATAGCAGGAAAATGAATAAAATACTGAAGATTCCTGTCACAGGCTTTGGAGAATGCTTGTCGTTTATCCACTACCACTTTAGTATAATCTGAGAAAATCATAATTTGCTGCTTCTCTGCTCCCCATATCAGGACATACAAAAACTTCATTTCATGTAACCTTCCCCATTTCATTCGATCTTATTCCCTCAGTTCCTGTGCCCCTATTCATTTCACCCAAATAGTGTGGGTAGTGAACTAGTGGGATTAGTGGCTACACATGTTGGACTAGGGATGTATCAGAATATCCTTTCATGTCGGTTTTGATAAAACAAATTGCCAAAATTCAAAATGTTGTCCATATTCGGGACAGAAAGAACTTGTGATTTTAAAAAATTGAATATGGGTGGAACAGAAACTGACAGATTCCAGGCAGAATTTTTTTAGTGCTTTGCTCTTTAAAAAGGTAGGTTTAAATTCTTGTGTATTCAACCACATTACTGCCAGTGTGGTGTAGTGGCTAGAGCGTTGGGCCCCATCTACATGGCCCCGCTTTGACCCCCCCCCAGCCTGTTGCAACTGTGCAGCAATGTGGCTTCGAATCACCATGCCCTGCAATACACTGTAGACGTACTGCGTGCTCCCCTAAGAGACTCGCCATGCCCTTTTTTTTGCCATTATACTGAAATGCGCAGCTGTGCAGTCCCGTGAGTGTGAGGGTGCGACGCTTCAGTGGCTGTTTTGTATTTGAGGGGCTCTGCTGTGTCTTTCCATCCCTTTTAAGGTAAAAATTGGGTGTTTTGTGCTCCTTCATTTCCGCACCATCAGTTTGTCAGTTCCCCAGCCTGAGACTCTCATGATGGTTCGCACTCACAAGCATGAGCGCTACGTGCCTAGCCATCGCTCCGAAATGGTGGCTGGAGTGATGTTGTTCCTCCCCGAAGACACCCCCCGCCAGGCCTTGGGTACTTAGTCCACAACCGTTGCAAAGATACGAGTCTGCAAAAATGTGCAAAAGTGTGATTAAATAAATGATAATGTCCCTCTGTGCCTCTGTAACTGTGCAGCTGCGAAGGGATGGGGGAGAAAAGGAGCGTCACAGAGTGACATAGGCACTACGCACGCCTACAACATGCCCACTGCAAAGTGCGAAGTCAGTTTGGGGAAGGCACAGATGGCGCACAAGTGCAAGGAAACCTGTAGCAAACAAAAAACATTGAAGCAAAACGACTCCTTGGAATTCCACATCTTCCGAGCAAAACCACAGATGGCTGCGAAGTCGCAACTGCGGACCTCGACTCGCACCCGCCCCAGAGTAAAAGCCAGGTGTAGATGGGCCCTTGGAGTGGGAGTCAGGAAATCCGAGTTCTAGGCCCCACTCGGTCGTGGAAGCCCACTGGGTGACGTTGGGCCAGTCACAGACTCTCAACCCAAGCTACCTCACAGGGTTGTTGTTGTGAGGATAAATGGAGAGGAGGAGCTGCCTTGGGTTCCTTAAGGAGGAAAAAAGTAATAAATGAATAAATAATAGGGTTGCCACCTCTTTTCTGACAGGCTCCTCATCTTTAACAGCTATATGGAAAGCAGGTATATCATGGCCCTCTCTCTGCTGGGAATAGCTGTACCTATTGAATTTGGCTGGTGCAGATGGGTGAGTTTGTTTTTTATTAGAATTTACCCAAATCTGCAAAGTTCCTATTTGAGAGAGAAAGAACTTGAGACTTTAAAAAAATCCAATGTGGGAGAAAGCAGAGCTGATGAACTCACCTGTCGCTATGTTGGACTTGGACTTGGGAGCTGAGACCAAAATCCCGCTCAGCTATGTAGGCTCCTTGCTAGCCTTCCTCACCAGATAGTTGTGAAAATAAAGATGGCATAAGCCCCATGTATACCACTGAGTTTCTTAGAGGAAGTATGGAATTCCAAAGGGGGGGTGTAGCAATACTCTATCACTGTGCTGTTGTCTATTGCAACAATACACAGGAATGGTTCTTTCACAATTTTGTAAATGGAGGAAGGCAAGATGGCTACACAGTGGGATTATATGGCTATATATCCAGAAGTTTTATGCTTGAAACTGCTTTATTTTGTCCCCAGCTTGCTAGGCTGTCAAAGTCCTTACATTACCACTGTTACAGAATAGGTACTTAAGAAGTCAACAGATTTCAAGAGTAGCTCCACATTGAAGTAAGCACTGAGGAAATCATTTCTGTGAGATGGCTTCTGGAGCAGTATTGTTCAGCTGAACTTTCTAGAATGTTTAGGAACGTGTTGTTATACGTGTCCCAATTCTCCAAGAGTTGAGAACTTGCAGGGGTGGCGTGCTTACAAGAGGACTTCTTTTCCTTTAGAATGAGCCACCAGAAGTGTTATGAAGCACCCCCAAATCCTGCTGTTTGGGGGGAAAGGAGCCTGTATCTAGAAGGGGACCAGGAGTTTTTAGGTCTTGCAGAAGAGCAGAAAAGCAGGTTCCATAAGATATTGAGGCCTTGCAGGTCCCAAATGGAACTGCAGACTTCTTGCATACAACTTTCTGGCCAGCCATGGTGCTCTTCCTCAGTATTAACACTTGCAAATTTCAGATCTTGTCTCAGGGCTACATCCACAGAAGCTCCCACCATGAAATATTTTATGCTGATTTCTAACCTTCTTGTTTAAGCCAAATGGAAAGAAAAATAAAGAATTCAACACCTTTTAAAGCTGAAAACCCAACATTGGGTCTCACAGGGTCTCACATGCCTACATGACTCTTCTTTCACCTTTGTTTAAGACAATCACCACCACCCTCCCCCATCTTGCTCACCTGGGCCTGCCATAGCCAGAGATATTTATGCAAAAATAATACCCATCAACTCCCCCCTTCTCCTCACATCACAAAGGAAAGAGGATAACATCAGCACCAGCTAAAGGAGCAGGAAGGAAGCCATGGCCAGTTTCCTAGTCATTCAAAGGTAAATGGTGTAACAACTAGTCCCAGTGGTAACCGATCACCTTAGTTACAATTTGAATTTCTCAAACTTCAGCAAAAAGCTATGTTGGAAAAATGTTAGGTTTAGCTGGACAATAATTTTAAAAAGCATTATTTGCTTCTCTGATAATTGGGTTTATACAGTTAAACAGGTGAGCTGGTCAATTGTTAGGGTGTCCCACACTCTGAGGTGGTGGTTCCTTTTTTAATTCTCCAAAAGCATTGTAAAGGTCTTTGGGTTTGGGGCAGGTACTGAAGTTGCTCCTCAGGGAGCATGGTAAAGGCATGGGCAATAACCCCTTTCAGGTGTTCTCCTCATGCGGAGAGGGAGAGCAGAGCCCTGCACACTGGTACTACACATGCCATCACATCCCCTCCTTTCCCCTCTGTCCACACACAGGATTCCCAAACACAGGGAGACCCTACACACATACAGAAGGGTCCCTTTTACACACGTTCCCCCAATGCATGGACAGGAAGTCATAACACTGGCATTTTTCATTCTCTTTCTGAGTCTTCATGCCCCTGCTACCACCTTCACTGGGGCCTCTCCAAAGCAAGCCAAAGCATTCTGGAGTTGTCCAGGGAGATGTGTGCCAAATCAATCAAGATGGCTCTTCCCCCTGGCCCTGCCCCCAAAAGACTTTTATCTAACATGAAGCATTCACCAGTTGATAACATCATACTTTGCAAAAAGATGCTTTGTGAATCAAATGCCAAGTAGGTTATTTTGCTGTGTCTAAGGCAACTCCATCTTCCATCTCTCCCTCCCTCTCTCTCTCCATTCTCCTTCCCAAATGCAAGGAATCGATAAAGATATGAAAACTCTTTTGTGGGCTCCAGTGTTGATAAACAGCCCACAATTCATTATGGCATACTACTCAATAAGAGGGCTTACTCTGCCTTTAGAAAAAAATGCAATGTTTTCAGAAAATAGTTTTAAGTCTATTTAATGTAAGTAGAGAAGTTGCTTCTGTTTAGCTTGGCTTTTGGTGTGTGTGTGCATGGTGTGTTGGGAGGTGGGGATGGAATTTGACTGCTACTGAGCAGCATTCCACATATATCCTTGAATATTTGTACATACTGTATATCTAAGACAAGAATGCAATACATGGATATAGAAAGAAGCATGCAAAAACATCTTATGCCATCTGGCACCCCTTCTAATCCCCTACACACCATCTTCACTGGTAGCCAATTAACTTGTTCCCTACATTTTAAAATTAAAGCCACCCATCAATGGGGTGCAGTGGTCCAATGGTCATAGTATTTTACTACATTCTGGAAGAGTGCAGGTTTGTTGGTGTCATGGTTCAGGTCCCTGACCCCCCATCCTCAGAAGACAGGGCTCCTGAGTTAATGGATAAGGGAGAGGGTTTGGTTACAGAATCATAAAGTTCCCATCTCTTTAGGGCCTATTTCTCCAAGAAGACCTCAGGGACCAGCTCCCCTGTGTCCAGAGAAAGTCACACTGCTGTCCTCAGATTCTGAGGGCTCTAGCCATGAAGATACTGCTAGGCTGCAGCCGCGACATCTGTGTCATGGCAGCTTGCGGTTGCTGAAACAGACCAGGCCCCTTTAAGGAAGAAAGCCTCAGTCAATACGGAGCCAGAACTAACCGGCCTAAAAAGCCAAAACCATACTTAAGGCTTAGTCACATTCTGCTGCTTGCTGGAGCAGGATGCAGGTAAGCTTGTCTGGCTTTCAGCCCCAGCATCACTTGGAGATCTCCGTGGTGCTGCTCTGTTTCCTATCTCACTGGGAAACCTGACTCCTGCTTGGTTGGAATCCACTGAACTTGACTTGCCCCATGTTCTTGGTGTGAACAGGACCTCATAGTGCCCAGTGATGCCAGGCCCTCACCATCACAAGGCTCGCTGGCTGAAGCAGCTGTAATGTAATGATCAACTCAGCCATCTTTTACTGGAGACTCAGTATGTTAGTGGAAGCCAAAGATGGCGCTAAATGGCTTGGACCTGGAAATTGCTCAGCAATTAAGATCTTCCTCAGAGGCCCTGCTCAGAGTAGTGCCACCTCCTAAGAGGAGAGGAGTCAGAAAAAGGGATGGGCCTTTTCACTTGTGGCACTCCCTGCCCTTGCCCATTTGCTCACTGCCCTCTTTGATGAGTTTTAGATACCAGCCTTTATACAGGTTTTTAATGGAGTTTAGTTTAGTATTCATTGACTATATTTTTCTGCTGCTGGTTTTAAAGTTCTTTTAATGATGTTGATGACAGTTTTAGACCTGTTTTTGCTTTTTTCTTCTTTGTGTGTGTGTGGGGGGGGGTTGTTCTAATTATTATATTGTAAGGCACCTCAAAATTGAGATTGACAGGTGGAACAGAAATATTTAAACAGACACAACAATTATCATCCCCTTGTGTACCATCATAAATGTATGAACTGGAATTTGCTTGCATGTCTTTCCTGCTCATCCATGAAGATCTTCAGTTTCAACCTAATGTTTTTCATAGGAATCATTCTAAGGCAGTCATAGGGTAGATTCCAGTGTGGTGTTATCCTAAGTGTGCAATGGCAAAAACAAAACAAAAAAGCAAAAAAACACCCAATGTCTTAAGTCTATAGAGAGTGATGATAGAAGATACATTTCCCCTTCCGACAACTGTAAGCCATGTCTCTGCCTCTAAATGAAACATTTAGTGTGTCCTCTCAATCTCAACTTCTTTTGTGAAACCATAAGGACTAGAAAATTGTAGTTTTAAAAAAATAGAATATAGATTGTCAGGATTCTGAGGGATACAGTATATTCTATGCTGGGGGTCAGACTCTATGATTTGTGTATGATCATAGCCATGAAGACTCAGAACCATCTTGTCCTAAGGCACTGGTTTTCAACTAGTACATCCTAATCTAGAACAGGGTTATAAGCTTATCGAGAGTTGCATCCATGTTGCCATGGTCATCTTTTGGGGAATGATTGAGAGTAGGAGAAATATAATGGAAGAAAAGGGGAGAGAGGGGGGGGGTGATATACCGAGAAAGGAAGAGGAAAGATCTAGATAAAGGTACACAGATATATTTTAAAAACAATAAGGTATCAGATAAAAATAGAAGTGAACAACCGAACCATGTTGCAGGTTCATCTTAAAAATGGGCCTGGAGTCCGAAAAGTTGAAGGCCACTGTCCTTAGGTTCCTGTCTTAGCTAAAAAAGACTGCAGGTCAGGGCACACAGCCACAGAAGGAAAACAGGAGGCGCAGGCAGTACAGATGGAAGACAGGGATCTGTGTTGGAGTATGGCAAAGCAAGGCAGATAAAAAGTTCTCTGTAGGCAGCTCCCTGCCTCCTAGCCCCTAGATTGTGGTGCAGACCCATGCCATGCTTCTCCTGTGAAGAAGGAATGTCTCAAAGAGCCCACATTCTGGCCTGGAATGAATCTAGCCCTTCCTCACTGCTCTGTGTTCTCTTGGCAGACCTGCTGGCATCTTGCATAAGAAGGGAGGAGAGGTGAACATGAGGTCTTGGCCAGTGGCTGAAGTGGCTCCTCTGGAAACTTGGGCTGGCCACTTCAATGGGCTGAGCTGCTGGTTCTGGGAGTCCTTTGGTAATGGGGTCACCAGCAGCCATTGTGGGGCCTCCTGGAGGGGCAGGGGGCGCAGCACACTTCACCGTTCCTTTGCTCCACCGCCTGATGCAGGCACCTCCCTCTGCTTCAGGGGAGGGCTGGCCCTGGTTGGTAGTGAAGGAAGGAAGAGGAGTAATCATACGAACTGCCCCATTAGAAGAGAGATGAGTAAAGACAGAATAAGTGGGAAATTATAGCTCTGCTAGCCTAATTTAAATGCCCAGTTAACTGCTGCATCATGTAATTAAAACAATCCCTTTTAAAACCACAAGAGGAAGGCATGTCAGTTTAAATTCATTTGACTGGCTATCTGCCTTACAAACCAACCTTCACATTTCTCTTGCAAGCACACAAACCCCATCAACATCAATGCGACGCTGTGCCAGTGCCATGCTTTGAAGGCCCCATTACCTATGGGGTAGTCACACTCCTTGACTCCAGGAAGGCATCTCAAAGAAACACAGCCTGACAGCCCTGTGAGTAAACTTGAAATGTAGCTTGATGGAAGCCCTGGTCAGATGGGCACGAACAACTTGGTAAGACTTATTACTCCAAATAGTGGGTCAGTGTCATCCTGGGAGGAGATAACTAGGAGGACCTCTCCCCCGAGGGTTTGTCCTGGGTTGCACACGGCTCAGCGTTTTCATTACTGACTTGGAGGAAGGAAGGGAGAGCAAATATCAAATTTGCAGATGGCACACAAGCTCAAGGGGGATGAAAGCACTTTTGAAAACTGTTAGGATGAAGAGTGGGTTTCAGACTACATCAGAGCATTTGTCTCCAATCCGCAAACTAAAAGCAAAGAACAAATGCACAGTTTTAAAAGGGTTGGGGTGACAATAACCTGTGAGAGAGGATTGCCTCTCTGTCTGCCTAAAGCAGATAGCCACTTTCATATTATTTGAGAGCCTGATGCTGCGTGCATATGAGGACAGAGGTTTTGTCAGGACAGCTTGCAAATGGTGAGTTGCACATTGCAGCCAGTATATCCTAACACTGCACACCTTGAGGACTCTCTCTCTTTCTTCACTAAGCAGATCTTAAAGGGTCTTGCTTTCATGGGAGAAGTTATTGGGTTAGATCCAGACTTAGAGAGCAATCCTAGGGCCCTTGATGTATCCGAGGGGCCATAGTGTTGCACAAGGGGCAGTTCAGCTTCCCTTGGAGGCAGTCAATTTCCCCAAGAAAACAAGTCACGCTCAGGGTTGGTCCAACACAGTTTTATTGTTTGCAAACAGTCCAGCAAGCAGCTAACGCCGAAAACAAAGCTGGCCCTGAGCAACGCCTGAGGCAATATATTTATAAGCTATACAGACAAAGCACCTTCCTCTGATTGGCTAATGCACTTTCATGGTATATTGCTTCTCTTATGTGGAAATAAGGTAATAGGTGACTCACTCAAAACTTTGCTCCTTCCCCTTAGCAACCAAATCTAAGAATGTACTAGAATGAGTAAAAGCAGTTCCTTGTGACCAAGGGTCTAAGAATATGCTAGGATAAACAAAAGTGATTCTTGCTGACCCAGTGTTTAGGACTGTGCTAGCAAAACAGTCCTTGCTGACCTATTCAGTTGATATATTTAATTCCCAGCTCAGCTAATGCATCAATAGGACACTGGGCGTTTACCCCTCCGAAGCTACGACCTCAGTGGGGAGGGCAATCCCCATGAGGATTTCCCATCCCTCACAGTCAGCGTGGAAAGCTCCACAGTGGCTCCCTCTCCCAAGGTTGGTGTCATGACCTTGGGAATGTTGGGAATATTGCAAGTTACAGGAAGGAGACAGTTTGGCAGTTAGCTAGTTAATGCATGGGAATTTGGGCATAGCTAGGCTTAGGATCTCTACAGCCTACTGCCTGGCTTCTTGCTCCTCCCCTTCCTTTGCCCCCCCTCCCTCTCTGCCTTCCTCCATTGTTGGGAGCACATGGTGTGCTTACTTTCTCTCTCTCCTGCCTGTGTAACAGAACGCAGAGAAACGGACTGAACAGTTTCCTCCTGAAACTATGCGCCATGCCTGCATGATATGCTAGTTTACTTGTGAGTAAAGCTGTTTTCGTTCCTTTGCTGGAGGAAGAGTGTGGGCTCCTTATTTTTACCCTTCTGTGTGGATGTGGGACTGGCAACTGCTCATTCTGCTTTGCCATTTTGTTTTTACTCCGCTAACTGCCTTTCTAACAACAGGCAGCAATACCATATACATCCCGTCAGGGAGGGGATGTAATGGGAGTTTGGGTTGTGCGGGACGAGAGAGGACATGGCTCTGCTGGATCCACAAGCCTCTCGGTTCCCATCCCTGCCTGCAGTCAGGTAGGTCAGCTAGATGGGCTCAGAGGTGAGCTAGATGGGCTCAGAGGGCCATCTAGTTCAAAATGGAGAGGATGGAGAGGCTGTAAAAGCTACCTCTCCCCCCGCCCTGCCTGACTTTTGCCGGCAGGACCTAGGGTAGTCGAAGGGTTCCACGATCTAGTGGGTGTCAGCCATACAGGATTGTGTCCTTAGTCATACTTAGAGTAGACCCATTGAAATCAATGGCTTCTATGTGTCCCATTGATTTAAATGGGTCTGCTCTAAGTATGACTTGGTCTGGATCCAACCCAATACAGTCAGCTGACTCAAATGTAACAAAGCTAATTGTGAAGCCCTCTTTCCAATGGCGGAGGGGGGGGAATGTCACAATAGCAATCTGGTAGTAGGTGCCTGCTAAATGGAAAAGGCAAAATTATATGGAAACATAAATTCTGACTAGCTAGAGAGGAGCTGCAAAAACGTGCAGTGGGATGGGGAGGAGAAAGCAGAAGGAGGGAGGGAGGGAAGGAAGGAAGGAAGTTGTACTATTTAGTTCCATCCTCCTCTGTTTCTAGTGCCCCCGAGTGGGTCTCCTTCCTGCATTTTCTTTCACTTTGTACACCTAACCCTCTCAGACACATAATACCTCATAAAGGAGCAGAAGGAGAAATTTGAACTCCCACACACCTTTCTTTGCCTGTCTCCAGTACCTGCTTCCATAGGCTGTCTTTACATGAGGCATTTATAGTGCACTCATGATTGGTCACTCATGGACACCAACAACTTCCTTGGCACATCCAGCTGTATTTGATCTTTATCCAGCTTAAAAAAACCCACAAACCTGACATAATCCACTATTTAAATGTAAATCCACTTTAATGGCTGTGTATAAGTGTGTTGTTCCGCTATAACCACAACCTGAGAAAAAGAAGCCATTTAGAAGAGCAGGAAAATCACAACTGCACCCTCTCCCCCCCCCCCATGTGTCTGCCTGTTGACCTGCACTGGGAGGAGAGTTTTCTTGGCCGGTCTCAGAGAGGCTCAAAGAGAGCGTGGAGCTGGCTGTGGGAGGAAGAAGAAGAAAATGGTGACTCCCCATGTAAATGGCTGACAGCAATGAAGCTGCCACTACCACCACCACCACACTACCCACGTGTGGCTTTGCAGAGAGAGAGATACTTGAATCCCTTGTGATACCCACTGATTCACCGCTTGCTCTCTGCCCTGACAGTGCAGAGAACTTGCCTGTGTAAACAGCTGATCTTTGATCATCTCTACACTAGGGATGGGCGGATCACTTACCCCGTTCTGGCTGGGGGGTCCGCAGGCAGGGGGAGGCGATCCATCCCCCCCCACCCCGGAATCCGTCTGGGTCAGCTCTGCTTCGCGTTGATCCTGCAGAGCCAGCCGCCTGCTCCGCATCGCTGGCGATACGGCCGGCCATCATTGCCGTGCGGTATCGCTGTGTTAAGTCTCCAGATGCAAATGGCGTAGTGGGCGCCATTTGCAGCCGTAAAGCTATTAGATTAGCCTAAATGCAGCCATTTACGGCTGCATTTAGGTTAATCTACCAGCTTTACGGCCGCAAATGGTGTCCACTACGCCATTTGCATCCCTGTTTTTTCACGCAATAGGCCGAGGTGAGTGCTCCATTCCGCCACGGGCCCCAGTGGGCCCGAATTCTTGGAATCTGGCCTCACTGGGGTCCGTGGCGGAGTTCTCCCCCATCCCTACTCTACACCCAGCCTAAAATTCTGCATTTAAAATTAGGCTTTCTGCTTCTGTTTTAAATGCAGGATCACGACGACTCCCTTTTTCACGTGCTTCCTTTTCCCCCACCACCTTCCCCCTCCTTCTCCCTGTATCTGAGTCTTCCATTATCTTTCATTGATCTCACTCCTCTTCTTGCCACTTTTCCTCTTTACACAGAGGGAACTGAAGCGGAACACAACAGGGTAATTTGATAGCTCATTATCTGTAATCTATTTAAAAATAGAACAAAGGGCATTTAATGCAGGAGATGCCTTGGAGGATCACGGCGTCATGTAAAGAGCCCACAAATTTCCATGAAGGATAAAAGCTCAGTGTGAAGAAGCCCTTTATCTCACTTAGAATGCAGAAACAGAAGCCCCAGCAAATTGTGAAATAAACAGCCTTGTGTGATGAACCCCATAGTCACTTGACCTGGTAGGCTTGTAATTTTATAGTAAAACCTGAAGGAAATGGCCAAAGCTTATATGATGGGTTTTCCTGGTCAAACAGGTATCCTGATCAACATATCCAAAGTCTACCAAAATCAAAGCGGATTAAGGCCACCATTTTTGGATGCCATCACTTATTCCAAGTGACAGAAACTTGGGAAAATGTACATAACCGAATCTCTGTTGGTCTGATTCACTTAAAATTTATCAAATGAAATGAAAGCAAAGGTGTAAAATTAAACCAAACAAAAGCCTGCAGCTCAATATAAGCAATTCTGTTTGTGGCCACAGATGCAAGCTAGCCCTGGGCTTCTGGCAAAATGGTGACATTCATTTCAAAACAGCTCATTTCTGCTTTTGCTTTTCCATCCTGCATGGTTTTATGGCTGGTTGTTAAACCATTCTTTGCCTTCTAAAACACCCTTAGTGAGAGTCAGTCTCCCTCATATTTTTCTCCATGCTGTAAACACACACACAAAAAAACCAGTTGCATTAAATGTGCTCTAGCTCAAATCAATATTAATATGTCTTCTTATTCAACTTTTGAATCCTGCTGAGAAAGTGTAAGTGGAGGGTGGCCTTGCCATAGATTGGAAGTTAATCCGTAAAACCAATGAAAATGTGGGGCAGTGTAATTACTTGATGATTTGTTGCAAGTTAAAACTTTAAATTCTTAAGCCAGCAACCTAGATTTCTTGCTTCAACAGAGGTCCCGTCTGGAGAAGCCCCTGCAGCCCAGGCAAGTTAGTAATCCGGATAAACCACTGTGGATCTGACAATGCACTAAAGAGACTGTGTTGCTGCTATTTATTTACTTTTACTATAAAGACTTGCCATTATTAAATTGGCTAGTGGAATGAAACCATGAGTGGGATCCAGCTTTGTTGCTCTGCCAGTGGAAATATACCACCGGCGGCATGAGACTTCCACGTCATGTCCTCCTCCACCCGCCCTCCCCATTTGCTCCACAAGGTCCCCCAACCCGTATCCTTCCTCTGGTGGAATGAAGACGCCGGATCCAAGCCCCCCAAAAATCAGTAACGGAACATATAAATGGGACCTACATCAAAAGGTTGCTGTATGGAGTGCTCCTTCTTCAGGATTCCGGCCACTCCATTCCCTTCTGCCTCCCACCTGACTGTCCACTTTTCAGTCAGCATTCCATGGGCAATGCGCTGAACATGCTTGATCCTCATTGCAATGGTTTGAGGGTTCCTCTGTTTATTTGTGTTCTTCTGCAAACCTTGGGTTTCCCCCAAGCCTGGTGATACTTTCCTCTTGTAGAATCATAGGGTTGCAAAGGGGGCCACAAGGCCATCGAGTCCAGCCCTCTGCTCAGTGCAGGAAGCCTGATCCCCAGGCAGTCTCCCATCCAAGTACTAACCAGGGCTCACCCTGCTTAGCTGCCGAGATCAGACGAGATCAGGCGCATCCAGCCTTTTGCTCGTGTGTGTGTGTGTGTGTGTGTGTGGTCCTGTTTTGTCTACATAAGCAACATCACACACGCCTCACCAACCCTGGCCAAAGATTGGGATCAGTATATATGATTTTATCAGACATCACACACAGTCACACACTTCAAAGTAGCAGGTAAAACAGACTGGAGAACTATAGCCAGGGAGCTTAAGAAAAGTAACATCGCGGGTGTCTAAATGCCTGCCAGGAAAGGAAGGTCTGGTGATGAAAGGCTATGAGCAGGGGACAGGGGAAGTGCGTCTCCCTTGGAAGGGAATTCCAAAGCCTGGCACAGCCACAGGGAAGACCCTCTTCTGCATCCTAACCAAACGCCAGTGCTAGATTTCCCCTCGATGCCAGCTGCTTGCATATGCTTTTGTGAGTGGGTGGGAAAGACCCAAGAAAAAAACAGGGTGGGTTGATTAACCCAAGATTTGCCACTGTTACATGCAAACTGGGTCTATGGGTTATTCATGGGTTAAACAACCCAAAATTAACCTAAGAACTAATTGTAGGGTAACTGTGAGCTGTTTAAAGCCACGATCAACCCCAGTGTCCAGATTCGCACATTGCACAGCAACCTCTGATTGGGCTGGCTGGAGGTTGATTATGCAAAAAGGAAGCAACTTGTGTGCAGCACACAACCCAGCAAATCATAGGTTAATTAACCCATGATTTGCCACCATTACAAGTGAACCTGGTCCTAGTCACTGCTTATCTTGCTTCTTGCTGGCCTGAAGCCCTATTGTCCATATTATTTTCTGGAAATTTTGAGCTTAAAAAAAAAAAAGCAGGAACTTCAGTGCAGGCAGTAGCAGTCTGAAATGGCAACCACCTCCTGGCAGCATCAGTGATAGGGGCAGCAAGTGAGAGAAGAGGGGGGAGGCAACAGGGATGTACCACCACAACGGAAGCAAAACGTTTCGCGACTTTTGATGCTAAAGAGGCCAGATTGCAAAGGAATACAGGGCTGCTTCTGTATGGTGAGACTGCAATCCTATACGCCAGCCTTCCCCAAACTGGTGCCCTCCAGATGGGTTGGGCTACAACTTCCATCATCCCCAGACAACATGGTCATGGCTGGGGATGATGGGGATGATAGTCCAATACGTCTGGAAAGCACCAGGATGGAGAAGGCTGCTGTGCACACTTAAGAGTGAACCCCTTTGAACCGAATGGGACTTACTTTGGAGTTAACATGCATAGGATTTCACTGTTAGTAGTTGTGTCAGAGAAGGAATTTCAGTGGCTTTTCAAACTTCTAAGGAACTAAATGAGCCTGCCAAAATCCACTCCTCTATATTACAGTTAAAGATGCAGGAGTCTGTGTCCCCTCTGTGTCTGGACACCCTACTTGGGGCATCCCGCTGTTTACTTCTTTCCACTGTGAAACCGTGATGCGGGATATTCCCAGACTCCAGGGATGTGTAACAGAGGTCTCCCGGTTTATCACACAACACATTGTATGGTGAAACCAAAAGCTTTAACTAGTTTAACTAGAGAAAAGACAGATTGCAATGACAACAACAAAACCCTTCCTTCAGTGCTCTGGCAAAAGTGTAAAATAATTTTGTCTTAAAACGCATGATCGCACAACCAGATTTCAGTTCTTCCAGCCCAGCACAAACAGTGTGCTTTATTTTGCTCTTCTGCCCCCAAGCACCTACAGTAGGATGTTGGCAGTTGTTATGACTGCAAGAAGCTGGTGAATAATGCAAAATAACTTTTTTGCCATTTTTCATTTTAATTAATCCACATAGAATTTGTTCTCTGAAAACAATCATTTCACCTAGGAAACAGCAGGCATTACAGGGGGTAGGGTGGCAAATCTTACTACTATCCATTGTAGAGGAATTCTAGAACCATTATTAATAGAGACTTTGCTGTTACAAAGAAGGACAGAGCAGAGGTGCCCTTTTTTTTATCCTTAGATGCAATGCTTGAATCAGGGGAGGGGGGGACCAGTGGCCCTCCAGACGTTGTTAGGCTACAACTCCCATAATCCCTGTCTATTGGTCATGCTGGCTGGGTCTGATGGGACTTGGAGTCCAGCGACGTTTGGAGGGCCACCCCACTTTAAAGGCAGGTCTTCTGAAAGATGATGTATTCAGGGTCTGATGGGAGGTCTGTTGGGATTCTTATGTTCTTTGTGGAACCTCTTGGCTCAGAAGAGGCAGCCATCCTCTGTATCTTGGTTGCTGGGATGGAACAGCAAGGGAAGGCTTAGGCCTTCATGTCCTGCTTGTGGTCCCCCCAGAAGCATTTAGTTGTCAACTGTGGGAAAACAGGATGTTGGACTAGATAGGCCTTTGGTCTAACCCAGCTGGGCTCTTCTTCTGAGGGTCAAGGATTTTGGTCGAGTCATTTTTTCCCCTAAGAAATTAGCAAAATTTACAATTCTTTTCGTAAATAGGATGGGAGGAACTGGAGGGTTTTAAAAAATCACATGTTAGAGAAACCAAAACGGACAGATCCATCCAGGCAGAGGGCTTTGAATGCTTAGCTCTTCAAAGTCTGGCTTTGAATCCCTGTATATGCAACCACGTCTGTGGTGCTGAATTTATTTATTTATTAATTCACAATAGTTTTATACCGCTCCACATCAGAGTGGTGAACGGCAAAGATAAAAGAACAAAACACCATGTTGAAACAATTAAAATATTGTAAAAAGAAACAAGTTCTGATAAGACCAAATTCAATAAACCGCAGCTAGTCACTCAAAGAAGGCTTCCCGAAATAACCATGTCTTCAGGAGGTCTGAATTCAGGCTTCCTACACTCCCCTTTTTTATGACAGGCTCATCTTTAACAGCTACGTGGCAGGCAGGTAGAACATGGTCCTCCCCGTGCTGGGAACAGCTGCACCTGTCCAATTTGGCCCGCGCAGATGGGTGAGAATTTCATTTGGTCTGGGCGGTGGGGGGGGGGGGCATGTTATAAGAACTTTCCCAAAATCTCAAATTATTTCTAAATGGGCCAGAAAGAACTTGCGATTAAAAAACAACAACCAAAAGTGGGAAAAAGGATAAGTAATGCCTTCATCCATCCCTGCCTACAAGCTTTACCGAGGGTGACCTTTTAAACATCAGCGAAAAAGGGGAAGTACATCACTGAAAGAGGACAAGATAGATTTGCGTGTGCTGAGTTACATGTATCCATGCACATGTTGTTACATTTATTCATAAATGTAAACAGAAATACATTTTGCCATAGCGGGGAAGACTGTGACCAGGTGCCCCGTGTGCCTGCTCAGACTGCTCTTGGTGGCACCTTCAAGGGCCCTGCGCTCTCCCTTCTGACTGTCTTTAAACTGGGCTGGGGCTGGGCAGCCCTTCAGGCAGAGGACACCTTCAAAGGGAGGACTGTCCTCTGTAAAGCAGGACACAGACCATCCTATCTAAGGCCTGATCTCATGTCCACTTTCACCTGTGGCAGTCCTGGGAGAAATCCAGCATGGGCTGACTTCCAGCAGAATCACTCCAAGGCCTTGATTCACAGAACACAATGAAGAACAAAGTACAGTGGAGGATCAGACTTGAAGACTGCTGCATGAGCGTCGGTCAAAGATGCTTAGCAGCCCGTGCCATGAATTAAATACTTCTGAAGTTGACAGCATGAAAATAAAGCATGAAAGCTGCCAGGTGTCATTAATGTTGTGCTGTTTTTCATTTATTTTCTTGCAGTGCATTGAGAGTCAGTGCTGAGTGTTTGCATTTGTCTTTCAGACTCATCCCACTACCTCAGGAACTCACTAAAGGGCGATTCACTTAAACTCAATGGCTCCTTTGCCTAGACTATATATATATATATATATATATATATATATCCATAAGCTACTTTAATTAGAAGTCTTAATAGTGCAGAGAGATTAAAAGGCAGCACATCTTGGCAGGCAGGCAGAAAAATCTGCCAGTGGAGGAGGGCAAGAGAGATATAAGGCAGAACAGCTAGGTGCTTCTCCTTTTCCCTGTGCTTGGAGAAGCCACCCGTGTCCTGCAAGTGGATAAACTAAGCTGCAGGATCCATGGATAATTACTGGGAAGAGAATCCCCCTGCTGGTTCACATGAATAATTCATGCCAACTTTCGCCTGTGGTTATGTTTTATAGATGAAGAGTAAAAGCTCCTGCCTTGACCGCTTCTGATTAGATACCACCCCCCATGGGTAGATCCTGTTTTCTGAAGTTCTGCACAGGTGAGGAGGAGGAGAAATGGGATGTGGGGAACTTGTTATTGCTGTCTAAAATTTGCCAGACTTACAAAATGACTGTCAGCAACTGTCTGCCTTTGCAAGATTAGGGGTCTGCAGTGTTTCTCGGGGTAAGGGCAAAGTGACCTCTCCATGGTCTGCAATAAAAGCCTGAGCAGCAATGTACGGGGATGCAGACTTTCCCAAAAAGGCCACTTCAGGCGTTACAGGCTGAATCCAAAAAAAAAAGGTGGGGGGAAGGAACAACTGCTTAATACATTTGGAGCCGGTTTGATTGCAGGAGTGTGATGAAAGGTGCATGGTCTGTTTACCTATCACCAGACGGAGACCCATTCCAGTTTTCCCACTTTGTGGGGTGGGGGGCGTTGTTGAACTTCCTTAGTCTTGGTCTCTTCTGAGATTAGCTCACAAGACTGTTGGAGAAAGCCAGGTTGTTTACTGTGGCCTGGTGTAGTGGTTAGAGTGCTGGACTGGAACTCGTGAGAGCCAGGTTCTAGTCCCCACTCAGCCATGAAGCTCATTGGGTGACTGGGCCAGTCACTGACTCTCAGCCTAACCTACCTCACAGGGTTGCTATGACAATAAAATGGAGAAGAGGGGGATCATGTACATTGCTCTAGGCTCCTTGGAGGAAATGCAATAAATAAAAATAAAATATTACACTGGTAATGTGGGGTCATGTGAAGACTTAATGAAGTGGTGCTATTGTCATATTCAGACTGAGGCTGTTGGACAGGACTGAGATTTCTTAGTTGTCCAAAATAGGTGTATCTTGGCCTGGAGATAGATCCAAAGCATTTGGTAGTTGGGGAGATTTTGACCGGGTCATCTTGAGGTACTTTGAGGATTTGAGGTTTGATCCCAAATGAGTTTGTGAAAACCACCATATCCCCTAAGAGGTTCTGGTCTAGTGTAGAAATTGGTGGCTACACTCCTGTTTATGCCAAGTGTGCAGGAATTACTTTAGCTCTGTACAGAGGGAGATCAGTTCAATGGTTTTCATGCTGTGAAATTCGCAATGGGTGAAGGAGCACTTGAGCAGCTTGTCAACCAATGACATCAGACAGAAATAGAGGACATAGGAAGCCAGGTCCCATAATGTGCTTCCCTATAACCCTAAATAATCTGAAGAAACAGCAGCATGAGATGGTAACAACATTTACACACTGTCCTCCCTAGGCTACTCACACCATGGAGGGGTCATGGCATTGTTAGCATAACAGTCAATCTGGATTTGTATCCGAGATATTGGAAATCCTGAAACCCACTGTTACTGTTAAAATTAATGGTCCAGATGCAAAATTAATCACACCACTTTGAAATCCCCTCAAACACTGCGAAATTAGCTTTTCAAAATAAAACTATCTGGCACTTCAAGGGAATAAAAAGAATTTTCGAAAACAAACCCTCAAGATCTCATCAAAGCTGTGACTACCAGTTAAACGCATCCTCCCACACAAGGAGCTTTGTCTGTCTGCTGACTGAGACAAAGTGCTAAAAAATGGTCAGGAAGGGAAGACGGGAGCATCGCCAAAGGCAAGAGGGGGCAGGACCAAAGGGACAGAACCGAAATACCAAACATACTGGAGTGCTTTAGCGTAAAGGTCTTACTGCCAGTAACTAAGCCACAGGAGAGGCACGCCAGCCTTTTGGGATGCAGAAAGAACATGCAGACATTGGGAAACCACCAAATTATTGGCAGTTGGGAGAAAGGGGACGTGGCCACCTGGGGAATGCCAGAGGGTCAGATTGAGACCCCAGGCAGGCCAGATTTAGCCTGTGGGCCTGATGTTCAACACCCCTGACCTACCTCACCACTGATCTAGGTATGAAACTACAGAAGCAAACTGAGGAAGCAAAGAAACTCATGGAGATCAGGTCAGTGTTCCGTCTACTCTGGCATCCTTCCTTCCACTGATACCGTATGTTTCAGATCCAGTGGAGATCACCACACTGATGGAGGGAGTACTGCATCAGCTATGCCAAAGCAGACTCCGTGGTGCTTTGCCCCTTGCCAGGTGGAGCAGTTGCCTTTCCCAACACAGATGAATTCTTCACTCTCAAATATCTGTGCTGCAGGAGAGAAAGCAATTTTGAATTTTCTGTGAAGGAGATAGGGGCCATGGAACTGTCCAGCACTATGGAAGGAGATGCTAGGTCAAAGCATCATTTCAACTAGGGATGTACGAAAGTCACTTACCTTTTCGAAGGGTGACATTCACGATGGGGGGGAGGCGCTCTATCCCTCCCCCCAAAATTCTCTCTGGCCAGCTCCACTCCGTGGAGATTCTGCGGAGCCGCCGGCCGGGGCCACCCGCAGCCAGACATCCGGCCGCTGGGCAGCCTGTAGGGATGCAAATGGCAGCAGCCATAGCCGCCGCCATTTGCGTCCCTGTATTTTGCTGTGATAGGCTACGTAAGTATTTACGTAGCCTATCACAGAAAAACAGCGAACGCAAATGGCGGCGGCTACGGCAGCCACCATTTGCATTCCCTTTTTTTTCCGCCATTTTACCCTACGTAAATATTTATGAAGGCTATTATGGCAAAAAAAAAAAAAAAAGGTGGAACGCAAATGGCGGCCACTACACCATTTGCATTCCCTTTTTTTTTTTTTTGCTGTAATAGCCTATGTAAATATTTACGTAGGTTAAAACATTTTGCGTTCGCTGTTTTGTTTTTGTTTTTTGCCGTGATAGGCTACGTAATTATTTACGTAACCTATCACGGCTATAATAAGGAAGCAAATGGCGGCCGCAAATGCAGCCGCCATTCGCAAGTCAGCGCAGACAGCAGCAGGTAAGTGCTCCATTTTGCACGTCTTTCGTGGGGTGGGGGGCAGGGGGCTTCGTTCCGCCACAGATTTCGGGGGGCCGAATGCACTGGCATTCGGCCTCACCAAGATCCGTGGCAGAATTCTCTGACATCCCTAATTTCAACACTAGAATATGCAGTCTTCAGTGCTTTTAATGCAGCCATTCCTCTCCTTTTAATGTGGAATGGGGGCAGATGCTCACCTGCTGTGCTCTATATGTATGAACCTCTGTCTCCTTGGAAACGAAAATCCAGGCTGCATTTGCCACTGAAGAGCTTTGTTATTATTAGTATTTACATCCCTTTTAAAGGAGTTCTGAAGATACACTGCCTTTACGCTTCAGCCCCTGGAATGGATGACCTCAGTCTATTGGCATCTAGGCTGTCAGGAGCTGTATTTATTTTAATCACAGGTTGTTAGGTCCTCCAGAACATCTTAACCCCACAGAATATAATGGCAATCCCCTGTTTCACATGCTACACACTGGAATCCTATGCATTATTGCACAGAAGCAATGGGGCTTACTACCTGTTCAGTGGTTGCATCCACAAACCCTTGAATTCATTGCAGGAGGGCTTGTGTAGGAGGGCTCAGTCCCCAGTGGGTTGAGCTCCGTAGATGTGTCTGCCAGTCTCCCAGCCTTAAAAGTGCTGAAACCTCACTGCCCAAGGCAGCTGCTTCACCTTGCCCCATGTGGCAGAGTTGCCTCTGAACTGTGTTGCATGAGCAGGCTGCAATCTCATCATGCAGAGACCTGTAAGGGGGTGAAGAGCACAGCGTAGCTCTCCCACCAACTTGAGAAAGCTGGTTTGTTGGTTGTCCGATTTGCATTCATTGGATTGTCCTTCAGTTTGTGAGTCCCAAATGTTAGAATCCAGGTACCGAGAAGGACTGCTGAGCCAGAGCTGCCCCCATTTTATCTGGAAGGATCATCATTATCAGCTGCACAAGAGGCAGGAATTCACCAGATAAAGCTTTTTTCAGCAGGGAGATGCATTGCTGCAGAAGGCTTGACCAGTTGTGTTTGTGCCTGTCAGGCAGCCATTAAAGGCACAGGAGTCCTACATGATGTTATGCACAGATTTGTGGCTCAAAGAAGCTTGTTCACACACACGCACGCACGCACACCTTTCCTGGAGTTTGTATGCTGAAGATACCAGCTTGAATTCTGAAGATTGCATGTCAATCTTTCCCTAAGCCCTTAGGATGCAGCTTATTTTACTCAACAACAACAACAACAACACCTTTCTCAACCATTTCCAGCCATTCCATGTATTTCAATTATGCAGTCTTTCTGAAGGGAGGAAGCAGGAAATCAAATTCCTGTCTAGGATGAGAAAGACAAACAATGCTTGATGTGGATGGATGCCTCATCCCCATGTGCCTCATTTATCATTTAGCAACCATCTGCGCATATGTTGTTGAACTGTGCCTGGTAGCTGCACAGGGAGAGGAAAAGCGGAGAATACGCTGACATCCACAGGGGTCAATCAAGCCTGGGTCACATGAATACGACCAATAAGCAGCTACCTTCTCTGCCCAGGTGTGGATTATAACCCAGCACTGAGACATAGCAGTTTTGTACATCAGGAAATGCTTTGGAAAGGTATGGAGAGATGACTGGCACTATTTGGGAGTTGGTAATTAAAGCAAGGATTGCTAATGGAACAATGTTCCTTGATGTTGGATTATGGAGAGAGAGAGAGAGAGGCTGTGCAGTTCAGTAATAACAGCATTTGATGAGCGATAGAGCGATCTGTGTTTCAGTTTTGGATAGTTGGTTCCGTGTGGTTTTGAACCAAATGTTTTGAGCTTTCACAGGTTCTCAGGCTAAGGTTGGATTGGGATATGCCACCATCTCCAGAATACTGCTATTTCTGACAAGACATTCTGGCAACACTGTATATGTGGGGTATGCTCAGTGGCTATGCAGACCCTTAGAGCTACCCTTCCTTCTCTTTAGGCAATCTAGCCTTACTCCATAGCAAAGCTGGTTCTTTCAACAGCCAACCAAATAACCAGGGATGGGCTAAAATACTGGGGGCCTAAAATACTTAACACAGCATGTAAGAGAGAGAAAACCAAAAAGAGATCTTGCATGCTGACATGATAGCTAAATGTCTTACTCTCCGACACTAGAAAGCATCAACCCCTACAACCCCTACACACTCACACAAGTCTTCTTTACTCATACACGTACTGTAATCTGGACCACTGTTCATGGGCAGAGAAGTTTAGACCTTCCCACCTCCAGCTGCTGCTACCCTGATGCCAGGACTAAAAAAAGGAGAGAAAGCCTCCATCTTTCTCTCTTGTTGTCCCTCTTGGTCGCTTCTACATTGACTGGGTTTAGGGAGGGAAAGGTACTGTTGTAGGATTGTTTTGTATTCTTATATTAACATAAATATCTCAATGATAATTGAAGAAAACATTAACTTGGTAACTTTATTAATACCTTAAAGTCATGATTCTGTCTTTCCAGGTGCAACAGAGCAAAACACAGGCAGCAGGTGGCAGTAAAAGGCAAATGCAAGGGAAGAAGATGACAAGGGGAAAGACTGGCATCCAACTTCCCCCCAGCAGCAACACTTCCCCGCAGCAGCAACACATCCCCCTTGCAGAGACAGAACTGCCCCTCAGACCAATAGTGACACAACACTGGGAATAAGCTAGGAGGCCAGGAGCTAGTGCTGTGCCAACAATTTCTCCCACATTTTTTTCGACCACTGTCATTCAATTTGATAGAAGAGAAATTGATTTCGAAAAGAAATACAGTGGTGAAGAAATTCCAGATAGGTTCTCATGGGTTGGGGTTGGGGTTCTTGGGTTACCTTACTTAGGAGGTAGCCAAGGAATGAGCACAAGTGTCCTGTTTTTCATTGTATAATCATATCTCTGGCGGCCTGCAACCTCCTCAGCTTCCCACACTTCAATTAAAGCCCAGTTTAAGGCACCATGAGGTAATTCCTCCCATAGCGCTTTTTCAGATCAGGATGTGCAGGCAAGCCAGGAGGTAAGCTGTGATTAGGTAAGCTCAAAAACACCACAAAAATAAATTATAAAATACCCTGAGAATGAGGCAGAACAACGGAGGCCTCTTTCATAGGGGGAAAAATTTTTCAGGAAATTGGAGGACAGATTTTAGCAGAGAACTAACTCCACCTCATCCCTAGAGCTAGACACAGTACTGCCCCCAGCTGCACGACAGTGGATGCAAACTGGGGCCAGCCAGCCAAGACAGTTGATGCTGCTGTGAAATATTGATTTCAATTTACCCAGGACCACTCAGTTGATCAGGCTGAGGGGTTTGGGATCTTATGAGGTGGAAAAGAACATGCACACAACCAATGAAGATGAAAGAAAAGGAGATTTATTGAAATAAAAGAAATAAGCAAAAGTAGAACCTCCCCAGAGAGTTGCACACTCTCTGAGGCTGAAGAGGTTACATGCCTCTTGGGTACAAACTTAATTACAAAGAAATCTCAAAGAGTTTCAGGCTCTCTGAAGCTCAAGACTGAAGAGGTTACATACCTCCTAGGTACAAACTTAATTACAAAGAAATCTCAAAGAGTTTCAGCTCTCTGAAACTTCAGAGATTGATTGCACACCTCTTAGATAAGAGTCCAAAACTAACAATCCTCAAGAAGATGTGCCCTTCTCTGAGGCTTAAGAGGTTGCACGCCTCTTAGGTAGGAACTTAGTTACCCAAATGTGATGCATTTAAATGACTAAATATACAGTTAGTCCCTGTTTGTTGCTCAGCTCCAGATCGATCCACCGCGCAAATGGCCCACTGACGCAACGGTGACACAGTATCAGCCAGGCCAAGCCTGCTGTCTTATATCCTAAACCCAAACAGTTAAGTATGACAGAACAAAGATAACAGCGCCTTATCTAAGCCCTAGACAATAGAATCCTTTCCCTGAATTTTACCCAACACATACTCACCACAACGCTATCAAGCACTTGGCTAGAGCACTTAATACGTGTCCCGTGGATCGAGGGTGCTCTTGGTACGTGCACATACAAACAATCCAGATGCAACCACGCCCCTCCTGAACAATGACAGATTCAGGGGTTTTATACCCTTTTCCCTCCTTTGGGATTCATGGGATCAAAGAGGGGTTCAGTATGTTCTTTATTGATATTACATCATGTTCCCAATTCCAGGATTGACCTTATTACTGACAGGTTGACATCTCCTTCTGACTCCCCAACATTTCTCAAGGTTGCTTCTGTGGTCATAATGTGCCATCCTCCTCTTTTATTGGCCCATGTCCATCTTCTGTAACTGATACCTTGGCGCTCTTCAGCACATACCAGAGCACCCTCATATGGCCCTCCTGCAATAAAACCATTCATTCTCCATTCACACCTCCCCTTCCTCATCTGGCCATTCACATGACATGGACTGGTTTAAATTGTTGACCTTTTTACGTTTCATAGTGTTCTAAATTAACACTCAGATGCCTTGGGTCACAGATTACATCTCAGGATGTTTACAATTCAGGCTTGTGCTCAGGGTCAAACTTTGCATTCTATTTCTTTTCACACCACATTTGTTACATTGCAAAGAAAACAAGAGTACACTGTGGTGCCTGAAGTCTACAAGGTTATCTACTAGGAGCAGGGACAGAAGTTATAGAGAGAAGCCATCTTTATTGACAAAAATCAAGTAAAGGTGGATTTAAGAAATTAGAGAAAATTAATAAAAACAATCATATAAGATATAAGGGAAATATAAGTGGATATGAGGAGACATTAGAAAGACAACTTGAAGAAAAATAGGAAAAATAAAATCACAGTGTCACTGGTGCAGCACAAAAAACCCCAAAACCCTGAGGGAAAAAAAAGAAGCTGTGCTAAAAGCCCTGCCAATAGGGAGCCCTATCTGAGAGAAACTGTTGAGAATTTCCCCTCCCCCTGAAGAAATTTGGTGAAATTGTCTCCAAAATTTCTCTGCCAAGTAAGGTGGAGAATTTCAAGAGGCCATTTGCACACAGCTCTACCAGGAGCAGAGAGGGCTGTGGGGAGAACACGGAGGCATCTTGACCCATCTAGTTACTTGCTATTGGCTGTAGATACTTCGGAATGTAGGAAGCTGCCTTATACCGAGTCAGAACTTTAGAACCTCTCTACACCAGGCATTTATTGTGTGCCTGTGATTCCTCACAGTAGTTGGCACTGGGTCCTTTACACAATGTTGTCATCCTCCAGGGCTTTCCCCATGCTTTGCAACCATTTTTCTAAGAAGGAAAGTCTGGTATTATTTGTGAATGGCGGGGAAAAGCCTAGTGTAATTATGTAATTCTCCTATACCACAGCACCACCTAGTGTTTGTGTAATGGAACATAAGGAAAGGAAGAGAAAGAAAACACCTGGAAAAAACATGTGTAAAGGAGCCAGTCTTAATCCTGCCAAGAATCTGGAAACAGAAGCCTCAGGAAAGTGGCAGGCTAAAAGCCTCATAGAGAAATGTCCTTGGTCCATCTAGCCCACTATTGTGACTGGCAGTGGCTCTCCAGGGTTTCAGGCAAGATTCTTTCCTAGCCCTGTGTAGAGATGCTGGGGATTGAACTTGGGGCCCTTCTGCACGCAAAGCAAGGGCTCGATCCACCTGCTTTGCATATGATGAAAATCAGTTTATAACTGTCTATATCTGGTCTCACATCCTGTGTTCTCATCTTTAAGCATTTTCCCCAGTCCAGGCAGGTGCTACTGTTGAAGAGTTGTGTGAGGCTGGGAGGAGGGTGCATTCTGGGATATAACAGGTGGTCACTAGGGTTGTGGGATATAACAGGTGGTCACTAGGGTTGTAAACGTTTGAAGCAGCCTCAGTAGCTGCCCATCTTTAAGAGAAATTTCATCTGCAGCTGTTAGGAGAAAATAGTTTCACTCCATGCCATGAGCAATGTCACATGCTGGTTTTGACTGTTTTAAACTTCCTTTTTTATGCTGCCAGTTTGATGGCTGCTTTTTAGCTTGTGATTGCATTTCTTTTCATTATGTGTTTTATTTTGAAACTCTGCAAGCTGCCCTGGCGACATGTTTGAAGGGTGGGGTAAAAATGCCTAAAGTAAATCAGTAAAAAGACCTTAGTTCCCCATATCAAGGCTTTCCACCACCATCTCTTGGAATTATGTGAATTTGATATTTTGGGGAGAGTTGGATCCCATACCCAGTTCTCTTCAGCAGGATCACAGCTAAGATTACATTTGCACATCACTAGAGGGGAAATGTAACCTAGCCTGTGCCAGAGCTAAGAACACCTAAGCCAGGGATGGGCAACCTCCTATCCACCAATAAGCTTCTTTTGCTGTTATCACTGATCAGAGATAAGAGGGTATTTAAAGGCAAATAACTTTTAAATACTTTGCAAAGGATGAAGCTGCTACACAGGATTGAGGTATGCATTTTAAAGGCAGGAGACATGTAGAGGCTTGGTATTTGGGATTCTATTTGAAAGTGCTGCTGAGTGATTTGGTCCTGCTTACTTCTGAGTAGACATGCAGAGGCCCTATCCTGCTTTTTTTTTTTTTAATGATTAATTGATTGATTGATTGCTATTACAGAGGGAACTCCCAGTGGGTAAACCAAGGAAAACATTTCATCTTGCATTAATTCACAGATACACATTGTAACAAGCAAGAGTTATGAACTTAATCAGACTCATACCACTTAAATTGCCCCTACCAGTAAATAAAGTTGTACTGAGTCTTGTACTTAACAAAGATTCTTTATCTAAAATAATTGGCTCAACTTTTCTATAAAAAGATTATTTAATCCCTCTCTGGCTCTGATCATATTAGTTAATTTCATCATTGAGGCCATATCCCAAAACTTCATACACCATTCGTCAATTGTTGGAGGATTAACTCTCTTCCACCCATGGCTTATTGCCATACGGGCGGCTGTCAGTAAGTGAATTACCATTTCTACATCATCAATTGGAACTATATCTTTAACATATCCAAATACAAATATCAGTGGGTCCAAAGAGATCTCAGCACCTACGATTTTCATGATTTCATCTTTTACCATCCTCCAGGAATTCACTATTTGGGGGCAGGACCAGAAAACATGATATATATTTGCTTCACTAGAGCCACATCTCCAACACTTATCCTCTACCTGCCTATGTATTTTGCTAAGTCTGAATGGTGTTAAGTATCATCTAAAGAATAATTATAACAGTTCTCTTTAAGATGCATACAAAGCATCCTGCTTATTTATAAGTAGACATGCAGAGGCTTAGCATTTGGGATGCTATCTGAAAGTGCTGCTGGGTGGCTCGGCCCTGCTTGCTTCTGAATAGACATGCAGAAGCCTTAAAATGGAAATAATCACACTTGGCCCCGCCCACAGATGGAATGGCTCTCCCCCACCCCCAATGTTCCCCATTTTGTAATTTGGCCCTTGGGCTGAAAAACATTCCCCATCCCTGACCTAAGCCAATCGGAATCCATGGGTTTAAGCACATCTAACACTGCCTTGAGCTGGGATGACATCCCAGATCCCAATGTATGCTGCAGTTCCACACTAACACAGAAATTATTATTGAGTGTAGAACCCTGAAAATCTCAACTACTTTTTCTTCTTTTGTTTTTCCTTTCCCCCTAACCCTTATGATAGGCATTAGCTGGAGAAAACAGATACCAGAGTGAATTCTGAGCAGGATTTCCCACAGGAACAGGATGGGCTTCACTGTCCTCACATAGCTCCAGTCAGTGATGTCACAATAGGTTTGGTTGGCTGGCTGGCAGGCCATATCTAAAACACTGCTTTTTAGCAGTGCCAGTTCCAGGTTTTGGAGGGCCCTTGGGCGAGGCACCTTCAACGGGCCCCCAACTTCAATAAGTCTTCCTTCTCACTGCCATTGTCGCTAGCTGCTATTGCTCTTCAACTTCACAACTGCTACCAGCACTTCCTTGTTTGACAGGTAGAGACTGGGTCAGTGAGCAAGTAGGCAGTGGCATTTACTGCTCCTCCTTCTCACCACCACCACTATGTGGGCCAGAGCCGAAATCAGGTAAACAAGCAGGTTGCGGTGATGAAGAGGAGGAGCAAGCCCAGGGCACTCTTGTCAGTGGGCCCAGCTAGTGCCCAACCATGTTTTCCCTTGATGCCGGCCCTACTTTTTAATTTCACTGCTTTGAGATTGATGCTGCTGTTTTGACTTCCTTGGTCTTTTATTATTTTGAATTGTTGAATATTTGACTATTCTTATTGGTGTTAATGCTTTTAACTTTCTTTTATGGAATATATTGTGAGCCACCTTGACAGCCTATTTGGGTCAGAATATTGGGATATACATTTGGAAAATAAATGCATAAGGTATGTTATTGAAATATATACAGCTTTATGTAGATTGAATAATTCCCTTTTTCCTGTCCACAGGGTTTGGGCCATTTAGCTTAGAGTAAAGGAGTAGCTTGGAAAAAGGAGGGTAAGGGGAGACCTGACAGACGTGTACAAAATTATGCATGGTGTGGAGAATGTGGACAGGGAGACATTTTTCTCCCTCTCTCACAATACTAGAACCTGGGGTCATCCCATGAAGCTGATTGGTGGGAGATTCGGGACAGATAAAAGGAAGAACTTCTTCAGACAGGGCATAGTTAAACCATGGAATTCATTTCCACAAGATGTCATGATGGTCACCCATTTGGATGGCTTTAAAAGGGGGTTAGACAAATTACTGGTGAAGGCTATTGATGGCTACTAGTCCTGATGACTATCAGAGGCAGTATGCCTATGAACAACAGTTGCTGGGGAACATGGGCAGGAGGGTGCTGTTGCACTCATGGCCTGCTTGTGGGTTTCCCGTGGGCAACTGGTTAGCACTGTGTGAATGCTGAACTAGATGTACCTCTGGTCTGATCCAGCATGGCTCTTCTATTGTTCTCCTAGAGGTAACTCAGTGGTCGAGCGAGCACCTGTTTGCATACAGGAGGTCCCAAGTTCAATCCTTGGTATCTCCAGGTAGGACTCAAAAAGACTCGTTGGAAACCCTGGAGAACCACTGCCAGTCAGTGGCTGTCTCTACACCAGCCTTCCCCAGACTTCCAGATGTTTGACTGGAGGGCACCAGTCCTATAATCCCCAAAGAATGTGGCCTTGCTGTGTGGGGATAATGGGAGTTGCAGTCAAATACATGTGGAGGGCACCAGGTTGCGGGAGGCTACTATACACTGACTGGTCATGGTTGTAGGCAATACTGAGCAAGATGGGCCCATTGATCTGTATCGGCGTAAGACAGCTTCCTATGTCTCCTGGACCGAAGCCAAAGTGGCCCTATTTAATAACCCAGATTGCACAATTCATTTCAAGAAGAAATGGGGGGGGGGGATGATTCACAATACATGTTTGCAGTGGTCCCATCTGTTATAAATTCAGAATATTTTCAAAACTTAGTGGAAACGTAAAAGGCTGGATGGATTTCTTTGCATTTGTTCTATTTGTCTGTTGTGTGCTATGTCTAAATGTTTGGACTAAATATTACAATAAAATATTTATATGTTTGTTTTAAAGACAGTGCTAGCATTAACTAAGGTTCACAATAAGATGGAATCTGGTCTGGGCATAAACTTGAAGAGGAAACGATGAGTTCTCTTTTACCAGTTTTTCTTCTTTTGTTAAAGGAGACCTCATCTATCCCTTTCCAGAGTCCAGCAGTAGTATCATCTAACATACAACCACTTTAAATTTAGCAAAAATCAGAATTACCCTCATTTTTCTGTTCTCATTAAGATAGGAGCTGGCGTCTTTGATAATGAAAATGCCTAACAAGTGGGTTCTCTTTGATACTTAAGCTCAAAAACCACGCAGAGGTTGTGGTCAGCTCTGAGACAGGACAGGCGTGATGGAGGGATGGGATGGCAAATGGCTCACTTGAGCAGCTGTCCTTTCAATTAGCCTGATCACAATGATCTTATTCCCCCCAGGTATTAAAGGGACATAAACTTTCCCAAGGAGTAAATGCCACATCCATAATACAGGCAAGCATTATGTCAGCTAGAACACACACACTCGCAAAGCCCAAGTAATAATCTTCTCAACAAGGGGGATTATTAGTGCTGCTGAGACATTGCTTCTGCAGGCAGATAGAAGTGGAATTAAGACTGTGGCTCCACACAGCACGCTTATTTGTTTAAGAAATGTATATGCCACTTATTTCATTTTTATACCGCCCAATAGCTGAAGCTCTCTGGGCAGTTGACAAAATTAAAGCCACAAAAATACAACAGAAAATACAATATAAAATAGAATCGATTAAAACTACAGAATAAAAATACAACCAGAGTAAAACCTAGCAGCAGTGCAGGTATTTAAAATGCAATAGCAGATTTAAGACGGCACAGCTAAAAAAACCTGGAATGCTAAAATTCTAAAAATGCCTGGGAAAACTAAAGTCTTCACCTAGTGTTGGAACGCAGGTGCCAGGCATACCTCTCTAGGGAGTTCATTCCACAACCTACCAAGACAATTTATGAATATCAAATCAAATCACATCTTATTGTTTACAGCCAATGACCATTAACAGTGTAAGACACAAAACACAATACATATGAGACCAGAAAAATTAACCCAAAGAAATAGAATTCCAAAAATACAAATCACCAAAATTAAAAACTGCTAAGGGGATTTCTTTAAGTTAGGGATGTACGAAGCACCTACCTGGCTCCACGCCGAGCAATCCATGGTGGGGAGAGGTGCTCCGTCCCTCACCCCGGAATCCTCGATGGGGGGGGAGGCGATCCGGTCCTCCCCCTGGAATCCTGCCCGGCCGGCTCCACTCCACAGCCAAGCTGTGGAGCCGCCAGCCAGCTCCGGCCGCCCGCAGCCAGACATCCGGCTGCTAGGCAGCCCTGTAGGGACGCAAATGGCAGCTGTCTTAACCGCCGCCATTTGTGTCCCTGTATTGAGCCGTGATAGGCTACGTAAATATTTACGTAGCCTATCACGGCGGGGGGAAAAAACCCAGCGTATGCAAATGGCGATAGCCACTGCCATTTGCTTATGCTGGGTTTTTTTCCCCTGCCGTGATAGGCTACGTAAATACTTACGGCGGGGGGGGGGGGGGGGAACCCAGCATACGCTGGGTTTTTTTCACCCTGCCATGATAGGCTACGTAAATACTTACGTAGCCTATCACGGCAGGGGGAAAAAGACCTAGTGTACGTAAATGGCGGTAGCCGCCGCCATTTGCATATGCTGGGTTCCCCCCCCCCCCGCCGTGATAAGCTACATAAATACTTACGTAGCCTATCAGAGCCTCTGCAGGGACGCAAATGGTGTCCCTGCATTAGCCATGATAGGCTACGTAAGTACGTAGCCTATCACGGCTATGAAGACAAGAAAGCGAATGGCGGCCGCAGGACGGCCGCCATTCGCAAAGCAGCGCAGACGGGAGCAGGTAAGTGCTCCATTTTGCATGCCTTTTGTGGGTTGGGAGCAGCAGGGACTTCGTCCCGCACGCCTTTTGTGGGTTGGGGGGGCAGGGGCTTCGTTCCGTGATGGATTTCGGGGGGCCAAATGCACTGGCATTCGGCCTCAACGAGATCCGTCGTGGAATTCTCAGACATCCCTACTTTAAGTAAAGAAATCCCCTTAGCAGTTCACACTATTGTAGTGCAAAGAAACAGGTCTTATCTTACTTGCTGCCAATGCATATAAAGCTACCCTATGAGCAACAAATATTTCTACATCAGCCAGCAACTAGCTAATTTCAAAGCTTACAAAGCTTTGAAATTAATTTCAATGCCAGTAGTCCATAGTAGCAGGAGCCACTTAAAATAATACCAAATGGGGAGTTTCACTGATTGAAGACTACAATCTTAAGCATCCATTCCAGTACTTAATTCTGAATAAAACATGTATGCTCTTGCCCCCGACATTGCAGGATTGTTATCGGGAATATACTACTATGTTAGGGGATTGTGGGACCACAGTTGTAATTTCGCTTCCCACTGATTGAGGAAAAGCTATGCCCAGAGCCCTAGTATGAGAATGGTCATAGCTACCTTCTTGGGAAGAGTATTCCTTGGGCTTTGTATCTGCTTGTTCTGATCTGTTTATAAATTTTGCTTTCTTAACTGAGCTGCAACTGATCTCTTTCAGCAAGGGCTATAGCCAAATACCAGATATGCATATTCGGAAGTTCCACTGAGTTCCATTTGAGTTACACCCAGAAAAGCATGCAAAGGAAGGCAGTCTTATTGTGTCAATCTGAAGAAAATTTTGGTTGATAAACCAACTTAGACCTTTCAAAGATAATAATTAAAACATTTTAATAGCACAGACTTTTATTTTTTTATTTATTACATTTATATCTTGCCTTTTTTCCTCTTGCAAGGAACCCAAGATGGGTTTTAAAGGATATATTGATTGATTTACACTTTTTTTTAAGTAGTTCTGCAGTTGCCTCTAAGGAAAAGTAGTATTAAGGAATGTCATGAGGAGAAGGCCACACAGAGGATAGAAAGCCAACAACAACTTTAATAAAGCTTATTGGGAACAGGTCTTGAAACTCACACGGCAGGCAAGGTTGAACAGAATCTGAAAGCACAGTGCCTGAGAACTGACTCAGGTCCTTCCTGGTATAGCAAACCAGGAGGGCCGATGTGCTACAAGCATTTTATATGCAAAAGCTAAAGGTTTCATACCACCTTTGGGGGGTTGCCTCGCTTTTTTGTGGAAAAGGACAATCTCCTATGCCAATATTGTGGGCTTTTCTACACAAGGCTGTTAATCTGCTGTATCGACTTTCGGTTTCGTAGCAGAATTGAGATCTGAGCAGTACACTAAGAGCTTTTCCTTTTCTGCTACATAACTTCTAGATTTTCTACATGAGGCATTTATTGTGCGCTCATCGTACCCTACTCACGGTTGTTCACAGGTTCTTTAGATGACGTTGTGACCCTACAGTTTCACTTTTGTGTCTAAAGAGCACTTTCAGTGGGGTTTTTTAAAGCAAGGAAAATGCGGTGTTATTTCTGAAAGTGAAAGTAAACACTTTTTCCACTTGTGTATTTGCACTTTTCTGCTATACCACCTAGGGGTTATGTAGCAGAAAGCAGGAAAGGAAATGATCATTCTGTAGTGCTTGAATCTCAGTTCTGTGATGCAACCAGAAGTAGATACAGCAGATTGACAGCCTCGTGTAGAAAAGCTTTAGGTGGCACTGTAGCATAGTGGAAAAGCACAAATGCACAAGTGGAAACAGCATTTTCTTTCACTTTTAGAAATAATACCACATTTTCCTTGGTCTAATAATACTGACCAAAAGTGCTATTTAAAAATAGAAGCAAAACTGGAGGGTCACAACACCATCTAAAGAACCTGTAAAAAACTATGAGTAGGGAATGACGGGCACACAATAAATGTGTCATGTAGAAAATCTCTATATCTTGGCACAAAGTTCTGACCCCAATATGGTTCCATTCTGCTGTGGAGAAAAGCATGGATGGACCTTTCAGGTTAAGCAATTTAAAGAGTTCAAACGTACTGAGCAAAAGCCCGTCACAGGTACAGTTTCACTTCCTATCAACAATTTTCACTAGAGTTTGGGAGGGTGGGGCTGGGTTTTATTGGCCCAGGCAATCCACAGCTGTGTGTTTCAATATCCCTTGAAAGTCTGTGAACCAGGAATTCCACTGAAATTGCCTACCAGAGCTATGATAAGAATGATAGAAGAAACATCAGCAAAAGCAAAACTCCAGTCTCCAAGCTTAATAGATCTCTTCTCCCACTCTTGGAAATTGGTTCCTGCAGAGCAATTCAAGAGCAGCACATCAAAGAAATTATGTTAAAACTGATTAAAAACACCTTGACAGTGTCCTTTGGATGTAATTAAAAACCTATTTGCAGGCATGCCAAATGTTTACTAATTACACAAGCACTTTGTTCTGTACTGCTAATGAAAAGAAATTGACGTACTTTTCAGCAAATTTCAGTTTTTAAGAAATAATAATTACTCAATAGAAAATGAGTTACTAAATTATGCCATTCTTTACCAGCTTTTGTAGCTTGATTTCCATTTTCTGCTAGCATTCTGCAGTAGGCCAAATTCATGTAATCATTAGGGAATATTTCTTTTATTATGAATGAAAAATAAACATTTGTTTGGGAGAAAAAACTGAATCAGAATATCCTGATGTAGCAGGAGGTACTGTTAACTTCCACTACCCTAAATTCAATTAAAATTTTAGGATTATATATTTATTTTACTTTCATTCCTCCCTTTAGCAAAAACACAGGAAGAGTGACAATTAGGGTTGCCATATTTTTTCATGGCAGAGGCTCTGTGACTTTAACAATTACATGACAAGCATAAATCATGCTGGGAAAATCATGAACTCTGGATTATTTTGTAGCTTTTAAATCAGTGATAGGGAACATGTAGCCCTCCAGATGTTGTTGGGTCTACAACCCCCATCATCCCTCACTTTTGGCTATATTTCTGAGGGCTGATGGGAGTTGAAGTCCACCAACATCTGGAGGGCCACATGTTCCCCACCCATCTGCTTGGGGAACCTTTTCCCTCCACGTCTCTGGCTGTATTCTCCAGGCTGCTCTCAGTCCAGTAGAGCTGGCTCAGAAACTAGCACCTTTACCAAAACATGTGGGAGCACAGTGTGTGTAACACAGAAGCATTAATCTAGGTAGCAGAGTGCCCTCATAATGTATGCAGGAGGGAGCAACAGAGACAAGATCAGGCATTTTCCAGAAAAGGAATTATTAATGCGAAAGCAAAATGAAGGACAATTTGTGGGCTAACTACTGATGGCTATCCTAGAGAAGAGAGGTGTATAGAGGGAATGAAATGTGAGACAATGGTGAGCCAAAGGAGGCTGCACAGCAGTGCTTCATTATTCAAGGGGAAATAGGAGGGTGAGTAATTTGAAAACCTGGCAAAACAGAGAGAGAAATAGGGAAGGAACAAGTTATACTTTTTCCTTCCTTATGGTCTCTCTGAAAATACATCAAAGCGAGGAGGAGAACAAGGCTTTTTAACATCAGGCTGAATCCAAAAAGAAGATAAGAAGAGCAAGCATTGCTTGGCCATGACAAGGCTTTGCTGGGCAAGGATCGCTGGGACGGTTTTTTTAGAGCAAGGAAAATGCAGTATTTAATTGTAAAAGTGAAAGAAAACACCTTTTCACTTGTGTATTTGCACTATTCTGCTATAGCGCAGTGCCACCTGAGATTACGTAGCAGAAAAGGAAACATTCTTCGTGTAGTGCTCAGAGCTCAATTCTGTGATAAAATGTAAAGTAGGTATAGCAGATGCAGGCAATTAACAGCCTCATGTAGAAAAGCTCCCAATCTGGCCCTCTGGAGTCCCTAAAGTGGCCACACACCCTTCCCTTGGCCTTGACTCCTTTTTCCTGACTGCCAATCCTTTTGTGGTTGCCCACCTTTTGCAGAGTTCTTTTTTCCCCATTCTAAAAGGTTGAAATGCCTCTCTAAGGCTTAGTTACTAGTAGAAAGAATTTCAAGCTAAAATATGCTCGCATTTTTGTCCCTGCACCTTTGGCCTTCAGCCCCCCCCCCCACCACCACCACCACTTGAATGAGGGCCCCAAGAGCATCTTCAGAATTGAATTCACCTTCTCTCGGGCTGAAAGAGGGCTGACACCCCTGCCCAAACTGGCACCCTCCAAGTGGTCAACCTGCATGGCACCGGCATGGTTATTTTGCACACAAACCAGCATGTCCATAAGGGAAGGAGAGTGAAACATCCTCATAGTCACATGGAGCCCCTGATATATGGATTTTTTCCTTTCTTTCAGCAGCACCAGCAGCTCTGTTGTTGAATTATGCCATAGAGCTCACACAAGGCCAGTCAGCGAGGCTTTGATAACTTCCCAGCATACAAAACGTCAGGAGCTGGAGTTTTCTCTGGTATAGAGATAAAGCAATGGGTAAAATGGCACCTCCTAAATCTCTGCATGTCCGGCAGCTGTTAAAGGCATAAGAATGGAGCTAGCAAGCAACCTTAAGGGGGTTTCCAGATGAGAGCTCTTTTCCCATTGAGACAATACTACAGACAACTAGCGATGAATGAGCCCTAGCTGTCGACAGCAAAATCCTCCTGCCCGCAGCCTGGAAAGTGGCAGAGCTATCTTTGCAGCCTGAAAGAGGCAGAGCTATCTTTGCAGGTTGCATTACCATGGGTGAACATTTAAATAAAATTAATTGTGGGAGGCAGCTTGTCCAGCACAGTGAGAGGTGGGGGCATGGCTTCCAAAAAGATAAGTCAGAGGGGGGAAATGGTTGGTAGTGTCATGTGATGCCCAGTCCAATAGTTGCCTGTGACAGTAACAGTGCAATCCTAGGCATGTCTACTCAGAAGGAAGTCCCACTGAGTTCAATGGGCCTTACTCTCAGGATTGCAGCTTTACAAAGCCATCTCCCTCACACTGGAGGAAGCTACAGCTGGCAATTACTGTTTTTCAGGAATTTGTTTTAGAAAGCCCTCACTAATAGTCTTCAGATGTTCCCTGACAATGGCAGTGTTTGCTGGGGTGGCATCATCCCCTGACGTATTTAGCGATAGCCCTGGGGTCCTCTTGGCAGAGCCTTAAGTGCGATACACTTGAAACTGAAAGTTGAATACCTAGGCTGGGATGAGGTCTCTTTTCACATAATGCAGGATATTCATGGTGAGGAACTGGTTTTTCAGATTAAGAGAACCAACAAAAATAAATACTTTAATTCCAGATGAGAACGTTAAAAAGAAGAATTTCTATACGATATAATAAAAACATAATCAAACTGATGTAGATAGATTTGACACGAAAAGAACTTTCCATATTCATCACTCATATCTGACAGTGTGTTTCATTTGTTGTATATTTGAATTTCCATCCTTTGGGAAATAACCTCAGTCAGTGCGCCCCAATCTAATGAGAGTGACCCCTGTGCTGTGAAGCACACTTCCGCCTCTGGATCTGCTCCACCAGAAACATGAGACAGGGCTTTGGAGCCGGCGGTGGCAGGGGGAGAAACAAGTCCATCTAGCATTCAGATGTTGTGCGCAATGCTTTCGGTCCCCCTAACACATGATCAGTACTGTCAGCTCTGACAGTGCTGATCATATCAGGTCTGAGAAAAGTCTATTAGGTTGGATCCAGGATCTGCCTCCCTCAAGACGATGGGCTCCGCTTGCCAAAGATCCTTCTGCCTGATTTGAGGGGATCCCCCTTCCCCCCACACCTCCGCTCACCCCATTCAGCAGGGCCTCCTGACTCACCGTGTAGCATTTTCCAGGGGGCTGGAGGGCTACCATGAGAAGGAGGGGGCATGATTGAGCCAGTTTAACCTGGGTCCAAACCTAGAACAGGGGTGGGGAACTTGTGGCCCTCCAGATGTTGTTGGACTACAATTCCCATAATCCCTGACCACTAGTTGAGCTGGCTGTGGCTGATGGGAGCTGGCGTTCAACAACACAGGATCCCCACCCCTGAACTAGGGCTTGCATGCATGAGCTTTTGGCTGAATGTAGTGACTCAAAATCCTGAAAGCAAGACTATATAAATGAGCCAAAAATGAGTGCTCATTTCATAAGTTCCAGATACGCCATATATGTCTGAATAGCCTTGTTTGGGAGCATACAGTACCAAGCTTATCCAGGTCCCTTCTTTGCTTTTGGTGGCTATTACCTTAATGGTTTGGCTGTCATCCAATTAAAGAAATCTTAGGATGCAAGCTCACTCCTCGTGCTGCTCAGAAGTTCCTGAACTCGGGGACTTCTGAGATACCTATGCCCTGCCAGGCTGAAGCCAGCAAGGTGGGGGGAACAGCAGAGGCGATCTTTGCCTCCCTGCCATCCGTTCTTTGATTTTTCACTAGATGGGTTTTTCAACCTGTCTAGCAAGGCACTTCAAAAGGGGAGGGAAGGAGGCTGGAGGAGGCTCCAGCTAAATCGTATCCTGGCCTCTCGAGTCTCCTCCCCTTCCTACCTACTGGGATGCCCCCTTTTCCCCCCTCCAAGTTCGGGTTTCTGACCTCAGAGAGGCAGCCGGCATGGTTCCTCCACACTGGCTGTGAGGGGGAGGGGGCCAGATCTCCAACTTCCCCTTCCGAGGTCGGAAGGGGAATCCAAATTATCTTATGGTCCCTGGGACACTCGCCCAGGAACCATAGGATTGCTCTCTCCCCCAGTTAATCATATGGGTTATAGCTGATTAATGAATGGATGAGATTTGCATATGAATAAAAACAATAGCTCTGAAGCAAAAACAACAACCACCCAGCATTTCTCTGTTTTCAGAGGATGGATGAATATGTCAAAACAAGCATCATCCTGGAAGAGGCACCCCTTCTTGTTTGGTGGTGAAGGTGAATGGTAGAGAATGCCTCTTATTAGATGATTCTGTACATCAGCCTTCCTCAACCTGGGACCCTCCAGATGTGTTGGATTACAACTCTCTTCAGCCTCAGGATGATGGGAGTTGCAGTCCAACACATCTGGAGGGCACCAGGTTGAGGAAGGCTAATATATGAACTTGTGTTCAAGAGGGTAGATTGAATCCAGGCTTAGTCATAAATAGTAGACCCACTGAAATCAATGGGACTTAGGCTAGTCATGACTAACCCAAGGCCTGCTGACTTCAGTGTGTTGTATCTAATGGTGTCCTTCTGCCTGTGCAACAGACACCACTGGCAGACTGAATTCTCATTCCCCCTTGCAGCCCTCTGCAAACCTGCTTTGGAGGGTTCAGGGATGCTGGAGGTGCATGGGGAGCTGCAGAAGGGAGGAGGGGAAGGGAAACTCCAATCACACAAGGGAAGTCTGCTTGTGTAACACTGGATGCAGCCGAGTGGGACTACTCTTAAGTATGACTAAGTCTAGGGACTTCTCCACACGGAGCTTTTATCCTGCTATTGAGATTGGTTACTCACAGAAGTTTGCGGGTCTATCAGATGTCATTGTCAACCTCCAGGGCATCTCCCGCACTAAATGACCTTTATTCCTTTTTTAAAGAGATCAGAGAGAAGGAGCTATCAAATTACAATGCTTGAGTTCCCTCATGAAATGAGGAAAACCTGCAATAAGAGGAGCTAGACCGCAGTGCCATCTAGCAGCTGTATAATGAAACATATTGAAGATTCAGATAAGGGGGGAAGGGGGGAAGGAAGTGCATGTAAAGTTAGTCCTTCGTGATACTGTATTTAAAACGGAATCAGAAAGCCCCATTTTAAATGCAGGATTTTAGGCTGGTGTAGGGATGCTCTATAGTCAATAAAAGGGTGGGAAAAGCAGTACTGGGGTACAATCTCAAAAATGACAGAATGATCTCAGTACGAATCCAAGGCAAACCATTCAACATCACAGTAATTCAAGTCTATGCCCCAACCACTGAGACCGAAGAAGCTGAGGTTGATCAGTTCTATGAAGACCTCCAACACCTTCTAGAACTAACACCAAAACAAGATGTCCTCTTCATCATAGGGGATTGGAATGCTAAAGTAGGAAGTCAAGAAATAACCGGGATAACAGGCGAGCATGGCCTTGGTGTATAAAATGAAGCAGGACAAAGGCTAATAGAGTTTTGCCAAGAGAATACGCTGATCAGAGCAAACACTCTTTTCCAACAGCACAAGAGGCGACTCTACACATGGAAATCACCAGATGGTCAATATCGAAATCAGATTGATTATGTACTTTGCAGCCAAAGTTGGAGAAGCTCTATGCAGTCAGTAAAAACAAGACCTGGGGCTGACTGTGGCTCAGATCATGAGCTTCTTATCGCAAAATTTCGGCTTAAATTGAAGAACGTAGGGAAAACCACTAAACCGTTCAGGTATGACCTCAATCATATCCCTTATGAATACACAGTGGAGGTGAGGAATAGATTTAAGGGATTAGACCTGATAGACAGAGTGCCTGAGGAACTATGGATGGAGGTCCGTAACATTGTTCAGGAGGCAGCAACTCAATCCATCCCAAAGAAAAAGAATGCCAGAAAGCAAAGTGGCTGTCTGATGAGGCTTTACAAGTAGCTGAGGAAAGAAGGGAAGCGAAAAGCAAGGGAGAAAGGGGAAGATATATCCAACTGAATACAGAGTTCCAGAGAATAGCAAGGAGAGACAAGAAGGCCTTCTTAAACGAACAGTGCAAAGAAATCGAGGAAAACAACAGAATGGGAAAGACTAGAGATCTTTTCAAGAAAATCAGAGATATCAAGGGAACGTTTTGTGCAAAGATGGGCATGATAAAGGACAAAGAAGGCAGGGACTTAACGGAAGCAGATGAGATTAAGAAGAGATGGAAAGAATACACAGAAGAACTATACAGGAAAGATCTGAATGTCCCTGATAGCCATGATAGTGCGGTCACTGAACTTGAGCCGGACATCCTAGAGAGTGAAGTCGAGTGGGCCTTAGGAAGCATTACTAACAACAAAGCTAGCGGAGATGACAGTATTCCAGCTGAGCTATTTAAAATCCTAAAAGATGATGCTGTTAAAGTGCTGCACTCAATATGCCAACAAATTTGGAACACTCAACAGTGGCCACAAGACTGGAAAAGGTCAGTTTACATTCCAATTCCAAAGAAGGGCAATGCCAAAGAGTGTTCAAACTACCATACAAGTGCACTCATTTCACATGCCAGCAAGCTCATGCTCAAAATCCTACAAGCTAGGCTTCAGCAGCATGTGAACCGAGAACTACCGGAAGTACAAGCTGGGTTTCAAAGTGGCAGAAGAACTAGAGATCAAATCGCCAACATTCGCTGGATCATGGAGAAAGCAAGAGAATTCCAGAAAAACGTCTACTTCTGCTTCATTGACTACGCTAAAGCCTTTGATTGTGTGGATCACAACAAACTGTGGCAAATTCTGAAAGAGATGGGAGTACCAGACCACCTTACCTGTTTCCTGAGAAACCTGTACAAGGGTCAAGAAGCAACAGTAAGAACCGGATTTCAAACAACCGATTGGTTCAAAATTGGGAGAGGAGTACTACAAGGCTGCATATTGTCGCCCTGCTTATTTAATTTATATGCAGAGTACATCATGAGAAACGCCGGGTTGGATGAATCACAGGTCGGAATTAAGATTGCCGGGAGAATTATCAACAACCTCAGTGTCAGGGTGGAAACTGAGCCCATAGAGCCCCAGAGCAGTTCTCATTCTGAGGGGGAACAGCAATCCGTGGGAGAGGAGTGCGCTCATCTCTCACAGGCACAGCAGCTGGCAGAGATTCTTCCTGCCAGCATTCCTGGGATAGATAGTGACCCTGGCAACGAGAGAGCGCTGGAGGGGGGCTTGCTGGACGCTCAGCGCAGATGCAAGGAGCGGCAACAGATGGAGGGCGCCGAAAGGAGGCTCTCCGCTCGCTTCGTGCGCAAACAACGGTCGCGTCCCGAGGACCCAACGGAAAGAGGGAGGATCTCTCCCTAGCCCATATGTTCAGGGTCTTCCCGTGGTTCCCCTTCAAACGGGGACCAACTGCCTTACCTGGAGCTTAGGCTACTCTGCTATCTTTCCCCAGTGCTGTTCCTTGCTTAGTCGCTAGTGATTAGTATCTGTAAGAGTCATAAAGGAATAAAGTCTTGGAAAGAATCCTCGTCATCTGTGTCCTGAGTTGGCTACTGGAGGGGACTGCAAGAGGCAGCTAGGGCGCTCCTGACACTCAGATATGCAGAAGATACCACCCTAATGGCAGAAAGCAAAGATGATCTAAACAGCCTCTTGTTGAGGGTGAAAGTGGAGAGTGCAAAAGCTGGTGCGAAAGTCAACATTAAAAAAACTAAGATCATGGCATCTGGCCCCATCACTTCCTGGCATATAGAAGGGGAAGAAATGGAAGCAGTGACAGATTTTACTTTCTTGGGCTCCAAGATCACCGCAGACGGTGACTGTAGCCATGAAATTAAAAGACGCTTGCTCCTTGGGAGGAAAGCTCTGGCAAACCTAGACAGCATAGTCAGAAGCAGAGACATCACCTTGCCGACAAAGGTCCGTCTAATCAAAGCTATGGTTTTCCCAGTAGTAACGTATGGCTGTGAGAGCTGGACTATAAGGAAGGCTGAGCAGCAAAGAATTGATGCTTTCGAACTGTGGTGCTGGAGAAGACTCTTACGAGTCCCCTGGACTGCAAGGAGGTCAAATCAGTCCATCCTAAAGGAAATCAACCCTGACTGCTCACTGGAAGGACAGATACTGAAGCTGAAGCTCAAATATTTTGGCCACCTAATGCGGAGAGAAAACTCCCTGGAAAAGACCCTGATGCTGGGAAAGATTGAAGGCAAAAGGAGAAGGGAACAGCAGAGGATGAGATGGCTAGATAGCATCACAGATGCAATGAACATGAACTTGAGCAGACTCCGGGAGAGAGCGCAGGACAGGAAGGCCTGGTGTGCTTTGGTCCATGGGGTCACGAAGAGCCGGACACGACTTAACGACTAAACAACAACAACAGAGATGCTCTGGATCTAACATATATATGTATGTATGTATGTATGTATATTTATGAAGGATAGAAAGAATAACAACAGAAAAAAAATACACACACACACACACACACGCTGTCCAATTAATCAGGGCACCTTTTATCAGTTAAAAAATTAAAATTGATTAATCTAACCAATTAATTAAAACTTTATAAGCCTGCTTAATGGGTCACAGAATGCCATGCCCCACAAATCTAGATGAATGTAGGTATTTTAGGGCCTAACTATATGTTACATGCAGACATGTGTAACCAACCCCTGAAGGGTGGTTCTTTTATTTCAGGAAAAGTTACTTTGGAAGGGCTGGTTTTGAGTGGAGAAATGGCAAGATTAAGAGGAGGGAGTACTTCACTCTTTCCCCTCTTGCCACTTCTCTGCTCCAGGTTGCCCCTGCCAGTTTTTGGCAAGCCTGCCAGCTGTTTGAGAACGCCACTCTGTTTTAACAGAACTGCATGTTTCAAGCCAATGTTTTGCTTTTGGCAGCTATCCTAGTCCATATGTTTCCCCCCTCATGGCTCACGGTGACTTCTGCTCCAAATCAAGATGCAAATTATTTTGTGTGTAAAATGGCTCCCGCCCTTGGGCTGCAAGAGCAGCAGAGACACATTTGCAACTACCATAAATAAGATGAAGTGCATACTGCAGGGCACATCTGCTTCCTTCTTCTGTGGCAAGGGGGGCTGCTTCTCCTGCTTCACTGGATTGGCGTGTACAGTGCTGAATTGTACATGGATCCATGAACCACCTGGAATTCATTTTTCATCATAGCTATGTGCATGTTTGGTACTTTGCCTTTGCCAGGGGGGTCATAGAGCCTTTTTGGGGAGAAGACTGAGCCAAAGTAGGAATTGAGCACCCCTGCCTTTTCTTTGTCATCTGTTATCATTTTGCCATCCTTATTTAATAGCTGAACCACCATTTCTTTCCTCTACCTTTTACTATGCACGTAGCTGAAGAAAGCCTTTTTGTTGCTTTTAGCATCCCTCACTAACCTCAGCTCGTTCTCAGCTTTATTTATTTATTTATTTATTTATTTCATTTCTATACCGCCCAATAGCCGAAGCTTTAGGCTTCCTGATGCCATCCCTGCAATTCTGTGCTACCTGCCTGTACTGTTCTGTTGTCTTCCGTTGTTTCTTTCCCTTTTCCCCCAAATAAACTTTTTGAATATATTTGGACATTTGACTGCATTGTTTTAAAAAGGGAATTCTCACCAAACTCTTCCCTACAGAAAGGACCATATGGTTACAAAACTACCATTTGTGTTCTTAGGATGTTTGCAAGAGTTTTGTTGAGTCCTGTGTTTCTGGGCTTTGGACAAAAAAATACAAGGCAACTTTCTTCTTATTTTTTCCCCAATGCTGGGCTGAAGGAAGGCATCCTTGGCAACAGGGCTCAGAAACTCCCCAAGAGTAGGGTGAGTCAGGAGGTTCATCCTGACTGGGGGAAACTTATTGCTGGAAAGCTTGGTGTGACTTACAGCAGAGTTGCTTTACATGGAGAAAGTGTGGCAACACAGCATTTTGTTCTGGAGGCAATAAACACAGGCTAGAGCCAGTTTAAAAGATGTTCAAATCAACTTCTTTTATTAGTGCTTTGATACACATCATCAAAAAAGGCTAACACTGTTTAACTACAAGCACCCCCTGAAGCTGGGTACATGAGTGTGAGCTAAGGCACAAGATATGGTTACTTGCTTCCTTCTTGGAGAGACCACATAGTGCTTGCTGTAGAGGCAAGAGGAAGAAGAAAGAGGAACGGGATGGAGCAGGACAAAAGAACTGATCAGACAACAATGGACATTCCCTATCACCCCCTAGTGTCTGGAAGCATGCGGAGTTGTTCCTATTATTCAACATTTATCAGTTATTCTTTTGGGGGGAACCCTTGGAAAGAAGAGGTCCACCAGTAGGGAAAGTAATTCCACCTCCCAGTTCCATAACTCGAGAAAATTCAGATAAGGTATTAAAATAATAGGATTGTGACATTATTGTGGAGACAGAAGAAGAAAAACTGATTTGTATCCATTCTGATCACTGCCAAATAGCTCGAATGAATATGGGAAATGGAGCCAGATAGCCTTATTATTGCATGAATGACTACATCTCACAGTTATTTCGAAGCAGCATCACTTTAGGGTCATAAAATGCACTGTTCACTCTTTCCAACATACAGTTTTTGTTCAGAATGTAATTACAGGTCACCCCCATGATAAAAGCTGCAACCTAGTTGGGAATGATTTGTAATACATCTTTGGATATGCCAAGCTGCTTTGGATTCTCTCACCTAGCTGTACCTGCTTCATAAGTAGGCAACTATCGAAATCTTCCCCCCATTATGCCTTTTGCCATAGGAATGCGGCTGCACTCTGATGAAAGACAGACTGCAATCCTAAGCATGCTTACTAGTGAGTATGTCCCACTGAATTCAGTGGGATTTACAGCTGAGTAAACATGCTATACATATTTACTCCAAAGTCTCATTGGGTTAAATGGGACTTTCTCCCATGTAAGTGTGCATAGGATTGCAGTCTTACACCACAATCCTATACATGTTTACTTGGAAGGAAGTCCAATTGAACTAATTGGGACTTACTTCCCAGTAGAAATGCATAGGATTGCACTGTTAAGAGACTTATCTATCCATGGCTATTATTTCAAACCAATACACTTTGGTTTGTTAGTGTGTGGAAACCTGCCCATTTAAGATAATGTGATGAAGAGGCTGATGCCTGCAAGACTGATACCTTATGTCATCTGATGTGACCAGCCCCAGGCAGGGATCCATGCCAAACACTGTCTGGCAGAACAAGGGTATCCTGAAACATCTATTAATGAAGTATTAGCCCTCTTGGGGAGAAGTCATAGGGATTTATGTTTCGAGGCAGAAGCGCTGCCAGCAGAGAGGCATGAACGACAGAAGGTCTGAATGGGACTTAACTTTGGAGAGTTTCAAAAGTCGGGAGAAATATGCCTCTTTGCCTCTGAGCACTAATGAAACTAAACCAGAAGCAGAAAGAATGTGCAGCCTCTGGAGAGTGAGAGAGGGCAGAAAGTGACCCCCATGTAGTTCTTCCGTGGGTAGGCTTGGCTTTCAAGAAACTGACTGGGGAAGCTGATGGACCATTGGATGACAATGTCATGGGCCCGATCTTTCAAGCACACACTCTGGCATTCTGACACAGGACATGCCAAATCAGTGAGACTCTTTTATTGCCGCAAATCCCATGGTAAAAGTTTAATGGTTGCACTCTTCAGAAATCATATAGCTGGTGACAATTAGCTATAGGCTCCATAAGTCCAAAGCTAATAACTATAACCATGTCAGAGATACAGACCACTTGGTTTCCCCATTGTAACCTCTATGGCTCAGAATACAGGGCAAGGGGCTTGAATGATTCCTGGCATAATCCATCCCAGGCAATCCAAGACAAGGGTCCTAGAAAAATACTTAAACAAATCCACACGTGCAGAGGTTTAGTCCAGCCTTAAAATCTTCGTTGGAACCTATGCGCTACACTGGTTAAGGCCTTTCAAATCTAAAAGTCAAGACAGGGTCAAGAGTAAATCCAGAGTAATCCCACACAGAGGGAGATTTCAATGACCATAGCTTCCACTTCGGTTTCTCCACTGTACATGGGTCCAAATCCATAGCAAGCAAAAATTCAAAATCTATGAAAAGTATACCAGCACTTTTCATGGCAAGTGCTTAACAATACGAAGTTCAAAGAGACAAGAGTCCAAATTGGATGAAGAGTCCAAGTGAAGAGTGCCTCAAGAGGTTCAGACGGTAGTAAGTCCACACAGAGAAGATTTGGGCAGTGAAGATGAGAATGTCCCTAGCAAAGGCTCCCAGCCTGAACATCTGCTTAAAAGCAAAGGTGTGGCTCCAACAGCCCTCCTCCTGAAACAACTACCTGAGTAGGAATTTTAGCCCACCAGTGAGGCCCCTGCCCAAACAGGGCATCTCCGCTCTGCTCTTCAAGGGTGACAGCTCAACTGGTGTGACACCTCCAAACCCCTCACCCCCTTCTGTTAGGTTCTCCCTGAGAAGCTGCTAGCCTCTTTCCCCTCCAAGGCCAAAGCTAGCAGCTGGAAAAGTTGTAGCCTGCTTTTCTCTGAGAACATCGACAGAGATAAGCTCACTTTGACTCTGGCATTCCACGGGCTGAATAGGCCCAAATCCTTCTGGACCACTTCTGATCAGATTCTTGCAATAAACTATAAGGCCCACTGAAGCGCTGGAGCTGGGCCATGACATCGAATTATTTGCATCGGTCTTCACTGGAGAAGATGTAGGGCAGATACCCATGCCAGAACTGATATTTCAGGAAGGGATTTGAGGAGCTGAGGCAAATAGCAGTGACGAGAGATGAAGGTCTAGTCCTTATTGACAAATTAGAAACAAACAAATCAGTGGGTCCAAATGGCATCCATCCAAGTGTTCTGAAAGAACTCTAATGTGAAATGGCTGGTCTTCAAACAAAAATATGGAATATGTCCCTAAGATTGGCCTCTGTGCCAGAGGACTGGAGAGTCGCCAGTGTAACACCAATTATTAAAAACAGATCTAGGGAGGATCTGAGAAACTACAGGCTGGTTAGCTTAACATCTCTTCTGAGCAATTTGGTGGGAAACTTTATTAAATATAACATTATCAAGCAAATAGGACAAGCATATAGGACAAATTCGGCTGGGAAAAAATCAAGATAGCTTCTGCAAAAGTAAGTCCTGTCTCACTATCCTTTTAGAGTTCTTTGAAAGTATCAATAAATATAGGGACAGAGGTGATCTGGTAGACACTGTTTACTTGGACTTTGAGAAGGCTTTTGATACCACAGACACTTAAGCAAACTTAGCAGTCATGAAATAAGAGGAGACGTCTTCTTATAGATCAGTAGCTGTTTAAAGAACAGAAAACAAACAGTAGGAATAAATGGTCAGTTCTCACCATGGAGGGATGTAAACAGTGGGGATCTGTACTGGGATCAGTGTGTTTTAACTTGTTCATGAAAGATCTGGCGTTAGGACTGAGCAGTGAAGTGGCCAAGTTTGCTGATGACCCTAAATTATTTAGAGGGGTTAAAATCTAAACCCCTCTAAATAAAATCTAAAATCTATGTTTGTTAAACATAGAATGAAAAGAGCCCCCCTCATAGGGGCTGGAGCAACTCCCCTATGAGGAAAGGTTAAAATGGCTGGGACTGTTTAGCTCAGAAAAAAGGTAAATATGGGGAGACATTATAGAGATGTACAAAATCAAGCTTGCAAAAGTGCATAATACTGGAACCTGGGGTCATCCCATAAAGCTGAAAGGTGGGATATGGAGAACAGATAAAATAAAGTACTTCTTCACCCAGTGCATAGTTACACTGTGGAATTTGCTACCACAGGATGTAGTGATGGCCACCAATTTGGACGGCTTTAAAAGGACAATAGACAAATTCATGGAGGATCAGGCTCTCAATGGGTACTAGTCATGATGGCCACCTCCTGTCAGGGGTGCCTCTGAGCATAGGCAGTGGCACAGTAGCTCAGATTCTGAAGAGGAACTGCAAAACGTGTGGGAGGAACTTTCCCAGACTCTTCCAGACAGGGAGAGACAGACTCCTCAGGTTTCAATAGTCCAGCTGGACAGAGTGCCTCTCTTCACACACCCCTGTGAGAGATAGCAAACAGGTAGAGGTGGGGCTTGGAGAGCCTGAATTCTTAGACACCAGGTGCAGATGCAGAGCCAAGAGAGAGATGGCGGGACGGAGCTTAGGCAATCTGCCTGACTAGCCCAGCAAGAACAGCTACATGTCAAGACCTCACAAGATAAGGGAGATCCCCACCCCACCCCTTAAGTTAGGAAAGCATGCCCGCCTTTTCTCAAACAATGGGCAACTTGCAACCTTCATAGCTACCCTTTGAACTCCCTGAAGGCACTTCCTTTGTAAACTGTGAGTTACTGACAATTTGCATCTGTATGACCCATTGAAGTAAAAGAATTAAAGGGCCGTGGATAGAAGCCTCTTGTCTGTGTTTTGATTTGGCTATTTGAAGTTCAGCAGGGACAAAAGGGAACCTTGACACCTCCAGTTTCAAGGCAGCATGACTCTGTATACCGGTTGCTGGGGTCATGAGCTGGAGGGTGTTATTTCCCTCCTGTCCTTCCTGGGGCCTTTCCATGGGCGTCTCGTTAGCCACGGAGAAAAAATAATGCTGGACTAGATGGGCCTTGTTCTCTTTTCCACCCAGAGAGGCCTTTGGCCTGATCCAGCATGGCTCTTTTCATGTTCTTCTGAGAACAAAAGGCTACTGAATGCCACCATCTCCTCTGCTTTTGACTGGAGTGAAAGGGAAGCCTTTCTTGCTGCATTAGTTAACAATCTGAATGGCAGGCAGCTGATAGATAGTGGTGGCATTCCGAAGTCTAAAGATTATCACATTTCTATTTCAATCATTTTTCTTTTCCTGAATGGTTTGAAGGAACCAGGGTCATCATTTGTTATTTCTCTGCGTGAGGTCCAACAATCTAATTAAGTGTGCCAAGTTAGTCACATTCTTTATCCTTAGAGAAGAAGATCCAGCCAGATGGCTCTCCAACTTGAAAATCATAACAAAATCTGTTGTCTTTTGGCTTTCATTGTCTGTCTGATAAAGAAACAAACTCTGCTTTCAAACATTACTAAAATAACTGAGGCTGACACCCTATGCACACTTACATGGGAGTAAATCCCATTGAATTAAGTGCAGCCCATGAATGCAGCCCAATCCCATACACAATTACTCAGAAATGAGGAAATGTGCATAGGATTAGGCTGCCTGGTTAGTATCAATTCACTTGGGTTTCAATCCTTTACACATTTACTTGGGAACAAACTTCTTGGAATTCACTAGAACAAACTTCTGAATAAAGAGGCACAGGAATATGCTGTCATTCTGTGATTCACAAGGGTCTGGTAAGACTCCGGTTAATCAGTGTGTTAGCGAGAAAGGAGTGGAATTTTCAAGTCCAAAACAGTCCTTCAAATTCCCATTTATATCTATGGCTGCAGTGTTTCTTTTACAGAACACCTAACTGCCACTACTTGACACACTTGCTGTGAATATTCTCTGTAACATGTGGTTCATGGTTTGTTTCACAAAGCCCAGTGAAATGTTCATTTTGTACAACCCTCTTTGGGCCTATCTACATATCAAACTTGGTTTGAGGCCAGTTTAATGGTCATGGCTTTCTAAAAAAAAAAAAAATGTTGGGAACTGTTGTTTGGTGATGGTGCCCAAAATTCTTGGCTAGAATGGTGATGGTGTCCACCTCACAAAACGACAGTTCCCAGGGTTCACTGGTAATAAAGTATGACTACTGAACTGGATTAACAGCACAAGTCTGTAGTATAGATGCATACAGAGTTTCCATTACTGGACAAAACTGTTTGGCTCAGAATTTTCAATATACACATCAGAGTGAAATAGCGATGTTTAAGTACCATCATGACAAATAAAGAAACCCAAATGTTTGAACAGTAAACTATTAAGATGTGAGTTCTGGATATTATACTCAGTTTAGCTCCACTGTTCCCTCTATCTAAAAACCCAGACTTCCACAATCTGACAAAATTTGATATCTTCAAACATTGGATTCCACCACAGGCACACATCTCTGCTTGGCAAATGGTTGCATGGAGGCTTTCTCCTGGCCACCAGTAAATGAAGTTCACTAATTAAAACTGTTCAGAGACGCCTTTCATCCATACTGGATACGCAGGTTGGCTAATACAAGCCAGCAGCTGTGTCTGCACAAGAGACAGCCAGCAGCAAAGCCCTTCCACAAAGCAAGCGCCAGGCCAGAGAGAAAAACCCTCTCCTGCAACCTCAGCTAATTCCCCCGTACAGGCTGCCACTCACAATGCAGAAGAGAAAGGGGTCTGGTTTGTTCAGCAGCATCAGGATGGATTAGAAGATGTGCTGTCATGAGGCTGGTGCAGCAGGCTGCGTGGTGGAACTTTAATGCGCATTACAGCTGGTGGCATAGATATGGCCAGAGCCACCTCTATCTGTGTACCATCCTCCAGCATGGGAAGCTTCATAGTATATATGCATATAAAAAAAGCTTTATCCCAAAGCATATTCCATTTACTTCAGTGGGTGGTGGTAAAGCACTTAGCTATATCTCTGCACATTTCAGGATGGAGGGAGCAGAGGAAGTTCCTGGTAATATTAGTGTCAGCTGTGCTTCATCAGACCACTTTATCATGAGAAGGTTTCCACCCTTAAAGGTGGCCTAGAAATGATTTTTATATAGATAGACCCAGCAATCATGAATGCAAAGTGAGCCCCTTCCTTTGTCAGTGCGAGCTCTGCGTCCTTGGGTAAAATGTCTGCACCAGACCAGTTTTGTGGGATTAGTGATTTGTGCAATCAAGACTGGATCCATAGCACATTTTGTCCTGACTTTTTGCACTCTGCTTGTGGACTTTTAAAGCTGGGAACTCACAATTTAGATTCCAGAAGACTACTGGGTAGTGTGCAAGGGCAGATCCTGACAGACTGTCAGGAGCGCCATAGCGGCCTCTATCAGTACACTCCAATAGCCAACTCAAGACACAGACAAAAGGATTCTTTTCAAGGCTTTAATCCTTTTATAACTTAATGACTCTTGCAGATGCTAATCACCAGCGACTAAGCAATGAACAGCAGAGTTGCCTATGCTCCGGGTAAGCAGTTGGTCCCCGTTTGAAGGAGAATCACTTGAAGACCCTGAACTTATGGGCTAGGGAGAGATCCTCCCCCTTTCCCTTGGGTCCATGGGACACGGCCGTTGCTTGCGCGCCAAACGGGCGCTACACCTCCTTTCCACGCCCTCCATCGCTTGTCGCTCCCTGCATCTGCATCGAGCGTCTAGCAAGCCCCCCTCCCGCACTCTCTCACTGCCCGGGTCACTATCTATCTCAGGAATGCCGGCAGGAGGAATCTCTGCCAGCTGCTGTGCCTGTGAGGGATGAGCAGACTCCTCTCCCACGGATTGCTGATCCTCCTCAGAATCAGAATTGCACTGGGGTTCTGTCAGCTCAGTTTCCACCCTGACACTAACCAGCATTCTACTGTGGCCTGCCAGGTGCTTCTAGGCAGCCCCACTCCCTGAATTTGCTTCTATGGTCCCAGGCAGGCTGAAGGAAACAGCCCCTGCTGGGCTGCATTCAGCTTGGTGGCGCACAAATTGTGTCCTACTTTACAGAGTCCTCTATTTTGGAGAGCTGGCAGAGGACAATCCCGTATTGGAAGAGGTATCTAATCCAAGTCTGGTCTAAAGTCAAAGAATCATAAGGAGGGAGAGGATGGGACTTGAAGTTGCCCATCAACAGTTGTTACCACCTGAGCAACAGATTGAGCAGGCACATAGGTCACACAGGGCCACACCAGGCTTTTTATCCTACAACTTATTGTGGCTTCTGCTTCCAGATTCTTTGCAGGATTAAGCTCGTCGCCTTACATGGGTTGACACAAGCTGTTTCTCTTTTCTGGTAAGTTCTCTGTGAGTTCTATATGTTTCATTTTATAGCCACTGGGTGGTACTGCTGTTATAGCACCATTAAGGAAATACAGCCAGCAAGTAAAGTGCTTCATAGTGCTTCCTAGAGAAAAATCGGACTTTCCCCATGCTTTACAATGGTGGGATAAAGTTCATAAACCACGGGAGAGACCCTGAAGGTTGACGACATCATGTAAAGGACCCACAAACTTCCATGAGTAACCAATCTTGATCACACTATATAAGCCCCATGTGGAGAAACCTCTAGTCAGTCTTCTCTACTATGGTGAGATATTGTATTTCTATTTACATTAGAGTTATTGCTAGATTTGCACCGATACATATACATTTGCATATGCAAATATTATGCAAATGGATGTCCCCTTTTGTCCTCTTCTTTGGCAATGCATGTGGCCACCCTAATTACACAGGTCTGTATTTGTCTGTGCTTCATACTATATATATCTATACCTCCTTGAAAACTAACTATTGGGGTGGGGGTGTTATTTTTAATGATAGTCATTTTCTGCCATTTGTAAGGGAACTCAGAGCAGCTTCTTTGGGCTCCTAGACAGCCTCCCATCCAGGCACTGTATGGGCTGATGACACCTGCTTAGGTTGAACAGAGGCTTGAGATTAGTCGTAGATTATTTTCCTGGTAGTTGAATGCTGCAGTGTGTACGCTCATTCTACTTTTTGTCTTGGGTAAATGGGTTTTGCAAGTTTTTTGTATTGTTTTAGAAACCCTCAAAACCTGTTTGACCAGACACAACAGTGGGACGCCCCCCCCAAAAAAAAATGAGGGGTGGGGAACCTCAGGCCCAGGAGCCAAATCTAACCCTGCTGGGGTCCCAATCCGGCCCACCACAGTTCCCCAGATGGCCACGACCTCTTTCCCTGGCTCCACCCTCTTTCCCCCAATTGGTGGTATCCCAGCTTTTGTGCAGTTCTTCTCCCCGTTGAAATGTCTCTTCTAAGGCTTATTTACTGGCTATAAGAGCTTTAAGCTAAACTACGCTCGCATTTTGGCTGCACCCCTTTTGCCTTCAGCCCCATCCACTGCTGGAATTCAGCCGCCGAAAGTGTCTCCAAAATTGAATTTGGCCCTGGGATATCTCCTGGTGTATGTCATAGAAAGTGATGCCTCTTTCATACCAGTTTTCAATACCACCTGAAAGTTTTTTCTGTCTCCAGATTCAACTCCAGCTCTATACTCCCCTCTCCCCTTCCACCAAAATACATTCTGTATTTGAAGTGGGCTGTAGTCAACAAAAGGTCATGCCAGAATACATTGATAGCCTTTAAGGTGCCATAGGATCCTTTGGTATTAAGGCTATTACAAAGGCATCATAGATCTCCTAAAACAACTAAGAGTCTTGTGGCACCTTAAAGACTAACAAATTTATTCTGGCATAAGATTTTGTGGGCTTTATGCCAAAATAAACCTGTTAGTCTTTAAGGTCCCACAAGTTTCTTTGTTGTTGTTTTTATTGCAATAGACTAACACAGCTACCCCTCTGGAAATTGTTACATAGGTCTCCAATACCTTCTTGTCCCAAAACACACTGACCCTGGGCTAATCTACACAGTTTTCCCCATCATTGTAATACCTGGCTCACTTGCACGGTATTTGTACATAAGAACGTAATAAGAGGCCTGCTGGATCAGACCAAGGGTCCATCTAGTCCAGCATTCTGTTCACACAGCGGCCAACCAGCTGCCCACAGAAGACCCACAAGCAGGACATGAGCACAACAGCACCCTCCCGCCCAGGTTCCCCAGCAACTGGTGTACATAGGCTCACTGCCTCTGATAGTGGAGGTGGCATATAGCCATCAGGACTAGTAGCCATTGATAGCAGCTAACACCCTTTTAAAGCCATCCAAATTGGTGGCCATCACAATACAGACTTGTTTAAAACAGCCCTGCCCAACCTGGGACCCTCCAAATCTGTTGGACTCCAACTCCCACTGGCCATGCTGGCTGGAGATGATAGGGGTCCAACACATCCCAAGAGCCCCAGGCTGTGGAAATCTGGTTTAAAATGACACTCTATTTCCATCTGCTTCAAGGTGTAGAAGGAAACCTTAGCAGCCTTCCCATAATTAACATTCTAGGCATGTTCTATCCCCTTTCAATATATCCTAATCATAACAATAATTAATAAGACAACCAAATGGTTTACATATGACAGCCTGAAATTTACATTAGAAGCAGAGAGAGAGAGAGAGAGAGAGAGAGAGAGAGAGAGAATGGCCAAAGAGAAAGCAACCAATTAAAAAAAGGAGAGACAGTGAAGCACAGCAGAACGCTCCCCTTCTCCCTGCCTCCCCTTAGATGTATTTCAGGAAAACATCGGTTGATAACCTTCTGGATTTACAAGGCAGGCCGCTTGTCAGAGCTGACCTGCGCTGGATTTAATTGAAAGTCTCCTGTTGGCAGTGGGAGTGAGATATTGGAAAGGGCACCTTCAGAGAAGAGTGTAGCACAAAGTCACTTGTGAAATGGGAGAAGGACGCTGAAACTGGAGAGGGGGGGAGAGAGGAGGATATGGAGAACTAGTGAGCGAACAGCATCCTCTGCTGGTCAGCTCCAGTAAGGATGTTGAATCAGAGGCAGGCGATGTGCTTGAAGGTGGCTGATGGTTTGGGATGGCAAGCATTTGGGAACACCATTTTGCCAAGATGCAAGCAGAAAGGGAGATAGGAGGAGTTACTACAGCTGAGTGCTGTAGTAACTCTTTCTTTCCCCCCTGTGACATGCATATAAAGCCTCAAACACAGCAACCTGCTGCCCTCCAGCCGGGTTGCCCTCCCTGTGCTGACTATGCTGGCTGGGGAATTCAGGGGGGGGGGGTTGCCCAACACATTTGGGGGACATGAGGTTGGGGAAGACTGCTCTAAAGTGTCCTATATTTTGTGTCCTATAGTCATGGCTGATAGAGAACAAGTTATAGCCCTGTGTGACAGCCCTGTGTGACAGCCCTTTAGGGACTGTTTAGAAATGGATTGTGGAGAGGTGACGGCCTATCCAGCCCTCCCTCAGTGACATCCTTGAGAGGGAGGACTTACAGGGCCTGACGTCGTACAAGTATAAGTTTTTTAAAAAGAGGTGAGAAAGGCCAATGATGGGGCCAAGTCTGGACAGGCAGTGTCTGCAGAGGCAGGACCAAGGCTGAAGGGATAGAGCCAAAACCAAAAGTGGTGGGACCAAAATACAAAAAGAAATACAAAAAAAATCAACCTATTGTAACTTAAAGCTCTCACTGCCAGTAACTAAGCCTCAGGGAAAGCATTCCAACCTTTTAGAATAGGGGAAAACTGCACAAACGCCCGGAAAACACCAAACATTCAGTGGTTGGGGGTGTCAAGGTTCCACTTATGACCTGGACACCTTAGCAACTCCTTAAGGATCTCTTGCCTCCTTAAGAGTCTCACCTTCCTTCTTTGAATCCCCTCTTTCCCAATAATATGGGGTTTAGGTTGTAGATGTGGGGTGCTGACACTCTAGACACAGGGTTTAACCACAGCAGTTTACAAGTAGATTTAAAGCAAACAAATTACAACTAAAGGTATTTACACAGTAGAGCTGAGTGATACAAAAGGCATTACAAGAAAATAAAAGTTGCAAAACACAAGTTCCTTTATCCTAGCTGTCCTTAGACTTTTCTAAGCTGCTTCTTCCTGGTCACTCTTCAGAAACCACTCTCACTTCAGGCTCCGGCTGTCTATGCTCTTACTGGCTCTCTTTATATACCCTCCTCCCTCAAAACCGAAAGTACTGCTTCAAACCTGAAGAAATGAAACTTAAGCGGAGAAATGAAACTACTCCTCTCTGGGTTACCCCCTCCCAACAGAAAACTTCAAGCCTCTAAGCCTGACCATTTCCCCCATTGCCTCTGTAGGCCTCAAACCTTCACAAGGGGAAAGAAGGCATGGCCATCTGGAGAACTCTGGAGAACTGGACTGGGACCACGGGATGGCCAGGGCCTGAGGTTCCCTACCCCGGTCCTACACAGGCCCAGGGCGATTGTTAAGGAAGATTACAACATCAGGCCATGAAGTTCCTAACTTACAGAAAGAAGTTGAAATAAGACAAATGAGCAGGCCCACTCTTGGGGAGATGATGAGTATCACCATCATCTTAATTTCTGTTGTTGTTTAGAGGAAAGCATTACTTGATGAATTTCAATTACACTTTACAGTACCAAAGGTTCTTGCCTCTGAGGGGTGGAAGGGTGAGGGTGGAATATATATCATCTCTTCATCTCTATTCTTTCTTAAGCCATTGCGTCTTCATAAGCCATTCATTTCTGGTTGCCTCATCAGAATTTCATGTGATTGTGATTTATCAGCAGATCCTGGCTCCCTTTTATTTTTGACACAATTCAAACTAATCCTGTAAAAAAAAAGCTGTATAAACTTGTCAACTTTTGAAACTGGGTTTAATCCTTTGCGGCACACAGCATTCTCTTTCATGCCTTTCAAATGAGATCTGTGGCAAGGAGGAGGCCTTCCCTGCTGTATGAGGAGAGCTGATTAACATCTACCACACTGAAAGAAGGAAAGATAATTGAATTACATGTGGCTATTTGATTATCAGTGATTTCTTATATTATTACTACCAGCTGCTACCTTAGAAGCTTTGTAGGCAAACAGTCTGAGCTTTGTTTGTCACCTCTCCTCCACTACCTTTCTTTTTAGAAAAGCCACTCATTTTTATGCATTAGTAATTGCTTTAAATACAGGTCACACCCTTCCACAGCTTGAGGGAGAGCTACAAACAAAGCTGATCATGTGGTAAAGCATGATTAGTTCATCTGGCAGGATTTCTACAACCCACACAAATATAGAAATGGGTTGTATCCAAACTGAATCATGCTAAGAGTAAACCAATTGAAATCAATGGGGCTTATGTTAGTCATGACTTACTTGCCCCATTGATTTCAATGGGTCTGCCCTATGTTTGACTATGTCTGGATCGAACACATACAGATGCATGTGTGATGTGACAGATTAGACAGACAGACTATGTTCATGTCACGGTACCAAGAATGAGAGGTCAGGTTTTGAATGGGTCTAAATGACCGTAATAAAGACTATTTGATTTTGAGAGGTCAGGTCCCTGCCCCAAGTGGCTTACAAGCTGGAAATTGACCCAAGGGAGAGAATAAGGAAGGGGAGAGAAATGTGAAGAACATGTGACTGCAGTTATACTCACTTAGGCTCTGTTACAGTATGGCAGGGGTGTTGAGCCTCAAGCCCATGGGCCAAAGTATCGTAAACTACCCCAGTTGGGTGGTATATACCCTAAATAAATAAATCTGGCCCACCTGGCTTTCCAACCTCACCTTCTGGGACTCCCCAGAAGGCCATGTCCCCGTCCCCTGGCTCCGCCTCCACCACCTCTCCCCTGATGGCCAGTCATTTGGTGGCTTTCCAGCTTCTGCACATTTCCCCCACGTTCCAAAAGGTTGAAACGCCTCTCCTCAAGCTTAATAACTGGGAGCAGGAGCTCTAAGGGCAGGAACCTACTTGTACACCTCGAGCATCATCCGAGGCCCTCCACCAGGTGCCTCCTCCTAGGGAGGTCCAGATGCAGGAAAGAAGGGAGTGGGCCTTCTCTGGGGAACCAAGGGGGATGGGGGCTGTGAAAATAATCATTGGATGAAGCTCCAAAGATACACAAAGATACACTGTGATGGAACTCAGCTCTGACAAGCTCTGCTGTGTACTTATACATATCCGCTGTGTTCCCTGTCATTCAAAAATTGGCATCATCATCTATATTCCTATATCACTGGTAGTCAAAGCTCGCTGGACAGTGCACAAAAGATTTTAAAATACAATATATAACATAATATAAAAACCTACAAAATAAAACAATGTAAAACACTTAACCATAACGACCCCAGGACCAGTTAAAACCTTATCATATGTTGTCAAATGCCTGGAAACAAAGGAAAGTCTTAACCTGGCACCAAAAGGATAACAATGTTAGTGCCAGGCAGACCTCAGTGGGGAGAGCATTCCACTATAGGGGGCACACACAGAGCAGAAAGAGACACAGTGACCTGGTTCACATGATCGCTGCAGCCCACCATGGCTTCTTTAAACCACAACAAGCTGTGGCACCCACAGGAGCCAGGTTGCCTACTTAAGCCCTAGACATGACTTCTCATGTTGTCCAAACCCGGGTGGCAGAGGCTGCTTGAGGGTTAAGTCTGTTGTAGGGTTATTGGAGGGTTGTTTAACCCTCAAACAACCCCTGCTGCTCAGGTTTGGATGACAAACCATGGCAGCCCCCTGCCAGGGGTTGAATATGTAGAACGGCCACGGCACACACCACAAACCATCATGGCTTAAATAAGTGGGCCAGATCGCACATCTATGGTGGGGAAAAATAACCCTGCTGGTCACATGATGGGGGAATTTGCATAATTACCTGTGCTGACACAGCTTGCAGTGTCATGTGAACCTGGCAAGGGTGGCTTGTTGCCATGATTAACAAGCCACCTCAGTCAGAATCCTACAACAGCCCATGGGAAATAAGCGGCAGGGAAAATAAACTACCATGGCTTATTTCCCCTGCCGTGATTATGTGAACTCAGTCAAAGTTTGCTCTCTCAGGATGTGGATATTCCATGAATATTCACCAACATATAATAATCTGGAAACAGTGGCCTAACGCTTCCTACAAAGATCTGGGACTGGAACTCATGTCTAGAAAACAGATCTGCCTATAGAATTTCCTTTAAAAAGAATTTATCATGTATTTTCCCTGAACAGAGATCAGCTTACTTATGGCCCATAAAGCACGCTCCAGAACACTAAAAGATACATACCAAGAGTGTGTCTCAAAGACTGAGGCCATTTGCACAAATAGCATTAAATTGGGTTTTGCAATTCCCCTGGCTTTATCTAAATCAAGTGCCTGGAATGTGCATATTCAGCTGAGAATTACTCTTTTCCATTTTTGTATCTTGTCTTAACATTCACAAACAACATACTTCTACCCAGCTAAAACCATATCATTTCTTTTAAAAAAAATTCCTTTAATGTTCAATATCAGATTGCGACAATGGATCAAGATAATTATGTGAAAGAGTGCCATCTGCTGTTGTAAAACAAAAGCGAGGGTTGGATCCAGACTTAATCATACTTTGAGTAGAACATTGAAATCAGTGAGGCTTAAATTAGCCAGTTTACAATACATTCAGATATTAAGAGTGCAATCCTCTGCATGTTTAGACAGAAAAAAAGGCCTACAACTCCCAGCATTCCCCAGCTAGGATAGGTGGCAGGGGAATGCTGAGAGTTGTAGGACTTTTTTCTGTCTAAACATGCAGAGGATTGCACCCTAAAAGAAGTTTAAACATTTTAAGCAGATATTTGAAAAGAAAATATCATGTAGAACAGATATTTGAAAAGAAAAACAGAGAGGTCATATTCATCGATGGCATATTCTGCTACTGGAATTCTGTGACTGCAGATTCCAAGCAACCATAGTGACACTTGTTTCTCTCAATGGTCACTGTAAGGGCATTGCCTCTTCAAGCAAATATTAAATAGCAGCAGTGTAAAGTTAACTGATTTCCATCATACATACACAAACAATCTTCCAGTAAACCAGAGCAACTCTAGCTTGCTCATTGGCATTCCCAGGGGTAAACCAAAGAGCAAGCTAAAACAGAAGGGGGAAAAAAAAAAGATGTGTCATGTTGGATTTCTGGGAAGAGCAATTTCAACCCATTGTAATGCTAGCTCCAGTTCACCCTTCCCCAACCTGGCACTTTCTGGTGTGTTGCACTGCACTCCCGTCATTCTCAGCCAGCATGGCGATTGGGAATTATGGGAGTTGCAGCCCAGCACATCTGAAAGGCACCAGATTGGGGGAGGCTCGTCCAGTTACTTGCATCACTCCAGCAGCCTTGTCAGGCAAGTCCACTAACGTCTGCCTCATAGCACCTGGTTCCTTGGTTTTCAGATGGGTCCTCTAGACAGCAGATCTCCATCTGCCATGCTGCCCCATATATCATCCTGCCATTGCACCACTGCTGGCTGTTGGTTCATTTTCTCCATTCAGGCAGTTCAGGGTCTATCTCATTGCCTTGAAATCACTTAAATCTAAATTTGTATGTGGGCATGAAATGAAACCTCAGACATCCGCTCCTGCAGGGCCAGTCACACCGAACACGGGAAGCTGCACGATACTAAGCCACGGTATTTGTCCACCCAGACCAGCTGGGTGTACTTTGACTGACGGTGGCTCTCCAGGGTTCCAGCAGAGGTCTTTCCCATTCCATGTGACCTGATCCCTTTTTAACTGGAGATGCCAGGGACTGAACCTGTGTCTTTCTAAATGCAGAGCATGTACTCTACCACTGAGTTGCAGTCCCTCTGCAGTAAAGATGTCAGTGAGGAGTGTGATGGATCAGTCCAGCAATTCTGTTCTGTACCTCCCAATAGCCAAAGAGTGCACTGAGCACGCGCACACACCCAATATTAGTTACCGAGCTCAGAAATATTGCGCAGCTTATGTACAGTCTAATCATTAAATGCATGACCCTTTTTTTATATATATACTTCCGCTAGTAAGCAGAACTGTGACTTTTAGAACACCCCTGTCCCTACCCCCTGTCTTAGAATGTTTTATTTTACAAGTGAGACCTGTAACAAAATGTTGCAGCATGGAGTGCTCCTTTCAGGGAGCCAGCCAGCCAGCCAGCCAGCCAGCCATGCCCTCTTCAAGGATACTCCATTATTCCATTCCTCTCCCCCTCCGCCAATTTTCTGTCCCCCCCACCCACAATAGTCAGCATCCTTTGTCCACTGATTCATTAGTCTGTTTTTGGGGTTCCCCTCCCCTTAGGTCTTTATAAAGGTGATTATTTTATTTATAAAAGGTTTGAATCACTTTCCCAACCCAATTTAGTGATATACAATTATTAAGGAAAATCCCTAATAAAACAATGCAGTATTTAAATTACAAAACAATAACAACACGGGCAAAGAAAGGAACAATTTGTCACCTCAATGAACTAAAATAGGAGACAATGCAGCAGTAACCTGCAAAGGCTTTTTTAGATTTAAAGCAGGGGAAAGCTTCTTCTGCTGGAAGAGAAAGGTACAGAGGGCAGAAGCCAGCAGGAGCTGGCCGCTGTAGCTTTTTCCTGGCACAAGGAAATTGCCTTGTGGGAAAAAAGCTTCAGCTGCTGAATTTCTTATTGTCATGGAGCTGTTAAAGGCACAGGAACAGGAGCCATTTTAAAAAATTGTCAGCCCTATTGGTCAGTGGTGGCTGATTTGCTGCAACATTCTTGATGAGCAGATTGCTCATTGGCTGATCAGCTTTGTATAGAGTGGCCACTTATGAAAGAAGAGGAAATGCATCACCAAGCAAGAGGACAAAAGAGGAAATGAATTGTGGGAAGCTAGTGCTTCCTCGAGCAACCCCAGAAATGAGCCAAAAACGCTAAATTCCAGGATGGGACAGGTTGGCAAAGCTCCCTTCTGATAGCTCCACTGGTCTGTGCCATTCCAGAAATGAGCAGGTTATTGTTGTGAACCGCCCAGAGAGCTTCAGCTATTGGGCAGTATAAACATGTAATAAATAAAACAAAATACTAAATGAATTTCTGGTTGCTTTTGGAAGTACCAGCTTCCTGTTTCACCAGCAGTTAGGTCCTGCAGGTGCAACATAATAAGCGAAGGCACAATGGCAACATTGGATACTATTCCTAATCTTTAAAACTCACCGTTCCTTAATGTGTCTTATATTTATTGACATCCAAATTGTTTTTTCTGACTCATAAACTCTAAAAAAGGGGGTGGAGAGAAATACAGTATGTCACACCGTACGGGTGAAGACCATGACTAGATGACCTGTGCACCTACTCAATTTCCTGTCCAGGTGCTGACTTCTGATGGGCAACAGCAAAGCCTCTGCACTCCCTTCTTATGATGCTTTATCTCTAAACTGGACTCGAATTGGACAACTCTTCAAATAAGATGCCTTCCTATAAAGGACTGTCCCCTGTAAAGTAGGACGCATGCCCATCCTAGCTTTGTAGCTCTGCCCTGCTCAGCACTTGAAGTGATAGACCCTTTCTTTCAAGGGTTCCCCCAAAAAGAATTATTGATAGGCTGCCACTAGTCTGGGTGAACCTCCTGACATCCCCTAATCCAGTCTTCCCCAACCTGATGCTTTCCAGATGTTTTGGACACCTGTCTTCAACCCTTGACATAGCAGAAGATGGTATTCCCACACCTATGATTGTCTGCCGCCATGCAGTATATTTACTTCGCAATCATTTGCACAGTGTTTACCTTCTGATCTCCATGACATGAAGGCACTTTGTGCATGCTTAATAGGTTCCCCTGTTTGCCGCTGCTTGACCATAGTGTGGCTGTGCTCTATTGATTCTGTTCTCTCTTGGCTCTTGCACAGCACAGCGGAAGGCAAACATATAGCAGAGCAGCACCCTAGAAGGGATAAGACAAAATCAGCCAGCTGGGGGGCAAATGCTTCTCTTCTCTTAAAATATAGCAGAACCCTGTGTAGGGAAAGAGCTGGCAAACAACCCAGCAGAAAGTAAAAGCTGCCACCCTAAAATTGATAATATAACATTAATCCCATGAAATGTAGGCAAGTCTTATGAGGCCAGAGGACTGCAGGCTTGTAACCACTAAAGTAAGAAGTCATTTTTATTTTAGCTCTGGACATTGTGTTTTGTTGCCCATCAACAAAAACAACACCATCACCGCAAAACTCAGTCAACTACAGCAAACTCTTTTCTCACTGGTATGTTCTACGCTGATCATGATCTAACAAGCGAAGAGGTGAGTGTCAAGTTTGCACTCAGGTAGATGTTTCAGAATACAGATGAGAACTCAAGAGTAATCAGGGTCCCACCATAGCAGCAAAGTGCCTGGGTTTGTTAGGTTTTGAGTGGAAGGAACTGACATGCTAGGGTGAAGGGTAATCCCTGTGCTGTATTCATTAAATTGGGGCTGAGGACTTGTGATAGAATTTAGCTGTTTCCTACTATTTTCTTGTGTTATGTATCGGGGGGGGGGGTAGTGTGGCTTAGTTATTGTTTTGAACCTTGGCAGATGCTGTAGAGCTGGGAGTAGCAACAGTGGATGCAGGTTCTGCAAAGTGTTCACTACTGCATGTGCTGAATTAAAGAACAGTTGTGTTTGAGGCCTGCTGATTCTACAGTCATTCCTTTTGCCTATACAACACTTGTTAAGGAAAATTTGTGTGTGCGTGCATATTAGTTCAATGCCTGCAGCTCTTAGCAAACATGAAGAAATACTTTTTTAAAAAAAATCCACAGCTATTTCCCCCTTATTTCAACATCTGTGTGAAAGAGATGACAAAAGACTTAAAAGAGCCCTAGAGATTACAATCCCTTTCAGAAAGGAGATCTTGCTTCTCAACCTCTTAAAAGTATTCAGTCTATTTCTGATAAGCGCCCTTCAGCTTGCCAAAGAGACAGATTGGAAATAATGGAGAGGGAAGAGATGTGATCGCGTTTATAAGATTATCAGACATTTGAAAAACGGCACTAGGGACCAACAGTTTACATATCTGTGTGATGCATAAATCAGGGGTGCAGAACCTCTTTCAGCCCGAGGGCCAAATTCCATTTCAGAGAAGCTCGTGGGGGACCACATTCCAGTGGTAGGCGGGCCTGAATGGAAAAGGGGTGGAGTCAATGGGGAAAGGGGCTGAGCCAAAACACCATATATGCCAGCATATTTTAGCTTGAAGCTCTGACTGCCAGTAAATGAAGCCTTAGGAGAGGCACTGCAATCATTTAGAATGGGGGGGGAAACTGCACAAAAACTGGGAAGCCACCAAATGATTGATGGTTGGGGGAAAGTGTGTGGGGGTGGGGGAAAGGGGTGTGGCCCTTTGGGCAACCCTGGAAGGCTGGATTAGGACCACAAGCAGGCTGGATTTGGCCGCCTGGGCCTGAGGTTCTGCACCCTTGATGTAAGTTAAAGGGACTGAAACCACAGCTGAACCAATGGAATGATCTTCATTTCAAAGAGCACACAACTGGCCTACAGAACTCACTGGCATGGGAAATAGCGAGGGGTTGCATTATACATGGATAACAACAAAATGTGTGTGGGGGAATAATTGTCCCATTCAAGGATAATTTGCATGTAATAGCAATTTCTTGATATGATTCAAGCAATACCTTTAAGGATGTCCAAATGCTGAGAATGAAACATTGTAAGTGGATAGTTATGCCACTCGCAGCCTTTGCTGACCCAGTACTGAATGTTACTGGAGAAAGGTAATCATATAATAATTATTTACCTCACACCTGTTGGGATAAAAAGGAACCACTGAACACTATGACACTAATATTCAATGAGGACACGGCCTACCAACCCTTATTAGCAACATCTCTTACACAAACCATCTAGGATTTTAGCCAGAACTCATTCTGCACCCTTGCACTGAATATTTCAAATGCTTGGGTTCAGATCAGTGTCTGGAGCAGAAAACATGCAAGTTGTGCCTTGTGTTGGAGGTGATTGTTTCTCAGGAGCATGCTATTATTTTTCTAAATTTCTCTGTAGAGTGTGGCAAGACTCATTTGCTTGAACTATCTAATCTGGTTTAGACTAAGTGCATTCCTTGTTCAGAAGTTATTTCTGACTCTCTGCTCATTCATATAGCCGATAGGAGTCATTGTGGCTATATAGCGAAGGGAAAAGGCCCCATCAGCTTTTTCCTGGGATTCTGTGTCTCTTTGTGCTCTGTGGAAAATTGTAGGAAGCTGATGTAGCTTTGTTTGCAAACTGCTCCACAATCTTCACATAATTCATCTAATAATACAACCCTGTTGAAGTGATTTGTCGTCATCTGCTCTTGTCATCTGTTTTTGTTTGTGGCTTACTCCTCCAGATTATGTGACCTCATCTATTAGAGGTGTCTGGGTACCAAGGCTCCTGCCTACCGTTGCCATTTTGTAGCTTTCTTTGACAAGGGGGGCTTCCAGATGGGGGGCAGCGCACTAATAATCATAACACATTGTACAGTTATTCCATCTTTTCCTTCTTAACTTATTTTTTTCTGGCAAGAAAAAAGGCAGAAGTGGTGAGAAAACCATGCACTATTACAAGTGGAAGATGGAAAAATCTGTGAATGAGGCAGGGCAATTGCACAATAATACCCTCATTTGGAAGCACCCAAGGTCAATGGGCCACTTTGATAGCTGTCCTCACCTTTCATTTAGCAAATGGGCGGACAGGAAGGCCTGGCGCACTATGGTCCATGGGGTCACGAAGAGTCGGACACGACTTAACGACTGAACAACAAAATGATGGGTTGCCTGAAGCTCTAGGCTACCACCTCCAAGGGTGCTTCCAAGCACAGGGCTCCTATTGCTAGCAATCAAAAGCTACAATCTTTTCTTCCTTAAATTAACAGATTTTTTTTCTGGTAAGAAAAAAGACAGAAGACCAAAGAAAACATGACAGAGCTACAAACTGAAGACCACAATGTCTGGACCTCCCATAAAATTCTGTGAATTCAGTGCAATTATATAATAAAAGCCTTGTGTAGAAGCACCTGAGGAAGGAGAGCTGAGAAAACTCTTTCTTGGTAGCCAAGATCATTCACTGTAGTGTCTACAGTACTTCACTAGATGGACCATTGGCTTGAACATTGGCATAATAATCCATGATTCCCAACATTCTTGAAGTGGACTTGTTACTTGTAGAGTCCTGCCTATAGGAATAGCATGAGCGCAGGATAAGTACTGGACCTCCAAGAAACATAGCAGCCACCATGTATGTGTGGAATAAATATTCCACTGCAGTCCTCATTGCCAGGAGGAAGAGGGAAGCCTAGGTGTAGTTCTCACATTGAAATCCCAATTGGATGATCCCACCTTGCTATTGCTATCATGTGAAGACCAAGTGATTCATCAGTAAAGCAAAGGTAGCTGTGTTGGCCATAAGAAAAATGCCAAAATCCGTATGAGTGCAATACCTTTATTAGGCCAACTCAAAGGTCACAAACAATGTTAAAAAAAAAAAAAGAGGATTAGTGGCATAAAACCATTTGTGAAGGGTGACACAGATCTTTTGCTATCATGTTAGGTCACTTATAATAAACAGAAACAATTAAAATTATTAAAAAGAAGCCAGAAACCCACTCAGAGTAGCTATTGCTGCAAGACAAATGCATCTGCCAGTGGGTAGAAATCATTGCATAAACTATGGTGTTCTAATTGAAGTTAATTTCAACAAATGACCTTCATAAATGGCAATTTCCTTTTAATATGACAGCATGAATGATTTCTTATTTAAAGCACTAAGCTCCTTTCTATTTATTCCCCATTCTAAGAGATAATACTGAAGACCAAATGCCCTTTGGAGGAACAGAACAAACCAACCCTGCTTCCCATTTATCTTCTCCTTCTTTTCCAAGGAGAAACTCATTTACTTTGAATAATGAGATTCAAAATGTCAAGAAATCTGAGTATGAAAAAGATTCAACATGGCCACTTATTAGGAAAAAATGGACAGAACAGCAATCCTACATCCAGACCTTTCTAGATGGTACCATTTACACCCAATGTCTTTTAACAGCCCCCCAGTGTCAAATCTATCAGCTCAGATCTTTGAGTTTCACAAGTGCCACAAAGGACCCAGCCAGGCCTCATCATTAGAGTGTTTAGATCAAAATTCAGAGATTCTCCCTGCCCCTTTCAACATTCTGTGGCAGCAAAAGGACACATCCATCTTTTCCTCGAGTAGTGAGCTAAGATGGTTGAGTTTGGAAACAAAATGGGCCACCCAAAAATAGGATTGCTGCTTCTACATACTCAAAGAACACCCTGGGAAATCAGAAGTACATCTGTTTGTGATTTTTAAAAAAATTAAATTAAACCAAAAATTGCCCAACAAGAACCTGTGAGCTTAAAGAATATTGATGAAGTTGACTCTACAGAGAGTTGGGACAGAGAGGGGGTTGTCTAAAGAAACCAGGCATCAGGCAGACTGTAGCCCTCTTAGAGCATTCAAGCACACACAGTGCAAATCTCACAAGGAAGGAGAATGGGACTGTGCTTGTGTAGGCTCCCCTTTAAAAACCTGGAAAATCAGAACCAAGCTAGAGAGGGTTATGTGAGGGTTAAAAACTGTCACATAGTCCTACAACAAACCAAGGGTTATACGTATTCAAAATGTCACTCAGCATGCGCTGTGGCTCATTGGGGGTTAAATCATAATGGAGCTTTGGCTATTGGTTGGTATAGAAATGTAATAAATAAATAACCCCCAATGAACCCAGCATGTCATGCAAACTGGGTCAACATGGACGTGACAGAGAGGGCGGAGCCACCCACCATGCTCCTGCTTTCTTTCCATATGATTTATATCATGTGCACTTGAACACCCTGGCATGGATCGGCAATGCCCCGTCACTGTGAGTGGAAGGGGAAACAGGCAAAATAATGTGTCCACACACCTTTTTTCCTTTCCATTCCAGCCCTTTCTGCTGCCACGAGGTGGAAATCTTTTTTTCCTCTGGCTGTCTCCACCAAACCAGACTTTAAACTCTCTGGGGCCCAATCTACATGGAAATGGAATGAGAAGCACTTTCTGGCTATAGCTGGATTTTCATGAAATCGCTTTGGTCCATCAGGAGCACATGAAGCAAGAAAAGTGGAGTATACAGTACATAAAAACCCACTTTCATGGGTCACACAGCACTTGAAACCCCTCATACTTCGGGATTGAGTGGGCAGAGTAGAACTGAATGTTATCAGCCCTGCAGGTGCTGCTCAGCAAATGAGAGAGGCTTGCCCTCCACCCCTGTCCACACTCCCCTGCTCAGAGAAGCTTACCGGAAGCACTTAATTAAGCTCTAGTAGTTTACCCCACACCTCTCCCCTCTCATCCACCATTGGGATATTATGAAAGATTAAAAGAGGCTGCGCTACTGTGAATGAGAAAAACAGGCTACATAATCTGAATGGGTAAAGCAGCTACTGTGCTATCGTGAAACCTTGAAACAGCACTACTGTGTTATTATGAATGAGAAAAACAGACTACATACTGTGAATGGGTAAAGCAGCTACTGTGTATTGTGAATGCTTGAAACAGTGCTATTGTCAATGGGGAAAACAGGCTACATAATCTGAATGGGTGAAGCAGCTACTGTGCTATTGTGAATGCTTGAAACAGCACGACAGCCCTATTATGAATGGGAAAACAGGCTGCATACTGTGAATGGGTAAAGCGGCTACTGCACTGGGCTACGTATTGTGAATGGGAAAATAGCACTACTGCAATATAGGGAAAGAATGAAACAGTGCAAAGTAGTGCTAAGTAGGAAGAAAGCCTGTGTCTAAAAGTACCCTACTGAGAATGGGAAAAAGAGGGAATGGGGGTAAAAAGGGGTGGTCCCACCCCTTGGCCAAGTCACTGCCAGGTCACAGAGGCATGTCCAGGATTTAATGTGGGGGGACGGGGCACATTGCTGTGGAGCCGTGTTAAAGGAAAAAAGACACCCTAAAAGGACTTTCTGAAAATGGGCCTTTTCCAGAGGGAAGCTGGGCGGTGGCTGCAGATTGGCAACATGTCATCTGTCATGAACAACCCTGATGTGCTCTCGCTCTGCACTAAATCAGCCATGTAGATTGGGCCTGCGTCTCAGGTATCTACATTTGCAGTGTGAGAGTCGGCTATTAAACATGGGGTAAGCCAAAATAAAAAGACTCCAAGTTTCAAAGAACAACATTTGAAATGTTATTGAACAAACATGCTAATAGGAAAATGTTTTAAAATCTGAATGGACAGTGCAGAGAAAACCGTCTGAGCATAAGATAAATTCAGTTGCTCTTGGCCGTCATTGCTTTTTGAGCAGCTTCCCAGGTCCCAATTTGCCAGCACCACGTGGTAAATTTTTCCCTTGGCAAATGGCAGGCTGGACCCAAATACATTCTTCTTCTTAGGAAGGATTGTGGATGCCAGCTGGAAGCTATGAATTCAAGCCAGCCCATCTATAAAATTATGTAAATAACTTTGCTTTCCATAATGCTGCAGCCATTACTTTTGTGACAGAAAGGGATAGTTTCCAGCAAGGACTGGGGTGCAGATGAGGGTGGAGGGCTTGGGGGCATTGAAAGCATGGGGCGGGCAGTAAAAAGGCATAATTACAAGCGATATTAGGAGACAATGGTCCAGATATGGCGTTATGTCCCCAGCCCAGGTCCCAGCCGGAGGGTGTCTGCTTTGCTCATAACCTTTTTATACTCACAACTGGGGACACATGTGGGAGGGAATCACAGTTTGCCTATTTTGTTCTTACTTGCTTGTTTGTTAGATATCCACAGATATCTTCTCTTCTTTGCATCTTTTTTTTTATATTTGAGCTATGTGTATATTCACAGAATCATAGGGTTGGAAGGGGCCTACAAGACCATCGAGTCCAACCCCCTGATAATCTAACTTAATGTCCTATCAGGTGCCCTCGGTCTATAATACAAACTTTTGATATAGTTACACGTTTTTACATTTCTTTTATTTTAGAAGCACTCATCGCTTTTCTTTCCCTCAGATTTCTTTTTCCTACATTCCTATATGTCACTGTTCCCTGAACCTAATGGCCTGTCAGGAACTGAACATTGTTTTATTAATACCAATGCCTTTCCTGAATATTTGCAGCTTTTTTGGTGGGCAAGCAGGGTGAGGGAGCAGTATGTTAACACATTTTATTTATTTATTAAAATTATTTTTAGACTGCCCTTTATCCAATGGTATCAGGGCAACGAACAAGGCGTGACTACCGTTAATCATGCTAAAAACACAATACACAATGCACAGCATCATAAAAACAAACAAGAGCAGCTAAAAAGGGCAGAACAGACTGAAACCATAAAACAACTTTAAACTTTTACTTTAGGTACTACTTGCTTTCTAACCATTTCTCATATATATAATTCTCTCACACACAGACGTTGTTCCGTTAACTTGGTAAATTGCTAGCTGTTCATTCAGTGGATTGTCAATTTAGATTGCTTTGTCAACATTTTTTTCCTCAGAGGATTTTACGGTACATGCATTTCTCCCAATGCTTTTTAAAAAACACAATTGTTTGTTTCACAAAGTATATTCAAATAACTTGCTAAACCGCGAGCTGTTTCATTTCTTGTACATTTGCACTGCTGTTAACAGGAAAAAACACACCCTTATTTGCTGTCTTTCGCCAGGGCACTGCTCCTGCTGCCAAAGCAATCTCAGCTTTGGGTAAGCTTACCCGGAGCTAACAAACACTCACTTGGCAAGACCAGTTTGCTGTTTTGGCTCTGACTTATCTGAATGCTTCAGATCATTCTTCTTCAGTGGACTATGGAACAAAAGGAAGAAGAAATGTATGGAGCCGCATAGCTCCAGGATATCAAACCTAATCAGAATATATTTAGGTATGAGCGAAGCCAGTGCAATAACTGAAGTAAATTCTAACCTTAACAAATTATCCCAAATTTATAGGGGCATTCTTAACTGGCCTGTTAGCATATTTGGTGGGAATGGCTTTAGAGACCATCTCACAGGAGAGTGGTTGTTACTAAGTGCACAATCCTACCAACTGCGTCCTTGATGATTGGAAGCCCCCAAACACGGAGGCTTCCAACCATCCAATGCAGGGTGGGAGCAGCAGTGGAGGCATTTTTGCCACCCCATCCTTCCACCATACATTTTTTGCTAGATGGGCTTTGGGAACAATTTTACGACAGCGTTTTGGAGGGGGAGGGAAAGAACCTGGAGAGGCCTCAGGACAGCTTGTATCCTAGCATCTCCAGTCTCCTCCCCCACCTCGAGAGGAACACTCCGTTTCCCCTCTCTCTGAGGTCGTTTATCCGACCTTGGAAGACAGCCAGAGTGGTTCTTTCCATGCCTGCTGCAAGGGGGCGGATCGCTGGCTCCCCCTTCCAAGACTGAAGCAGTGTCTCCAATCTTGGAGGGGGGAATCCCCAATATCTTATGGCCACTCAGACAATGTCTAGGGGCCATAACGTTGCTCCCTCCGGCTTGTACAGACCTGGAATGGTGGCCGACTTACTGGGAGTGCTTCATACAACCTATGCTATTGAAACGGGCAGTGTGCTTCATTTCTGTTACTGTCCACACAGTTTACTCCCCATTGAATTTGTATTGTGGTTGTCAAAGTGCACTGTCCGTTTTTGCTGGAGTTAAACTGCTGCTGTTTGATAGTGTGAACACACCTGTAGTGGAAATGTGCAGTATATGGTAGGTTGTTGCTACCCTTTTCTTGACGGAGGCTGTCTCAACATGCACCTCTGTGCTGGGAAGATTGCCCCTGCTGGCTTTATGCTGGTCAGACAGCCATTAAAGACACAGAGCCTCTGTCAGGAAAAACACAGTAACTCTTAAGTGGAACAGGGAATCAACAGGGGGAACTTTCAGATGTCAGAGAGATGTGAATTTTTAAAAAATCTTATGCATTCATAAGTAAGAGATGAACTGTAATTACACATGAATCTGCTGTGTTCAACGCTGGAGGCCTTGTTATATGTCCCACCACTTTCAGAAACATGACCTTCTCGCTTACAGCAGAGAAGTTATGAAACTCCCTCCTTAGATCTGGTTTGGCTTCCTGTGTTACACTTCAGGCAAGCGGCTAGGACCTTTTTATCCTACCAAGCTTTTCGTGTGGGTTAAAGTTCTGTCTCCCTGGTTTTATTTATTGCTCTTGGCTTTATTGCATGGAATTGATTTTAGTAATCTGGAGTTTTGATTATGTTTTGAGCATTTGGTGAGTTGCTTTCAGTTTATTTTAGAATGAAAAGTGGGGTATACATTTTAAAATTTATACATAAACACTGTGCGTGTCACTTGAGGCTCTCCTCCAGATTTCCAACATGACCATCTCAAACTATGTGGATGGTAACAGGACAGAGGGCCTGTTGTTCAGTCATGACATTATTTATGGACTGTTGCCCCAGTGAGGATCAGCTGGCACCAACTGTGATAGCATTCTGGTGCCAGGTGAAGACATCTAAATTTGCCCAAGCATCCCAGCACACAATATGAATTGGTTTTACCTGCTCTGCTGGTATTACTCAGTTTTTAATTTTGATTTTTTTCCCTGCTGATTTGCTCTACGCTTCATGATTTTTATACTGATGTTTTGTTATCATTGCTTGTGTGCTGCCCTGATAGCTTTACAAGAGTAGCCTAGAAATCTTTTAAATAAATAATAGAGTATTACAAATAAGTGTTGTTGTCGTTTTTAAAAAAAGTCTGTGACATAACCAGCTTTTAATATTCTTCCCAACAAAACCAATTTTATTAAATGGCTCACAAGAAGTGTAACAATATGGGCACTCATCACAATTATCAGATATGGGGGGAATATACCATTGCTGAAATGGCTTATTAATGCAGGACTGACTTAATTATTCTCTAGAGTGATCCCAGATAAAACAAAGAATTTTGCACCTAATCCATCTCACCCATTTAACCCCAACGCCTCCAAGTACCTTTGCAAAATATATATTTATTGTGATTCACTTTAATTTAGCTGGCTGTAATCACAAAAAGAAATGAATCAAGACTTTTCTCAACACTCTCACAAGCAGGGTCATATAACAGAATACCTTTAATCATAAATAAGCAAGAGGTTTTAGAGCAGGGATGGCCAACCTATAGCCCTCCAGATGTTTTGGCCTACAACTCCCATCAGCCCTAGCTAGCATAGCCAATGGTAAGGGATCATAGGAGTTGTAGGCCGAAACGTTGGGAGAGTCACAAGTTGCTCACCCCTGAGCGATCGATGTTAAAACAAATATGACAACAAAACCAGAAAGGCTAATTTGCAAATTTCTTTTATGACTGGAAATAATAAATCGGAACAGCAAGGTAAATGCACTGCAAAATGTATGCCAATAATATCTAACTGCCTCAAACTAATTGCAGACACAGTGCTCCTTCACAGTTTTTGTTTTTCAGTGGTCTCAGAAAAGACAGCTGTATCTCTCCCATCTGAGAGATGCAATGACTGATAGGGCCAATTCTTTATTTTTGTGAGCTTTTTGCTTCATTTAGTTCCCTGCCCCTTGGCTTTACTTTTGCCCTGCACCCCCAACCCCTAAATCCCCTACATCCATTTCTGGGTCAGACCAACAACTGGGGGAAACTCGAATACTTTTTCTGGAAATAGGGATGCTTGTTTTGACAATCTTTAATCCCATGCTCTAAGAAAAGCAAATAAAATTAGCTCCCAAACTCATACATACAGTGGTGGTAATTAATAAGTCCTTACAAAGATGGGTAACTTTTACAAGGAAACAATTTTGCTCACAGGTGGGCCAGTGTTGCTGCTCTTCACCAACCACTGGTGAGTAGATAGAGAGTAGCCCTCTTAGGTCTGTACACCTTTGTCTCTACATAGACTAGAGTCAAAGCTGGAGATGTCTGAATTGTCTTGCTTCCGCCTCCCAGCAGCACAAGGCTGGTGCTTTAAAGACCAATACTCAGATCCCCCTGTTGCGTACAAGCTAACAGCTTGATATCTGCCTATAAAAACTGCCTTGCTACAGCAGTGGCAGAACATCTCTTGAGCTTTCATCTTTAGCTATGATGGCTAGTCCAGTAGCAAATACCATTCAGGGATCACCATGCCTGCTATTTGGGATGTAGGTATGTATTGAATGTTGAAGAAGTTATATTTGCTTTTGTTTTTTTACCAAGAAACTCTGTCCCTCTTCTGCAATTTTTTAAAAAAGCATTTTATGGAGAAGCATTCCCTTCAGTAAACTTATTAGTGTAAACATCCAATAAAATAAAAAATACCAATAAAGATGATGCAATCAGCAAGGTTTCTGAGGTATCCCAACTTCAAGAACAGTATCTTGGGAAGAACACCATCTTCCCAAACATGGCGAGCATTTTTTCCGCATCACAAAATAAGCGAGTCAAGGTAAACTTTGTGATGCGAAAAATACATTTCCCCCTACATATTGTTGTAGGACTCATCACATAGCTGCAGATTAACTTTAAACAGCAGCAAAGTAGCACATTTTATGCTCCTTCATAGCTGACCTCAATCATTTGCTGCACTGAGAAGGCCAAGCATCAGCCTCTTGCTGTATGAGTTCCATGGCTATGCAGAATGGAGCCCATGTATTCCTTAATTAAGGCAACTCTTCCCCCCTCCAACTGGGCCGTGTTTCTGTGCCTTCTGTAGCTCCTAGAAGTGAAAATGGCCAAAATGGGGATTGGGTGGCTCTGCTATAGTACAACTTGCTACAGTAAATAGGCTAAATGTGAACTATGGCTGTCACTCAATTAAACAAGTATTAGACGATCAACCATACGAGTTTGCATAGCTTAAGAGCACAATCCCTTACATGTCTACCCAGAAGTAAACCCCCTTGAGTTCAATGAAACTGAACAGAGCAATACTTCTAAAGAATAAGCATTTTAATTGACTAAGGGTGCAATCCTATGCAAGTTTAGACAGAGAAAAATACTTTTTTCCATCTAAACACAAATAAGATTATGTCCTAAACTAATTAAGCCTTATAGCCCTAATGGGAACAGTCTGTTGCAGAATTTAGCTCTTAGCAAAGAATCTGTGGTGGACCAAGTTTTAGGCTCTGCAAGTTTGCCTCTGAGGTGCAATTAGGACACTAGAATGTAGTGACTAATGAGCTCATTGAGCTAATGAGCTCGAGCTAGGAGCTAGCGATCCGATTAAAAGTTCTTTATGGACCACGCCTTCCTGTATATGCAATACTATTTAGTCCTTGCATGGAAAAGGCAAAAGTAGTACTTTTAAGATTGCATGGTATTGAACAGCAAAATTTGATATCCTTGGCAGCTAAATTTTGTTCTATATTTGGCATTTGAACCAACCTATCCTATGGCTGTCTAGCCGCTGACTGGCGGCCATAGGATTGCACCCTTATTCATTTCAATGATGCTGGCCTCTTACTCCTTGTGTTTTTTCATTCATCACCCATTATTGCCTTTTGAGGATAAGAGAAAACAATATCTTTGCACTCTTTAAACAATGCTCTTGGGAAAGTACTCCCTTGGAATAGGTTGTGAGCCTCAAATCATTTCTTCTATAGTAATCTCACCATCATCAACAGAATTATTCTGGAACAACTAACTTAAGGATACCAGCCAAATGTCATTATTTCTTCTGTTATCCGTTGAAGAACACCGTACAATATATATAATTGTGTAAATGCAAAAATACAGACACGTGTCATCGTCACACATGGTTTTCACACACTCTCCTAAAAGTAATACCCACTGAAATCAATGGGATGTACTTCCAAGTAGACGTGTATAGGATTGCACAGTTATACATGAAGTACTTTGTAGGAAATATATTTAAAATAGCCCTGACGCTCCAGTGCCATTGCTCTTAGTCACGTTCTTCCTTCGGGCCCTGACAATGGTACATGTATAGTCTAAAGCCTTATTCTAAGCATGAATTTTAAAAATCTCCATAGGTTGCAATGGTGGAGGCTTTCCCCAAATGCTGTTACAAAAAGTTAAAGTCACAATCCAATGCATGTTTAGACAGAAAGAAGTCCTACAACTCCCAGCATGCCCCAGTCAGCCATGCTTGCTGGGAGCTGTAGGATTTTTTTCCTGTCTGAACATGCTTAGGATTGAGTCCTAAATGAGGCTAAAATCCAGCATGGCACTTTCCTTAATCATGCCCCTTTTCCATAAATCTGACACGTCATGTTGAATTTACTGAGGCCACTGAGGTATTTGAATATTTGTGTGATCATTATGGCAAAGTCTTTGGGGATTTCTAGAGTGAATTTCCTAAACAATCTTATAGCAGCAAACATCATTACAATCCTGAGAAAAGCTAATATAAATTGTCTCAGAACATACAGTGAAGGACATAGGGACCACAGGAGCTCTAGAGTTTAATCATTTTTGCTTCTGATTAGACTTCACATAAATTTAGGAAAATAGCTTCTGTAAGTGCATTTAATTCCCTTATGTTATTATCCCATAATATATAGGTTCTCTTTTTAAAAACTGATGCTATTTCACACTGTAATGTAAAAATATTAGAGAAAACAGGACTGGAAAATACATTTTAAAAGCACTAGAATCCTTTTGTGGATTTACACAGAATTCCACAAAGTGAGCTGGTCTTCCAGAAATACACCTGGGTTGTAGTATATTGCATCTTATGGGTGAGTGGGTGGGCAGGCATATTCTCATGCACAGGGAAAATTCTGTCAAGGCTGTTTGCAAGGCTTCAGATATAGACGAGTAAAAATGAAAAACAAATATAATTAAAAAGGATAATAGTAGAATTTCCAAAATAGATGGTCATAAACCTAAGATGCAGGCACTCCGAAAGTGGAAATGTAAAAAGCATGCCACTATGCTCCAGTCACCAGGTTCTTATTCAACATTGTAGTATGTGATTTCCATCCCCACCGGTGGATAAAAGAACAAAACTTTTTGAAGTGTTGGTGTTTGGTTTTTCCGCTATCAAGTCTTTTTAATACATGTGTGTGGGTGTATTTGTATCTGAATATTGTCTCAGGTTGATGAAAACACTGTCATCAAATGCTGCTATAATCTGAGCTTTTGGCAACAAAGGCTGGTGCCTCCCACTCCACGGTGAAGAACGAAATTGTCCCGAAGAACCCAACCACAGCCATAATCAGAAGCTGCCACTGAAGAAGCAGATAATTGCTGTAGAAGAAAGCAATGGCTGCACAGACAGACTGAAAAGGAAAGCAGAGAAATAGTGAACACAACTTTCACTAGTGGAAGTTCAGTTTTAAGAACATTCCAACTTTCCTCTGAATTCCATAGCATAAATTCCACAGTTCAAGTTACTTTTCCAATTAACCCCTTCAGCTTTTAAAACCTGTCTATTTCAAACTGAATATATGACCAGCAAATCCCCTTCCACATCAAGTTGGACTCAGTCTGATCCAATGTAATTTCCAATGCCTAATTTCCTTACCGAGTCTTTACTGCTTGTCTGCCTCAAATCCAACAAACCATTTTGATTTGTAGACTGAGCAACAACTTAATTATTTTTGCATCTATTTTATCCACTTTAATTTATTTTTATATAGAATGCTGTTCTTCCATTCCTGCTATCAATACCATTTAATTTATTAAGGCTGCAATCCTATACCCACTTAACTGGAAGAAAGCCCCATTGAATTCAATGGGACCTACTTCTGAGTAGGCATGTACGGGACTGCGCTGTAAGATACTAGCCTGTCCTTTCTATATAGCATACCTGCCAATGCATGTATTCCACTTATGGCTACTGTTCTACCAGCTATTATTATTATTATTATTATTATTATTATTATTATTATTATTATTATTATATCAACCATTGTTTCATCCTGCAAAACATTTAACAGCACAGGCCTATGCATGCTTACTCAGAAATCCCATTGTCTTGAATGGGGCTTACACCCAGCTAAGTGTCCATAGGACGGCAGCCTACATTTCTCCATTTGGGTTACCCAAACATCCTGCATTGGCACAAAGGCTTCTGTGTTGTTGCCTTCTTCAAAGCTCACCCAACCAAAACTAGATGGCCATTAGGTTCCTTACAACGTTACATAAAGTTAATTGTACATGTAAAGAATAAACTACTGCAGTGTTCCAATGGACTATTGCTATATACACAGCATCATGTCTGGTTGTGCCATTGGGCAATAGTTATTACCTGGATGAATTTAAAGATTGCAAATGCAGGTGCACTGTCGTCTGAATACAGAAATCCCAAAATACTGAGAAGCTGAGTGTTGAAACAGCTATCACCAAGGCCCAGTAAGAAGCTGCAAAAAATTGCTACTTCTTTGCTGAAAATAAAAAGAAGACAACGTCAACCATACTGTAATTAAGCAAAACATATACAACTATCACTGGAAAATGTTATGTACAATCCTATCATTTATCACTTTTGTCAGGGTTGACTGAGAAAGAATGGAGAAAAGTTGCAAGGTCCAAATTGTTACTGAACAGCTATTTCATTTTGAGAATTAGAATTCTTATGGAATGTATGCATTGCAGTTAATAGATCAAAGACACGTGTTAGATAACATTTTAAACATCCTTGGAGTAAAATATTATAGTAGTGTGAGCCACAAGTGCTCACTGTTAACCCTCTCACCCACAGAAGCAGTTTTGTATGCACACATAAGATAAATTTTCACATGTATTTTAAAAGATTAACTTTGGAGTTTAAAATAAATAAGACAATTAAGGGCGCAATCCTATGGCCGCTAGCCATCGGCTAGACAGCCATAGGATTGGTCAGTTTCTGTGAACCACCTCCCCGCCCCTTTCCCCACCGCCTCGTACGTGGCACGGATTGTCCCCAGGCTCTGTGCTCGTAATAGCAGCACGGAGCGGGGCAAAAGGGGGCGGTCCCGGGGGCGGAGCGGGGCGGGTGTAAGTGCCAGTGCGACGCTTCCTACGTGTACTCTGGCCTCCCCACCCTGCATTCCAACGTCCTGCAGCTATATAGCTGAAACCAGCCATCTAGCCGTGAATGCAGGGTGGCTGGAGCATGGCGGAGACAATCCCCTCTGTGCTCCTCCCAGCGTACTTTGGATAGGAGTTTGGAGGCAGCCACCTCTCCACATAGGTTTGCGCCCTCTGGGTGCAATCCTATGCATGTTTAGATAGAAAAAAGGCCTACAACTCCCAGCATGACCCAGCCTTAGTTATGGGCCTTTTTTCAGTCTAAACATGCATAGGATTGCATCTTAGAACAACTAAACAAATCCTTAATGTCCTCTGTTTTCAAAACCTCATTATTTCTAAGCTCCATTCATGCAAACTGGAGGGCCAGGTCATGACTGTGAAAATTTCAGATTAGCAATATCAGATCTCTTGGTCACCTCCAGCTGCCACCTAATGAAAGGGGAGATTTCCAATGTGCAAGAAATGGATGAAAATGACGTAGTTTATAGTCAGAGAGTTAAGGGTACGCAACTAACATTGTCCCCGTAGAGTCAAAAATTGTCCCTGTAGAGTCAAAGAAAGTGATTTCTGTTTAAAAAGAAGGCAACATCTGTATTCAATGAGGTTTTCACTGACGCCTTGATCAGTTGCTCATTTTTTAATCCAGAATGAGAAATAAGTCTCAGGTTCACGCACACCCTCATCTCCGTCCTGTGCTTCTTATCCGAGAGAGAAAATCATGTCTGACCCATGCATCACTGAGTTTATCTCAGATTTTACCACATCTCAGCTTCTGGCATCACTTCTTAAAATGGACGTTTATGCCCTTTTAAATGATGGGAGGCCTATCAAGTGAGTTGCAAAATACATTTCAGGAAAACCTGAAAGATTTAGCCAGAATGTATCTCTGACGGGAAACTCATACTCATCTAACCATATTAAAGAGAAAATCGTTTCAGGGATGGTCCGTAGCTGCTTACCTCTTCCGAATACAGAACTTGATGACAAAATTCATGAAGACCTACAACCAGCCAAATGATTTACAAATAGGAAGGATTTTCAGACATCAAGCAGAAGATACTATTCCACCACAGAAACAACGGGAAAATATGTTTTTTACAACCAAAACAAAAATAACACATATTAAGCAGAAGCACTAGAAACACAGGGAGCTGCCTTGTACTCAGTCAGACCATTGGTTCATCTAGCCCAGTATTGCCGACACTGAGAGGCTGCGGCTCTCCAGGATTTCCAGCCAGGTTCTTTCCTAGCCCTACCTGGAGATTCCGGGGGTCGAACCGGGGAGCTTCTGCATGTAGAGGAGGTGCTCTACCACTGAGCTATGGTCCTTCCCATCATGACAGAGGAGAATCAAAACATACAGGGTTGTCAGCTGGTAAAATGCAATATAGCAAAACTCACTGGGGACCAGTGAGCAAAAAGCTGCTGGAATTCAGAGGCTCTGTTCACCCAATGTGCTTTCAGTTCACTGCTAGTGGGGAAAAGGATCTCTTTCTATTCACTTCCTAAAAATACTATTTGATCAAGAAGAGCAGAAAACTAACTTCTACCTTGGTTCCATGAATGCTGTGCTGTCTGTCCCACGCATGGACGCAATGGGGGCATCATTTGGCATGTTGCAGAAAATCAAATAGAAGGCTATGAAATGGACCACAATGCCTAACATCACCACTGGGTTCCTGCCAAATCGGTTGTTCTTGCTCAGGAGGCCAAAGATTCCTCCACCTGTGACAGAGAATGTATCAAAGGAGGAGAACAGTTAAAATCATTTCCAGTGAGGTTGTAACCAATGTTAGTCCTACTACTTAGAATGAAGTCATGACTAATTTAGGTCCCATTCATTTCAGTGGGTCCACTCTAAGAAGTAGGACTAACACTGGATACAACTATAGGGAACAAGGTTTTAAGTTATGACAGCACATGTAAAAAGAAAAATGCCGCCTTAAAACCTGTCTGCTACATCAAGGAGGAGGAAGCAAGCAAGCAAGCAGAGCAGAGATCGACTTGAGCACTGGCTTCTTAGGATTACCTCCATTAAGGAAAGGTCTGTCATTTGGAACAGCTTCCAGAACTGCTAGCTTCCCACTGCACTGGTGGTGCTCTATAATGCTCAAGTTTCTCTCCGGCACCAAAAGAAATTAAAGGCATCTCTCACTTTCTCAGGTATCTCTATGGCTGTTACAATCTACAGCTGTGCTGGCCAACCGTTTTGCAAAGTGTTCTGTAAATCCAAGGCTGAGAGAGTGCCACTATAGTACATGCTACAGTTCATTTGCAGCCCCGTCTGTACCTTGTGGTGGCTTTGCCTCTAGTCCAACAACATGGAAAGCAGGCACACTGCAGCATGGGAGAAGCAAACCCATGCCAAAGGGCTGGCTATGGCAGAGAGTAAGGCCAGCGCTCCAGCCTCGTTCTCCCACACTGCACCACTGCCTGTTCCCCAACCGGAGACCTAAGACATATTTCTCACAACAGCAGATGAGGTGGCAAACTGCATCCCCAGGGGACCAACTGAGACCGCAAAAGGGGGGGGGGGGGCTCACATGATTGAATGATCCTCCATGTTTTTTTAATTAAAAATACCTGCGCATAGAACACTAGCATGTCAGGGAAAGGGACAGGGTAGAATATTTCTCCCTGAAATCTAGTTTTCTATGTGCAGGGATTTGGGTGTTGTTGTTTTTAACAGAATAGTATTTAGACAGGCAAATCTCCACTTGAAGCCTAAAGTGGTACAGTCCAAACATAGGTTTTCCACCTCATCTGCTATTTGTAAGTACTAGGTCTAAGTATGTGACAAATGCTGCTGTCGGCATTGACTCCAAAAAAACAAAAAGCCAATCTGCTTTTTATACTGAACAGTTGCTTGTCTTGGCTGTCAGACGTCTCACGCTGCAGAGCATGCATACTCTATAATGAGTACTAAGCACTGCTTGCTACTATACATCAATATAAACATGCTAACCCATGTCCCAGCTCTTATTTGATGGATAAACAACTGGTGTAGCTCTTTATATTAAATGCATTTCATGACCATTCCTGTGCTGTATTATTTTAGCTGCATGCACATTATACAACCGTGGCCAAAAAAATATTTTCTGTTATTTCAGATCCAGTTAGGACTCACCTAATATTTCTCCAATGCCAATAAAAATACCAGAGAGTCCAATAAGGCTTTTTTCTTCAGTACCAAATTTATTTACTGCGCCTATACAGGTCCCATACACTCCAGAGAAGAATGTTAATTCCAGACCTTGAAAGAAACAACATTTCAGACATGGTTATGTATCACTGCTTTATCCTTAAGCACTGTTGACACTGACTTTCAAAGAGTGACTGTCAACAGGGGAAGATATAATAATATTCAGATTAACGTAGCAGAATTCCAGTACAACAATGAGGTCTTCCTAATTTAAGAGACCAAACAAGCAATGAACAGCAAACAACATAGTTCACAGATGGATTCTAGGATAGCAACTTCCAAATATGCTCCACACATATGAAGCCCTTGAGCTAGTTAATGCCAACTATATTATATCAGCTGTCCATTCATGAGGGGGTCAGACTGGTCTTCCCCGTCCCCCAGATTAATGTCTTGAGAATAGACTAAGCTTTCACAAGTAAAGAAGTTGGCCATTCCTATCTTGCATCCTGATAGTTAATGAACAGCTGGCTGCATTTCCCCTATAAGCTACTGCCCAAGTATACAGCTCAATTCTTAAAAGAACTATTCTTAATTAAATGTCTCTGTAACTAAACAAGAGTGACTAAACAAAGTTGACATCACCACAAGCATGTTGTACTAAAAAAAGAGTTTCTAAAATTATGAGATTACTTTAACTCCAAAGGAATGTCCCAGTGAAGTAGAGAGTTCCTGGTTAAAGCTGTATTACAATCTACAGTTTTAAGATGAAATTGCAAGAAGCCTCAAATGGTGTCAATAATATTTCTCACATTGGACAATATAATGGCTGTTGTAACAGAACTGGTCATTCATTTATTCTGCAATTCAAGCCAAGTTGACCAGCCGTGAAACTGACTTGGGTGCACATGACACAACAACCCGCCATGGACAGCCAGCCATGGTGGATTGTCATGTCATCCAAACCCGGCACAGTCTCCTTGGGTGGCTTAATTTTCACGAACAAGCCACCGTAAGAACCCATGGTTTGCTGAAGGGTTGTTCTTACCCACGGAGAACGATTTTATCATGGGTTACTGGGATTGGCTACAGAGCTGCAAAGCAAGAGCGGCAAAAGCCCCACGCTGGTCTTTACAATCTTGCCAGTACCACCTCCAGCTTCCCTCACCAGTGACTGCCCTTCCACTACTGCCAAAGCAGCATTTTGGAAGGACCATCACTCATTCGCCACCTTAACAAAAAATTGGTGCCTCAAAATTGCACAGAGGATATATTAATTTTATTATTATCATTTTGTTTGTCAGTCTTCAGCAAGTACGCAAGAGTACAGTGAAGGCTGTCCAATATGTGTAGCCTTGCCTGGTCAATTTCTTTGTATGTTTCAGCTGTCAAAGGGAGTGATGCAGTGGAGTAAGGAAATTGGTAAGATAAAGCTGCATACAGGCTAATTTGCACAGAGTTGTGAAGGACCAGGACAGAAATAACAGAAAGAAAAAGGAGGGACCCAATAGCACAATTCAGAAGCACAATTCAGTAACTGCTCCAAAAATGAGCAGCGAAAAGGTGAGGGAGTTAATATCTCCCCTTTCTGGACTAGCTGGAGACTTGGGGAAGTGTTGAAAAGTTGGAGAACACTGAGAAGTGTCAGTTCAAGACCTAAAAGTGAGAGGATCACATTGCCAAGGGAGGAGATTCCCCCCCCCCCTTTTGGTGCACTTACTCCATTCACCTTCCCACACACACACACACACACATATTTTTGGTACTTCTGAATTGCACTATTGGGTCCCCTTTCCCTTTCTGTTATTTCTGCCCTGGTCGTTCACAACTATGCACAAATTACCCTATATGCAGCCTCATCTTGTCAATTTCCTGGTATGTTACCTACTCCACTTCACTGTTCCCTTTGACAGCTGCAACATACAAGGAAATTGACGAGGCAAGACTACACATATTGGAAAGCCATAAGTGTGCTCTTGAGCACTTGCGAAAGAGAATTTAAAAAAAAAAAATTATGAGCACATTTGGGTACTCCTGAAGCACCGTTGTTGTTTTTTAAAGGTGGTGACGAAAAGGGTTAGCGATTGGAGTGGGGAGGGGGCCAGGGCAAGAAGACAAGACGGGTTCTGCCACAAAGGTGCCTGGGATACGTGCTGGAGCCAGCTAGAGGACTGAGGGAGAAGGAGGGGAAGAACAAACCATGGCATGCCCGATCATCTGTCAGGCATACTGTGGGTTGTTCTGTGAACAACCCACCCACCATGGTTTATTTACAGGGTGGATTAGCATGATGTGAGAACCCATCCACTGGGCACTCTAACTTATCTGGAGGAAGCAGCTGGTAGCAAAAAGGGTAGGGAGGAAACATTGGTACTGGGAAGCCTACGGATGTCTGTGTAGGATCCAACCATAACAACAACCAAGGTGCTCAAGTACCATTGGCATGGATATCAACCCTAAGTTGAGTGGCAACTTTACTAACAACTACCAAAAAAAGGTCCTGGAACATTTTACCTCAGAGCTGTTTGATTCTGTATGTTGCCATTTAAAATGGAAGTGGCCTTTATCATAAGCCTTGAGTTCCTTGGAAGAAAGGTGGGATATAAACTGACTAAAGTACCTGGCTAAGCTAAATGAGACATTTAAGCATATGCCAACTAACTCTACTTCCCAGAGTACTTGAGAGCCTGGTTAACATGAGCCCAAAAATTTCCACCAGACTATACAGTGCCTGCAGACAGAACCCAGCAAAAACACAATTTAATGCAGGAACTAGAGAGCAACCTCCAATTTGGAAATAAGAAATATGGAGTTTTGGCAATTAAGCCAACCAAGGTGCATGAAATATATGATTAAGGGCTCAATCCTATGCAAGTTTAGACAGAAGTAAAGTCCTACAACTCCCAGCATTCCCCAACAAGCCACATTGGCTGGGGTGTGCTCGGAGTTGCAGGACTTTTCTTCTGTCTAAACATGCATAGGATTGCGCCCTAAATTATTTTTGATGCAGACAAGCTCACTTGTTAGAATTCTGCATATCTCCACTCTTAAAGCAAAAGCTTCTGGCCCTCATATCTGAAGAGGGAATTTTTTTTTAAAAAATGAGTGTATCTTAAGGAACTACAGATACTTTCTGTTGTAACCAACAGATGGCAATTCTACAGCACATCCCTCAAAAGGCACCAAACACTCTGTTTCCAGTGGGAAGATGGAAACAGGACTGCCTAAAGATGCTGAAAAGGAAAGTATGCTGGAAAAGGTACTAAAACATGCTGGAAAGGAATCTCTTAAAGGGGGCAAGGGCTACATTCCAAAAAATGTCAACAAATGTGCACAAGCGAATCAAACAAGCAGCCAGGGCTTTGGTCCAGAGCAACTCCAAGCATCAAAACAAGCAGCTGTTCACTGCAAAAAAGCAGAATGTCCTTTTGGCTGCAAAGAAATCTTTAGAGATAGCTTCAGCTCTGTGCATGGTTCTCTCACAGCTCCATGGGATCACAGTGTGAAATCTTGGGGACTGGAGTAAGGGCAGAAAGACAGATTGACAAAAGCTTTGGGAAATAAAAGGAAAAGAAGAGCACTTGCGAAATTGCATGATGCAGCCAAGAGTAATGGATCTGCGATGGAAGGGACAGATGAGCACTAAAAAGCCAGTCTTGACCAAAGTCGTACACAAACCCCCAAGGGTCATGTTTGTACTCCTGTTCAGTTACCTGTATATGCTGTTGTGATGCTAAGCAGCAAAATCTCTTTTGTGCCACATAGCTTGATAGATCTTTCTGCAAAGAAATCACAGTTAAAATAACAATGAGAATCCTCACTGGATGCTGGATTAAAAAAAGGAGGGAATTGAACTGATCTACGTTACTCCTTCCCCCAGTCAGAATGACCTCTTCTCTATTTAGTACTCACACACTTGCATACAAGAACCCAGAAATGCAGGGCTTTAAGAAGCCTACATAAGGGCAGAATATTCCAACTTGGTGAGCCAAGGCAGGATAGGACACCCTAAAAGGCTCCCTTTCAACCTTCTCCACCTCTGAAACAGACCACATTACAGAGCACACTGCCATTCTGCTCCTAACACAAGGCAAGCCGTATTCCAAATTCCTCCCAGCCCATTGGGAACACGGCCGCTGCTCCCCTGATAAGGGAACAGCCACCACGTGCCAAGTTGTATGGAAGTTTCAAGGAAGTCATCACATATGGGGAACTAAAGGCATTTTCTCCTCCCTGGGGAGATCCCAGACTATTATTATATACTCCACTGTGGTCCTGGGAAATGCAAAGTTTTTGTAGCTGGATGGTAAGGAAAGGGTATAGATCTTATAATACAGGGAAAACAGGTCATAGTTGGAGAAGGGAAACACTGTAGATCTCTTATAATTCATAAAGAGACCTGCCAGCAAGTTCTTAATTGGAAGCATTCATATCTGACTATGGCTGAGCATGCTGAAATGTCTAAGTGTAATACTTCCTGCAGTGCTTCTTCCTTGGAACTTTACTTACTAAATGCATCTACAGCCCTTGTCATTTTGCTTTGGCCAGACCTGGTTAAAACAAATATTTAAAGTAAGAAAATAAATAATAAACTGAGAACATAAATTATAGCATGCTATATTCACTAAGCTGTAACAACATTTTTCTTTATATAACAGTTTGCCATTAGAAATTTTAAAATACAGACATCAGAAATAACATCCCATACAGAAATGAGAACACTCAGTTAAGAGGGCAATCCTGTGGTCCCTAGACAGCATCCCAGGAGCCATAGGATTTTTCAGAAAACCCCCTCTGGGGCTGTAGACAGAGCTCCGAACACAAGGGGTTTTATGAGGTTGGTACACCCCTCCTGGCTCTGCCCAGCCACTATGGAGGTTTCCACAGTGACTCCTTGAACAAGGTCAAAACTCATAGGGAGGAAACAGGTATGTCAGGGGTGTGCTGGTGGGTGGGTGGGGAGGAAGGGAGAGACCGTGGATCCGATGGATCCAACACCTTCTCAGCCCCCACCCGTGCCCCTGGGAAACATCTAGGCACACTCAAGAGATTATCTAAATGTTTCCCTCCCATTACTAGCAATGGGAAGGCCTCTGCAGATGGAAGAAAAATACAAGAAGCCACACCTCCCAAAAGGGCATAGGAAAGGGTGGAGTACTCCAATATGGAGCATTCTAGGGAGAGTATAGGATTGCTCTCTAAATAATACGTAAATTAAATTTCTTCCTTCGGAATCCTCCATAAGCTTTTTTCCTATCAGATTAGCTCTGCCCACTATCCTAAGCATCTGATCATGTGAGTCCTCACCTGCAATCTGAAGTCATACAGCCTTGACCCAGCTTTACCACCCTCAGTAAGAACTAAGCCTTTGTCTACTTACACCACTGAACTACTTTTTGTTTAGGCCAGGGATTCCTGACTCATGTGCTGCAGACAGAATAGCCCCTTCATTCAAACCCGCATTAATTTTTCCCATGCAGATGCATGGCTACTGAATCCTAAGTATTAGAATGATTTAACTTTAGTCACACATTTTACCCTGGATAACATGTGGTAAAGATTAGGAAGAATTAAATGGAGTCTTTTAGGAGTGCCCACCCTATTCATTAATCAAAAAGCACAGTTATAAGTATGACATGCTATCCAAATGAAGACAGTATGCATAAACTTCTTTTTGTAATAATCATGCACCATCTTTCTTTTTCACATAGGAGTAGAAACAGCTGAGCTAGGAACACGCTGTTCCAGCAGGAGGATAGCCATAAACACCTACGTGTGTTCTTCAAGGTTATCAGAAGTGGCTTCCCCCTCCTCCGATTTTGATTCTTCTGGGGTTCTAATGAGAAAAAACAGAACGGTGCCCACAAGACTGATCACTGTCAGGGCGATGAAGACAGTCCTACGGTCACTCTCTGTGGAAAGGAAAATAGTGTGTTACACCTTCATAAACAAACAGCACATCCACTCAAACTCGCCAAAATATCTAGAGCATTTCTGTGCTGAAGCAAAACACAGCACACAGAACAAAGCTTACACGCACACACATTAGCTAACTTTGAATAAGCTCTCCACCAATGGAACCCAAACTGTGTATCTGAAGATAACTATGCATATTGACATAAGATACACTGTTTACTTAGATTGCAACATTTGTGTTTTGGAAGAAATCAGAATGGTTGTACAGGGATTGGCAACAAGAACAGAAAGAAAAGGATAAGACTGGATTCAGAGCTGAGCAAGGATTTTGTTGTAGTGCATAAATGTGTTGGACACACTAACAATTGTTTTATGGAATCTCCTCTTTCTTTAAGATCTTTAAATGATTTACACCTCACTTCTGGAAAGTGGCCTTAGCTTAGCTGCACTATCTGGGAGCAAGTGCAACCGAAGGCGAGTTCAAGAAAGATAGGGTATTTTGAGGAGAGATTTGAAAGATAAACAGTAAGACGTGGAGTAAAGTAAGAAATGAAAGGCTCATCAAGGTAAGGTCAAGAAGAGAAGCACCATCCAAATATTTCCAAATCAATTAGTTTCAACAAGGATTGCAATTTGAAGGCACACATCACAATGAAGAGAGTGAGAGGCAGAAACACATGTGGAATGAAACCCAGAAACACAGGCAACAGAAGAAAGTCTCCATATTTTTATGGTTATAAAAATAAGATAAAAAGAGCCCTAAGGCAATTTAAAAGTTATTTAATCGTAACTCCATTGCATTAAAAAAAATTACCTGTCACCAACACATCAGTTTCCTCTTATTATTTCATTCACAACCTTGCTGCCTGAAAAGGTATTTTATAAATTAAACCAACCTGATATAAGAGTTTTCCCTTGCCAGGCAAAGTATATATAGAGATTTCCAAAAAACAAGCTGTGAACAGAAGAAAGCACATTATTGGTTAAACTAGTTATCTATACCATAAGAACAGAAAAACATTAAAGTCCAAACAGAAGAAGATAGAAGATTGCAAATCTTAGTGGGTTCTAAACAAGCCTAAGGATTTCCTGGTAAAAGATTAAGGGCGCAATCCTATGCATGTTTAGACAGAAAAAAGTCCTACAACTCCCAGCACTGCCCAACCAGCATGGGAGTTGTAGGACTTTTTTCTGCGCAAACATGCATAGGATTGCACCCTAAATTATGTTTGCTTTGCAGGCAGATTCCAACATATCCAGACACAGAGAAAGATAAGAATTGCATGCCTTTCACCCACTGAAATGAAAGCAGAACACATGCTGCAAAGTCAAGATCAACAGGAGAACAGATTTTGTGTTTGATCTGGGGGCAAGGTGGGGAAGCAGGAATTAACGTGATTATCTGCCCACCATCTGATCACAGCATTGTCCTCTGTTCACTGTGCTGTTCTACTTTTCTTTTCTTACAGAGCTCAAAGTTGGTTGTAGAAGGCCATTTGTATCTGGATTTAATTTTAAGTGCTGGTATTGACCTTTAAAGTCCTAAACAGCTTAAGACTCAGGTTACCTCTGATCCCGTATGAACCTGCCTGACTTTCAAAATCAGCCTGAGAGGTCCTGCCCTGTGTGCCACCCTTAAGCAAGATCAAACTGGGAGGTATGAGAGACAAGACCTTCTCAGTGGTGGTGCCATGACTGTGGAACTCCTTGGAGGTGATTTGTCATGCACTCTCTCTCTCGCTCTCTCTCGCTCTCTTTTTCCATTTTTAGGCAGCTGCTAAAGGCCTTTTTATTCCACCTGGCTTGTAATCTGTAAACTGCTCTTTCATAATTTTAAAGTTGTTAATTGCTGGAAGCTTTAGCACTTCTGCCTTTTCAAGCTTCTGCCATTTTACTATTTTAATGGATGTGTTGTTTTAAAATTCTTTTATTATTGTATCATCTTCATTTTAAGACACTTCATTATTTTTAACAGCAAGGGGGATATAAATAGTAAACTAAATGCCCATACTGGATCAATTTCAAGGTGTGCGAAATAACACTTATGACAAATATAAACTGCCCTTCTTCCAAGAATCTCAGGTGGCACACACGTTTCTACATCTTCACCCCACCATTATCTTCACAACAACTGCATAAAGTTAGGCTGAGAGACAGTGACTGGTCCCAAGGCCACCCAGTGAGGTTCATGGCTCAGCTGGGATTTGAACCTGGGTTTTCCTGGTTTAAACCACTCTAGCCACTACACCACACTAGCATTAAACAATAAAACTGACAAATTTTAAGCAAATTTAAATCTGGTGTCTATTAAAAAAAACAACAGACAGGCAACATCATGACAAAAGCAAAGCCAGCTGACATATTCTCCCAAATGGAAACATGAAGCAGGTATCTAAAGAGCTATTTGTCAAGTCACCTATGGTGAATGTGAGTTGCTTCCAGTCGATCAGGCAAGGAAGCTTATGTGAAGCAGAAAGCAGTTATTTTACTTTTTTTTATCAGAAAAGACAAATGACCACCACATGTATGTGTGAGCCTGAAGGCAGGTGAACATTTTTGTGGACTCGTGCCATGGAAAACTGATCTGCAAGGCTGGTATAAAGTTTGTATATATATTTAAAAAATTGACTAGATAAACTGTACGGGATACTTTGCAGTCTTCTCCTAATTTTTTACTACAATGTCAGGGCAGCTGTAAGTTCATGGGAAATTTTGAGTGCTTGCCCTCAGGAGCAAGGCAGATCATTTCCCATGACACAGAGGTGATTCAGAACAACCTCAGAGGAAAGCACTCTTTCCATATAAAAGATTGTTTGCGATACCCATTCTGGAACACAGAACCTACTGGAAGCTGTTATTCTAGCAGGCATATATCCATTGCAAGCACTAAGTAAGGCACTAACAATTCAATTCTATCCATGTTTCCTTCGTAGAAAGTCCCACTAATTTCAATGGGACTTGAATTCAAGTAAGTGTCCATAGGACTGCAACCTAAACACAAGTTTTTGTCACAACTAACCATGGCCATTTCAGAAGAGACAGAATTACTAAAAGTGACTATTTAGTATTAAAAACAAATGTCATCCTTGTGCCAACAAAGCTAACTGGGTGTATATAATGTACTGGGTGGATATAATGAAAGGTATGTTTTATTTCTTACCTGAATTGTAATAATGCCCAGAATATTCCACTGTTTCTGCCAATTGTGTTTTCATTAGAATTTATTGTCAGACAGTTTCCCTGAGCAGTCCACAGTACTGAAATTTAATCAGAACACTAGTAAACAAAGAAAGAAAGTAATCTAGGGCTTGCTCATAATATCTGTGAATGTGTGTATGTTTGAGCGCACAAGGAATTCACATTTGTATTTTTAGGACACATCTTACGATCACTTCATACATGTTTAGGTATACACCTAAATAAGTTTTTAAGTGTACATATATAAAGTGTGAATGGAACAAAGATGTATCGTACACATGTCAGAAAGCTGGAATTTGCTGAAAACCCTTGTTAAGGGTACATGTAGTAGCAAACCTGAGTTGGTTGCCATGTGTGAAACAAAATTTACTGCCCAGATTCAAAATGTAAAACTAATCACACATTTGCAAGCATCCACAAGTTCACAGATACAAAATAACATAAAACCAATCTCTTTAATTATTGCAAGGTAACCTAGATGCACTAAGGATCACTTTGTGATTTATCACAGGCCTCAGGCAACAGCAAATCTGTAGCATACAGTCAGGGCCAGAAATACTGGAACAAGGATAACTGTTTTGGCAGTTGGCCTCTGTACACCACCACATTGAAGTTGAAAGGAAACACACCCAGATGCGAGTAGAGCCAGGACTTTCAGCTGTAATTCAAGGGGTTTGACAAAAGTGGGGCACTAACCATTCAGCAAGTACAGCCAGTGGCATACACACACACCCATCATTGGTGGCTCAGAAGTAATGGAACAAACCAACATTATTTCAAACTTAAGGGTCGCCTTTAATACCTGGATGAAAATCCTTTACAGTCAATGACTGCCTGAAGTCTGGAACCCATGGACATGACCAAATGCTGAGTTTCCTCCCTCGAGATGCTTTGCCAGGCCTTTACTGCAGCTGCCTTCAGCTGCTGCTTGTTTGTGGGTCTTTCTGCCTTCAGTCTTGTCTTCAGTAAGTGAAAAGCATGCTCTATTGGGTGGAGATCAGGTGACTGACTTGGCCATTGAAGAACATCCCACTCCTTTGCCTTGAGAAACTCTTGGGTAGCTTTTGCTGTATGTTTTGGGTCATTATCCGTCTGCAATATGAAGAGGCGTCCTATCAGTTTGGCAGCATTTGGCTGAACCTGAGCAGAAAGTATAGCCCTATACATTTCAGAATTCATCCTGCTGCTTTGATCAGCAGTCAGGTCATCAATAAACACCAGTGACCCGGTTCCATTGGCAGCCATACATGCCCATGCCATAACACTGCCTCCACCATGTTTGACAGATGATGTGGTATGCTTTGGATCATGAGCTATTCCTTTCTGTCTCCATACTTTTCTCTTCCCATCATTCTGGTACAAGTTAATCTTGGTTTCATCAGTCCAAAAAATCTTATTCCAGAACTGGGCAGGCTTTTTTAGGTGTTTGCTGGCAAAGGCTAATCTGGCCTCTCTGTTCTTGAGCATTACCAGTGGTTTGCACCTTGTTGTGAAGCCTCTGTATTTACATTCATAAAGCCGTCTCTTGACTGTTGATGTTGACAATGACATGCCTACCTCCTCAAGAGCGTTCTTGACCGGGCTAGATGTTGTGAAAGGGTTCCTCTTCACCATGAGCAGAATTCTGCAGTCATCCTCTTTAGTTGTCTTCCGTGGTCTGCCAGGCCTTTTGCTGTTGCTGAGCTTGCCAGTTAATTCCTTCTTTTTCAGGATGTTCCAAACTGTTGTGTTGGCCACTCCCACCATTTTTGCTATCTCTCTGATGGGTTTATTTTGTTTCCTCAGCCTAATGATGGCCTCATTCACTCGCATGGACACCTCTTGGACCTTTGGGAGTTCCAGTGAACAGCTACCAAATGCAAACGTAACACTCAGAACCCCCCCCCCCAGACCTTTTATCTGCTTGATTGGTCATGGGGCACCCAGGAAACAGGCCACACCTGGCCATGCAGCTGCTTGTCAGCCATTTATTCCATTACTTATGAGCCACCAACGATGGGGGGGGGGGGTGTATGCCACTGGCTGTACTTCCTGAATGGTTAGTGCCCCACTTTTGTCAAACCCCTTGAATTACAGCTGCAAGTCCTGACTTCGCTCCCATGTGGGTGTGCTTCCTTTCAGCTTCAGTGTGGTGGTGTACAGAGGCCAACTGCCAAAACAGTTATCCTTGTTCCAGTATTTCTGGCCCTGACTGTACATACTATATAAGATGCATAAAATAAAGATGCTCCAAGTGGATGCCATTTCAGCTAAAATGTTACCTTTGTGATTTTGAAATACAACTCCTTAAAGCAGCAGTTCAGTTCATCCCCAGATGTCACAGCAAAAAGGACAAGTTAATAGATACTAAGTAAATATCACTAAATTCAATGGGGCTTACTTCCTAAATAATGCGCTGAGGATTGCAGCCTAAGAGAGACAGAAAATAATTCTAAATCCCGCTGGAACTTTTCCACATGAGCCATATCCATGCCTGATTATGTGGCTTGTGTAATGTTTCATTTCAAAAACACAGGTCTTGGCAATTCTCAACTTGTGTGCTAAAAATGTAACAACTGTATTTTCACCTGGTTAGGGCCAAAGTAGACACGATGCTATGGGAGCTATCCTAACTAGATAGGCTGCCGCCTCCAACCTCGGAGGCGACCGCCTATCCAAAGTAAGGCAGGAGAGGCGAGGCACAGTAGATTGTTCCCTCCGCGCCTCTCCTTCCTTGCTATTTTCCGCTAGACAGCCATTTTCAGCTGTCTAGAGGTGTGGGGGGGGCTGACCGGGAGAGGAAGCTGCTGTACACCACATCGGATGTGTCGTACGCGCAGCTCCGCTCTCCCCGCCCCAGAATGCCCCTTTTCCGTCCCGCCGCGCTCCTCTTCCGAGCGCAGAGGAGGGGGGAGGTCAGTTTTCTGGGAACCAACCTCAGACCGCGCGCTCTGAGATTGGTTCCCGGAAATGAGCATATCCTATGGCCCTTTAGATAGTGTCTAGCGGCCATAGGATTGCTCTCAAAACATGGGTGCTTCCAGATGGGAGGGCTCCTACCACTAAAAATCAAAAGGCATTGTGCAGATATTCTGTCTTTTCTTCCTTAATGGATTTTTTTCTGGTGCGTAAACAAGGGAAGGACTACAAATTGAAGGCGGCTTCTTCTGGCCCCCTGTAAAATTCTGTGAACGAGATAGTGCTATTTTATAACAAAAGCCTCAACTGGAAGCACCCCATACCACTTTCTGTTGTGTCTTTTAGTTATTGTTAATAATAGGAATTTCCCGCCCCCCTTAATTTTCATTGAGACTATACACATGGGGAGAGAGGATTTACCTTTTCAACTCTCACAATGGTCCAAACAAGAATCAGTTGCTCCCTGCCCCCACTGCCTCCTATTAGCAATTAAAAAAAGAAAGACGCAATAGCAAGTGACTCATTTAGACTGCAATCCTATACACACATATCTGAGAATAATTCCCATTGAACTCAGTGGGACTTACTTCTGAGTAGACATGCATAGGATTGCACTGTTGGTGTCATGTCCAATTTGGCTTTTAGGCTTCCTGTTAACTTTTGGGGACACTAAAAGTTACGAATTCAGAACCATGAATCCCTTCATTACAATTAAAAGAGATGAGCTTAAAGTCATGACATTTGGTAACAGAATAAGGTTTGGGATCTTTTAATTTCAAAGTTCTTTTTATTCTAGTCTTATGCTGTCTTTTCATTCTGCATATTTAGTACAGATTAATCAAATCTGTCAAATGTTTCTCTACAACTATAGCGACTAGAAGCTTCTTCTTTTTTTAAATGGAAACATTAAAGCCGGGATCAAAGAAGACAACTAGTTCCATCTGCCCAAAGGACCTCTGGACTTCGTTGTCTCAAGCAAGACATCCCCGGGCCACATGGCAAACCTCTTCTGAAACTGCGGGAATTTCAAAAGCAAAACTGGAATACGGCTGAGGGGGATGGACAGCTGGCGTCTGTCAATCAAAGGAGAAAAATCTAAAAGTTCCATAGACACATGATGTGCCTTGAATATACGGTCTGGGCATTCTGCCCAAAATCTCATGGTTCCACCAAGAGCCCAGGTCCAACCTACAAATGCCTGGCTGTACACTTTCCTACATTTTACTGATACAAAATGGAGAACAGCATACAGGTTGAGGGGAAGGGCTTACCAGCAGCAGCTATTCCAAGGAAAACAGAGGCTGTGTAGAAAGTCCAAGTAGATGGCTGGATAAAAACGGCAATGTATATGCTGAAAAGATGACAATGTATGGCATTCAGTTTTAACTTGGATGATGCCATGCCCATGATACTTTATAAAAGGATTCCCAGCTGGAGTTGGGAGTTGGCTATGTTTAAGAGGACTTAATGGTCTTGTTCACATGTAACGACAACCCATCAGTTTATAAACCTGGATCACTGGGTTGTTTAGCAGTCCGGGTTTGCATGTCATGCTGCACAACCTATGAAGGAGCCGATCATGGGTTATGTGGTAGCAGCGCACCCACTTGTGCACAACAGCCCACCAGTTTGGAAACCAATGGGCTGTTGTTGTTATATGTGAACCAGGTCAATTTGTTGTTACCGCTGTCAACTAATTCTGAAACCTACCTCTTCTGTTTAACAGGTATATTTTATGTTACATTAAATATATTGCTTAGCTATGTAACTCAATTTCTTATTCCTAATCAAACTGCAGAAAAGACCATGTCAGTATGTTTGAAATAAATATGTTCATATCACTAAAGCACCTGACAAGCTGCATTCATTCAATCTAACGATAATTATTTTGTTACTTTGTACCCCATTCACTCTCCAAGAAGCTCAGAGCAGACTTTTGGCCTCACAGCAACCCTGAGAAATTAATTTTAGTGGCGAGCAGATGACTTGCCCCCAGCCCCCAGTGAGTATAATATAGGGGTGGGCAACTTCCAGCCCTCCAGGTGTTTGGGCCTACAATTCCCATGAGCCCTAGCCAGCGTAGCCAATGGTGAGGAATGATAGGATTTGTAAGTGAAAACATCTGGAGGGCCAGATGTTGCCCACCCCTATCCTATACCATGTTGTCTCCCCTTCCTGCTACCACTTTTTCATAAGAGGGAAATCATTGGTCTTTTACTCCAAGAGCTACTAGCAGAACATGCTTTGTTCCAGGGAAGGGGTAGGCAATCTGGTGGCCCTCCAGATGTTTTGGACTACCATTCCCATAATTCCTGATGATTTGTCATGCTGGTTGGGGATGGTGCAAGTTGCAACATCTGAAGGGAATCAGGGTGCCTACGCATTTTAGAGAAAAGCAATAGCAACAGCTTTTCTTATTCTCCAGTAAATGATAACCTACATTCTCCCCACCTGCTAATACTGGGCACAAGAATAGCAGATCTTCTAAATGTAGATAATTAAAAAGAAGAAGACAGCAGGAATAAAATATCAAAGAGTTAAGTATTTTTACTTACCTATAAAAGATGCCACTAATAAACATGGACAACTGTGGTCCTATGATGGCAACCACTGATGGTGAGATCAGATTTGATGCTGAAAACACGCCATAAATAACAGCCATGCTGCAGAAAGTAACAATCATTACTAATATGCCAAAGAAAATCCAAAATATTGTTTGGTATTAATTTCAGACTGTCATTTCAGAACATTTTACTTGTTTGCCTGATCACCCACACCCCTCTCTTTCTCTGTGAGAGAGACATGCATATAAAAGGGCAGACAAGCAGAACGTCAGGCCCAGGGAACAAAGCCAGCCCACCTGGGGTCCAAATCTGGCCCTCCAGGGTTCCCCATAGGGCCATGCCCCCTTCCTCTGGCCTGACCCCATTTCCTCCGAACACTGATCCTTTGGTGATTTCCTGGCTTTTGTGTAGCATTTCCCCCATTCTAAAAGGTTGAAATGCCTCTCCTAAGGCTTAGCTGCTGGCAGGAAGAGCTTTAAACCAAAATGTGCTGGTATTTTTGGTATTTGGCTCCACCCCCTACCTTCGGATCTGCTCACTACTGGAATGCAGCCCCTGAAAGCTTCTCTGAAAGAGGCTGAAAGAGGTTTAACACCCCTGGCTTACATGACAATATACATGTGCTGAAAGTCCTGCTTCCCCCTTTCCTCCTCTTTCACATGCCAGAGGAGGAGCTGAGAAGCTTCCTTTTTTTTAATTTTGAACTAACTACAGTTCCCCATGATGTCCAAATTCAGAGAATTGTTGTTTGTTTACACTATAGTGAGAACAAGCCAGGATCAAACCACAGTTTCTGCACCTGGGTTGTTCAAGCTACAGTTCCCTGAGTTTAGATATCACAGGGAAATCTGGTTATAGTTGGAAATGAATGCTTCCAGTTACCTCTTCTGCCACATGAAAGGGGAGTGGGGAGCTTGTGAGCCTAGTATGGCTTTTTCTCATTGGGGGAAGCCATGGTTTTCCATTATGTCTGAATCCAGCCACAGAGTACAGCTCAAAAGCAACAGAGGGATAACAATACCAGTTTAAAGTACCTTGTATAGCCACTGCCATGAAAATCAGTGTTGTTTAAATTTGTGATAACAGTTTGCTGTATGGAAAGAATTTTTAAAAAATTAATGATACGGAACATTCTCTAGAGAGTTTTCTTTTCAAAAGATAAAAACTTAAAACACATACGAGAATAAAAAAAATCAAAGTCAATACAGATTAACTAATTACAATAGAATTGTTGACACTAATTAAACTTCAAAACAATTGCTTGAGTTAAAAAAAAAAGGTAAAGGTGTCCCCAACCAGTCGTGTCTGACTCTAGGGTGTGGTGCTCATCCCTGTTTCTAAGCCGAAGAGCCAGCTGATAAGACACCTGACTCACGCAGGATGTGAACACAGGACTTCATAAGGATGTTGCCGTAGAAAAAGATCTAATGGTTAGGAAAGATTGAAGTCTGTGTAAATTAGACTATTCTACATACTGGTTTTCTGACCTCCCTGAATGTTCCAGTCTCCCCTTCTCCTGAAGGCAGAGCTACACATTGCTTCAGCAAACAGATATTCCCAAGCTCATTCTGCTGAGGTAATGCAAATTAGCTGGTGAGGGGGACCTGTAGGGGGAAATGGGACATGGGAAGTGCCCTTGATTCTACATCACCCCAGGGCAGGGGTGGGCAACTTGTGACCCTCCAGATATTTTGGCCTACAACCCCTATCTTCCCTCACTATTGGCTATGCTGACTAGGGCAGATGAGAATTGTTGGCCAAAACATCTAGAAGGCCACAACAAGTTCCACCCCTGTCCTATGGAGCCTATGAAGGGAAGAGGAACCCTATATCTCTCTCCTGTTTATCTGGTACGCAGGAAACCCCACACATTCAAAATAAAATAGAGGACCATATTACATGGGCTTATAACCCAAAGAAAAACAACCATCAAGATTGAAGCACCATGAAAAAAGGAAAGAAATGCACACAGAAGGGGTGTTCTCATATTTGCACTTACCGCAACATTTCCACATGTTTGGAAAGCAGTGAACATAAACATAAAAGCTGTTCCTAGAACAATGATGTTCAACTGCTTTTTTGATTCAGAATTCATTTTGTGTTTTCTCAGGATGCTGCCAGGTTGAATCTGGGGGAACGTCTACCTTTTAAGCTGCTCCTTTTAAAAACGTTTCTGCCAAGACCAAACAAAAATCACAATAACCAGAAGTTTTAAACTGATTATTCCTTTAATAATTATTTTCTGACAAATCAAGGCTATTTGTGTGCAGTTATAATAACCATGTACAATAATAGCAAAGGAAAACACAACCACTCATAGGAATGAAAGATCATAGAACATAAGAAGAGCCATAGCCACTCAGACCAAGGCTCCATCTAGTCCAGCATTCTGTTCACATAGTGGACAAGCAGCTGCCTGGTAGGACAGGAGGGCAATAGCAGCCTCCTGCATACAGCAGCAACTGCACACAGAAGCTCACTGCCTCTGATACTGGAGGTAGCATACAGCCATCAGGACGAGCAGCCACTGATAGCCTTCTCCTCCATGAATTTGTCCAACCCCTTTCAATGCCATCCAAGTTGGTGGCCATCACTGCATCTTGTGGTAGCGAGTTTCATAGTTTATGCGCTCTGTGAAGAACTTCCTTTTAACTGTCTTGAATCTCCCACCATGCAGCTTCATGACATGACCCCGGGTTCTAGTATTATGATGGGAGAAAAACTTTTCCATATCCATTTTCTCCACACCATGCATAATTTTGCACACCTCTATCATGTATCCCTGTACTCACCATTTTTCTACGCAAAACAGACCCAGTCACTGGGATTCTCTCTACCTTTCAGAGGCAGGATAACTGTAGGCTCCCCCCAAATAAAAAACATTCTTTCCCAGCTGATCTTCTTGGCTTCAGTTACCCACTGTATTTCTCAGTCAATCACATGACAACAAAAGGAACGCCTCCATATAGATAATTTCCATTCATGCTCAACAGGAAATAAAGAACAGGTCACAAGTCAGATCAGCTGATTGAAAGGGAGACACCCCATATGAATTCTGGGAAGTGTAGTTCTAAATGTACTCTTACTAAAACCAGGAAGCGCAAGCATACGGCCTGTACTTCTGAAGACTTGCTTTGTTTACTTCAGTGACAATTTTAAAAGGAATTGTTTATTCCTTTTAAAGAAAAGTAATTTCTAGTTCAAAGATCTATATAATTTCACTGAATGGTAAATATATATATATATCTCTCTCTCTTAAGACCAGAAAGGCTGCACATTTTTCTTCTCACTGCCAAGGTTTGAGGAAAGTTTTCTTCAAGCTAATTTGGCCTGTGGGAAAGGGGATGCTTAGATTTGATATTGTTTCTGAATTTAAATTTGCTTGAAGATAGAAACGATTACAGCACAATGCTATCTGCTCAGAAGCAAGTCCCACGGAGTTCAATGGGGCCTACTCCCACACATAGGACTGCAGCCTTAGGCTTAAATCCAATGCCTTCCACCAGCTTTCTTCCCCCCTCCCTGCAGCTTTCCCTGCCACCCAAAAGCATGCTCCAGAGGGTTTCTCAGCCTTCCAGAGCAGGTTTTGAAGCCATGCAGGAGGCTGCAGAAGGAAAGGGAATTGTCCCATCCCAGTTCTGATGACGGAAGCAGTTCCATCCAGGAATGACAGCATTAGATCCCACCTTGGCTTATGAATTTTAATTATCTGTTAGTTATGATAATACTTGCAATATGCATCTCTTTCAATGCAGGGATTGTTTTAATAGTAACTGTTATGGCTGCAGATAAAACTGCACATTGAAGGAAACTATTTGGTACAGACCTCCTGGAATTGCGTGTGGGGAACATGTTTAAATGTTTCTCCACATCATAATTTCCCTGTCCATGTCAGGGAGAGGATTCTGCCTGATGTGCTAGTTTTCTATATGCAAGGAGTTTGGAGTATTTGGTCCCCTACTTACCATATTAAATAGTACCATCACAGGAATTCTGTGGCTGGGGCATGATGGGAGTTGTAGGCCTTTTCTCTATCTAAACATACATAGGATTGCGTCCTTAGATTCCCACATTTTTACTGAGAGTCTTTGCTATATTAGCATCTGCGTTACCAGGAAAAATTCAGTAAGTAATGCCTACCCTGTAGCTCCAAGTTTGGAAAAGCTACACTGCTCAGATTTCTGCTGTCATGTAGCCATTAAAATCATATGCCTTAGTCAGGAAAAAAGTGACAATCCTAGTTACACTATATCCTCATCTCATTTTATCAAAGAATTCCATGAGGTCAAGAGGTAGACCCCCTTTGAATATTCTATTAGCGGCATCCCTTACTTCAAACTGGTAATTCCCAAATGTTGGGTTTGGAACCAGTATGCTTCAGTAGCCTTACCAGCTAATTACCCAACAGCTGGCAACATTATCAGTTTAACATATGAGACAGCTAAGTAGCATTTACTTTAAGTTGAGCATTCCAATTGCTAGTTAGTGCTTTAGGCTGCAATCTGAAACACAATTTACTAGGGAGTAGGTTTCACTGAATATAGCAGGGCTTACTTTCCAGTAAACATGCATAGGATTTCATACTGTTAATTCTCCATAATGAAACATGATGTATTCATACTTAAGAACTTGTATTCACTCATCTTTATCACTTTATTCTTCCATTGCATAAGAACAATGGTGCAACTAGGGCTGCACTTTGGGGGCAACATCAAGGCAGCAGAAGCAAACTCTATTTGTTCTTGTAGTCATGATGGTTCTATTATTTACGTAAATTAAAAATGCAAAACTGCACATGCTCAGAGTATTGTTTTTTAAATCAGGGCTGGCAAACAGCTGCTGTTGTAACATATCAAGACTATAGAAGCAGTTGTACAGCATGGAATGGTGAGCAGGGAGGGGAAGAGAAATGTTAGTTGTGTGGTACATAAATGAAGTAATACATATGCAATGACCGCCTGAAGGGGAGCCCATAAGACCATTAAGTCTGGAGTCTAAAATTACTTAGCTGCACCACTGCATAAGGAAACTACATTTTTATTTACCTTTAGTCCACTTCTCAACAATTTCCCATGCAGGTTTTGGTGACAAAGCAGCACAATAGCGGTAGATTCACAATGAGAACAGAATATCACTGGTGCATAAGATGACTGGGAACATCACTGATGCACTGTATCACTGGTGGAGGAGAATATCCCTGGCACATTATTTTAAAAGATGCCCCTTATTTTTATGTATTGTCCCTATTCCAGATTATCAGTTTCACAAATCAAAATTACCATCCTTTATATTTGAGTACCGTCAGCTCCATCAATGAATGACTTCTGAACTTTTCACTCAGGAAGTCAACTTAAGGGTGCAATCCTATGGATGTTTAGACAGGGAAAAGTCCTACTACTCCCAGCATTCCCCAGCCAGCTGTGGAATGTCTGGAGCATGATGATAAAAAAAGTCTGAGGCATGATGAGAGTTGTAGGACTTTTTTCTGTCTAAAGACACATAGGATTGCACCCTAACTGAACATTATCTTCATTCAGAGGTTCTACCCTACCCTGACCCACAACCAATGACTTATTAACTTCAGAGCCAGTGTGATGTAGTAGTCAGAATGTTGGCCTTGGATGATCAAGGTTCTAGTCCCCAATTGGCCATGAAGCTGACTAGCTGACTTTAGGCCAGTCACTGACTCTCAGCCTAACCAACCTCACAGGGTTATTGTGAGGATAAAATGGAGAGGAGACCCATGTGAGCCGCCTTGGGTTCCTTGCAAGAAGAAAAAGGGTGGGATATAAATGTAATAATGTTAAAAATAAACTGAATGCATTGCCTCAAGAAAAAAATCTTCCTTTTGGAAACTAAATAACATCTTTTTAATTCTAATTACCATTTACCTGGTTCAGTGTACTAGTACTAAACAGAACATGGATATGGTTCAGAATATGTGAAAAGGACTTCCAGCCCAGGGGTGTGTCCAGATAAAGTTTTTATTCTCCAATCACGGTGCCCCATTCATGGAATTTTATGCAGATGTTGTCTTCATTTTGTAGACCTCCTGTTTTCCCACCATTTCTTCCAATATTTTTCTTACCAATGCATTCCTGCAGTGAGCAGTGGGTTGGACTCGATGGTCTTATAGGCCCCTTCCAACCCTACTATTCTATGATTCTACCAAAAAAAAGAGTTAATGAAAACATGGAATAGCTGCCTTTTGACTGTTAGTGCTAGCCACCCTCCATCTGGAAGAACCCTAGGTTAGATCCTAATAAAGGCTATAAACCTTTACGGAACAAATAATGGACTTACACTTCATAATAACCCATATTTCTGAAATGTTGATCTTGCTATTCTATTTGCTATTCACATTCTCTGATGCATCAGTTGTTATCTCCAGTTCCCCTACTTCAAGTAATCCTATTGCCTACAGTGCAAGTTTTCTATGGAACTACTCCAGAGTAAGTGAATTTGTGTGGTCACACTGTGAATTCTTGTCTTTGTAAAATCAACAAAAATGTATCAGGAGACAAGAATGCAGCCACATTCTTCCATTATGGGTAACTCAAATGCTTTGGGGAAAAGGGGATTGTGATGGTTGATTTCCTAGGGCATATTCACAGATATAGCATTTTAGGCAAGTAATCTCCCGAGTATGTGTACTGTTGCTCACATGTTTATCGGAAATAAAAAGGGGCTAAAGTAGAGGCAAAAACCAGCCACCACTTCAGAAAAAAACCAAAGTTTTACTCTCACCTATCACTTGAAATAATTTCCAACTTCCTCATTAATGAGACTCTCTTTCTATGCTTCACAATTTGCTAGAAGTGGAATCCCAAGGTTTCCCCACCCAGGCTCTGATACTCCTTAGGCTATAAAACTATTGCTCCATGCTTACAAAAAGGTTGTGATTTAATTTCCAGAGCAGCTGAACCATTTTTATTAGCCAGCACAAAGGGAAGAGCTGTAGGAGATACCATAAAATGATTTGCCAACACCTCTGAGGCGGAAGACTTATTCTGCTACATTACGGTGCAGCTGTATGACCTTGGTTTTACACAGCTGTATAATGCCAGAGGGAGTACACTTGATTTCCTTGCACTCCCTTATTCCAGAGTACCAGCTTCTCATAGAACTTATTTCCATTCAGTTCAGAAGCTCCAGCTTGATATATCAGACAGCATAGTCCCAGCATATCCGATAACTAAGGATTGGGGGCAGGAGAAAAAAGTGTGGCAGAGCCCTCTGTGCTACACAAACATATTACGCTGGCAAGCTGCTGGGCTGCACTCCTTATCAATTAAAATTCTTGAATTCAAACTCAACCCCCAACTTCCCAAACATAGGATCCTTAGAGTGTAGATCTCAGAAGTGCACCTCACGGTGTTCAATGGAGATTTACTCCAGGGTAAGTGTATGCAGAGCACATGGCTTCTTCTGTCTCAAGCAGATGACCCAATCCTCACATTCAGAGGGAGGTAAGAATCTACCCACACATACACCCCATTTTGCTTAACTTCCAGCCTGAAGAAGGATTCTGAAGATTCCAAAGGCTGCTCACTATTTTGTGACGTTTTGGCTGGTCCGAATAAATTTTAGATTTTGTTCTTCCTTATAGACAAACAATGCTATCGATGCTATTTTCTGTGCCTAGGATCTCTTAGCAGCCAAGCATGCTTTGGTTGCAAAGGAACACAACCTGCGAGGCTCCCTTTATAAGCGATGAGGTCCATTAAGGCCTCCAACGCTTAACCCAGCACGAAAATCTGTGGGCGGAGCAGAAGCTAGCCCCGCCCCCCCAGCCTTGGCTCGCGTCTCTTCATTGCGGCAGCGCTAAGAAAATCATCGCTCCGCCTCGCGCCCCTTGAACCCAGCCTCGTTCTCGTTGCGCGCTACGGGCGCGCGCCACAGACCTCGTGGACGCCCCACCCCGACATATCAGTCAGCTTCCTCTTTTCCTTCGCCGCCATTTTGAATCCAGCACTTTTTCTCGTTGGGCGAGCATTCGCGTCAGTACTGCCATTTAACACTTAAAATAATAAAATATGTAATCTGCCTTTTAATAAGCAGACTCCAATATACCTCTTTCATATTTGGTGGTACTTGGAAGGTAACACTAAATATCTTCGCTCGGGGACATAATCCCTTCCGGGGTTTCGCCCTAACGGCGTCTAGCGTTCAAAGCCGATAATGATTTTTTTTTTCCGTTTATGTCCCACTGCCGTTAACAGTGCCTTCCTAAATCTCCATTTCCTATTCAAAAAGCGAAAACATAATTTCAGTTGACTCCTATCTAACCGAGGAGCGCGGGGTGGGTGGGTCTCGGGAGCTACTTCCGGGTCAGCGGCGGCCATTTTGTGGCGCTTAAGTGCTTGAGGAAGGGCGGCGCCTCGTTCATTTGCTCGTGGCGGCGCTTGAAGATGGTGGCGCCTGAATGAGATCTAGCCCGCGTGCGCCAAACGGAATACGGCGGTGGGTCCGCGACACCTGCGGGTCTCGCTGCAAAGCCCTTCCTGTGTTCTTCGGTTTTGATTCCCTGTTCTAGCCGCTTTTCCCGCGTCATCCCCTTCTTCCCCGCCCGCTCGCTATGAGTTACGGGCGGCCGCCGCCGGACGTGGAGGGTATGACCTCCCTGAAGGTGGACAACTTGACTTACCGGACCTCTCCGGACACGCTGCGCCGCGTCTTCGAGAAGTACGGACGCGTAGGGGACGTGTACATTCCCCGAGACCGCTACACCAAGGAGAGCCGTGGCTTCGCCTTCGTGCGCTTCCACGACAAACGCGACGCGGAGGACGCCATGGATGCCATGGACGGAGCCGTGCTCGACGGGCGGGAGTTGCGTGTCCAGATGGCCCGTTACGGCCGACCCCCCGATTCCCACCATAGCCGACGGGGGCCCCCTCCGCGCCGGTACGGCAGCGGTGGCTACGGACGTCGCAGCAGGAGGTAAGAATTGGCGGGGCGCGGAACTTCGGAGGAGGCGAGAAGCGCCTGATCGGGAAGAACAACTGAAAGGGGGGCCAGTGAAGTGAGAGGGATGTGTGGAAAGACAGGTTATTGGCGCTCAAAGAGGCGGGAAGTCCGGGATTGGAGTAGATCCTGGATAACTTGAGACGAGAAAAGAAAGGCCTACGGAGGCAGGGACGGCGGTAAAGTTGTGTTGGTTTGGGTAAGGTCGGCGGGAAAGTAACTAAGCCACGTGATATCGGAGGCCAAGGAATCGAAAGGGCGGCCTGCAGTTTCTTCTTGCTCCGGCGCTGTAAGAAAGGCTCCGAGGGGAGGCAGTATATGAATTTATGGCGATTATCCAACCACCCGTGCCTTTTTTTCTTTTTGCCCCGCAGCCCCAGAAGACGACGTCGCAGCCGATCCCGAAGCAGAAGCCGATCCAGATCCCGTAGCAGATCGCGCTATAGTCGTTCTAAATCGAGATCTCGCACACGTTCCCGGTCTCGCTCTACTTCCAAGTCCAGATCGGGCAGGAGATCAAAGTCCAAGTCCTCGTCTGTTTCCAGGTCTCGTTCGCGATCGAGATCCCGGTCCAGATCAAGAAGCCCCCCACCTGTTTCAAAGAGGGAATCGAAGTCAAGATCTCGTTCGAAGAGTCCCCCTAAGTCTCCTGAAGAGGAAGGGGCTGTGTCATCCTAAGAAAATGGTAACGTGTCTGGCAATCTATTGTATTTGCATGTTTTATTGTAGCAATTCAGCAGGCATTGGGTCCTTCATATAGCCTTCTAGAGCAAGTAAATCCTAATGGGGCACATTCCTTTCTGAGGAGGGCATTTTAGTTTATGGCTAATAAAGGATATCTTCGTGTTTTGTTGCACTTAATAGCTTGCTTTTTAATATCTATTGTTTGAGACGCAACCTATTTCTGAAAATGACTATTTCTTACTGTTCTTATCCAACATCTGCATTTTCCCCTTTAAAGCTGCGGTCTCCTGTTTGCTTAAAGAATATTGGCCAGTATTGCAGATTTTAACTGATTTGGCTGATCCTCCAGGGACCAGTTTCTGTGGGCGTGTATTGGAGCAGGTTTGTCTTTAAATGTTAAAGATACACTATCCTGTTATTGAAGAATCAGTCCTGTGGTGACAGAGCTCAGCAAATATTTTTAGAAGTGCAAATTGAAATACAGGAATTTATGGAAACCGGTTTCTTCTCCAGTGCAATTGTGGGCTTATAAGGAGATGCTGGGTGGGGAAAATGGATAGTGTGTCTTTAACCTCCCTCAAATTGTTTGGTCCTGTTTTTTCAAAGGAAGGGGGCCTAGAACTGTTAAGGTTACGCAACTATTTAATGTCTCCTCAAGGTTTTGAATAAGAACTTACATGTAATTTACTGTGAATCGGGCCGGATTCAGGATAAGGGTGGTTTGAACGTAGCCCGACAGCATGCAATGTGATTAGTGGAAGTTCAACAGTAACTCCAAAAATCTCATGTCTTATCTACGTTAGTATCCTATGTGATGGTGGGAGGTGGGCATTGCACTCTCTCTAAAACGTGGTGAGCCAAGGCCAGCGTTACTAGAAATCCTGAGTACATCCATAAAATATGGAAGACATACAATGGGTACCCTTGCTGAACTATACCTTTTTCAAACCTAGATGCATCAAATAGATGAGAAACCTACATAAAGGATGCCTTTGGAGGAAAAATGATCATTTGAATCGCCAGTCCATTGGAGAGACCCCGGCACAAGCAACCAGCTGTTGAAAAGGTTATTTTGTAACACTTTGTCTAACTTTTTACTTTATTTTTGAGCCTCAAATAGCAGACTTTTACTTTTACGTGCCATTTTGTTGCTATTATTCAAATTTCTTGTAATTTAGTGGAGTGAACGACTACAGATTTCATTATTGGCTTGGATATTTGAGGTAAAACTTCATTTTTGTTCATATAGTGCTGATATGTTTGCAAATAAAATGGGTAAACTAACTTGCTGCCTCAAGTTTTAATATTAAAGAAATATGCAGCTATAATATGCTGAGTAGCTTAATGCTGTCCAAATGTTCAATTTTTGCCTTTATTCTCCAGTTCCAAAATTTTAAATTCAAATGCATTTGCAAATACTTCAGTTGAAATAGTATCTTCAAGTCAAACATTAAACTTTACAGCTGACAATTATTTTGAAAGATTTGTTTTTATCAAGACAAAATTCTAATCTCTTCTCTTATGTATTTTTGTGCACTAGGCGCAGTTGTGTAGCAGTTGAGTAATGCTGGTTAGCTGTTAAGGTGGCGTGTTGCAGTGCAGAGTGCTTGGCTGTTTCCTGTTTTCTCCTGATTGCTCCTGTAACGATGCCTTGTCGTGCAGAAACAAATGGCTGTCCAGTTAGTTAAAATTGCCTGACAACTGCACTTCCAGTCACCCGGGCCTTGCATAAAAATAACGGAGCATACAGTGAGCACATCTAGCTGGTGATATACACACCTTATTTTTCCAGAATGGTAAATTAGACCATCTACGTATGTGAACTTGCATATAAAAATGTAACGTTAAAGCATTTGATTCATTCCTCTAAGTATCAATTTGGAGTATCTCTTACAACATTCTGTACTATAACCACTGTGTCTGTAGTTTAATAAACACTTTCTTGGTGTTCATTTTTTGAACTCTAATGTCCTGTGTCAGTTTTGTCTATTAAGAGTATGGGAAGATCATGTTTTGATTTCAAGAAAACTCATTTGTATTATGTACTGTGAATTAATACTTCATAGATAGTAAAGCACAACAGACTGATATTCCTGTGAAATTGATATGAATGGCTTCTTACCTACTTGAGGTATAAGAATTACATTACACAGCTATATCTGTGTGGCCAAATTACTTCATTGAGGTTTCCGAAGCAGTGACCTAAACTGATGCTTAGAACATACAATCTAAAACCTTAATAAATACAAGGGTAGACAACCTGGTGTCCTCCAAATATTTTGGATTACAGCTCCCATAATCTCTGGTCATGGTGGCTATGGCATATGGGAGTTGTCCAAAATATCTGGAGGGTGCCAGGTTGCTTATCCCTTATGTAGACTATGGGTGGTCACTTAGCTGATCAAAGAAGTCCACCAATGGAACAGAGGTGGAGATAGGCAATTCCTCCTGCAGCCCACTGTGCCATCACCAAAACTGCTCCAGAGGGTTGCCCCCCCAGCAGATGTGGGGGGGGGGTGTCATTGAATGACCTCCCTGCTGTGCTGATGGACGACTTCTATCAGTAGAGTGAACCACTATTGGATACAACCCTCTAATGGGGCAATTCTCAACTGCCTTTGTTCCAGAGGAAGATGTGAGTGTTTTGATGGGCAACATTGGGGATTTGAGGAAGGACACCACCTTAAGCTGGTACAAAGAACTTGCTATCTAGAAGGTGCTGCGGGACCATTTTTCCATTTTCTTAAGTCAACTTACAGCAGATGATTTTAACAGTTTGCGAAGTACTTCAAAACCAAGCAGGTTGGAGGTAAAAATTTATTTTTAAAAACACTAAAGTAAATCTTATCTCAAAACAGTTACAGGATCTGGCTTTGTTCTTTGATTTGTACTGATGATCATCATTTCAATAGTGTGTCTCCCTGGAAGAGAAGAGCCTGCTAATTGTTCCTTGTTGGCCTCAAATGACTGCAAGGGGACGCAGATGCTTTCCATCTCCCACTTGTAGAGTAATCCTTCAATAGACCAGTCAGCACTGAAAAAGAGTCCACACCTTTACTATTCATGTCATAGTTGCCAAATTTGTGTTTTAAGGCTAATTTCTCAGCAGCAGTTCATGGTGTTTAGCATACACAGCTCTGAGTGCATTTTAGATAAAAAGCAAAGGTAGCTATATTAGCCATAACATCTAACATTCATTGTGGCATTACTTTTATTAGGCCAATTCAAAGGTCACAAATGTGCAAGCTTTTGCCACCTCCAGCTCTCTTCATCAGACAAGATACATCTGGTGACGCAGACTTGTCAATGAAAGTGCTTGAAAGTTATGAGATCAATACGGGAATAGATTTGGCACAACCATACCTTCTGACTTGATAAGTAGTCCAAAACTGAGCATGTGGATTCTTTTCCATTAAGTAGTGCACTGTAGTTATTATATCTTCAAAGTCTGTCAAATAATGCCAACAAACATTTAGTGTAATACTGGTTTATGTGTGTTAGATTTGGTTCACTTGTGATTGTTGGACTTAAATCTCTCCCCAAATTAGCATGTAATAAAACTATGACTTAGTGTTTGTGCACCTTGTTTTGCTATTTTTTTTAATCAAAGGTATACTTCAATATGGAGTTGCACACTTTCATCCCAAGGGTTTCTTTACATTGCTTTGTACTACAATGGTAGGCAGGGCCTTTTCCACATCTCTAGTTCACTATGCAAAATTAATGAGTCATTACTTAACCTATTTCCTTGTTTGCCTTCTTAACACTTGGGGTTTATCCCATAAGACTATTAACTGTCTTGAAGTAAAGCTATGTTGGAAAGTCATTTTCAGTCCAGTCTGTCAAAGTGTTTTTTATCCAGCTGATCAATGTGCAGTTTTCCCTTTGTTGGAGAGTCCCTACTTCAACACCAATCCAGTCCACATATGAAGGAGGTGGGAACAAGACACTATAATATACTATTCTAGCCATTCACTACGGGGAGGGGCTGTAGCTTAGGGTCCCAGGTTCAATCCCTGGCATCTCCAGGTAGGACTAGGAAAGAAGCCTGCCTAAAGGAGAGCCATTACCAGTCCATGTAGACAATACTGGACTAGATGGGCCAACTGCTTCCTACATTCTACCACTTCCCCTAGAAAAATAAGCCAATAGGTGTGGGAAGGTTTCACAGCCTTTGCTGAGTAAAATGGATTTTTAAAGAAAAGGTTAATGAAATGGTAGGGCCTTGCTGGAGGGCAGAGGATATTCTTCCTGGTAGCTGTTATATGCCACTATAAAGGCTCGGTGGGCAACATACCAGGACTTCCCCTTGAACAGATCTGAGGGACTGGGAGGGGGAAATCTGTTTTGCCAGTGGTGTCTATTCTATTGGCAAATAAAATTGGATACAACCCAATGAATGTTCCTGAACTCGCAGTGAAGGAGAGGTACACTTAGCTTAACGAAGGTTTATTAAAATTTTTCAACAGGTCTTGGATTGAATTCCTGGCATGCTGACTAAGAGGATCTTTAATGGCAGAGCTGGGAAAGATCTCAGCCTGATAGCCACTGCTAGTCAACGCAGACAATACTAGCCTGTAATTGGCTAATGGTCCAAGGTAGATTCATATATCCCTACAACTGGCCAATATTTAGCCTATTCTATATTCATGGGAGAAAACTGAAGGGAATTGAGATTTGCTAGATTCCTGAGACCAATTCCAGTAATTAAGGAATAGCTGCCATTTAGTTTTGAAGTTAATAAATTTTAGTTTGGCTATTTCACAGCCTCAATAAATTTGTTAAGTTTTACCATTTCTATCAAAATTGTAGAGGTTCCACTGTATTTGTATTTCTAGGTAACCTTAATGATATCCCCTCTAAGAGCTCCAATAATTTTACAAGAATCAATATACTGGAGACCAATTCTAAGCCCGTATCAAATAACTTCATTTTGTAGCTAGCCTGCCAGTTCTAGCAAGGGCTTTAGTAGAAGGGAAGATCCTGTTTTATTCCTTAGAATTTCAATTGCTACTTTCCACATCAGCAGTATGTTACCATAGGACCGCTAAGAGTGCACATCATTTGTATGAAAACCCACATTCTTGAACCTGGAAGGGCAAAAGGATAACTTAACTGGTTTTTGTAGCCACTATTCACAGGAAGTAAAACGTGTGTCAAATTCTACAGTATAACATGCCCAATGGTGGGTATAAGATAAGCTGTGTCAATGGAACATTTACCTTCTGGTTCAAAAAATACATCAGATGCCAACACAATGTCCACTGGAGGCAAGGCCAGTAGAGCAGGTGAAATATGGCCCCAAGTGAGTCCTGTGACATACACCCCAGAGAGGTTATTCATCTGACAGCTTCTTCGACAGTTGTCCAAACATCGAGGGAACTCTGCATTATCTGACAATATTGCTTCTGCTCCACATTTTGCTGCCACTATCCCAGGAAGACTCACACCTGCTCCAATCTGCATAAAGTAAAAAAACTGGTTTGTAGCATACCAATTGTAATGCTAAATGTGTTCATAGCTGAGTTCAGGATGGCACTCACGTTTGGGTTGTTACTCTTCTTCATGGAGTGGTCTGCTAAAGCGCAATGGGACTTACTTCTGAGTAGACATGTCTAGGACTGTAGTTAATGACCCAAATGATAACACCAGCAGTTTACTCATGACATCTCACTGGATGCCCCTATTCCATCACACACTCCAAATCCTAAGTATTTTCTATCTTACGCTTTTCAGAGGACAAGCTATGATTATGTGCTTCATTCAGAAATGAACAATAACAAACTAGGGTCCAATTCACACAAGGTCTCAAGCTGTTGACTCGTACTTGTTCAGCAGGAAAACTTGGATGGGGAAATAGAACTACATGTTCACACTTGATAACTGCTTACTGCTGATCTGGCAGTCAGCTTAAGAAACATTACATATATGTAGCACAGTATAAGATCTATCTGTTTTGTTTTCTATTCTAAATGTGGGTGAGGGAGATACACCCACCAGTGTACGTTCCTGCCATTGGGCTGGGGTAGATTAAGGGTGCAATCCTATCCAGATAGGTGGCCACCTCCGAACTCGGAGGCGACCACCTATCCAAAGCAAGGCAGGAGAAGCACAGAGGGGATTGTTCCCTCGACGCTTCTCCTGCCCTGCATTTTTGGCTAGACAGCCGATTGCAGCTGTCTAGCTGCAAGGGGACAGAGCAGGGGAGGAGGCTGCTGTACAACACATTGGATGTGTCCTACAGGCATTTCTGCCCTCCCCACCCTGAAACACCCCCAGACACACCCCTTTTCAGCCGCTCCACACTCCTCTTGCGAGCACGGAGGTTGAGGCTGTTCCACACTGCCTTGGAGGCAGCGTGGAAGCGGGGAAAGGTCGGTTCTCTGGGAACCAACGTTGGAGCACAGGCTCTGAGGTAGGTTCCCAGAAAACCAGATATCCTATGGCTGTCTAGCGACCATAGGATTGCTCCCTAAGTGACTTCTATGGCTACTTCCACTTTGTTATACTCTCTTGAGCTTGACAGAATTCTAAGTGTAAGTGATGCAAAAACAGATGCCTTAAGGTGCAATCCTATGCATGTTTAGACAGAAAAAAGCCCTACAACTCCCAACATGCTGGGAGTTACAGGACTTCATTCTGTCTAAACATGCACAGATCCACCCTTACTGATCTAGCCTTGCTGGTTGGGGACAATGAGAGCTGTAGTCCAAAACATCTGGAGGGCTGCAGTCTGGGAAGGGCTAATCTAGCCCACTGCAAACATCTACATTATCAGCTTGCCTAAAATACCACTTTTGTGCAAGCCACCAGGAAATATCCAAGAGCAAACATTTGAATTTTATTAACCTTATCCAAAGCAGCTTATACAGCAATTGCTGATCAAAAGAGTAGCCAGTCGTAAACACATCCATGTTGTCCATGAGCCCCAGCTACAAGAGCCTGAACCCTAACCTAACAGCATGAACCCTAACCTTGGGTTAGGGTTCCTTGCAACAGGAAAAAAGGCGGGATATAAATGCAATAAAATAAAAATAAATAAATAACCTAACATTTACAACAAAGAGAAATTTAAAGAAAAAAACTTACTGCTAAAATAAAATGTGAAGGCTTGAGATACAGCAAATTTTATTTTTTAAAGGTTCTAATTTCACAGTGTGTGGTTGGAATCAAAAGTGTTACATTTACCTCTAAAATTCTCTTGCCACGGACTAGTCTTCTATGAAACCAGACATACTGGGCTAGAACCACAGCACAGGGCCAAACATACATGCCATACTGGGGATCAAGGACCTGAAAAAGGGAGCTCTTGTTGCAAAATATGGTAATATCACATGCATTTAAAAAATATACAGTACAAATGCATTTCTCAGTTTTCACCAATTTTCTCTACCTTTTGCATTTATCATTAGATACCAGAAAATTCAGCTGACAAATAGTTCAGCTGAAGCAGTTTGTAGAAGACAACATAGTCAACACTTTCCCACAGAATGCTACAATTGCATACAAACTGCAACTCAAGGAGAAACATGAAATCATGTTTATTTTGCATTCAGCCAGAGTTTTCCTGCTGGGTATCTATAAAAGGAGCTGTTGTCACTGATCAGAATGTATCACAGAGCAGCACATCTTGTAGGTTCAACGGAGGGTATTATTTCACAACCCTGCAATAAGCTATGTAGTGTCAGTGAAATCAAAACAACAAGCCATGCAAGATGCTGGGTGCAGATAGACTTTACCTACATAATTTGGCCACGGTATTAGTAACCTCAAGACTGGATTACCGCAATGCACCCTATGTGGGGCTGCCCTTGAGGTTGGTCTGGAAGCTGGAGCTAGTGCAGAATGCAGCAGCTCAGCTGTTCTCAGGAACTGCCCCTTTTCAGTGCAACCCCTTGGCTGAGGGGTTGCAAGCCAGGAAATGCACTGGCTGCCTATCTGCTACCGGGCCAGGTTTAAGGTATTAGTGCTAGTGTACAAAGCCCTAAACAACTTCGGACCAGGATATCTGAGAGAGTGCCTTCTCCTTTACCAACCTGCTGGTCACTGAGGTAATCAGAGGGCATGCTCCTGGTGGTTCCACGTGGACTCATGGCCCGGTTGGAGTCCACCAGAAAAAGAGCCTTCAGTGTGGTGGCCCCCTTCCTGTGGAACTCCCTGCCTTTGGAGGTCAGACAGGCGACAACGTTGTGTTGCTTTCGGCGCCTCCTGAAGACATTGTTATTTCAAGAGGCTTTCCTTGAGTGACCAGCCACAGTTTATTAAGTTCAGAATCTGTTTCTTTTAAAATGTTTTGTTTTGATATGGTGTTTGACTCTTGTTCACCACTCCAAAATCTTTGATGTGGAGCAGTATATAAATATTGTAAATAAAATAAATAACCATTTTTTGATGCTACTTACTTAAATGATAATAACCCTGACAGTGATATTATTAAAACTTATTTACATGATCAAGCAAGACGACTGTGGTAGCAGATGTAATAACTTCTGAGGTTCATTCATTAGAATTTCTGTGATCAAAAGTGCACATATAGTCATATGGGAACAGCAGCAGCCACAAAAATTTTTGCACAAACAATTTCACTGTTACCATTGCCATTCCACCAGTAGTATTAACCCCTGTAACGTCATCATAATTACAGCCAACTTCAAAAGCAGGAAACAATTATTATGGAAGCGTTTTTTGACCATATACTTGTATTTGCTCAATGAACCTATATAAGACAGGAAGACAAGTTGCCGATAAAAGCACTTGGGGGTAGGGGATATGCAAACACAGATAAAAAAATTATCTGCAAATTGACACATATTTTCTATCATTTTAAGAATAACTTTCAATTTTTTGTGACTTTTTTTCTTGAAACAGTGCTGAAGCTTCAATCCTATTTGGGACGTCACTGAGATGTGTACCAGACTTATATATATATATATGCACAAACATCTTGGAGCCAGTCTATATGCCAGCCTTCCCCAACCTGGAGCCTTTCAGATGTGTTGGACTACAATCCTCATCATCCCCAGGCATTGCTGGTTGGGGATGATGGCAGTTGTAGTCCAACCTATTTGGAAAGTACCGGGTTGGGAAAGGCTGACATATGCTTTGAGTTGTTTGGCTTTTTATTAGCGAAAGTGCAGAAGCAACAGGACTCTGAAAAGAAAAGGGAAGGTTATGGTACTAGAGTCTAGAGGCTGCCCATTCCATGACTGAAGAAACTCTTCTTCAGTTCACTGATGTGTTCAGCAGGATGACCGCTTGTCACAAATGATAGATCAGAATGTGCCAGCAGATCATGGGAGCATTAGTGTGGAGCCACCAGACTTCCAGCCAGTGAGGGATGTCAGGGATAATGCGACATAACTGCCTTTGGCTGCAATGCTACACCTACTTACCTGGGAGTAAGCTTCACTGAACTCAATGAGACTTACTTTTGAGGAGATAGGATTGCTCTCCAAGTGGTTTTTCCTTTCAGGTCAAATGCTTGCAATGTAACAGTCTGGACCAAAAATGAAGTTCTGTCACTCTTATCTCCTTGACAACAGATTTGAGAAATATCTGATTACTTATTTGCTGCTTAAGCCTTGAAACTAGTTCTGCCCAGTGCCTCTGATTGCAAACACAGGCAAGATCCATTCCAGCCTTGTAATTCTTGACTGTAAAATTTCTGTAAGTAAAGCTGTTAGTGTAGGTGCCCTAAGGCAAGATCTCTTAAAACAAAAGGGCAGTCGATAGCCAGCAGTGTTTTCAATGGAAGTCAGGATGGCCCAAGGAATAAGTGATGAATGAAGATGACTCACCCTTTTGTCCAACTAGGCCAAGGGGAAGGATTACCCTATCCTGTCCTTTTTTGGTCAGTCTGTACTGTAACTGGATCTGAAAAGGAGGCAAAGAACTTTGCTCCCAGCAGGATATCCCATGGAACTATGGGTTCCCCTAGACAGCTGGAAATTGTTGGAGCGTTAACACTGTGAGGCCCCTTTTATTTATGTATTTTCTTTAAAACATTTCTATCCCGCCCTATATCATTAAGATCGCAGGAGGTCGTACACATACAATCAATTTAAACAATATAAAACAATGAATAATGGAGGGAGCAATCCTATGGCCTCTAGCCAGCAGCTAGACAGCCATAGGATATGTGGGTTTCTGGGAACCAACCTCGGAACCCACGCTCCAAAGTCAGTTCCTGGAGAACCGACTTCCCCACAGCCCTGCCGGCAGCTCAGAACGGCCCCACGCTCAAAAGAGGAGCGCGGAAAGGCAAAAACGGGGCATTCCAGGGTGGGGAAGGCGGAAATGCCGGTAGAACACATCCTATGTGTCGAACCAGCACCCGCCTTCCCCACTCCGCCTTCCCATGACTAGACAGCAATCTACTGTCTAGCCGCAAAATCAGCTGTCTAGCCACAAATGCAGGGCGGCTAAAGGGTGAGGGGACAATCCCCTCCATGCATCTCCTGCCCTGCGTTGGATAGGCGGTCACCTCCGAGTTCAGAGGGGGCCGCCTATCCCAATAGGATTGCACCCTTAAACAGCTAAAAGCATATTAAACCAATAAACAAGCTAATTTGTTGTTGTTGTTGTTCAGTCGTTCAGTCGTGTCCGACTCTTCGTGACCCCATGGACCATAGCACGCCAGGCCTTCCTGTCCTGCGCTCTCTCCCGGAGCGTGCTCAAGTCCATATCCATTGCATCCGTGATGCTATCTAGCCATCTCATCCTCTGCCGTCCCCTTCTCCTTTTGCCTTCAGTCTTTCCCAGCATCAGGGTCTTTTCCAGGGAGTTTTCTCTTCGCATTAGGTGGCCAAAATATTGGAGCTTCAGCTTCAGTATCTGTCCTTCCAATGAGCACTCAGGGTTGATTTCCTTTAGGATGGACTGATTTGACCTCCTTGCAGTCCAGGGGACTCGTAAGAGTCTTCTCCAGCACCACAGTTCAAAAGCATCAATTCTTCGGCGCTCAGCCTTCCTTATAGTCCAGCTCTCACAGCCATACATTACTACTGGGAAAACCATAGCTTTGATTAGACGGACCTTTGTCGGCAAGGTGATGTCTCTGCTTCTGACTATGCTGTCTAGGTTGGCCATAGCTTTCCTCCCAAGGAGCAAGCGTCTTTTAATTTCATGGCTACAGTCACCGTCTGCGGTGATCTTGGAGCCCAAGAAAGTAAAATCTGTCACTGCTTCCATTTCTTCCCCTTCTATATGCCAGGAAGTGATGGGGCCAGATGCCATGATCTTCGTTTTTTTAATGTTGAGTTTCAAACCAGCTTTTGCACTCTCCTCTTTCACCCTCAACAAGAGGCTCTTTAGATCCTCTTCGCTTTCTGCCATTAGGGTGGTATCGTCTGCATATCGGAGGTTGTTGATAATTCTCCCAGCAATCTTAATTCCGACCTCTGATTCATCCAACCCAGCATTTCTCATGATGTACTCTGCATATAAGTTAAATAAGCAGGGTGATAATATGCAGCCTTGTCGTACTCCTTTCCCAATTTTGAACCAATCGGTTGTTCCATGTCTGGTTCTTACTGTTGCTTCTTGACCCTCGTACAGGTTTCTCAGGAGACAGGTAAGGTGGTCTGGTACTCCCATCACTTTAAGAATTTGCCACAGTTTGTTGTGATCCACACAATCAAAGGCTTTAGCGTAGTCAATGAAGCAGAAGTAGACGTTTTTCTGGAATTCTCTTGCTTTCGCCATGATGCAGCGAATGTTGGCGATTTGATCTCTAGTTCCTCTGCCTCTTCTAAATCCAGCTTGTACTTCTGGTAGTTCTCGGTTCGCATACTGCTGAAGCCTAGCTTGTAGGATTTTGAGCATCACCTTGCTGGCATGTGAAATGAGTGCAATGGTGCGGTAGTTTGAACACTCTTTGGCGTTGCCCTTCTTTGGAATTGGAATGTAAACTGACCTTTTCCAGTCTTGTGGCCACTGTTGAGTGTTCCAGATTTGTTGGCATATTGAATGCAGCACTTTAACAGCATCATCTTTTAGGATTTTAAATAGCTCTGCTGGAATACTGTCATCTCCGCTAGCTTTGTTGTTACTAATGCTTCCTAAGGCCCACTTGACTTCACTCTCGAGGATGTCCGGCTCAAGTTCAGTGACCGCACTATCATGGCTATCAGGGACATTCAGATCTTTCCTGTATAGTTCTTCTGTGTATTCTTGCCACCTCTTCTTAATCTCATCTGCTTCTGTTAGGTCCCTGCCTTCTTTGTCCTTTATCATGCCCGTCTTTGCACAAAACGTTCCCTTGAGATCTCCAATTTTCTTGAAGAGATCTCTCGTCTTTCCCATTCTGTTGTTTTCCTCGATTTCTTTGCATTGTTCATTTAAGAAGGCCTTCTTGTCTCTCCTTGCTATTCTCTGGAACTCTGCATTCAGTTGGGTATATCTTCCCCTTTCTCCCTTGCTTTTCGCTTCCCTTCTTTCCTCAGCTACTTGTAAAGCCTCATCAGACAGCCACTTGGCTTTCTTGCATTTCTTTTTCTTTGGGATGGATTTCGTTGCTGCCTCCTGAACAATGTTACGGACTTCCGTCCATAGTTCCTCAGGCACTCTGTCTATCAGGTCTAATCCCTGAAATCTATTCGTCACCTCCACTGTATATTCATCAGGGATATGATTTAGGTCATACCTGAATGGTTTAGTGGTCTTCTCTATGTTCTTCAATTTAAGCCGAAATTTTGCAAGAAGCAGCTCATGATCTGAGCCACAGTCAGCTCCAGGTCTTGTTTTTACTGACTGTATGGAGCTTCTCCATCTTTGGCTGCAAAGGACATAATCAATCTGATTTCGATATTGACCATCTGGTGACGTCCATGTGTAGAGTCGCCTCTTGTGCTGTTGGAAAAGAGTGTTTGCTATGGTCAGCGTGTTCTCTTGGCAAAACTCTATTAGCTTTTGTCCTGCTTCATTTTGTACACCAAGGCCATGCCTGCCTGTTATCCCGGTGATTTCTTGACTTCCTACTTTAGCATTCCAATCCCCTATGATGAAGAGGACATCTTTTTTTGGTGTTAGTTCTAGAAGGTGTTGTAGGTCTTCATAGAACCGATCAACCTCAGCTTCTTCGGCCTCAGTGGTTGGGGCACAGACTTGAATTACTGTGATGTTGAATGGTTTGCCTTGGATTCGTACTGAGATCATTCTATCATTTTTAAGATTGTACCCCAGTACTGCTTTTCCCACCCTTTTGTTGACTATGAGTGCTACTCCATTTCTTCTAAGGGATTCTTGCCCACAATAGTAGATATGATGGTCACCTGAATTAAATTCGCCCATGCCTGTCCATTTGAGTTCGCTGATTCCCAAGATGTCGATGTTCAATCTTGCCATCTCATGTTTGACCACCTCCAGCTTACCTTGATTCATTGATCTGACATTCCAGGTTCCTAAACAATATTGTTCTTTACAGCATCGGATTTTCTTTTCACCACCAGACACATCCACAGCTGAGTGTCAATTGGAAAATCTAAAATAGAACTGCCAAAATGGTGTGCAACTTTGGGGAATTCAATTAGCCCTCAAAGGCTTTGGTGAAAAGCCATGTTTTAACTTGGCGCCAAAATGAAACCAACATCTGCTCCAGTCGGGCCTCCCCTTCTTATGCTAAGCCTGTGCATATGTGTAAATAAACCTTGTACTACAGAAGCGCTGTCATCTCTAGTAACCTTCTAAGCCTAAGGAAACTGAACCCTGGGTAAGTGGTGGAGCCCCCAAAAGTTCTCACTGCTCAGAAGTGGGGTGTACACACATACCTTTTCATCTACAGAAATAAACCCATTTTATTTTTAAATAAAGCTCTTCAGTAAAGGTAAAAACTGCAAGAAACCACACAAACCACTTAGGATTGGCCTAGAACTAAAACAAAAATGATTTTGCCCACCAAAATCGTTATCACTAAGGTGTCCGTAACTAGAATACAAAAACCAAAGGCAGCTGTGTTAGCCCTAAGAAAAATGCCAAAATCCATATAGTCTAATGCCTTTATTAAGCCAACTCAAGGATCATAAAAATATGCAAGCTATCAAGATCTCCACATCTTTTCATCAAGGAAAACGTTTCAAAAAGCTATCATCTTTGGGCACAACCCTATGCATGTTTAAACAGAAAAAAGCCCTACAACTCCCAGCATTCTACATCCAACATGGCTGGTTGGGGAATGCTGGAATTGTAGGGCCTTTTTCTGTCTAAACATGCATAGGATTGCACCTTTAGATTCTATGTAGACATCGTGACTACAGCATTCAGTCAGCCTTTCCCCCACTTCCTATCCCCCCCCTCCAAATCTCCTTTTCGTAACATATTGCCTGATTTGTTGTTGTTGTTCAGTCGTGTCCGACTCTTTGTGACCCCATGGACCATAGCACGCCAGGCCTTCCTCTCCTGCGCTCTCTCCCGGAGCGTGCTCAAGTTCATATTCATTGCATCCGTGATGCTATCTAGCCATCTCATCCTCTGCCGTCCCCTTTTCCTTTTGCCTTCAGTCTTTCCCAGCATCAGGGTCTTTTCCAGAGAGTTTTCTCTTCGCATTAGGTAGCCAAAATATTTGAGCTTCAGCTTCAGTATCTGTCCTTCCAATGAGCACTCAGGGTTGATTTCCTTTAGGATGGACTGATTTGACCTCCTTGCAGTCCAGGGGACTCGTAAGAGTCTTCTCCAGCACCACAGTTCGAAAGCATCAATTCTTCGGCGCTCAACCTTCCTTATAGTCCAGCTCTCACAGCCATACGTTACTACTGGGAAAACCATAGCTTTGATTAGACGGACCTTTGTCAGCAAGGTGATGTCTCTGCTTCTTACTATGCTGTCTAGGTTGGCCATAGCTTTCCTCCCAAGGAGCAAGCGTCTTTTAATTTCATGGCTACAGTCACCGTCTGCGGTGATCTTGGAGCCCAAGAAAGTAAAACCTGTCACTGCTTCCATTTCTTCCCCTTCTATATGCCAGGAAGTGATAGGGCCAGATGCCATGATCTTAGTTTTTTTAATGTTGAGTTTCAAACCAGCTTTTGCACTCTCCTCTTTCACCCTCAACAAGAGGCTCTTGAGATCCTCTTCGCTTTCTGCCATTAGGGTGGTGTCGTCTGCATATCGGAGGTTGTTGATAATTCTCCCAGCAATCTTAATTCCGACCTCTGATTCATCCAACCCGGCATTTCTCATGATGTACTCTGCGTATAAGTTAAATAAGCAGGGTGACAATATGCAGCCTTGTCGTACTCCTTTCCCAATTTTGAACCACTCGGTTGTTCCATGTCTGGTTCTTACTGTTGCTTCTTGACCCTCATACAGGTTTCTCAGGAGACAGGTAAGGTGGTCTGGTACTCCCATCACTTTAAGAATTTGCCACAGTTTGTTGTGATCCACACAATCAAAGGCTTTAGTGTAGTCAATGAAGCAGAAATAGACGTTTTTCTGGAATTCTCTTGCTTTCGCCATGATGCAGCGAATGTTGGCGATTTGATCTCTAGTTCCTCTGCCTCTTCGAAACCCAGCTTGTACTTCCGGTAGTTCTCGGTTCGCATACTGCTGAAGCCTAGCTTGTAAGATTTTGAGCATCACCTTGCTGGCATGTGAAATGAGCGCAATTGTGCAGTAGTTTGAACACTCTTTGGCGTTGCCCTTCTTTGGAATTGGAATGTAAACTGACCTTTTCCAGTCTTGCGGCCATTGTTGAGTGTTCCAGATTTGTTGGCATATTGAATGCAGCACTTTAACAGCATCATCTTTTAGGATTTTAAATAGCTCAGCTGGAATACTGTCATCTCCGCTAGCTTTGTTGTTACTAATGCTTCCTATGGTCCACTTGACTTCACTCTCGAGGATGTCCGGCTCAATTGCCTGATTAGGAGTTCTCAAATGCTTTCTTTTCTTGTGATCTTTGAGGTAGCCTAATAACGGTATTGCACTATATGGATTTTGGAACAAACCTAGAAGGTATCACCAAATGATTCGGGTGAGATTTTGTAAGTTATGTAAAATAGACTCATTCAACTTGCTTCAAACATACGTATTTCTGCCCTGATTTCTTCTTGTTTTGCATTACATCGTTCTAAATTCTGCTTCCTACACATATGTTTTTAATTATATACTATATTATTATCAAGGAAATCAACCCTGACTGCTCATTGGAAGGACAGATACTGAAGCTGAAGCTCCAATATTCTGGCTACCTAATGCGAAGAGAAAACACCCTGGAAAAGACCCTGATGCTGGGAAAGACTGAGGGCAAAAGGAGAAGGGGACGGCAGAGGATGAGATGGCTAGATAGCATCACCGATGCAATGGATATGGACTTGAGCACGCTCCGGGAGAGAGCGCAGGACAGGAAGGCCTGGCGTGCTGTGGGCCATGGGGTCACGAACAGTCGGACACGACTGCACAACCACAACAACATCATATCATCATCATCATCATCATCATCGTCATTCTGGATCGGCACCTCGGGAATAAGCACCAGCAGCTCCGGCCTCCGCTGATCTCTTTCCTCGTCTTGCTCTCCTCCTACAAACCTGTACTCCCTCACACTGAACTGGGATACTGGGTCGCACATTAGAACCCTTCCCGCTCAAGACGAGGCTCCAGAGGCTCACGCCGCCCTTCCCGACCTTCGCACGCACTTCAAAGAGGTTAGATTGAGGTGTAAGCGGACCATTCGCAGTCAAAAACGTTCCACGCGTCTTCCGGCAAAACACCCAATCACAGCCAACGATGAAGAGGGCGGGATTACGAAAAGGCGTTCGGTCGCGAGGAGCGCAAGCCGCCCCCTTTTTTTCGTTTTCTCGGCCTGCGTGGTTCCTGGGGCTGCGCTTCAAAGCCCTTTTCCCTGGAGTAAATTTGACTGCTCAAGACATTAGTGGGATGAGATACGGCAGCCTTCCCCGACCGGGTGTCCTCCAGATGCGCTGGACTACAAGTCTCATGATTCCCGGCCAGCATGGCCAATGGCTATTCTGGCTGGGAATCATGGGTCTTGTAGTCCACCACAACTGAACTGAAGGCTGAGATGCGCTGGAGAGCACAACTGAACTAGCCTAAACACACCACACAACACAAAAAGGCTTGTTCGGTTTCCCAGACCAAATGATTTACAGAGCAATCTTATACATGTCTACTGAGAAGTCCGATTGAGTTCAATGGGTCTTACTCCGCAAAAAGTATGCGGATAGGATTGCAGCCTTATTGTGGCATGAGCTTTCGCGGACCAGAACCTACTTAGACAGGTGCGCAGAAGTTTTTACGTATTTGTTTTTTGTAAGCTTTTGCATTGGCTTCAGTGGAACCCACTTTCGCGCAAGAATATAAGAGCCATGCACGCTAGATCAGCCCAAAGGCTTATCCTTTTTCTCACAGCTCCCAATGAGAAGCCCAGAAGCGGGACATGAGCGCAATAGCCACACCCATGTTCCCCATCAACTGGCATACGGAGCCATACTGCCTCGCTCTGCACTCTATGCACAGTATCAGGCTGCAGCTTTGTAGTTGTGGCAAGAATCTTCATTCCTGTGCAGTTTGGTGCCGCCGAACTGTGGGTGCAAGTAAGGTTGCCACCTTTTGTTTTGTCCCCCCAAATTCGAGCATCTCCTGAATGAGTAGCTTGCCAGTTAGGCTGCAATTCTATGGACCCTTGCTTGGGATTAAGTCCCATCGAACTCATTGGAATAATTCACAGTAAAAGTGCCTTGGATCGGACTGCACAAGTTTTATATGAAATTCTGAGGGACTAGCATAGTCTTATAAATGGATTATCAGCCTTTACTGCCTCGCCTCCTTCAGTCTATCTGATCTTGCACACTAGTCCTTTGACACTGGCAATGTGCTTGTTGACGTACCCTGATCATAGCTTACGCACCAACGCCACTGCTTCCTTAAACGACAGGATAATTCCGTAAATTGGTAAGAGCCTGCCTTAGTTTTTCACATTGCACTGCGACGCCGGAGCTCGCGGTCGGGGGTGCTGATTTCTCAAGATGGCGCCTGCGCCGGCGCCTAAATCGCTTCCTCCGCCTCTTTCCTCTTCCAGAATGACCAATGAGCGTGGCCCGTGTGCGGGAGGACGAAAGGTGCCGGCCAATGGGAAAGAGCGAGGCTTGGAGCGAGGCTGGCTGAGCCGAGGTAGCGGTGCGGTGGCTGAGGCGGCGCGGGCGAGAGGCTTCTGGAAGCTGCGGGGCGCTGTTCCTTCGGGCGGGGGTGTCCGTCTCCAGTGAATCCGTAGCCTGAAGAGACGGGCGAGGAAGAGCGGGGGGCGAGGCGCGCTGGGAGCGGGAGCATGAACCACAAGAGCAAGAAGCGCATCCGCGAGGCTAAGCGGAGCGCCCGTCCCGAGCTCAAGGACTCCCTCGACTGGACCCGGCATAACTATTGCGAGAGCTTCCCGCTTAACCCGGCAGCCTGCAAGGTGAGGGGGAAGTCAGAGGCGCAGGAAAATGGCGGGGGTGGGGCGGTGGGTCGTCAAAGAGCAGCATTTAAAGTCAAGGGGGGTAGGCGGGCGTGGGGGTGTGCAGGGGAAGGTAGCAGCCCCAGACTCGGGGGAGCAAGGGAAAAGTGGCTTGACCCGCAGTAGTTGCCCCACCATATGTATTCACTGCCCCTTTTGCGTGGTTCCTATTTCGGGGCGGGGGGAGTGTTTGTGGGGAAAATTACAGCCTTGGTGGCCCTTTTAAAGACTTAAGAAATACTGTGACACGAGTTTTTAGCTGCAGACTTATACACATTTACCTGGGGCCAAGCCCCATAGAACACAGTGGGACGTACTTTCCAATAAACACGTATGGGATTGTACTGTTCTTGGACTAGAACCCACATTTATTAGAGAAGACCTATGTGTTTTTAGCTTAGTGCTCATTTAATCTATTGTGCAATCCTATGCGTGTCTACACAGAACTGTTGCATTGGGTTCAGTGGTTCTTACTCTTGGGCGAATGGGTATAGGATTGCAGCCTTAAGTGAGGCAATGCAAGTATTGATGTGGATTAGACATTTTCGCTGTCTGCTTTTTAAAGCATGAGTAGGTGCTGTGATGTCTGCTCTTTAACAACCTGGATTGTGGGAACATATGGGGCAGTTAAAGGGGGGGAAGAACTGTGTGGGATAAATTATTGTTTTAAAGCCCTTTAGGAATGGTGAGAAGTTGGCACACTAGAGTATTCCTTTCTGTAGGGGAGTAAAGTGAGGGTAGGGATGGAGAGAAAGCTACTGTGGTAATTACTGGTAAAGTAATATTTATCCATCAGGATTGCAGGGAGCTATTGTACTAAGCGAATGAGGTTAGCTGTTAGAAGGTAGTCTGCCATTTAGAGAGGACTCACTGTTGTCCTAAGGTTGCAATCCTATGCCTATTTATCTGGGATTACACTCCATTGTATTCAGTGGGACTTACTTCTGAGCAGACACATATAGGATTGTGCTGTAAGTCAGGGAATTGCATCTTCCATTTTGAGAGAAATTATGTCAAGTTTGGAACGAGTCAGGAGCTGAATACCCCACAACTGGAAGTGAGGGGTATGGCAAGGTGAGACATGCTGGAAATAATGTACATTCCTTTCAAATCCTATAGTAAAAAGGTAGGCTCAGAAAAATGGTAGTATATTTCAGTAAACTTATTACCTTGACCCATAATTTTGTTTGATCTGATGATTAGAATATAGCAGGGGTGGACAGATTTCAGGTTTGTGGGATCTACTTTATAGATACACCAACAGGAGCCAAGTGCAAAATAGTGGGTGGAGATATGGGTGTGATCATACTTAAAATTCAGGAACAGAGCCCAGCTAAGCACATGCTCAGCCAGAGAATTCCTTTACAGTACCAGGATGGAATTCACAGTCCTTCTGCCCAAAAATTCAATCCCAGATTTCCCCCAAGTTTTCTTTGCTTCAGCAACATAATTTGGTGTGTGAGGAGGGAAGGCCTTTTTGTTGTTGCTTTTATTAAACCATTGGGAGTCAGAATGGATCTACTGCAAATTACAGAGAGATCCACCAGTGATCCAGATCTACCTTCTGCCTGGAATATAGCATAATCAGTTTGCCAACTGGAGATCTGCAGAGGACCTTTACATTCACAGATGCAGCAGGAGGCCATGGACAGCCACAACTTCCCGTCTCTTTTGTTTGTTTCACCTGCTGTAACAAGCAGGATTTGTGGGCTTTAAAGTCTTTGTCTCTGGGTTGCAACCCTACTAGACTAGGAAGTAAACAACAGACGATCTCTTTCTTGTATAACGTTCATTTTTCTTTAGTATTCCTTTTAAATATGTTGCATTTGGCCATTTCTGGAGACAGGGCTTTGGGCTTCCTGGTTTGTTAATATGACACAAGAATGTGGTACGCTCTTATTTCACTAGGTTATTGGATAAATCCAGAGACTCAACAGAAATAAGACGATGGCAAGTTTGTCGAAAACTAGTTAGGGGGTATTTGGTGCTCAAATTACATATGTAGAAGAAAATCTAGAGTTCTGTCATCTTACTGACAGTCTTGCAATCACTGGCTATTTTATATTAATAAAGGGCCCACAAAGCAGAGAAAGGGCATGCTCTGAGATTTTATTGGGGGAAATGATCAAAACACTTCAACACTATTGCAGGAGATCTGGGAAATAATTCAATCTTTGTACCACTCTACATCGATTTAACCCAGGAACATTAGTGTTCCCAGTAAACTGTATAAATCTCTTCTCAATAGTCTTGGTGGATAGGTGGCACAAAATGGAAGTTGAGCTGTTCAAATAAAGGAATACTTTGCTGTGTAAGGGAAATCATTTGCCAAGGCTCATGGTGACACGTTTCTTTACATGATATGGAATCCTGTCTTGCTTGTCAGTGGTAGTATCAAGGAAATGTTAAGACTTCTTGTCTTATTCTATTTTTTGAATGTTTAACCCTACCCTGAGAATGGATATTATCCATTTAAAATTTGAATACTAAGCATACAAAAATAGTCTGTTTCCAAGCCCATGATGGACTATAGAAATTATCCTAAGGTGCCATCCTGTGCATACTTACTTGGGAGTAGGTCCCATTGAACTTGGTAAGACTTACTTCTGTATAGGTGCATGAGATCAAACTTCATGTGTTTCAAATGTTCAGATTTCAATATTCAAGCTTCACTTGGCTATCTTCAACCTTTGGAAGACCTATGCTGAGGTAATGTGGAAAAAAACTGTTGGTGTGAATTGAGAGACCATAATACCTTCACCTACTCCATACTGAGTTAAACCTGAATGGAAATTTCCATTCAACCCCTCTACTGTTTCTGGGGATAATTGTCTTAGCTATTGCAAGAATTTTGGATGCCTTCAGATTAAGTTACAAGGCAATGACTGGGTTTGGATGGCTTGTCCTGGGTTATTTAACCCACAACAAGGCACAGGACCCATGGGCACCAGGTTGAATGTGCAACACATGCTCGAGGGTGGGTTATGTGAGGGGTGTTTAAACCAAACATAACACATGTTCACCAGGTTTGCATGACACAACCCCAAGTGGGGGTTGCATATTCAAAATGGTGGGCTGTGTGCCATGCAAACAGCCCCATTCTGTATTGTTACTAGGGATGTGTAGATTATATAAAATCTGTTCCATCTCTGTTTCGTGGATTGTCAGGCACTTTTCATTCTGTTGCATGCTCATCACCAGAATCAGATTTTCTTTGTTTCCTAATTTGTGGAAATGCACATTTGCACAATTTTGCATGTGCGGAAATGCACAAATCCCCCTCAAATGCCCATTTTCATGCTTTAGCCTGTGGGGAAGTGCACAGTTTTGGCTGGTTTTTAAAATGTTGCTTATTTTTCTACAACAAAACTTGCACAAAATTTGGGAAAGTTAATAAACCAGTTTTCAAGTAGATGGAATACACCTGGCAGGTTCAGATTCATGGAAATCCAAACTCATTTGGTTCTGTTGAAAATTTCTCCAACATCCCTAATTGTTACTCTGATTTCACGCATTCATTCATTATGTTTCATTTGTTCTTTTCAACTAGTTAGTGCTCTGCCTCTTTTTGGTAATGAATAAGAATAGAATCCTTTTCAAGGTAATTTGTTTACATTTGCATTCTAAAAATGCAGTAATCTTTGCAGGTATTTAGAAATTCATATTTTCAGGATAAAGTAGAAATGTGTGCCTTTAAAACTTTTGTCTGTAAAGAGGTTGGGGAGGCGTAATGATCAGCATCATTGCTATGACGTTCAAGCTGTTTGCATACTACAGCAGTAATCCTATACTTGCTTCCCTGAGAGTATGTCCCATTGAACTCAGTAGGGCTTGTTTGTGTTTAGGATTGCATTATTACAGTCTTTTAAAATGGCATTAAATTATTCTATGCAAAAAAATATTTGGGGGTGCTTGTTAATATAAGCACTAGATATACACTAAATACTAGTGCAGTAAAGATTATAATCTCATGTATTGCATTAAGCACATTAGGCTATCATTTATAGGACTATCTGGTCATTTCATAATGTATCACAGTGCTATTCCTCAGGTACAGTATTCAACACAAAAATGAGATCTGCTGCCTGTTGATTGCTGGGATGAATCTGTTTCCCTGAAGAACTAATTGAGATGGGAATTGAAAAGCTTGCTTAGGTTTTTTTTTTTTTTCAAATGAGTGATAACAGTAAAAGGCATTTTGTGTGCTTTGTGCTTCTCATTCTGTGGGACTAGCATGGTCACTAACATTCTGCTGTATTACCTTGTTCATTACTTTGCATTAAGAGAAATTCTTCATCCATCCTGCAGGACAATGTGGAAAGAGCAGATGCACTCCATTTGTCAGTGGAAGACTTCATTGAACGTTATGAGAAGCCTTACAAGCCTGTTGTCCTGTTAAATGCTCAAGTGGGGTGGCCAGCCCTAGAGAAATGGACTCTGGAGCGCCTGAAGCGCAAGTACAGGAACCAGAAATTCAAGTGTGGAGAGGACAATGATGGTTACTCTGTGAAGATGAAGATGAAATATTACATTGAATACATGGAGACCACACGGGATGACAGCCCCCTCTATATATTTGACAGTAGCTATGGGGAGCATCCTAAGCGCAGGAAACTTCTGGAGGACTACAAGGTGCCGAAGTTCTTCACAGATGACTTGTTCAAGTATGCAGGAGAGAAGAGAAGGCCGCCCTATAGGTATAAAGAGTATTTCCTGCCTCGGGATAGAAACAGCAAGAGACAGTAATTTTTAAACTAGCACACAAACCGTGAGGGGACCAATGCTTTCCCTTTGTCCTACACCAGGAGTGAAGAACCTCAGGTCCAGGGACCCAATCTTGCCCTCCGGGGTTCCCCATGTGGCCACATCCCCTTCCCTGGCCCCACCCCCATCCCCCAACCACCAATCATTTGATGCTTTCACAGCTTTTGTGCACTTCTTTCCCCATCCTAAAAGGTTGAAATGCCTTTTCTAAGTTGCTGGCAGTAAGAGTTTTAAGCTACAATATGCTGGGGGGTTGGTATTTTGGGGGAGCCTTTTGCCCTACCCACCACTGGAATGTGACCCCCAAGAGCTTCTCTGAAATGGAATTTGGCCTTTGGGTTGAAAATGGTTCAGCAGCTGCACACCTGACTTGGGTTTTAATTCAGAATTTAAGAAGTCTTGAAATGTCAGCTATTATGCCAACAACGGGATGGTCTGAAAAGAACAAGCAAACTAAAATAACAGTCTGCAATACAACAACATTTGAAAATAGGTGGCATAGGGATCTCTAGGCTTCAACCAGCCACCTAGGAAGACTAAATTGTTCTACAGTTCTGAAATTGTTAACTATATACAGGTGTGACTTCAGTTATTAACTGAAAAGCAGCTGTTGCTAGCAAGTATGTACAGCATTAATGAAGCCTTGGCCTTCATTGAGGTCTGTAAATACTACTTTCAGCTAATACAGGGGTAGGCAACTTGTGTCCCTTCAGATGCTTTGGCCTACAACTCCCATGGTCCCTCATTATTGGCTAGGCTGCCTAAGGGTGATGGGAATTGTAGGCCAAAACATCTGGAGGGCCACCCCTAAGCTAGCATTACTAGAATAATGTTCATTGTTAACATTTGAGCAATATCTTACATTTGAGCAATATCTTACAATGAGTTGAAAGCCCAGCTAAACTAAGCATCCTAATGGGGAAGAGCTAATATGAAATAGGAAGCTTTTAGAGAGACTTACCAACTACTTATATATCTGCTTATCAGTTCAAGGTAAAGGGGAAATTATCTTGTGTGGTTTATGTCAATGCCAGCTGTTTCTCCTTATTATCACCCTTTTGGTGTACTTCTTGTGTGTTCTGGTTTGTACTGTTTACAGTGGATACTTATGCTTAACTATACTTTTCATAGTTGTGCCTCAGAGTAATTGGGCATCCTCATCATTGGGGAAAATGTATAATTGCACGCCTGCCACATAAAAACATTATTTCAACAACGAAATAAGTTTCTGTAATTATTTGGGGTGCTGGCTCAGTTAGAGCTCTGTCCTCCCTGATCGGGGAAGGTTAAGGGCAGGTAAAGGCAGTGTCTTGCTATGGTTGAGTCAGACTCGGTGTTAGGGCAAATTATAGGACAATCCAATAGGCACATCAAGAAAACAGGCAAATGATCAAGCACAGTATTACCAAGCAAGTAGGCGGCTTCCAGAAGAGAGGTCTGAGTGCAGCCAAAGTCAAAACACAGATAAGTAGCCAGACACAGTTCAGGAAACAGAGTCAAACAGCCAACTGCAAGGTCAGGGATGCAAGGCACTGGAGCTAGTAGAAGGATGTTCTTCCAACAGTGGTGAGGCTGCAACTGAAGGCTTATATAGCCAAAGCTTCCTGAGCCCCACCCAGGGCTCAGCTAGAGTGTGTTACAGGCCCTCTGGCAAAAGTCCTACTCTAGAGGAAGGCCTTGTTCCCAAGGATTCCTTTCCTCTTGCGGAATCCTCCTTTGTAATTGAGCACTTGTTCTCAAAGGAGCCCTACTGGCCTGCCTCTTGGGGTGACAATGCTCTCAGGGGCTAGGTGGTCACCCAGCCTCCGTCTTAGAGGTGGAACTCCCCCCTTTTTGCAGGGATACACCTATGGTCATCTCCCCTGAGGGTCCAAGCTCCCACAGGTCTCCTAACACGGCTGGCTTCTTGGAATTGTCTGTCTGTGAGAGCTCTGGCTCCTTCTCAAAGGAGGATTCCTCCAGGGGGAACATGACAGCCCGCTAAGGCTGAACCAGCAGTTTGAGGAGCTCCTCCTCCAGGAACTGGTTGTGCCTCACATGCTGGCAGTGGGCTGTCGCCCCATCCACTTTTCCCGTCTGGCCCACGGCCAGTTTGGCCCCCAACCTCAAAGTGCCCCCCCCCATTCAACACAGATAACTGACCTCCTCCTGAGGCCTTTCAGAGCTTTCCCAATCATGCTGCTATCAGTGTAGGCTGCACTGGACTAAAAGAACAAACGCTCTGACTTGTAAAATAGAGCAGTTCCGTGTGTGTTTTTGTTGGCACATCTGTTACATCTCTCTCTGTATCCAAAGAAAGAGTGAAAATAAAAATATGTCAAGCTGCTTTAGAAATGGAAAGGAAACACTTGCTTTTGAGAAACTTGGTAAGGTCAGTAATTAAGTCTTTCCTAACACTCCTGGATGTTCCTCTTGTGCAGATGGTTTGTGATGGGCCCGCCTCGATCAGGAACAGGCATTCACATTGACCCTCTAGGAACCAGTGCCTGGAATGCTTTAGTTCAAGGACACAAGCGCTGGTGCCTTTTCCCTACCAGCACTCCCAGAGAGCTGATCAAAGTGACTCGCGAAGAAGGAGGGAACCAGCAAGATGAAGCTATCACTTGGTTCAGAGTAATATATCCCAGAACTCAGCTTTCCACTTGGCCTTCTGAGTTCAAACCCCTGGAAGTTGTGCAAAAACCAGGAGAGACGGTCTTTGTACCAGGTATGTGCCCTTGTTAAGTTCTGTGCTGGAGTGTGATCTGACCGTGTAGAAGACTACACTTCATGCAGTATCCTTTTTGAGAGGATCCCCAAGCCTATAGCAGTTGCCACTCTTCAAAACAAAATGGTGTCCCAGGAATACTGTTCAGGATTCGGTTACACTGGCTTACTGTGTATGTTGAACAAGATGGATGCAACATGTGTGTGTAGGGGACTAATCCTGAAATAAATTATACATTTAGGAAGGAAACTAAAATGGACAAGAACTGCTGGAGATTAGGGGGGGAAATTAGAGACAGGCAGCTTAACTAGAATAGGGGAGAGGATTTGTCAGCTTTGAGACTTTCACCAAAGTGGAAGCAGAAAATGAAGGTGGACAAGCAGACTCTGCTTAATCCTGCTTCTTAAAATCACTCACGTATGCATCTGATAAAAAGGCCTAATACCTCTTGTGGCATCTGTACAGATGCGCATCTCTCTGAAAAAGGTATATGCAGCAGATGGAGCAGAGAATGAAGCATCTCAGCCCTCATTTTTATTTGTTCCTGACTTGGTTTTAGGAAAATAATTTATCTTGTGTCTCCAGTGTTCTGTGAAATGGAACTAGCTCTTCCAAAATGCACAAGTCATGTTGTCAGTTTCTGACCTCAAAAACTCTAGTACAAACTTCCCCAATCTGGTGCCCTCCAGATGTTTTGGGCTACAATTTCCAGAATTCCTGACCATTGACCATGCTGGTTGGGGCAGATGGCATTTGAAGCCCAAGACAACTCTAGTACATGGATCGAGTGTAATGGACTCCATTAGGTTGGGACACACCTAATAAAAAAGTTGGCCCTGTGCTTTGATTCTAGGGTAGGATAGAGGAGACATGTAGAGAATCAGGTGTAAGACCAGTTGCCATAACTGTCACTGCCAACACTACCATATTGCTATGCCACTATCTTTCCCTTCTCGAGATTGGATAGCCTATTGCCCTCAGCTCAACAGAGCCATTTGGAGGCTGATATGAAGGAGCCATATACATCCTGAGGTTAGGCTTAATGATCTGGCGGCTTAATATACATATTTGGGCTACACTGTTCAAGAACGTAAGAGCCAAGGGTCCATCTAGTCCAGCATTCTGTTCACACAGTGGCCAACCAGCTGTTGGCCAGGAAACCACAAGCAGGACACAAATTCAACAGCACCCTCCCACCCATGTTCCCCAGGAACTGGTGTTCATAGGCTCACTGCCTCTGGTACTGGAGGTAGCACATAGCCATCAGGCCTAGTAGCCATTGATGGCCTTTTCCTCCAGGAATTTGTCCAGCCCCCTTTTAAAGCCATCCAAATTAGTGGCCATCACCACATACTGTGGTAGCGAATTCCATAGTTGTAACTATGTGCTGTGCGAAGAAGTACTTCCGTTTATCTGTCCTGAATCTCCCACCAATCAGCTTGATAGGATGACCCCAGGTTCTAGTATTTTGAGAGAGGGAGAAAAATGCCTCCCTATCCACGTTCTCCACACCATGCATGATTTTGTACACAAAGCATATACACAAGGTGAAAATGATGGATGATCTCCCAACACATTCTGGACCTGACCAGATTTTTGGCTTTCTCACACACATTTCTGGAAGAAGTTTTTAAAAAGTAACCAGAATTAGGTGTTCGGGGTTCTTTTTAGTCACTTAGCAATTGAAACTTTATATGTAGAATATACTTGTGATCTTTTTGTACTCTTCTCATTAGTTAACAGGAGTTGCCTTGTCAGTTTCCCTTATAAATTGTCTTTGTCTTAAGTACCTATAACTTTATCATGAGAAGTTTGTGTGCTTGTGGTTTAATAGGTTCATATGACTGGAAAATTAATCTTCTGGCTATAAAATCTCAGTTTAAAAAGAGATTTCTGGTATTTGATTAGAAGTCTCTGTGCAGCTTAGATTAAGCATGCTGCCAAGTGTGGAAGGATGACAAATGCCATTCTTATGTGTATCCTTTGTTCTTGATTTAAAACCTTGTACTGAACCACAATATAATTGTATAAGGGGCTGAAACAGTAAGATCTGAAATAAAAACCAAGCCATTGTGCTTCAATTTCATTTATGTCATTTCAGGCTTATTATCTCTTCTCTCCTTGACATTAATTAGAGGCTAAACCAGTTTAGATAAAAAAACAGGGAGATACTTTTTCAAAATATCATCAAGTACAGTGGAGTTCTAAAATACCATTTCCAGAAAAGGGGGTGGGGAGAGTTATTATTTGTCATATACTGACTTCTTAGGTGACTGACAGCCTAATCTTATCCAGGTTTACTTGAAAGTAAGTCCCACTTTGTTTAGTAGGACTTACTCCCAGGTAAGTGTGCATATGATTGTAACCATAGGCTACAAACCTAAACTCACTACAGTAGTAAATCCTATTGAACTCCATGAATGATTAATATTATTGGTCTGCAGAGAAAAAGAGAAAGAATGGGGAAGGGGAGAAGGCAGTGTGTGTATGTTTGTGGGGGTGGGGAGGCTGTGTGTGTACATAAGAGAGAAGGAGGTGGGAGCCAGGCACCACCAGCTCCTGCCGCACCCACTCCAGCCCACCCGCTCGCCACCCACCACAGCATGTGGCTCTTGGAGACAAAAACATTGCCTACCCCTACCCTAGAGGGATAGTTGGTCATGAACAGAGTTATATGCTGCTTGAGACAACTACAAATAAGCAGGCATTAGCAGAAACCCTACTTCCATCCACCAGTTGCTGAGACATACCCTTTTCCTCCTATTATCTAGTGTCTTGTTATCCTGCTCTGCTGCTCTGAATTTTTCTTCATCTTTGAGTATAAAAATTCCTTTTTTCAGTATCTGTGCACTCCCATATATGGCTTCTGTACCTGCAGACAACTCACTCTAGAACATTCTGGCTGGCATTCATTTCCTATTCCCCCTGGGGAGACATTTATGTACATATGCATACCTTGAGGGATAGGATGAATACCTTCCCGCTCAGTTCTCGTCCAACCATGGGATTAGCAGCAGTTAGGGGAACTCCCATGGTTTTCCCACAGCTGTAGCAAATCTGTTTCCTTTTAGGTAGGGAGCTTACTTTCTCCTTTTCAAGTTATGTAGTGGGATTATTGCTGCTCATTTTCTTTAGGTTCTTCTCTTTTTGTTTGTGTGATTGTTGTGTTCACAAGCACATATGATATTGCTAAGACATGTGTTTAACAGTCATTGAGTTCTGATATGCTTAAGGTCTCCATATGAACAGTAAGCCAATTCAGTAGCTTTTTAAAAACTCTTGTTGCTGCTTGTTAGTACCTACCCAAGCACATGATTCTTTCAGTTCTTGGCAAATGAAAATAGGAATTTCAGACCGGTTTCCTTCTTGTTAATTGCTTGCTTCTTGTGTTGACTGTAACAGGGGCTATTAGAAAGATTGCCAAAAAAAAAAGAAAAGAAAAAAGACCACTCACATTTTCTTCGCTATTATCTGTTACTGAAATGTTAAAAGCTGGAAATTTGAATAACACATGATTTCAGCTGATCTAATTTATAAGAAAGTATACTATTTAGATATGTTAAACCACTATCAAGAGGAGCTGGGGTTCTCTACAAAAGCAGTGAGAGGCTCAGCTTGTTTTTGTCCTCTGCAAAAGCCTTGCATAAAATGATAGAAAAGTCCCCGCCCCTGAGTCCCCCGCGCACACAAGAGGACCTGGGGGGTAATCTTTGTGCTGGACTTTTGCAGAAGCAGCACACATCTGTCATTGTTTTTGCAAAAGTAAAAGATTTCTTCTCTTGTACCCCCCTCCCCAGGCCTCCACAATGTACATAGAACCCAGGGAATAGAATCATCCAGTGCGGTGGTGTTTGGCCATTGGTGACCAAAATGTGTGGACCTTTGTGATTATGAGCTTAAGGCATGGTTAGAATGTGTACTGTACAAGAGAGATGAGTGTTGTTTTTCCCCACTCAAGGCTGTTTCCAAACAGGCAAACCTGTATTTAAAAACAGCATGATTGTTGTGTTTCTGTTCATAGTTTATAACTTTCTGTGGTGTTGCATTTGTAGGTGGCTGGTGGCATGTAGTTCTCAATCTTGATACAACCATTGCTGTCACTCAGAACTTTGCCAGTTGTACAAACTTCCCTGTGGTGTGGCACAAGACAGTAAGGGGAAGGCCAAAATTATCAAGAAAATGGTACAGGTGAGAGATGCGATAATTACTTCAGTGATTTCCCAGATGCTGGGAAAGCCAGCAACAAGCCAAATGTTGCCACCTAGAACAAAAAGTATGCCCTGGAATGATGCTTGACAGGATATATGAAATGCAAACCTGATGAAGTTTTTGCATTTTGGAAAGATTTTTTCTGGACTGTCTGGCTTGTAATAGCAACATCTTGCATGAGTACATGGAGTCCAGAAGGAGGATTAGGCTTCTGGATTTCAAGATTCACTAAGGTGACTCAACTGTAGGTATTTGAAAAGCATAGTTTACGTCTGAGCATGCATTTGGGCACTTCATTATTAAACATAAAATTATGTGATAATACATAAGAAAGATCGATCAGAAGTTTAGGTGTCTTTAACACAGTGAACATGGTGCTTGTGTCAAATTATTCTGGAAACGTAGTAGCTGATTTATTTAGCCAGTGAAATATTTGCTTCCTAAACTACACGAGATGTGCAGTAAAGACAGGTGGCATCAAGGAAAATAGCAGGCAAGTAGAGTGCCTGTCCTCTGTTGGAGGCCCTGGCTGGGGTAGATCTCTAGGTGGGAAACCTTGTCTGTGATGCTGCCAGAGAGATGAAGGGCACTTTGGCAAAGGATCCAATGCCAGGTGAAATACTTTTTTTTGTGGGGGCTGGCTTCTTTCCTGACTTGGCATGCTAGGTGCCTTTGGTGGAAGGAAGAGGGAAGGAAATACCAATTATGTGCCAAACTTTTACCGCTGCTGATTTTATACTTTTTAGATTGCTGCTTTTTGGTTTGTGTATGCCAGTGTTTAATTGTTTTTTTTGCTTTCCGGGATGCAGTTTCTCCTTTGTATTCTGTGAAGCTGCTCTTATCTCTCCCGAGTGCATAATGCTTTTGTCCTCTGCTTACATATCTGTTAGCTTGTTAAATGCCAACAATTACTTCTTTTTCCCCCAAGAGTTCTAAAACAAGAACATCCTGAACTAGCTGCGCTAGCAGATTCTGTTGACTTACAAGAATCAACAGGCATTGCTTCTGATAGTTCCAGTGATTCCTCTAGTTCTTCCAGCTCCAGTTCCTCAGATTCTGATTCAGAGGTAAGGAGCCTGCTATTGCCAATATTCCTATCGAAGAACTACGACACACTTGTCATGTCGACTGTTCCAAAGTGGGGTGTATCATTTCCCACTGAAATCAGTGGGCATGCTCTATAATAAAAATGATTTAAATAATACAAAATAAAATGGTGAGTTTTTAACTAATAAATACATACTGTAGCATAATTGAATCGAATCATAATTGAATCATAACCTTGCACTGGAACTGTTTTATAAATGTTTTCTAAATTATTCAACCTATGCAGGTGGTCCAGATGGTTTTAATAGCCAATAGTGGGACCTGCAACAGAACGTTGCAGTGTAGGGTGCTCCTGTTCAGGATGCCAGCCAGCCATGCCCTTTTCTAGGATGCTTCATTCCACCACCCACCCTGGTTTTCTATTTTGTTTTGGTTCCCCCCTCCCCGCCAACACTGTCAAAGTTCTTTGGCCACATAGCATACCTAGTCCTCATTAGGCTGTGTTGGTTTCCTACCCCCTTAGTGGGTTTTTTAAGTTGTACTTCTGCAAATCTTGAGGCTTCCTCAACCCCACTGATACCTCCCTCTTGCGTGTGGATGGTACTCTTTTGGCTACTTTAGGATCCCTGCTCAAAAAATGAGCTCACTCCTAAGTAAATACGATATGCCACTGATATCTGGGATATCTTTTAATTCACTGGGAGAATTAAAAGGGTTATGGTTTCCAGGCACAGTTTGTCCACCAGGACACTAAATCAGTTCCAAGTCCTGGGCTGAAGCTCACCTGACATACGTCTGTAAAATCTACCTCTTCCAGGAGTGCCTAGAAGTATAGCCACCAACTATCATGTTGGGAATCGAAAAAAATACCCAGTTCTGCAGTCTAAATGTGCTTTCTTAGCAGCGCTATAGTCATCACCTCCTCTGAGTTAGTTTGCTTCGCTCCCACATGTAATAACCTATTGATCACCTCTCGAACCAACCCAGTTAGTCTCTCTTGGCAAGATTTCATTAGCCAAGATGAGGAGGGCTGAAGCAGAAGAATGTTGGGCTGAACACTTCAAGTGCCAAAAACTGAAATTGATGCTACAAACCATGATAACAGGTCATAGTTTCTTCAGGTTCAGACTCAGCAGCAACTTGACATCATGGCTGAATTGGAGATGAACTGCTTTATAAAATGCCTAGCAAATGTGTCCTAGTGGGCCACCAAAGTATTTAAAAAGGGGGGGAAAGCAAAGTTATATTCGTCTCTCAATAGCCCACATGCTGCATGTCTCCTTCAAACATATTTTATAGATGTCACTATTAAATAATGCTCTTCCTCAAATGTTGTACCTATTACTATGGACCAGTAATGGTGGGAGTTGCTATTTTGATAGTAAGGATTTATTATTGCCGCTTCTTCTGCATTCAGTGTGATTCTAGCTCAGAGACGGAAGGAATGATGCATCGAAGGAAAAAGCGAAGGACGTGCAGCATGATCGGGAATGGTGATACAACCTCCCACGATGACTGTGTGAGCAAAGAGCGCAGTTCCTCCAGGTAACTAAACCAGGATACCCACTTTTATTAAATTATGGAAATTAGCCAGATCTCTTAGGCTGGGCTGCTAATTACAGACATGGGGGAGGGGGGAGAATAAGGAAGTTGCCCACAAAAAGGGGAGCTTCTCCCAGCTCATGTAATTGGATTGCCCTACATACATCTCCTTGTCCATTTTTAATGCTTTGAATGAGAACTGTTTCTGTTTATCAGAAGTGCCAAGGAAGGATTTCTTTGCTTATTAAATTCATTCTACATGTTTTGTCCAGCTTTTTTCTTTAATGTTAATAGAACTGAAATAGAAATTTAAATTGAAAATTGCAACATTGTTGAGGTAGGATTGTGCTGTTTCCAGGAGAGGATCAGGTTTCATGCTTGTAAGGGAGTTAAAAGTGCCAGAGTTGGCAATGGAGGATTATGAATTGCATGAGTAATTATATAATAGAAGATCTTTGCCTCAAGTTAATTTCTTGTAACGCTTTCACCTTGACTAATGTACTTTCAGTCTAGCAACCTGTCATCAAAGGAGATGGTCTACACTTGAATCTTGCATTCTAGAGAATATTGCTTTCCTAAATGTTGATATAGGTGGTAGCCTTGTTCCTAGGCTGGTATAGGAAAAGGAGTTACAATACTTTTCCTATTTCCTTGGAAACAGCAGGTGGATCTTGACCATATCCACTTCTCTTGGTGGATCTTATTGATAAAAAGTTAAGGAGTCACTGCTCTAAGACAAAACCTGAGTGAGGCAAGATTTTGGTTGGAGTAAACGTCTTAAGATGGCATTCTCCCATTTGTTTGTGTGGCCTAAAGCCTAGCAGAATGGGGAATTGTTGGGCAATTAAAGGCTGTCTCCCAGCTGTGTATTTCAGTACCTTCCTCAAATGACCATGTGTTCAGCTAGCTGCTTCTGACTGCTTCTTTATAGTGTAAGACACAACTCTACTGATGCAAATGTTGAGGAGCATGGAACTACTTCCAAGATGTTTGGGATACAGCAGTGCCGCTATGAAAAGTCCTATACTGCTGTATTTCGTATGCTACAAGAAACTTGCCCTGACAAGCAGTTGTATTTTTTTGACAGGATTAGGGAATCTTGTGGAAGCCGTGCTCATCCCTGAAAGATACCAAGACCCATCTAAAGCCAGTCTCAACCAACCAGCTGTCTTTTATTCTTCCCATCAGCTGTATGCTTGGAACTTTCTCAAGTCTTCACCACTCCTTTTTAATTCTTTTTAAATTCAAATTTCTACCTGCCATGACCTGCAATCTAAGTCTGAATCCTTGCTAACTAAAGGAGAAAACTAGAAATTTCTTTGTGCTCAAGGCTCTCTTTCTGCACTCCATCAAACAAGTCAGCTAAACATCAGAAGACAGTGCTGCCCTCTGTAATGCTATGCTGTGGCTCACAACTCTGTGCAGTCAGAACAGGAAACTGAGGATTTCTATTGTCAAAGCTGTCTTAAAACTAAGCAGGTAGATCCTGAAAGCCTGTATCCTGCTCCAACATTGTCATATGTTTACAAGTTGAATTCTCATGCACTACAACTGGAGGTCAGAACTACAACCTCCAGTGTATGTAATTGGCCAGCAGAATCTTTACTAGAGGACAAGAGGAAGAGAGACTAGCCTGGTTATATTCACCTAAGGTGACTCTTCTACTGTGTAAATGATCACCTGCAAGAAGCACCTTTTTGTAGTTCTTAATTTGTAGATAACATAAAACCAACCATGGACTAATGACACTCATGGAAAATGTAACGTCTGAACAAGCAGTTCATTGCTATGATTACGTGCGCTTTCTATTTTAACGAAAAACTGCTGGTATTTTGCAGTCAGTTTAGGAGTTTGCCCCAGACAAAAAGCGGGTATGGGAGAAGCTGTAGCTGCTTCATTTACCTCTCCCTGTGGGAGTTTCTGGAAACGTCATATGAAGGTAGAATGCTTTTTTATGAAGAGTGGGTGGAGTCTGAATAAATACAATATCAATCCCATTTTATGAAGAAACTGCTTCTTTGGAGCCCAGAAACTTCCTACTCTGTCTGCTGTTGTAGAGTGGCAGGTATTTGAGGTGTGTGCGTATGTGTGTGTTTTGTCTTGAAATAAGATGTGGTTGTGTGTATCCCAGGGCAGCTGAATTCTTTCAGGATATGCTGCTGCTTCAAGGGCATTTTGTGTTGTTAATGGAGATTGGTATTATGTTCTAAGATGGATCTTGCATCTCCATATACAACTGTAACTCTGTCCCAACCCTGAAACTCAATAGCATAGTGAAAAGGTCCTGTACTCTGATCACTTGAGAAATGAGTACAGTGATTATCTGGACCTCAGTGCATTCTGAGTCATGATGTGGAGGGTGTGCTTTCCAGTTCTCTTCTTGTGCTTCATTATGAGGGACCTAGAGAGAGTCCACATCTACTAGCTGGTGCAATGTGAAATCAGCCAGTTTGGAGCCAGTTACTAGCTGATTTCTGGCCCTGTAGGAAATGCCTACAGGAAATTTCCATGCTTAGGAAATAGCTTCTGACACATAATTTTCTTCCGTGGTTCTAGCATGTGCCAAAATGCTACCATATCACTAATGCAGGGATCCAAATATCACTTCCCAGCCTTAACTCCATGCATGCAAGAAACAACTATTTTTTGGTAAACACTGATAATATATATTCCCAAATGATCCCCCCGGCAAATATCCTTGTTCCTAAACCACTTCTGTGAACAGGAATAATCTTTGCAAATCAGGTAATTCTGCATTCATTTCCCTTGCATACCCTTGGATTGCACAACTTGTTTCAAAGTAGTTTATGCAGAACAAGGTTAGGCGGTCTTGTGCCTTCCAGATGTTTTGGATTACAACTCCCATAAGCCCCAGCAAACATGGCCAATGGTCAGGGAGTATGGAAGTTGTAGTCCAACACATTGGGGGGAACCAGGTTGCCTACCCCTGCTATAGAACTTGACATCTTCCAATTTTGCTGGAATTCAAAACTATGGAGAATTCAGAAGTATGGGGGCAGATAAACAGCAACAAGGAAACACAGGAAAGAAACTAGTACTGATGTAACTACCACTAGTCCTTGACCTAGAATATATAAAGCTGCCTGTCATACCACTAATCCATCTAGCCCAGTATTGCCTACTTACTGGCCACAGCACTTCCAAGGGCAGAGGTATTTCTCAGCCCTGGTTCCTGATCTTGGCTGGGACCCAGCGTTCTTGTGAATAGAGTTCTGTTCAAGGGATACTTCCACTGGGGGATCTTTTAGCTGATTCCTCCCTCACCCTGAAAAGCTGTTCTGCAGGGTTGAGGCACCCTCCAGAACAGAGAGGCTGCAAGAATAGCGTGCACACACATGCACACACACACCTCTGTTCCTCCAGTGGGAGTCTCTGCTGGATCATAATCCTTTCTGCATATGGAAGGAGCCCTTCTGTTCACAGAAGGAACACTGAATCCAACCCATCATGTTGATTGATTCTGAGAACTGAACCTGGAAGCTTCTGCATGCCAAACATGTGCTCCACCTTTGAACTATGGCCCCTCCCCAGCTTTTTGAAGTTCTGTTTATGTAGCCCTGTAGTTGCTAAACATTCAGCAGAAAGTATTTTTTTGCAACCATGAGGTTTTGAAACTTGAGGGTGGTATTTGTAGTGTTTGTGTTTAAACAAAGGCTTGGTTCCAAAGTGATATATTAAATGCCACGTTAAACGTTCTGCGGGGCCTTTAGGCACTAGGGATGCAGGGAACGCCATCTTTACCTGGAAATTTAATGGATGGATTTGTAATACTGGGATTCTGATAAATCAATTCAATCACATGCATTATTTAAATGGCTTAATCAGTAAATTAATTTGGAAGACGTGCGGGCTAAGTTTCCTTGGTTGGATTGAGACTGAAGGACCCACCATTGAGAAGGATGGACTAGTTCTCCTCCTTGTACCAAATCTGATTTAAAAAAAAAAAAATAGATGGCTTTTTTCTTCCCGTTTGCATTTAAAACAAAAACAAAACCCTACCAGAGTTCTGTTATTTCAGGGTGAAACCAGTTTTGGTTTTTTAACAGTAATAACCACATGCAACTGAAGTGCTCAGCTGCAAACAATGTTGTTACGTCTTTTTAAATGTCTATCTTCCACAATATTGATGAGATTTGTTCATTTAGAGAAGCTATTTGTCTCTGTTACTGTAATAGGGCATATTTTATATTGCAGATTCCCAAACTGATGGAAAAAACACACATTAAACTTGGGCTTTCCTTCTTTAAAAAAAAGTTGTAGATTTTATTCACAAGATTGTACATTCTTGCACTTAAAACCTGTATCCTAACTTGACTTTCAAAAAGAAGGGCTCTGAATAGTGAGTTAGCCAGCTCCTTTCAGCTGTGCTCTTTCCGGGTTGCCACTTTAATCAGCCTATCAGATGCCAAGTATTTTCCTATCCGGTTGCATTGAAGCCAGGCAACTGTTGTGCTGGGGGAAGGTGTATTGATTCTGTTTAGTACCAAACCTTCCTTGCCTACACTTTTCAGAAAAGAAATACAGTAAAATAGAGGGCTGTTTGTACTAAATAGCTTTAAAGATCAAAGCAGTTTCCTGTATACTGTATCAGGTAGCTGTGGGCAGGGAATCAGGGTCATGGGTTCTCTACCGGCCCAGTCTTGCAAGCAGAAGTAAATAATTCAGTGCTTGTGTGCTTAGTGCTTCCTTTGTGAGGGAGACAACATTACCAATATCACTAGAGTTTTGAAGCTGCAATGTTACTTCCAAAGAATTCTTGCAGAGAAAAATTAGAACGGATCATTGTTAAATCACAACTTTATTAAAGTATGACTGGTCATTTTTAAAATAATATCCTACTTCTCACAAATTGGCTTTTATTCTTTATGTGCCTCTGAAACCCAATGCACAGTGTCTGTATCATGCCAGCTGTGGGTGTAGATCTAAGCACTTTTGGCTGTTGCCTAAACACTTGGTGGCTATAGTTGGCTTTTCTATAACTATGAGAACTAGAAACTTACATTTTGAGAGAGAGGCTAGATTAAGACTTGCTAGGACCAGACACATTCAGTATTGGGTATAAATATTCTGCACAATGCGGTACAACTTGGGTTATGCAGGTTGAGATACCCTCTACCTAAATGGTGCGCAGTTTAAAGGCTAATGTGTGGGTAGTTGTAATCTGTTAAACAGTAGCTCTTGTTAACTGGCCCAGTTTATGGAAGAAGATGCATGTTTTGCAGGCATCCCACTAATGAAGAATCTTGTTACATCAGAGGAAGTCCTGGTTTTCTTAATCCTCCTTGCAGACTTCAGTCAAACTTGATCAACCTCGCTTTTTATCAGATTTAAGCAACGCCCACAACTTACTGGGAAAATGTGCTAACAGCTTTTCTTTCTTGAATTCTTAATGACTGTGTCTTTATGTTGAGGAGATTTTTTGCCTGTCAGGTCCTTAGAGCTTGATTCTTCCCTTTTGTAAGGAGCAAAGTCTCTCTGGACTCTTACAGCAACATTTAAAGTGCCAGCTCCACTAACTTTCTGTTACGTCAAATCCATCCATACAATGGAGCCAAGATGCTCAGAATTGTTCTCATTGGATGAAGATTATGGGTTTTTTTAATTTAAAATAAAATCTTATTTTCCATTACTTCACTTGTGCTTTGCTTTCATCTAAACTCTGAGAGATTCATGTGTTTCACCTTGTGTGCTGCAGCAAATTTCCTGTGTCGTAATTTGTAGGATTCTGCAAAAAGAGATGCTGTGCAGTGTGCAGACTTGTAGATTTCTCCCTTTACTGGTATAAGTTCAATGTTCAACTACTTTGCTGACTTGTATCCTATTTATTGCCTTACATTTTTTAAGGAATTACTTGGATATTTTAAAAGGAGTGCACATTTTGCATGTTTTTAAATACAGGAGATTAGAAGGCCAAGCAATTTGTGTTTCTGCAGTCCTTGCATTTTAAAATAACATCTGAATTGTCCTTTAATGTAGCATCTTTTATTCATTCAATGTGGTCTGGATAAGGAGGTCACAGTCTTGGAAGTGTCATATAAGGTAACCTAATGCATGGGAACAGAATTAGTGCAAATGGCCCTCAGCTCAGCTCCCAGTGAGTAAATTGGTAGCTGAAGCATACATGCATAGTCCTTTGCTCAGCCAGATCATCCATACAGATTTCAAAATAACCACATTGTGAGTCCCCACCTGGCTTAATATGCATGTTAGATGGTGTGCTGCGCACTCCAGTGCTAAATTGTTTAAGGGAGCAATCCTGTGGCCTCTAGTCGGCAGCTAGAGAGTCATAGGATATGTGGTTTTCCGAGAACCGACCTTCCCCCACTTCTGCGCTGCCTCACAGGTAACATGGGACGGCCCTGTGCTCCACACTCGGAAGAGGAGCACAGAGCAACCAAAATGCAGTGTTCCGGGGCAGGGAAGGCGGAAATGCCAGTACGACACATCCTATGTGTCATCTGGCAGCCTCCTCCCCTGCTCCACCTTCCCTCGGCTAGACAGCCAAAATTGGCTGTCTAGCTGCAAATGCAGGGCAGGAGAAGCGCAAAGGGAATGATCCCTCCGTGCTTCTGCCCTGCATTGGATAGGCGATCGCCTCCGAATTTGGAGGCGGTCACCTATCCTCATAGGATTGCGTCCTAAGTAGCTGAGATGAAATTATAGTCATGTGTGTTTTGCCATGAGGCTCATTTAACAATGGGTTGCAACAGGCTAAAAAGGGTAATGGAGCTATCAGAGGTTGCAATCCTATACATGCTTACTTGGGAGTAAGCCTCATTGCATTCTGTAGAACTCGCTTTGAAGTGAACATATAGATTTGGGTTTTTGACATTTAAAATAAATGCATTATCGTGACTTCATGTGTGGGATTCTCTGGGTAAGGGGAATGGACAATAGTGATTATATACTTGGCATTAAGCATTTACATGATAAACCCAAGGAGAAGGTTCCCAAACCAAAGTCTGTACAAAAGGAACCAAATAGTTATAAAGTGGGTATAATTGTGATAGTACAATATAGATATAGTATGTTTGTTATAATATAGTGATTACAATTGTTGTAGTCAGTGGAATAGTTATTTGTTGACAAGATCTCCGGATTATATCCCATTTCATTACTTCATCAAAACCAACTTAAAACCAAAGATGCCTCCATTAAAACATATCCACCACACTGTTAACCCATATCCACCACTCATCTGTGAAATGTTGTTTGGTCTCCCTTATTGAAGCTCTTTGCGGAGTAGAAAGAAAAAAAACAATAGAACCCCAGTAAACTCTGTGGTTAGAGATTTGTTTTTTCTCTCGCATTGAAACTGCTCAGGGCAATAAGAAAAACAAAAGAACTCCTACAAATTCTGTGGTTAGAGATTTTTGGAAGCTTCACAAGTGGTTTATAAGAGGTATATTATAGGCCAAAGAAAGAATTCAGCTGCCTCCATGAGTAAGAAATGTACATTTAAAGGAGGAATCTTTGGTTTTAAGTTGGTTTTGACAAAGTAATGAAATAGGATATAATCCGGAGATCTAGTCAACAAATAATAACTGTTCCACTGACTACAACAATTGTAATCACTGTCTTACAACAAACGCACTATATTTATATCGTACTATCACAATTATCGGGGCCGCAGTGGCTTAGTGGTTAAGACGCTGAACTGCAGACTGGAAGGTCAGCAGGTCAGCAGTTCAAGACCCGAGTGCTGCGTGACGAAGTAAGCTCCCGTCTTCAGTCCCAGCTTCTGCCAACCTAACAGTTCGAAAGCAAGAAATTGCAAGTAGATAAATAGGTACCGCCTCGGCGGGAAAGGTAACAGCGTTCCGTGCGCCTCGGTGTTCAGTCATGCCGGCCACATGGCCACGGAAGCGTCTTCAGACAGCGCTGGCTCTTCGGCTTAGAAACGGGGATGAGCACCGCATCCTAGAGTCGGACACGACTGGTTGGGGACACCTTTACCTTTTATCACAATTATATCCACTTTATAGCTATTTGGTTCCTTTATCTTTTGTATGGAATAAGCATTTACATGGCAGTAAGTTGCCTGTATCTTTCCTTTTCAATTAAGGAATGTGAAAATCTGGAGCCCCAGAAATAAACAGGGAGCCATACCAACAGCAAGGGAGTGACAAAGGAATCCAGCGTGTTGTAAGTTGGAATGGTGGCACAAAAAAGATCTAAACGGTAAAGGACATGGGATGGGAATGCAGTTTTTCACCTGCATCTCTGACCCCTTTTCAGTATGGTACAACTATATTTTTAAAGAGTCAACTGTCCATACACTGTACCTTTGCAGCCAACTCTTTATCGCTAGTGCCAGCCTCCCACCTTTTAGCATTACAGACAGGCGATTATGAGACCAGAATGTTCAGCACAGACTGGAGGAATAATGCTGGCACAATTTTCTGTGTGGGGTTTTATTCCCTTTTGAGGGACGCTCCTTCTGCACTACTGCCAAAGCAATACACTCTGCAGTGTATTGCCCTACTATCAATTCTCTTTTAAATCTGATTTCCAGTTAGTTTCCCCAGCAAGTCAACTTCCATCCTCTTTCAGGAGTGAACAGGGTTCTGACCCAATGGGGAAGGAAAGGAGGCTGCTAGATAAATTTACTCACAAGTTAAGAATCTTGTGATTTGTATTGCTGAGGCCAGACAACCATGACAAGCCACACTTTCATTCATCATTTGTAGGTGCCCTTAAGATATTGCAAATTCTACTCATGCTATTCTGTGGTTCAAGGTTTAATGTCCTGAACCTGAATAAAAGCCTATTTTCATTTCCATATTTTTTCGTTGCAGTCTCTACACCAGTGGCAGAAAAAGAGTTTCACTGTCCTCTGAAGCACAAATGGGGTGGTTTTTTGCACATTAGCTGCGCAACCTATTTGTGATGGTTGTGCACTGACTGTCATAACACTTGTGTGCTGTGGACAAGTGAGACTCATCTCTGACTGTGCTGGGAGGGGAGTTGGTGACAGTTCATTCTGTAGCAGCATGAGGAACATTGCAGGTGTGGATGCTGCTCAGATCTATTGTAGAATCACCCTTTTCCAGCAGAGGGCAGTACACTGCTGACATTATTAAACCAGTTAGTATTTAACCAAACAAATGGAAGAGATTGGCCTGTTGAAAAATGGACACACTTGATTAAGTGCTAGGCTTCATCAACTCCAAGAATGGTGTGGCCTGAGTAATAAGGATATTAGACAACAGTGGTGACTACTTTAAACCTGATAATGTAGATGATGGGAGGAGGAACCAGCAAATGCAAAATCTTTGGCAAGCTGCGCTGCAACTTTCTCCGTATGGATTGCCTTGACCAAAGCTGCACAACCCTTTCCCACACAACTACTGAGTGAATTTTTAAAATGATCCCCACTTATTATCAACCTGTAGCTACTTGGTTTTTCTTTCAAAGGTGCTGAGAAGAAAAACCTGTTTGAAGGGGAGATGATGTACTTGCTTTCCAAAAAAGAAGTTTTTCAGGCACTTCTTAGCTAGGTACCCAAAAGTCAGAAATGTCCATATCAAAAGTCTCTCAGTGAATCATCTGAACTCTTAGGCATTTCCAGTGCAATCCTAGGCATGCCTACTCTGAAGTAAGTCTTAATTGAGTTCAGTAGGGCCTATTCCCAGGTAAGGATTGTAGCCTTGTTTCTACAAAATGGAAAACTGGGCATTAAGCCATGATCTTCTGTCACTGAAGAGCTGTGTTGGCTCCTTTGTAACACAGCTTCCTCTGTTCAGTCAGGGCAAACTGAAACACAGAAGTCAAACACTTGGATAATCTGACCATATGTTAATCAGATCAGAGAATTGGAAAACTAACAGATGCCAGCTCAGTCTCCTTTTTTAAAAACTCTAGAAATGAAACTGGAAGGCCAGACCTTCCCAAAGGTTTGAGTCAAGCAGAGAAAAGGTAGACATGTTCAAACACTGGAAGGTAAAGGCCCCCATGTTTACAGAGAATTCACATCCCTTTGTTGTGTTTCATGTTTTCTGCTGCATCTGTGTTTCTTTCTGAACTGCCAAACCACAAAGGCTGTGCCTTGCAGGTGCTCAGGGTAAGGAAAAAAGAAATATCTACCAGTTGACAACGCTGGTGGATCACTCCTCCTTATAAATCTTATACAGCTTATAAATCACTCCTCCGTTGGGCTGTGTTAGAGTCCAGCTCTGTTGATCCATCCCTGTGACATACTGAGAAGATGAGCTGTTACGGCTGTTTGTTACTAAGAATACAATTATCCACATGCTAATGATCACTGCCTTGATAGGATTACCCAGAAAGATAATCACAGCTACAACCCTGGAGACATTGTCTTGTCCACTTGTATCTAAAGTGGATTTACTTGGTCCTTCTATCACAAGAAATGAGTGAAATATGAGTTTATAAAGGCACACTCCAGGTAGGATTTATGCCAAAACCATTTAATCTAGTAGGACTAAAACAGGCTAAATAAAATAATTTGACTTCCCTTCAAGGTGGAAAATGAACCCAGTCCTTAAAGCCAGAGGTTTGGGGCATGTTTGAAAGCATACTTGGAAGTGTGACCGTTGGGAAATTGTCTCCAGTGTGGGTACTGTAGACAACTATGCCCTCTGCTACAAAGGAAGACAAAATTGGTTTGATGTGGTTTGGTTGTGTTGTGTTGTGGTTTTAACTCTTAATAGAATGGAATATTCTGAAATGTCAAGGCATGCCTTATTTTAGGAAATTGGAGCAGCCCTACTTACGCAACCCCATATTGCTAAGGCTAACCCCTTTCCCTTTGGCCTGCAAGCTAACAGCGTAAACTGAAAGTGTGTATATTAGGTGGCTGCAAGCAGCTCCACACACAGGGATTGGGTTCGCATGACACACCACAGCTCATCAAGGCTTAAATAAACCACAACAAACCGCAGCCTACACAGACGCGTTCCTGAATATTCAACCCCCTCCTGGCAGGGGTTATGCAAGAGTTAAACAACCCTCACATAACCCATGGCCTGTTCTAGGGTTATGCAAGGGTTACTTAACCCTCATTGCGGCCTCAATAAACCACAACAAACTGTGGCGTGTTGTGCAAACAACCCTCTAACCACCTAGCCCACCATGCAGTCTCCTGGCAATTCCTGAAGCCTGACTGCCCCTGAGTAGTGATTATCTTTAGTGAGTCAGCAAGCCCCGTAAGCGCTTGCTCTCTCTCTCTCTCTCTCTCTCTCTCTCTCTCTCTCTCTCTCCCTCTCCCTCTCTCTCTCTCTCTCTCTCTCTCTCTCTCTGTGTGTGTGTGTGTGTGTGTGTGTACACTTCAGCACAAAGCATTCCATCCACTGCCTTAAACAGAAAGTAGTTACTAAGGCTGCAAATCTATACACAATGGGAACAAGTCCCATGGATCTCAGTGGTGCTAATTTTGGAGTAGAAACATATAAGACTGCACTGTAAATATACCCCAGATAAAACTAGGAACTGTAACATGAAACATAGGGACTGCTATCTATCTGTAAGGGCTTAAATGGTTCATTTATACATACCTGTTTAAAACTTTGGGGCATTTTTTCATGGAAATGAAGAGGAGTTGTGGATGAAAGCCCAAGTCATTCCTTCTCTTTTCTGCTCTTCCAGAGTACTGCCAAATGTCATAGTGTGTATTTTGGTTGGCCTACAATTCCATGTCAACAAAATTGGAGAGCATATTAGAATCCAAACCAGCATTAGAAGCCACTACCTTTCAGCAACAAAACAAAACACCTACCCTCAAAATCTTAAAACGGGCCAAAGCAGACAGAATGCTACCTGTTCGTTGGTGTAATTTTCAACATTAGACATGAAGAAGAGTAAGGTGGGGGGTGGGAGGACTAACACTCCTGCTATAGTTTCCCTTCTAGATCTTTGCAAATAGCATCAAAGCAGACACCCTGTACCATTCCTGCCTCCCAAGGCTCCTCAAACAGTGCCTCTCCATGTGCCTGGCAATAACTCAAGACCAATAAACGTGATGGTTGCATCTGCATTGACTGCAAAATTATGGTGCCCGTCCTTCCCTCCCCCTCCCCCTCTGGCTGAAGCAGAACAGGGAACTGTAGGATTAAGAGCTCCTGTTTACAGGAGAGCACATCAGCCCCAGGATATGAGCTTGGCATGCAAGCTTTAATTTCCCTTTCCTGCTTCTGGTTTATGCACAGGCCATGGGACAAATCCAGGAGTGCTGGGGCATCATGGAAGTGCTTTATGTGGGTGGGGCAGGGGGTAGAGAAGCTTTCTGTCACTTTGTGCCTCATTTCATGGCACATACATTAGGGATTATTCTTCTGGCCTTGCTAAGCAAGGTATTGTGATGGTAACTATATTGGATGGTGTAAACTCCTTGGGAACAGTTCTGGAGAAGGCTGGATAAATGAGAGAGATCACATTATTTATACAGATTCCATATTAGGGGAATACTTTTTATTCGACCAACTTGAAGGTTGCTGTGCAAGCTTTCGAGTTCCCCAGAACTACTCTGTTGCAATCCTGTGCATGCTAAGACAGAAAGAAAAAAAAAAGTCCTACAACTCCCAGTATTCCCCAGCCAGCTGCTGCGGGGATGCTGGGAGTTGTAGGACTTTTTTCTGTCCGAACATGTATAGGGATTGTGTCCTTAATCAGGTAAAATGGTAAATAATGCAAAGAAAGAAAAGGGGGAGGGTAGGTGGCTGATGTTCAAGCCACGGAGCCTGCCTCCGGTTACAGCCTTAAAATGGAAAGTGACAACATGTACAAGTCCACAATCGCGGGGGGCGGGAGGAACAACCCGAAAATCCCCAGAACTTTTGCGGCCCGAGAGGCAGAAGTAGCAGCTGTGGGCAGGGCCCAAAGGTATGACGCGTGTGTTGTGAAACCCTATCCAGCTTCAGAAGCGAAGGGATTTCATCGGCGGCTGCTTCTGTCAGACGGTCGCGCGTGCTTGTAGGCCGCTGAAATTAACCAAAGCTGGTCAGTTGCACGGCAGCGGAACAAGGGAGGAGGAGGAGCGAGGGAAACGATCCGTAATTAGTAGGGGCAGCTGCTGCTGCTGCTTCCTGGTCCGTTGCGGCGGGCAGTGGTCTCGAGCCTCGTCCAGCTTAGGTCTGCGTTGCCGCCAGAGGAGGAATGGACGTAGGGGTCGACTTGTACATCGCGGTCCCGCTGCTCTTCACCGTCTTGGCGGTTGTTCTGGCATCGGTCTTTGTGAAGCTGCGATCCTCCTCGGAAGGGGACAAAGCTGCGGAGGCGGCTGCAGCAGCAGCAGCAGAGGAAGAAGGCGAGCGCCGAGCCCACGAGGACGAGGCGAGCGCTGCTGCGGCAGACGGAGGAAAGAAAATCCGGGACGGGGGCGCAGAGCCAGGCAGAGACGGGCTTCCGAAAGGCGGAGTGGAGCCGGAGGCGGTCAGGGGAGAGGTGAGATGGGAGGAAATCGGGGCTGAGGAGGACGAGGAGGAAGAAGGCGAGGAAGAGCAGCGCCAGGAGAAGGGAAGCGGCGCGGGGGAGGCGGCTGCAAGGACGGGACAGCGGAGTCACCCCCCGGAGGCGAAGATTTCCAGCCAGGCTGCTCCGGTGGCGGTAGAAGAGCAGGAGGAGGAGGAGGAGGAAGAGGAGGAGGAGGAGGAGAGCAAGGTAAAGGAGGGGCGGGGCTTTGAAGCCGGCACGCCGCGCTTTCTGCCCCCGGCGCCTGGCGCGCCTGCCTGCCTGCCTCTTGGCGTGTGTGCCGCCGTGTCCGCGGGCAGGATGGGCGGAAGGGGCTGAGAGAGCAGAGGGCGCATCCTTGGGAAGCAAATGCCCCGCGCCGGCCAGCCGCCATGGGAAGCGCTTGGCTTGCGGGGCACTTGGCGGAGATGAACGTCCTCGGCTCGCTGCTTTCCTTCCAAGGCGATAGCAAAGCCACCCACCCAGGGAAGGGGCTGATCGCCCCTCAAGGACCCTCTCGCCCTTGCCCCTGGCCTTGCTGCTCAGCAGCGCTTCATGGCCGCTCAGTGTTCCAGGCCAGCGCTACGCAGAGCCCCACAGCAAGGCCATCGTCCTATGCAGTGCAGCTGCTCCTAGGACTTTTGCTGATCTGTGCAGGCTGCCTTGCTCACGGCCCCTGAGTCAGCATGGTAATAAACCGGGGGGGGGGGGGTGTCTTGGATCTCTGACAGCATTGACCCTGATCTTGGCTGTAACAAGCAAGCTTCCTTGACTTCTCTTGGTAGATCCCACCCCGTCTACCAAAGGGACCTATGCAGTCTTTCCATCCCGCTCTCCCACAACACCCGCTTTGCTGTTACCAGCTCAGAAAAGCCCACCTGTTGCTTCAGAAAGTGTGAGCGACGGCTGCTAAAAGCAAAGGTCTGGTTTATTAAGCCTCAGTCACTGTCATCCCCCATTCAGAAAAGAGACTCTGAGATTCCCAAAGAAATATCATGCTTATTGATGGTGGCGGTAATACTTCTATCATTAACTTATCCCCAGCAATGTATATAGGACTTGACAGAAGTCATGTCAGTACAGACTAGCGTGCTTTCCTTGTGCTGACTTTTGTGAATCTGATTTATAAGGAGCTTTGCCATTTTTGTCATCGGCCTTCCTTCCAGAGAAGGCAAACTGGGCTCTGCAGTTTCCATTCTTCCTCTCTCGTGCATAAAGATGAGATCCCCCCAGGTGGCCCCTTCTCCAGCCTTGACACATTACCTCTTCTGCTGCAGTCTCGTGTTTTCCCATAGAGTGAGATACATTGTGATGTCACTGATTTCCCCAGAAATGTGCCCTGGGTATGCGCAAGCAGCAGGGCAGGAGGCGGTGGTATGCAGTGAAAGCCAATCATCCTGCCTTCACAGGCAGTCCTGGGTTGTTTCTGATTAAAATATAAATGAGCAGTCCTAAGGGCACAAAGGGGACAGGCAGCCTGCCTCGCCAGCACACACCTGGCTGTAGTCCAAGGGAGGAGGTTAGTTAGGTTTTTCTTGCCCAGCCCCAGAAAACTGCAGGGATGAGGTTTCCCCATCTCCCCTCCAGATTTGTGTGGGAGGGTTTCCTCCTCCCTTTCCCCGAGTGTTTCATTCCCTTTTGCATTCCTGAGGAAGGCTGGATTGGGACTTGTTTTTGTTTTTATTTTTAAAGGGAGGAGTAAAAATCTCTATTGCTTGGACTCTGAAGCAATACCAGTCACCTGGGGTGGATTGCATGAGAGTGGATCCAGCAATTCCAGGCTCTGTTTTTATGAGCAATGCTGTGCTTAGACGGAAAAAAAAGTCCTACAACTTCCAGCATTCCCCGGCCAGCATGGATTCCAGGGGAATGCTGTGTGTTTTTCTTCTTCTGCAACATAGACTGACATGGCTACTCTGTCCCTCTGGAAATGGTTCCAGAAGGTATGCTGCACATTCATTAGAGACATACCTAATCTTTCCTTTCAGCAACAAATTCGCTGTTGAGGAAAATCAATCATTCCATATCGAAAATAAAGGTAAATCACACACAAGAAGAGGGGGAAAGTCTTATGAAGAGACCAAGTCCGGCCTCACCACTGCTCTGGCATGACTCCCTGGGAGTGGGGGACACTGATTCCTCTGGATCGACCAGTAGATCTGTGGGGGATTTCTGACTCCCAATTGTTTAATAATAGCAGCAATATTATACTGTTGAACTGAAGAAAGCTTGGGATAACCAGGAGGGGCTTTTTGTGTGGACGGAGAACTGTGACTTCCATTCAGTTCTGGCGTTCAAAACACATTCCTGGGCTCAGAATTCTAAAATACTAAGGGCACAAGCCTGGCTGACTAGGGTATGCTGGGAGTTGTAGGCCTTTTTTCTGTCTAACCTTGCATAGCATTGCACCTTTAGTGTATGTTTTTTGCACTAGACAAAAACCTCAGGGTTGATGGACCTCAGAGTTCTAGTAAAAACCAAGGTAGATCTCACAAGCCTGACATCTGCCCACCCCTGCTGTAGACAATATGATCTGCAAATCAGGAAGTGCCCAGTTCAAATCTCACCTCAGTGATGATCTCAGTAGGAAACCACAGTGAATCTGAATCTGCATTGCTTATTTACCCCAGACACCGAACATGTTCACCTATAACAACACACAAACTCCATTCGATAAATCAGCATGTTTTATCATTAAGGGAGACTTATCAGCCTAGCCTTATGATTAGAACAGTCCAAAAGACCAGGGCCTGATTCAGTATATGTGAGTCTACCAGGCCCAGAGGGGATATAATGAGCTGTGGACCTGGCTGGGGTCCAATCTAGAATGCTTTGATTTAAGATGATCTAATCCCATTGAAGTCACTGGCTTAACTAGTTTGTGTTGTATACTGTCTCCTACAAAACTTTCGGTCTATCAGGCCCAGCCTCCCTTCTGTAGTAGGGGACTAATAATAATGGTCTGCTGTACAGGTCATCAGAAAGGTTAACTGAGATAATACATGTTAAATTCTTTGAACCCCGCCCCCCAAGTGCTATATGAAGGCTAGATCATGACGCTATATAATGCACTTTCAAAGCTGTCAAAAATAATAGCTTAGGGAAGGCAATGTTCTTACTTCAAACCTCTTCCAGGTCCCATCTGAGGCCTCGCTTACTCCAAATCTCGCAGAGACCCAAAGTCCAGTTTCACATCGGAGTCACAAAGAGATTGCATAGCCGGCCTGACAAATGAGTCCCATGTTTGCTCTGCTCATTTCTGCTTCTTGTCCTGGAGGAGCCTCGGAGGCCTCTCTCTAGGATAAACACTGCCTTTGCTTTGTGAAGTAAATGCAAGCAGTGCGGAGTCAGCTCATCTTAAAAACAGGCCCCTAGCGCCCGGATGCCATTGTGCAAAAATATGTCCATTTTTTAAAAAGCATCCCTGGGTCCTGTTGATTACTTTTCACACCCCTAGCTTTTGTACCTGTGCCTGTTTATGCCTTTTTCCTTTGTGTGATTTCCCAGGGGAAACCTTGGCAAGACAGAAAAGTTGCCCTGAGCAGGCAGTCCTGCTGTGTTGCTGGTAACCAGATGGGTTTCTCTGCAGCTCAGATGGCAAGTGAGCGGCATAGCGCTTGCTGGCTTTTCTGGCTGGAAAGGTACAGCATAGGCCAGAACACGGCTGACCATAGTCCACAGTCCTGACAATGTGCTCAGCTGGAGTCTCGCCGCAGCTGTTGCAACATGGCTGAGTTTCGTGCTCGGGAAGGGGTGACCTCTCTTCCTCTGTCATAGGGCTGGCCGGCCCCTTTTCTCTGGTGTTCCAAATGTTTATTTTCTCTGTAATAGTCTCAGCTTATCTATGCTTTCTAAGGGCATCTACAAAAACATTTACCCTGGATGTGTATATAACATTACCTTATTTTACTGGCTCTTTACTGTCTGTGTACCCAAATACATCCTTGTGGTATTGCCATGTTCTGCAAACTAAAGGGCAGCTTCCCCTGTCTCCTAGCCTTCACCAGCACGGCCGTGGTATGGAAATGACTCTTTTGTGATTCCATGCGAAATTTGGTACAGAATTTGGATTCCTGCCAATCCCAGTTTTCATTTTCCTCCTCACCATCCCGCAAAAAATAAAAGTTGCTAACCATTACAGTTCTGAGATAATTTTAGCAAAGGGTAGGCAGAGGTTCTACCTTAATTCGCTTTGTGCACAGAAAAGCTAGCTGTTCTGTTCCCATCAGTGTCTCCCTCACTTCCTGCGTGGACCACCAGCACCTCTCTTATCTATAAATATAATCCTTCTCTGCCACCCCGTATTTCCTTGTCTTCCTAAGATCACAAAGGGCACTATTCAGTGGTACTCCTACACGGACTAGACCCACTGAAGTGAATGGGCCTGGTCTGGGTAGGACTACTATTGGATCCTGCCCCAAATCTGCACTAATTCAAGTCTTATGCTGTGGCTGAAGTAAACAAATGTGTGCAAAAATGAACTTTGCATTGCACTTCTTAATTGTTTTGTGTTGCACTTATTCATTGCTTTACGTCATTTATTTGACCTATAATTTGGCTTTCTGGCCATTCTTGCTTCTTTAATCCCTATTGCTTCATATTTCTACCAAAAAGGTGCCCTGAGCAATGCACAAATGCCAGGACAAGAACAACAAGAGACCTTCAGCTTTTGGGCAGTGTAGAAATGTAAAAAAATAAATGAAATAAACAACCATAAAATTATAGCATTGCTTAAAACATGCATAAAGAGACAATCCTATGCACATTTTCCTGGGGGTAAGTCTCCTGGTACCCAATGGGACTTATTTCTGAGTAAACATTCTTAGGACTGCACTGTAAAACAATAAACAATAACTTTTAAAATAGCAGCAGCATGGATCACATCCAAGTGCCTGGTGGAACAGATAGGTCTTTACCAACTTTCCCTTGTGGAGGGTATTCCCCAGCTTTGGTGGCATCACCAAGAAAGCCTTGAACTTAATTTCCTGGGAGGGGTAGGGGAATGGATGGACGGACTTGGAACAGGGTTTCTCCAGATGACTTCAGCTGGCAGAGGCTCAGATGGGAGAAGACTTGGGTACACTGGGCTCAGGCTGTTCACAGGTTAAAAACAGTGCCTATTCCATCATTCCCAGAAGCAAACTGGCAGCTATGAGAGCTCCAATGTTTAATGATCACTACATCCCTGTCAAAAGATTGTTTAAAAAACAATGTTTTGCACCCAGATGAAGCTTCTGGACAGTCTTCAAGGGCAGTCCCATGTGGCACGCCAGGACTGGGAACTAAGGTGGCCACCCATCACCAAAAAAAGAGGAAATGCATCACCAAAAACGGTGGCTAAAAAGGAGATGGATTTGCAAAACCGTGCATGTCCTGATTTATATGCCTATGTCCACAGTTAGAAATAACTGCTGTCATTTAGGAAGCAATTCAGTACATCTCACCATAGTGGGGAAAACTGACCAAGTGACCTATGTTCTTGCTCAGTCCGCTGTCTAGGTGCCAAGTGTTGATGGGCAACGTCAAGGCCCCTGCTGCTGCTCTCCCTTCTGATGGTTCTTCATCTTTAAACTGGACTTGGACTGGGCAGCCCTTCAAAGGGTAGACTGTTCTATGTCTAGTAGGACACCCGATTTGGAACTGCTGACAAATGAAGGCCGGGAACCTTGATTCTTGTTTGGCCGGATGTGATCTGGCATCTTAACTAAAACTGAGAAGTGGAACAGGGTAGGAGATAAATTCCACTCTCCTGGCTTAATTTGCCCTAGTGGTGTGAACCCTGCTTTCTGCAAAAACTGAGATTGCAAAAAGGTGGGTGTGAGGCAGGGATAGTCGGCCCTTCTACCATTTTAATTCAGGGTGGGTTCGCATGTCACCTTTAAGCCATGGTGGTTTATAAGCTACTCCCAGTAGTTTATAACCTACTGTATCCCCCACACGGTTGGACAAATTACACTACTATGTGTAGCTTATTTTCCCCACCCTTGCCTCTCCTCCCTCTACAGTCCTCCTGATCAGCTGGGTTGGTATCCCAGCTTTCTTTGCACTGGGTACCACTCCCTGCCCTCACGCTGCAGTTCCTGTCTCTGAGTTGCCCAAAGGAGTAAAACACAAACCCATTTGCACCAAAAAGGGAATGGCATCTATAAACCCTTGGAAGTTTGCAGGATCAGGACAAAACTCCATACATGGTTTCCCCTAGTAGGGAGGCACTTGATGCACCATCAAAACCATGCACGATTACACACAGAGTGAAAAAACCCAGTGTGCACCAAAAAGAGGGTGGTGTCTATAAACCCTTGGAAGTTTGCAGGTTTAGCACAGAACTTCACACACAGCTTCCCCGAGTAGGGAGGGACCTGATGCTCTGTCAAAACCCTGCATCCCCCCTTTCACCTGCATCCCTTTCATTTCCCCTGCGGGCAGGAGCACGCTTTTGACAGCTCCTTATTTTTACTTTGCACTATGTAGCGGTATCGTGGTAGCACTATTTCACAGTTGCACACTTCCATACTTGGGAGATAGGGTGGTTGGAGCTATGTAGAGCAGCTCTCTTTTTAATTTGCACTATGTCATGGTAGTGCTATTTCACCGTTGCATGATTGGAAGATTAGGCGATTTGCGCTATGCAGAGGAGCTGTCTTTTTACTTTGCACACTATGTCATAGTAGCACGGTTGCCCTATTTTGGTGTTTCAGGGCGGTTTAGAGCTTTTGTCGTTGGCTATCTGTACCTGGCTGCTAGGCAGATCTCAGAAACAGAGATCTGCCAGCCAGAGCAGAACGGTGGCAGCAGGTTTGTCCGCTCTTGTCAAGCAACTCTGTAGAGGACCTTTAAACCACTCTTTAAGCCACTGTGGAGTACCAGACGACACAATAAGCCATGGTGGTTTAAATAAACCTTACCGCAGACCATGGCTTATCAGAGTGGCTTATTTTGGCTTAATAAGCCACCCTGGCAGGGGAAAACCACTCACAGACAACATGATAAGCCATGGTGGTTTATAAGCTACCATAAGGAGCTTATAAACTACCATGGCTTATCGTGATGTTCGAACCCAGTCACAGTCTACTCTACTCAGGTCTCTTGGAATCCACAACCTTACACCAAACTGGCATCCGCATTGCTTCTGGAATAAGCCTACACAAATACCTTGAATAGAAAATATGGTCTTCCTAGATCAACAAGCAAATTCCATTTGGCCCAGCACAGCAGTATCTGTGATCAGAGATGTATCAGTCTAGCCTTCTAGTAAGAACAATCAGGGAGGAAGGGTGCTTGGTTAAGTGTGTTTTGAGTCTACCCCGCCCAGAGGGGATTAATGAGGGCTGGGCTGGGCTGAGATCTGAGCAAGAATACTTTGATTTGGGCTGATCTAATCCCATTGAGGTCACTGGCTTAACTGGTTTGTGTTGTAGTTTGTATGACAGCCTGTACATGTAGCATGTTCCCAAGAGCATGCAGCAATATTTTAGGGTTGGAAGATGCCCTGTGTGATCAGGGACAGGCCATGTTTCTGAAAATCACAACCCCTTTGAGTACAATGCAAACCACTCCAGCATCCCTTATATTTAAATTCTTCAGCTGGTATCCTTAGGGCTTTGGCAAGTTGGCAGATCTTCTAAAGTCAAAAGACATAGCGTTTATTATTTATTCATTTTTGCTTTGAAAAAACTTCTACGGAGTAGCTACTACCCACCGGAAACCTTGTCTACATTATAAACGAAACACAAAACAGCTTAGGTTGGGATAACAGGGATCATCTTCACGCCACAGTCTCGCCATCTCATTTTGTCCCTCCCACACCACTGGACCTCTAAAGCATGTCCAAATAATCCGATTTATGACTTCGCCACCATTCGCCGCATGTTGCTTGTGGGAAGAATAGCCCCATTTAGGCTGCTTGCTTTGCATTGCTTCTTTTGGTCAGTTTCGGAGGGAGGCTGTGCCTGATCCAGAGGGAGGGACATTTTTCTGTCCTGAGTAAGCACTTGAAAAGACTGGGCTGGCACAATGCATCTGAGACTTGGCGTGTGGCAGGGCTCCTCTGAGCAAGCTATTTGTTTAGCTGGCACGACAGTAAACAATGCCCACTGAATTTAAGATGGGAGGGGGGTTGCAGTTGTTGCAGAAACATGCTGTTCCGTAGCCTTTGAAAATATGGCCGGTCACAACTCTCACATCCCTCATGTTTCTAGCTAGAGTTGAAATAAGCTCACTTTTTTAAAAAAAATTTAGTGTAGCTGAAATAAGAGTGTCTTTGAATGGATGCTAATTGTATTTTAACTATTTAATCCCAGGCAGGGTGTTCAGTCCCCCGAAGGAGGTTTCTCGGCAGTGCCGGCTCCAGGTTTCTGAGGGCCCTTGGGCAAGACCCCCTCCCTGGGCCCCTCCCTCAGTGTTTCGGCCTGCTCACCGCCATTGTCCCCAGCTGCTCTCGCTCCTCCTCCTCTTTCTCCTCATTGCGCCCCCTTGCTGGCTTGGCGGGCAGAGAGCCAGGGAGCAAGGGGGCTGTGGCATCTGCTGCCCCTCCTCTTCACGCCACCCTTGTCTGGGCCAGAGCGAGAGGCAGGTGAACAAGCAGGCTTCCATGGTGAGGAGGAGGAGCAACGCCAGGGGCCTCTTGTCGGTGGGCCCCTGCTGGGGTTTGGGAGCTTGGCAGATGCCCAGCCATGCCTACTCTTGACGCTGGCTGTGTTTCCTGGATTTAGAACATAGGATACTGCTTTATGCCAGCAGGTCAGACTAACTGTCCATCTTGCCCAGTTTGGTCTGCTCTGACTGACAGCAGCTTTCCAGGGTCTCTAGCAGGGGATTTTTAACTGGAGGTGCCAGGGCCTGAACTTAGGAACTTCTGCATGCAAAGCATGTGCAGTTCCACTGACCTATGGTCTCTTCCTTCTTTTTTCTCTCTTTTGTTGTTGTCTGGGCCAGCCCTGTGAATTCTGACCACTTCTCTGGTTTTATTTTAGGGCATTTCATTGGTCTATCAGATTCATTCAGTCATTTTCTCATAAACATCTTCCATTTGAGAATATTGTTGTAATTAATATTCCCTGTGAAATCCGTAACATCCTATACTCACTTGCCTGGGAGTAAGTCCCATTGAAGTCAATGGGGGACTTACTTCTGAGTAGACATGTAAAGGATTGTGCTGTAAATCTGGATTGGGACATTCCAGGTGCTTCCAGGCAAGGCTTTTACGGTGCCGTTGCCCTGCATCATTCACAGAATTTTATAGGACGGAGTGTGTGTGTCCAGATGCCTTCATTTTCAATTCATAACTGCTTCTTGCATCATTTCTCTTATCACAGATAATCCGTTAAGAAAGAAATGTTTGAATAGATCATAGAATCATAGGGTTGGAAGGGGCCTACAAGACCATCGAGTCCAACCCCCTGCTCAGTGCAGGAAGCCTAATTCCCAGGTGGTTCCCCATCCAAGTACTAACCAGGGCTGACCCTGCTTAGCTTCTGAGATCAGACGAGATCAGGCGCATCCAGCCCTTGCACAATGGCTTCTCATTGGTAGTGCTAGGAGCCCTCCATCTGGAAGCACCCTCCAAGTCAGCCACATTTGAGAGAGAGGGACTTCAGCACAAATAGCTGGTTTAGCTGTTCATGGTTGACTTTAGTTGTTTTTACACACAGAAAGGGAATGCTACTCAGGTATTTATCTATCCCATACCAAAACCGAACAAAACCCTGTCAAGCAGAAAAAATTGAAAGAAGTATTAAGCAGATGTTCACCTTAAAATACACTGATTATTGGGACAGAGGCTTAGGAGAGGTAGCCAAGAACTGGAGCTGTTTAACCATGGAGATTGGGTAAGGGAGTTGAGCCATTGCTATCCAGATGGCTGCTTAGGAAGGGCCGTTACCCAACAACTATCTCTGAATGCCTGGAAGCGTCCGGATATTCCATGGCATTCCATGCCTCATGGCTAATTGTTAATCTGTGGCAGGCATGATTTATTAAAAGCATTTTACCTAATCCCCCAAACCCCCTCTAGATATACCCACTGCCTGAGATTCCTAGACATGGTGAGCTCAGCCATCCATTCCATAGCAACCTCGGGGCTTTTCTGGGCAGACAGAAGGTCTCTTTTAATTGAATCACTACATCAGGAATGGCCTGGAAAGAAAGGATGATTGCCTCTTTTCCCTTGAAGTGGCTGGATCATCATGCATCAGGACATGCAAATATTAATCAGTCAGCCAACTAAAACATTCATTGATAAAGATGTTCCTAGGGTTCATGGAGATTGGTAGGCTGGTTGTTCATATCACAGCTTTAGAGGTCTTATCCCATCCATCTTCACAAATGGGAAGTCCAAAAGGTAGCCAGCCCATGTTTGTTCGTCATCCTGTTATCCATAGTTATTACTATAGCAATATCTTTGAATATAGTGCTTTACAAAGTCACATAAGCACCATCTAACTTATAAGTAACAAACAAAAAGGGCAGGTCCTCCTGGCATACTGCAATAGTAAGAGATGACCTGCATGGCTGTTTGCAGCCCCCCCGATGCCCCCTAAGACAGCTAAGTCCAGGGTCTGAAATTACCACTGGTTAGCAGGGATATGAAATCTCTGTCTGTGTGGTGTGGTGTTTGAGCTGTAATGTAATTACATGTAATGACATTGCATGTAATTCACACATACAAGTCAACCCCTTGCTGTTGCAGCCATCAAGCGATGAACATGTGAATCATCTCTTCCTCTGGATGGTTTTCCTTTAGTTTCTTGGCTCAGAAATATAATACAGCGTATGGCTCAGCTTTTACACCTTTGACATCATTGCTTGAGAGAGTGATTGTCCACTCATACAGAAAAGCAAGGGTGTCTCTGACAATTTAGAGAGAGGTGCATTCTACTGACTCAAGAATGAGTATCTACAGCAGACAGATGGTGGAAAGAAAGTAGACAGATGAAGCTTGATCTCTTCTGCTGGAACAATAGATACTAGGTGTGTGGAAACTTGGTGCCTGAGATCCACTGGCATTTGAAAACTGGTCCGTCTTTGCCCACCCGTCCATGAACAAGCAATAAATACAGTCAGGCAGTACTCATACACTGCTCACCTCAGTCTAGCACCTCTTATTTGCCACATACATTCCCCCTGTCCCCGATTATTTGAGACTCTGAAGACTCAGTCTTGAGACAGAAGAAGATGGCTCATAATTGTATTTACCACAAAGGCGGAGTACGCAAAATAGCACCAAGCTGTTTTGGTGGAGTATGTTTGCCATTTTTTGTTATCAACTTTCTCCTGACCTGAGCTCAGGCTAATATGACATCGAATGAAGTGCAGAAATAATGCATAAACGGGTCCTATCTGCCCGTCCTTCCATCTCTTGTGTATTTTATTGTTATTTTATTTAAAGTATTTTTATCCCATTCCTCAGCCCGCCCGCCCCCCCAGCTTCTGAAGAGGCTCATAATCAGTAAAATAAGACGATAGACTTACAATCTAAAAAGATATGACACACATGGAAAAGGGGATGGAGAGGGTTAGGGGAAGAAATCAGTAGATTTTCAGTGGCGCTGGTGGAATGGCCCTGCTTCATCTCTCATCAGCCTTGGGGGGTGGGCAGTCCAACTGGAGCAGGCCATGATGTTCCCTCTGGGAGCCTTTTTTTGGCTGACGAGTGGGATAAAATACTACTACTACTACCAGTAACAACAACAATAACATACACAAGAGTGTGAAGAAATTGTATTGCTTGTTCATGTTTAGTAAATGACTTGTTGAGAGAGGGCGAGGTATATCAACCTCTGGACATGAAGTTATCCAATTGTTTCCCTCAGATTTGACTAGGGACACAAGCACCTCTTCCATCACCCATCCATCATGTCAGCTGTCATGACTGAGCCTGTTCAGTTTGTTAGTAGAAGAGACCCATTGGAGAGAACTGTTTTCTTGTGATACGGTCGGTTCTCTTAAAAGGATGAGTAAATCTAGCTATCAGCTGTAGGGAGGTTATCAGGTGGAAGCTCCCTGGCCTGATTTGTTGGCCACAGAATTTGCCTCAACAACTCCGTGGACTACTCCACAAGCTACTCAGTCATCCAAGGGCCTACTCCACAAACAGGAACAATAGCCTGTTTGGAACAGGTGCCCCATCTATGTCACTTGTTCCAAACAGGCAATTATGCCTGTTTGTGGAGTAGGCCCTCACTTTGCAAAAGTAACACATTGCAAAAGTTCTTTACAATTGTTATAGATGTAGCCAACAATGTTTTTGTGGATAAAATCCCTAAATCCTCTCCTGCCCTGTGAGCTGGATCAGAAGCAGGTTTGTGCTTCCCATCTGCTCATCAGGCTGCAAAGCTTTGACGCAGAAGCCATTTTAAACAGGATCTGGCATCCGGCTCAAAAAGGGTACTGCAGTTCAGATAAGAAAGGAACCTGACCCCCAAGCAAAGACTAGACAAGACTAGATACAGCTGTGTATCTTAAGGCCCCCTTGTTCTCCTTTGCCTGCCATGCATCCTGCTTTGGCTGAAGTTGCTGAAAGGGAACAGATGCTTGCATTTATAACCATTCATTTCCCCAGTGAGAGACCCTCAGAAACCCACAAATGGCAATCTGTGTTTCAAGTCAGTCATTTCTTCAAGCCTTTTCAGGGTGCTCCCCTGCTCAGCGAACTTAAACATGGATTTAAAACAGGGCTTGTAAATCCTCCCACCCACTGACGTAAGATGGCCAGCTGACCATGAGGCAAAGTGAGGCATCTGCCTCAGGTAGCAGATGCTGCGGGGGGCAGTGGGGTGGGCTGAGCAGTGGCAACTATGTATGAAAGGATAGGGTGCTGTGTGCCACATGGCCTGCCCTGTACCCCCTAAACTAGCCTGCTGCCCTCACATACAGTGGACGATGCAGTCCCATCCCCAGTGCTGAAATAAGGTTCAGCTGCCAGTCCGGCTGGCTTCTCTTCATGAAATGGGAGGGCGCCATCTTGTCCTTTGCCTCAGGCAGCAAAATCTCTCAGGCTGCCACCGCCACCGCTGATTAGCGGGAAAGGAGAAAGCCCTCCTCACCGCTCAGGAGCTCAGTTGCCCTTGCATGTATTCATACAGAAACTAGCCCTGCTAAATACAAGTCCAGCCTTCCCCAACCTGGTGCCCTCCAGACATGTTGAACTGCAAGTCCCATTATTCCCAGCCAGCATAGTGCAGTCCGCATCTGGAGGGCAGCAGGTTGGGGAACGCTGCACAAGCCCTGCCTGCTAATCTTGCCCTCCCACCGTCGTTCGTTGTGTTCTTAAACCAGTCAGTCAAAATGATTCCACGCTGGAAGCTTTTATATTGTGACTCCCATTTGCAGATTATTAACCCAAGGTTGTAGTGCATGTGCATTTTTAATTTTACAAGTATTGCATGCTGAGCAAGCAGATGACCAAGCAACAGAATGTGCAGCATCTCGAGAGTCCCAATCCAGTTGCTTAGCCACTAGGCCTTGGGTATGAGAGGCCAGCTGGTGGTGACCTAAAATGACCTATCAGACCACTGCGCTAAGTGTTATTAATAAGGCTCGTATCTTTTCCTGAATCACAAATGCATCTGCCCATGTAGCCTTCTTTCTCTCCGTTCCACAGATGCAATGCTGTGGCGCCTTTCGACATCCTTACTTAGGAATGAAAGATGTTAACTGGGAAGATGGTCTTCTTTGAAACAAAGAAGATGGGCAGTACGCTTGAGCAAAGGAGCATCTATACACGATGTGTTGCTGGATGCAAGCTCAGATTATAGACCCTGACAGTTTTTTGCTTTGGTTTGGCTTTTAAATTGAGACACAGTGCCAGTAAATGGACAATCAGTAATCTGCATACATTCACATGAGTTTACCAGTGCAAAAGCAAATGCAGATATGATTCAGGTAGTGGTCATGGGGATATGAAAAGTCTGGGCCTAACCTAAATGCACTATTGCTAGTTATGGGCAACATAGGCTAAGCATTCTGAATAGCTTTAGAAGCCTGATCAGCAACTAAGGGCACAATCCTATGCATGACAGAAAAAAAGTCCTACAACTCACAGCATGCCTAAGCCAGCATGGCTGGCTAGTGCATGCTGGGAGTTGTAGGACGTTTTATGTCTAAACATGAATAGGATTGCCCCTAAGTCTGATGACAGAAAGGAGAGCAGCGCATTAAATTTCTCCACAGTAGACTGCTGCCTTTAAATCCCACAGCCGTGGCTGCTGTTCCCATGCCTCTCCCCATTTCACCTCAACAAGGAGACCATTTGACAGTAGAGGTTGCTGATTGGCTGTGGCCGCACGTGTTCTGTGTTTCCGAATACCCTGGAAGCAGTAAACAAGGTGGTGGAGCTGTTGCCTACGAGAGAGTGAAAGAGGGAGAGATGAGGGGGAACTATCAGGTTCAGGACTGAACATAATTAAGAAGCATGGCACTTTTCACCTGAATTTCTCCTGAACATCTGGCACTGGTTCCAGAATCCTCTTCAGATTCTGGAATTGCCATCCCAAGAGCCGAGACGGGACTCAGAATAGCCTGGGCTTTGATAGGCATTTACTGAGACCTCTAGGCTCTGACATGAGCTGATGAGATTGTCAGCCTATGTGAAGAACAGGAGGTTTCTGCATGTGCATGGCAAGGTTTAGAGAGGCATGGCGGCTTAATAGAACTTGATAGAAATCCTGCCAGATGTTGGTAAATCCTTGTCCCAGTTCAGCCAAAAATCACCCTGATTGGTGGGGATGATGGGAGTTGTAGTCCAACACATCTGGAGGGCATCCGGTTGGGGGAGGCTACTCTAAACAAACTCCATCAAATGTTTTGGCCTACATCTCCCATCAGCACCAGCTAGCATGGACAATGATCAGGGATGATGGAAGTTGGAGGCCAAAACATCTGGAAGGACTCCGGATAGGGAAGGCTGAACTTAAACCATTCTGAGAATGTATGGAGGAAAGCTGCTCCGCTGGCTTAATGTATCCCGTTGTCTTCCTAATGATCTATGTTCTGAAAAGACTCGGGTCTTTCTTGTCTCCCTATTGCAGCCTTCCCTGATCTGGCGTCCTCCAGAAGTGATGGGACTGACTACAAGCTCCATCCTCCCCAGTCAGCAGGCTCTTGACCATGCCAGCTGGTGATTGTGGGAGTTGTAGTCCCACCACATCTGGAGGGTGCCAAGTATGGGAAGGCTGCCCTATTGGTCTATTTGGCACTGCAATATATACACGAATGCCATTTTCCATGCTTCAGCTCTCCATCTGTTATTTGTCCAAACTATTACAGTCTTCTGTGTCCAAGCATTGTGGATTGCTCTGTTGTTGTTTGTCGGGGTCCTTGGAAACTAACTGAAATCGGAAAGAATGTTTAAAAATGACCGATGTCAGTGGAGCTTAGGGTCAATTTGCACATGGGCCTGCAGCCTCCAGTGATGACTTGTACACGTGAAAGGGCCATCAGAGAGACAGACACAGCATTCTCTATACTTGCGGTCATTTTGCCAATATATATTTCCCTGGAGGCCATTCACACAGTCATCTGAGTCATCAGATAATATAGACTAGGTGAGGTCTATAGATGTGAATCGGTCCTTAGCTACTCTTCCTGCCTTGTTGAGGGTTAATTAAAAAACACACACCAAGATCTGGAAGAGCGTGCCTGTCGCCAAGCAATCAAAGATGTCAAGATCACAGTGTGGCAGTCTTAGTTCCTCAGAGCAGGGACCACCTCTGACAGGCACAGCCATGTGGAAAATGAATTGTACTAGACAACAGCGGTCTTATTCACCCAGTGAACGGACACACCTCCCCCCTCGCAGTCAGCTGCCTCCTAACTCATGCCTTGCTTTTCAAGCAGACAAGGTCCTGATTAATGGGCAGAAGATAGATGTTATCCCAGCTGCCTCTGTGGGAGTTTCTCCGGAGGAGGGGAACAGGAGTTGTGGATAGCAGAGCTGCCAGATATTCCAGTATTAGTATTAGTAACAGTATTAGTATTAAATTCCCGTGTAATGGGTGGGGCAGTGGTGGTCCTTGTTTCTAAACATCTTTTAATTTCGGGATGCAATAGCGGCGCTGAAGTTAATATATAGGGAAGGATTCCTGATCTTTCTCTCTTGAGGGGAGGAGAGATGGGGGCTATCCTTTGGTGTTATGCAATGCAGGATCAGCTCTTGAAGAAGGGGTGAGAAGGGAGGGAGCTGAAGGGTGAGATCAAGTAATTGAACCAAACATAGAAGTTCAATTAAGAACTGTGTAATTATTTTATGCATATTCCGTTCTTTTCAAAAAGCCCGCACATGGTCCGGCTTCTTTGGCTCCATTTTAGCTTTATAGACCATGGACAGGGGCTTGCTATGGTGGCCAGAGAATTAGCTTTTAAGCATCCTATGCAGTCCCATAAATGTATGCGAACTTCCCCAAAATACAACACAACAAACGTGTGATGAGTTTGGGCAATATTAGGGAAAGCTAACATAGGGTGGCCACCTATGGATGGCCAAAAAAGAGGAAGTGCATCACCAAAAGAGGATACCAATTTGCTTAGAAGTTGCATATGCTAATTGATATGTATAGATGCAAATTTAGAAGTAATTTGTTATCATTTAAATAGAAATACAGTACACCTCACCACCGTGTGGAAGACTGTGACCAGGAGACCTGTCTGCTTGCTCTGTCTGCTGTCCATCAACATTTAACCACTGATGGGCAACTTCAAGGCCCAGCTTTTCTTTCTGATGGTTCTTTATTTTTAAACTGAGCTTAGACTGGACAGACCTTCAAAGAGAGGACTGTCCTCTGTAAAAAAGCACACATGGCCACCCAAGGCTAACACCATATTATTGTCATCTTCATGGTTATTGGCAGGTAGTGATCCCATGGCTTTGCTTCTAATTTTTTCTTTTACTTCATGCACTGGCTCTTGAATCCCTTTGAAAGGTGATAGAAACATATTTTTAAATCTCATACAGCGAACAAGGCCAAAACCAGCCCGCCGCCCTCAAATCATAAGGTTATAAACTCAGTCCATATGTACAAGCTCTGGCAATGCCATTCTTTTGTTAGGGCTGCTGGGACAGATGCCATATGCTGTCAGAGTGAGTCCAATTAGGACGGCCTTAATAGGCTACTGTCAGTTCTATTTTAGGGGTCAGGAACTCAGAAAACCTGTTCTGCTGGTGTATATCACACAGTGCTTGATCTCCTTGTAGTGTGGTACGTGACATTAATGACAAACACAAGCAGCATCTTCCCACAGGCCTTCCCCCCCATAATACCATTACATCCAGAATCTAAAATTACTTAACTGCACTACTGTTCACCAACTGTAAATCAGATGGTGGGGGATATAGATCAAAGCCTCAATGGGTGGGCTAGAAAATGTGGGAGATGGTCCTTTAAAGGTGTGATCCTATGCATGTTTAGACAGAAAAAAGTCCTACAACTCCCAGTACTGTAGGACTTTTCTCTGGGAATTGTAGAATTTTTTATGGGGGTATTATGGGTGCTCTTTAGATGGAGATGTATATTACTTCACTTACTTCAAATGTTTGGGGACCATCCATAAGAAGCCATTTGGTAGAACAAGCCAAACCTGACTATATTATCCCTTTTAGAGTATATGCACACAGTTTTGGTTTGTTTGGGCATGTCCACCTCATCACCCCTCTGTGGAGATACTTAACATTTCATTTTTCTTTTCTTCCTCTTGTCTCTCAGGACTACTAGACAGGCCTTTGTGTCTTCCTGTCAGGGGCCACCACATAAGGAGGACAGTCATATCACCCATATAGGACAGCCTGTAGTCTCAGAGTTAGCATCAGGCAGGGTCTGGTTGGCCACTGTTGTGGACAGACTGCTGAACTAGATGGACCCTTGGTCTGATCCAGCAGGGCTGTTCTTGTGTTCTTATGGCACAGTGGTGTGGACACCCTCCATATTGTCCATTTGAAAAAGCTGTGGCCTGTTCTTGCATGGTGCCCTCATGTGTCGAACCTGTAGGAAATGGCAATGTAGTCATAACCCTAAACAGCATGAATTGTTTGATTCTGATTCTTCCCAGAATGTGGTTATTATTCAGGTTTCTTTACTGCTGAGCTATCCCAATAACAGTTGCTGTCTGCGTATAGCTAAAAGGCTATTGTGTAGAAGATGGCACAGACAGGTTTTCTGCTGTTCCAAAAGGCAGGACTAGAACTCATGGGTGAACATTACAAAGAAGTAGATTTCGGCTAAACATCAGGAGAAGCCTTCTAATGATAAGAGCTGTTTGACAGTAGAACAGACTGCCTGGAAAAGGGCGGTCGTCTCCTTTGATGGGGACACTTAAGCAGAGACAGGGCAGCCACCTGTAAGGGGTGCTGTAGGTTCCTGCATTGAGCAGTGATAGACTCCAAGGTCCCTTCCAAGAGTTGTAGCCATTGTAACTCCTACTTAGAAAAAACCCATTGAAATGAATGGGGCTTAAGTTAGACTAACATTGGATACAACCCCAGCTCTAAAATGCAATCCCATGACAAGCTAAATCCAACGGATATGGGTTGGATCCAGCTTCATTTGCACCAGCGGGAGCATTCTCCAAACGGAGTTCCACTGAGAATACTTCTACCAGCAGAAACTGGGTGTGTGTGTGATGTTTGCCGATTTCCCCCTCCCTCTTTAGCCTCCAGCACCACTTCCCCCACTGTTCCAGAGGGACTCCCAACCCTCCAGAGCATATTTCCGGAGTGTAGGGAATAGGGGACTGCAAGGGTGGGGAGAATTGATGAAGATCCGCACCTCCCTTGTGCGATCAGTGAAAATGTCCACCAGATAGGAAGCCTTCCAGAGCCAGAAGGCGCCCATCCACCTCTGGAAGGAAGATGCTAGATCCAAGCCAGTGGTTCTGTAATTCTAATATAGATCCATATTTCATGTGATCCATAACCCTGTGAGGTAACTTAGGATGACAGGTAGTCACTCAGAGTGGTTGACAAAGGGCTGTGATGTTGCTGTTTACAATGTTTCTTGTAGTGGAAGCAGGGCCAGTGTCAAGGATAGGCATAGTCAGGCACCTGCGGAGGGTCCACACCCCACTGACAAGAGGCCCCTGGAGTTGCTCCTCCTTTTTACCTGCTCGTCCACATACCTCTCGCTCTGGCCCAGACAACAGTGGTGTTGAGAGGGTGGAGGAGGAGGAGATGCCACTGCCTATTTGCTCACTGTCTCCGTCTGTCAAGCAAGCAAATGGTAGCAACAATGAGAAAGAGAAATAACAGTTGGTGACAATGGTGGTGAGAAGGCAGACTCACTAAGGGAGGGGCCCATTGAGGATGTCTTGCCCAAGGGCCCTCAGAAACCTGGAGCCAGCACTGAGTAGAAGTAGTAATAAATGGAGCCAGACGTTTATATGTTATCATTTTAGTAGCTTATCCTTTCTCTAAGTAGCTTATTATTTATGACATTTATATCCTGCCTTTCTTCCATCACAGAACTCAAGGTGATATACATGGGGCTCCCACGCAGCCCCTCCTGCAGGCGCTTACTGGACTCAGACCTGCTTAGGTTTAGCAAAGGGGCTCCATCATGTGCCTGCAGACCAGGCCCTGGGGCCCAGCTTAAGGCAACACATATGTGTTTGTCCTGTTTTGCCTAGATAAAAAAAAACCTTTGTGATAGCTTGGACTAGGAAATGGTGGCTTTCCCAAGACCATCCAGTGAGCTTCATGAAGAACCCCGGTCTCCCACATCCAAATCTAACAATTCAGAAAAGACACTAAAAAAGCTCTAGTGCACATGGGGAACTTCCTAAATTTAAAAAAAAAGAAAAAAAGTCAACATTGTTCAAAAGCCATGGTTTCTATGCCCTTATCCCTGTCAGTCTCTGGCCAATCTCTCTCCCAAGCAGTTCTTTGCATGAAAAAAGAAAAATCAGTTTGTAAAAGAAACCAAATACTGGGTTCAGAATAAAGCAGGTTATAAAGACAGCATTAACATGGGCATCCCCTCCAAAGGAAAAAAACTGTTGTGCTCTTAACTTTGCAGTCTGAAATGGCAGCCCAGCTCACAATATTCCACATGCGAACCGGACATAGTTTTGCCGGTGCAAAATGGGAACATTGCTTGTGGCTCTGAAATGGCTCAGAGCAATGACTGTGTAGTACTTTGATGAGAAGCAATGCGTTAAATGGGGATTTTCATTTTTTTATTTTTAAAGTTTGCTACTGAACTGCAGACATGAGCATTGTGTAAGACAAACTAGTACAAAAGAACTCCCTTAAAAAAAAAAAAAAAAAAACCTTCTGGAGAACCTGTGCATCAGTGGATTTGGGGTGAAGTGCCATTTTTATTTAGAAGTTATAGAAGCAAAGAAAGTTGGCATGCTGTGCCCAAGAATGCACTGTAAGTCCCAAACAACCAGCAAATTGAACATAGTTTGCTTTGGGTCCTCAGTCCCGAGGTGTTATCATTACAAACAGCAATGTCCATGGTTTTGAAGCTTAGCTGGAATCTATTCATAACAATGCCTGGGCACAATGACATCGTACGCCATCAGGCAAATGCAGCTGGAGGTCTGGTATTAATGAGCTAGTTTAGAAATGTTATTAAAAAACAGCAGACTCAATCAGCCTAGCAAAGCATCCCAAGAGGATGGGCTGGGTGGTGCTGGGAGCCCTTTGTCAGTGCCTCCCTTTATTTCTACATACAGGGTAGGGACAAATATAGAAGGGGGAATAAATAGCAGATCTGTGTGGCTACATGCCTGCTAATAAGGAATTTGTCTATGATTGGCTCTGATTATCTACCTGGGGATGCTGATACCAAGGTGCTGTTGCAGGTGACTGGCTCCTGAGAGCGATAGTCCCCCCACCCCCCAGGTCATCTTCTTGTCTTCAAAGATCTGTGTAGATATAGTTTGCTGGTCTGGGAAAAAAAATGGGGGAGAAGTCTCTTCTAGCAGCATAACGACGTTGCTGCATCATTACTGATGGCCGTTACAGTCTCAGCCTGTTCTCTAAAGGGAATTGAGTTATTATCACTTGTAGAACACCTTTTAAAGGTAATCTCATCCATCCGCACAACATTGCTGTGAGATAAGTCATTATCCCCCTTTTACAGATGAGGAGCTGAGGCTGAGAGAAGCTTCTCAACCACCTGTGATTTCCTGGGAAATCAGAGATCTGTACCCAGGTTCAAATATGTCCAACCCACCATCCACTGGATCACATTAAGTCACTAGGATAGCAATGGCTGAGGAACAGAGGAAGCTGAGGTCTCTGGCTATGTTCACACAACAATATATCCTGTCGACATGAAGGCCTTTGAGGCCCATTTCAGGATATGGGTTATTGATCAAAAATAGGTCACCTTATCTACTAGAAAGACAACATTACAGCATGAGAGATGCCAAGCAGATGTGTGGAAAGAGTTTTTTTAGACCACCCTCTGTAAATAAGAATACTTGAGCTGGATCCGGATTTAATCATACTTAGACACATTGAAAGCAATGGGGTGTGAGTTATCACAACTACCTTAAAGTCCTATCGATTTCAGTGGGTCTGCTCTAAGTATGACTACATCGGGATCCAACCCAGTGATGATTATACAAGATTTCATTCCAGCCCTGCTGCTGATCAGTGGCTTGGGCGTTTGGAGTCTAGTGCCGGCTGTGCTTGAGGGGAGGAGGCAGAGGCAGGTCTTCTCTCGACTTGTCCTGTTTTATCAGGGCTTGAGGGCTGGTGACCTCCACAGTACAGATGATCTCCACAGATGATCTTTCAAGCTTCAAGGAGCAGCAGGGGGAAGGAGCACCTGGACAGAGCTTATCATTGCAGGGAAAGGTTAAGGCAGTGGAAGCTAAGAACCAAAGCAATGAAAGGGGTTGCAAACAGGCAAGACTGAGATAGCCAGGAGCCAAGCAGCAGAGCCGTCACACTAGCACTGACCTTACACTAGCCGACGATACGATGCCTTGAAATGCATTTGTCTCTACCTGTTTCTACCCCATTCTTCAGCCCTAAAGGGATTTCCAGGGCAGCTAGCAATTAGCAACAAAAATGCCAACGTGGATCACATCAAAACAATAAAGCAACAGAATGCAAAAACAGTGGTGGGTATTACAATCCTTCCACACCCTAAACAAAACAAATATCAGCACCATACCAGCCTGAGCTTAGAGTAGATTTCCTTGGCCCCAACCCATCCTCTGATCAGCTATGGCTTCTTAAAGGACCAAGACCCGAGTTGCTAGTCAGACATGTTGGTGTCTCAGTGAGACATCACATGCAATTATTTACGAGAAGCTGTGCATGTGTGTATTTTCAGATGGATGGGGCACGTCCTATGGGGTGCTCTAAATAACAAAAGTGTATTATGCTAGTGGAATTTTCAAAATTAAGAAAAAAGCTAGGATAAAAAGGTAACAGTGCAATAAGAGAACAAGATGCACTTCTATTGGGGTCAAGGACCTATCTGGATGGAATAAAATGTAAGATGCCTATGCCTTTAATAGCTGTGCAGAAAGAAAAGGTTTTGGCATGTGCAGCTTATCATGTGGGGGATGAGAAAAGATGCATTTACAGAAACGCCCTCTTCTACACAGCTATGAATGGTGCAAGAGCCCTGTCCTCCTTTGTATCTGGAACATAGGGAACGTCTAGCCTGTGGATCCATCCTGCCTGTAAATACTCTTCTGTATATGTAGTCATGCACATGGGGTGTAATGTGCGTGCACGCAGATACAAGGTATCAATGCCTCTCACTTCAACACTCCCTTCCCCCCTTTTCTAGCTTTCCCCAACCATAATTCCCATAATTCCCAGCTATCATGGCCAATGGCTGAGAATGCTAGGAATTGCAGTCCAACACATCTGGAGGACTCCAGGTTGAGGGAGGCTGCCATTACTCTGTGCCACACTTCTTGTGGCTGCGAGACGAGAGGAGGCTCTGCTCCTTTTCAGAGGCGCACCCAGCACTGGCTCCTCAAGTCTCCACTAGATTAGCAGTGATTATTCCAGCGGTCTGGGGAGGTGTTTGTTTTAGCAGCTGTTTCCTTCGATACAATATACAATGATGAAGAGATCTGGATGCAGGATTAGGGTGAGAGGGAACAGGACATGATGTAACCGTCTCTCCAGCCACGCTCATGGAGCGTGCCTTTCACTCCAGACTTCATTCTCTCCCTTTTCCTCTTGCAGTATCTTGCATCAGGCTTGGGTCAGAAAAGCAGAGCCATAAATGGCAAAACGTTACACACTTCTGCACAGTAGCCAAGAGTTCTTTTCCAGGCTGTGCTTTCCATCTTCAATGCCCCTTTCAAAGCTGGGTGTTTCCTGTGCACACTTCTTCTTCCCAGGGACTGAGAAATCGCTCAGATTCCTCTTCCCATCCTCTTTCTCTCTGTCTCTCTCTCTCTCTCTCTCTCTCTGCACTTGACGTTGCAGCTTCAGCTTTAAAAAATAACCACCACAACAAAGCATCTGGCAGGGCGGGCGGGCTTTGCTTCTTGTTTTCCTTCTGCAAGGAGCACCTGGCAATATTAGCGGTTGTTGCTCCACGGAGGCCAGGGGGGGGGGGCAAGGGGGGATGGGGCTGCAGGAAATCAGCAACGGGGATGTCATGGTTCTCCCTCTCTGGAAATAAACTTCAATGTAGATTACAGTCCAATTTCAGAAAAAGGGTGCAGGTTGACAGACAGGGCTGGTCCTACCATTCAGCAGAGTGAGACGGTTTCCTCAGGCAGCAGGTGCTGGGTGGTGTGGAAGGGGTAGCAGTAACAGCCCCCTGGCTGTTTTCCTATGCTGGAGGGCAGAGCTGGGTCTTCCAGGCAACCTGCCCTGAATGCCCTAAGCTTGCTGCCCTCAGGTGAGATGAAGGATGCTGTCCCATCACCAGCGTTGAAGTCAGATTCAGCTGCCATTTCAGTTGGCTTCTGTAGGAGGAATTGGGCTTGGGGGGGGGATCTTGAGGTGGGGGGACCTCAGGCAGCAAAGCGTCTTGGGCTGGCCCTGTTGACAGACACAGCAAGTAAGCTGAGACAAGGTTTTCTGCCCACCATTTCCCTTCCTATCATGCTCCAATGAGTATAACTGTCAACATCTGAAAGTGTCCAAAAGAGGCAGACCCTGGTTTCCCCCTCCTCACCCAGAAATTCCCTTCCTCTGGGACATTAATGTTTCCTTCACACAGAATCCCCAGTCTCTGTCTGAAGCTAAAAGCAAAGCAAAAAGGGAAAAAGAAAAGATGATGAGGTAACAGCATTCAACAACAACAGCATTCCAAAATAGGTTTCACAAAAAAGTGTTTTAAAATAAGTATTTAAAATTAAAATTAAATATTTTATGCTGTATTTGTACATTCTAATCTTAACAGAATTGATTTTAGCACTTGCAAAACATAGCTTGCTCATTATAGCTCAACTTGCAAAGGAGTTGAGCTCCTGCAAGGAACTCTGGTTCGATTTAGCAGCTGATCTCTTGCAAAGCTCATAGTAATTGTTGGTAGCATTGGTTGAGATGCCTCAGTAAATAAATAAACACTGTGTACAACTCTAGATTAAACTGAATAGAAGAAAAGCTAGGGGGAGATAGATGGATTAAAGTAGATTATCCCTAATTATGGTCGTTGGCTGCTCAAACAGGTCCAGTTGGCAGTATCTGTGACTCACTACAAAACAATCTCAGGAGGACATCACAGACAGATGGAGCTGGGCTCAGACAATAGTGTTGCTAAGTACAATCAATTCGAAGAAGCCCTACAGTGGAGTTGCTCTTGTGCTGGCATCCGTTTTTGGGACACACCAAAATGACATGCTTCTAAACTTAGAAACAAAAGACTAGGGTGGTCTGTGTTTGGTGTTCCAAGTTCTTACCTTAGCATCCCACATAGCCCATTACAGCAAATATGCAGATCGCAAATCTCTGTCCATGAGAGAGACATGGCTACATGGTGCCCAGTTCAGCTTTTATTTTACTCCTGGTTACTTCTTACCAGCCTTGAGACATGAATGCCTATCCTACAAAGTCACAAAGATATCATGCTCAGTATATTTACCTATTAACAGATGTGAAGGTCTTGATTTCCTTGATCTTATTTTCGGGCTTTTCTACACAAGGCAATTATCATGCGCTTGTCATTCCCTACTCACGGCTGTTTACGGGTACTTTACACAATGTCGTGACCCTCCAGTTTTGCTTGTGTTTCTAACCTGCACTTTTGGTGAGTTTTTTTAAAGCAGGGAAAATGTGGTATTTAATTGTGAAAGCAGAAAACTGCTTTTTTCACTTGTGTATTTGTGCTATTTCACTATACCACAGTGCCACCTAGAGCCTATGTAGGGGAAAAGCAGGAAAGAAAATGCTCTTCGTGTAATGCTTGGATCTCAGTTTTGTAATTAAAATGAAAGTAGATACAGCCAATTAACAGGCTTGTGTAGAAAAGTTCTTCGTCACCCAAGGGTTCATATGAACAAGGCCCCAGGAGATTGGTGCAAATGGAGAAGGCAAAATGATTGGACTTGGAACAAGCCCTCACTGGACTTGGAATGTCAGGCAGCTGCTGGGCTTGGAGGCCTCTTTATTAATCCAGTAAAGTGATCTTTGTCTGTTACAGCAGCTGTCCAAGCTGCCTATGTATGCAGCGGACCTCCAGATGCTCCCAGATCTGTGCCTCTTTTCTCCTTCGGGCAGGGAGGTTTCTACTGCCCTCCTTCCTAAAGGAAAACCTTCTTGCTATCCATGTCAATGTCGCTCTCAAACCACAGTCAGCAAACACTGGGAGAGCACAAGCCCAGGGGTGCCATGGCCTATGACCTGAAAAAACCGCTGCTGCTGCTCCTTTGCATGCTGCTTGCCAACTGGGTCGAGTCTTTTTAAAATTATTTTCCCCAGACAGGCCTTTCTGTCCTCTTGTTTTGTCTATCATTGAAACAGCTGTTCCATCTTACAAAAGAGCCACTTGACTGGGTAACGCTAAGGGAGCCTCTGCGTGACACGAGATTTCATTGTGGAGCTGAGCAGGGATCAGGCACACTTGCTGTGTGCTCCCAAAAAGCTGCAGGCTGGGCTGATCCTACCATTGGGCAGAGCGAGGCAGCTGCCTTAGGCGTCAGATGCTTAGGGGTGGCAAAGTGTTGGAGGACAGAGCTGGGTGTGTCACTTGGTCTGCCTTGCACCCTCCAAGGTAGCCTGCTGCCCTCAGATATAGTGGAGGATGCTGTCCCCACTGCCCATGTTGAAGTAAGATTCATTTCTCAATCTGATTGGCTGCCCTTGATGGAATGCAGGGGGTGCCATCTGGCTTTCGCCTCCAGCAGCAAAATGTCTTAGACCAGCCCTGGCCTCAGCACACCTTGATCTTGATTGTGAGGAACTACAGACTGGGCATGAGTGCCACATCTACCCCAGCCTGGTGCCCTCCAGATGTTGAAATGAACAGGACTTCAGTTAGACTTACACTGGAGGCAACCCACTGTCTAGGAGCGCACTTACCCTACAATTCTTGGGGCATCTCTAGAATAGTGAAGCAATGGCCATGCTGGCTAGGGATGATGGGAGTTGTAGCTGAACACATCAGGAGGGCACCAGGTTGGGGAAGGCATTCTTACAGGCTGGAGGTGGGCCAAAGACTGCCAGCTGAATGATGGATGGAACGGCGAGATACTGTAGCCAGAACATCAGAACAACAACCCCCACGTATGGAGCAGCATTTATTTGGGCCTGGTGTATCTCTTACTATGCAGGAGCCATCTTGCAAGCCATCTTGTCTCTGGCATTCCTCCCAGAACGATGCATTCGGAAAAACCTAGCTTGCTGGGTCACACTTCCTCTCCCCCAAATATGGGCTAGGAAAGAGATGAATGAAGAGGCGAAAGGAGCTTCCATTTTTGGAAGCATGGACTCAAATAGATTGTGTGTGTGTGTGTGTGTAGGAGGTGGAAATGCAGGGTATGTGTCCGGTTAGTGAGTCAGGAATGCAAGATGCACCCACAAAGGCTGATGATGAGTAATGTACATTCCCCCCGGTGATGCTGCTCATTCAGATCTGGCCTCTGGGTAACACATCAAATTCCTGGTTTCTACCAAACTGCTATTTGAATTCCCAAGATGTTTCTTGCATAGGGAGTACTCTTCTCTCTCCATGTTCCTGATAAAGGCATGGCCCTGATGTTTGTATTAGCTCCCTTTGTTTCTTTCCCCTCTTGACTCTGTCTTCCTAATTGAGGCTGGCAGCCACCCTGGCTCTTCCCCTATGCACGCAACGTTCTCTACAAATACAGCAAATGGTAGCAGCTGTAAAGACCCCGTCCCATTGAATCAAACATGGGAGATTAGATGAGCTGGGGAGGAGACAGGCCCACACAGCATCTGGAAGCTGACTGGCTGTTCCCCTCCTCTCCAGGGATGCAGAGGCACAGAGAGAGAATGTGTGCTACTTGCTGCCTTGTTGTTACGCATTCCAGCACCTAAGTACTAATGAAAAAGTAAGTGTATCTGTGTGCATGTGCACATATGTGTCTTTGACTGGGGGGGGGGGATAGTCACCCTCCCACAGAACTCCATTGACTAAGGTTCCTTGGGGAGAGAGAATGGCTTTTCAACCTAAGCTTGTTGGATAGATACATCCTGTACAGCAGGAGTGGGGAAGTTCAGGCCCTGGGGCCAAATTTGGCCCTCCTGGGCTCCCAATCAAGCCCTCTGGGCTTCCCCAGATGGCCACTTCCCCTTTCCCCGAACCATCAATCGTTTGGTGGTTTCCCAGTTTTTGTGCAGTTTTTCCCCTATTCTAAAAGGTTGAAATGCCTCTCCAGAGGGCTTGGTTACTGGCAGGGAGAGCTTTCAGCTACAATGTGCTGGGTTTGTGTTTTGTGTGTGTGTGTTCCCCCCCCCATTGCTTTTGGCTCCGCCCACAAGCAGAATGCAGCCCCCGAAAGCTTCTCCGAAATGACATTCGGTTGAAAGCGGTTCCCCACCTACACTGTATAGAAAAGTACCTCTTACTATGAGCATTTGCCATTCTACCAATGATTCTGTGAATACATGTAGGGTGCTTCCAGGTGGAGGGCTCCTAGCACTACCAATGAAAAGGCATTGTGCAGCAATTTGTCTCTTCTCCCTTGAAGGTTTTTTTTTTTTCTGGGAAGAAAAAAAGATGGAAAAAGCCATGGGAAAACAAGGAGGGTTACAAATGGAAGAAGATGACATTTCGACCCAGTAAAAATCCAGGCTGATTGCAGGAAGAAAGCCTTGCCTGGAAGCGCCCTTGGACTAGCAGCAGAGGGACTGGTCTGTGCTTGCCATTTTCCAGTACACTGAGATAACACACCGGCACCGCTCACCTACAGAAGGCAGGGTGGGGTGGGTGGGGCAAGCAATGGGTTGTATCCCACCTTAGTCCTGCGTAGAGCAGACCCATTGAAATGAATGGGACTTAAGTTAGAGTAACATTGGCTACAACCCACTGTCTGGAAGCACACTTAGCCTACAATTCTTGGGTCATCTCAGAACAGAAGAAGAGGAGGAGGAGCTTATAGGGGATTCCTTCTTTTTCTCAGCTCACAATCAAAGTGGTGGGATCAGATGTTTATGATTCTCTTTCAATTGCCTCACAGGGTTAAGATATGATGGTGCCCCCAGGTGTTATTTTACCTGCCCCAACGGCCCTAGAATATATTAGGATGCACTCCTATGTATGTTTAGACAGAGAAAGGTCCTGGGAGTTGTAGGGCTTTCTGTCTAAGCATGCATAGAATTATGCCCTTAAAAACGCAGCCATTTTTCAACTAGATTTCAGACTGAGAGAGAAGGAACACCAGCAACCCACTCTCTTCGGCTTTGCGGTATCTATGTCAGCCTTCCCCAACCCGGTGCCCTCCAGAAGTGTTGGGCATGGCCATTGGCCATGCTGGCTGGGGATGATGGGAGATACATTCTAACACATCTGAAGGTTGCCAGCTTAGGAAGGCTGATCCACCCTGATGTGCAGCATCCCTCCAGGGTGTCAGGCAGGAGTCTTTCCCAGCCAGCCAGTCAGCCAGCCAGCCAGCCCTGCTTGGAGATGCCAGAGATCGAACCGGGGACCTTCCACATGCAAAGCAGGTGCTCTGCCACAAGGCTACCCTAGCTGCAGCCCTTTCTGTCACAGCCGAGCAAGTTCCTTATTTATTTTGCTGATTGCATAAGTAGTGAACAAGTGACGACCGCGACAACAAAGGGATCCAGATGCAATGGACAGAGTCGTTTCAGTGGTCATTAAAAATGATTCACCGTCTAAATCAGCTGTCTATATTCTTTTTTAAAAACCCTTTGCTTAAATATTTCCAGATATGGAGAAGTGGACTGATTCTGCTGTGCAGAGATTCTGCATGGACAAAAGCGAAATGTGGCCAATGTTACGCCAGTTTTGTTCCTTGCTACCATTAAAGCATTTGAACCTTCTATAGCAGGGATGGGGAGCCTGTGGCTCTCTGGATGTTGCTGGACTGCCGTTCCCGTCAACCCTCACCACTGGCTATGCTGCCTAGGGCAGATGGGAGGTGCAGCCCAGCAACATCTGGTGCGTTCCATTTAAAAATAAAGGATCATACAAAGGGAGAGCAGCAGCAGCCTTGAACAGGCGCACAGGGCCACTGGCCACAGGCCTCCCCACTATGGTGAGATGTGTTGTATTTCTTTTTAAAGTAGAATTATTATTTCTACATTTGTATCTATTCATTTCAATTAGCATGTGCAAATAGTATGCAAATCTGTGTCCTCTGTCGCCCTCTTTTTTTGGGCAGTGCATGAGTGGCCACCTTTCCACTGAGGTATGGCCCAAGTGTGAATAACATAGGATCATGAAAACCATGACATTTTTCCATGGCCATCTGGGTAGTTTCTCTTGCTACATTTTGCATTCAGCTTTCGTAACCGAAGTAACTAAATCTACATGTCCTATGTTACACCAATGGTGAAAGTGAGTATAGACAAACAATGCCTCCTAGTCCTGATGGCTGTATGTTACCTCCAGTATCAGAGGCAGTATGCCTAAGTGCACCAGTTGCTGGGGAACACAAGCAGGAAGGTGCTGTTGCACTCATGTCCTACTTCTGGGTTTCCCACAGGCTGGCCACTGTGTGATCAGAGTGCTGGACTAGATGGACCTTTGGTCTCATCCAGCATGGCTCTCCTTCTGTTCTTAACGTGTGGAGTACTGGCATGAGGTTTTATGCTATAATCTTTAAAATGTCTTTTTTTTAAAGGGGGAGTATATTTGTGGATGTTGTCAAGGGAGGCGTGAGCAGTTCTTAATTTTTTAAAAGTTACCTGCTGGGCTCAGGTTTTATGGAAGCGCCTGCCATCTGACCTGGAAGGAAACCCTGCTCCTTCATTCTATAAAGTATAGGAACATGCTGCAGCTGTATAGTGGTGAGAGAAATCACTCTGCACATGCTCAGAGGTCCTGTACTGTGCATATGAATTGTATCATTTTTTTAAAAGACATTGGCATGGCCAAAGATGGATGGGGCAGGTTAAAATGCTTACAGTTAGAATAGGAGGGAAGGGCCTAGAAGTCCAAGACTAAACATTCCTTGCAAATGACATTTTTCTATTTACCCCAGTGGTGCATGCATATATAAAATCAGCGGTTTTCCTTTTAAAATACAGAGAAGCTGCCAACAGGAAAGGATTAGGCTCCCCTCTTAGGGTAGCTGCGTGTGCATTCCATGAATGTGTGTATGCATGACAGGAACGGGACAGGAGTCGTTTCAAATTGAATGTGATTACTATCCAATGAAGATTTTGCATCTCTCTTACAGAAGCAGGTCATTTAAAAAACAAAGCAAAAGACATTTAGTTTCCATGTGTAAAAATATGGAACTGGAAAGTTTAAAACATACATACTCTCTCACACACACATACACACTCAGATTTATCTCTTGTAAAAATCTTCTGCCTAGCCCTTGCTGTTGTCCTGCTTTGAGAAACAGTAGGTGTGCCCTGAGGCTATGTTTAAATTAGATTCTATAGATTAATAAGCCTTTAAATTGTATCTCTGCACTGCCATTGCTCACAAGAGCAGTCGAGAGGAAAGTTTAAGTGAATTCAGGGTTATTTAATAATGTGGAACGCTTTTCTATGAGATCCAGCTACAATTCTATCTCTGAGCTATTATGAATATAATTCCCTTGTGATTTCTTATATGGCTCAGTTTGTTTTGCAGGGAGGTCTTACTGCCAATAGCTTTGCAACCATTTTGATGTTTAATTCCTCTGTTCCAGGAGGAAGATCAAGAATCAGAGAACGAAAAACTAGTGGTGAAGGAACCTGAAACAGAAGACGGTAAGTTCTGGGATGCATATTGACTGGAGGGAAAGATATCAGAGATGAAAGCCTTCACAACAAAGATGCAACGAAGAACATCATTTAATCTGGAGACCATCACTTGTGAATATTGTTAATGTAAGATTGGAAGAGGAATGGAGCCATTCTTATTTAGTTATTTTTTCTGAAATTCTCAACCATTATAGTCTGTGGGAGAGAGAAACGGAAGAGGGGCATTTGTAAAAAATAAAATAAAATGGAATGCACATCCTTGTCAGTGTAGGTTTTTGCATTTGATTTACCAGTATGGGAAAAGCAAAGGTCTGTTTTAGTGTCACTGTGAAAACAGCTTTAGGATTAAATTAGATCTGAATTGAAACTGTGAACTGTAGAGTGGATGTGCCGCATCCTCCAGAAAACTACAGCTCTAAAGAATTCCATCGGACCGGTGTTTCTCAAATGGCGTTCCGCACTATGTGAATACGGGTTCTGTGAGAAAATTTCAATGGTAGCAATATTTTTCCTTCTAAAATATTAATTATGGAATTATGAATGTATCCAAAATACTTAGTTGAATAGTATTTAGTTTGTAAAGGCTGCTATTGGGATGTGGCCATAATAACGCCTCAGTTGCTTCTGCAAGTTGTAGCCAATGAAGAAGACAGAGCAACCCACACCCCTCAGCCATTATGGGCGACCTTAAGAATGCAGGGCCCCATCAGAGCATTTGATAGGATATGCATCACATGGCTGGTGTATGCAACCAGAGCCAGGACTCAGGATATAGACTCACCAAGAGACAGAATCTGGACGCAAACCTTAGTCTCTTCTGTAGGTAGTAGCTGCAGGCTTCTGAGCAGAGTCTCCCCCCCCCCTAATTTAATTTTTGTTTCTGAACTCTCTGTGTGTGAGAATGGGGGGTAGCCTGCAAGCCTGTCAGCCAACTTGAATCCTTCCAGACCCTCAGCAGACAGCAGCAGGAGTCAGAAGGTAGGAAAGTTTTTCAATTTTCTTTTTACAACTTGATTGCAGCTCTAGGCTCTGTAAATCAATTTTTAAGGCTTGGGTGCAGCTCTAAGCTCTATAAATTAACTTTGAGGCCTTGGGTGCAGCTTTAAGCCTTGTACATTTTTTGTACTTAATTTTTAATTGTTATTCTTAGGGTTGCTACTCATTGTCCTATCAGAAGGACAGTTGTTCATTCATTCAGATAATTTTCCTTCATTCTGTCCTCTTTATTATTTGACCTTTGCAAAATAAAACCACCACCCTCCACCTCACTTTTAAAAACTCAAATAAAAAATCAGACACATTTTTGAGCATTACATGCAGTGGTTTTTCGGTATGAAAATAGGCTTAATTCCCTCTTTTTAGTCCAAAATTTCCCTCACTCTCCCTTTTTGCCAAGGGTTTTCCGTGCCTCCCAGACCTGCATTTAGGAGTTCCATCAATATATTTCAAGCCCGAAAGTATTCTGTGGTCAAATTAGTTTGGGAAATGTTGCATTAGAGAAATATCATAGCACCATAATGTATTGTCACTTGTTTAGCTTTCGGCTGATGTTCCTAGTTCTTTTTATAACCCGATGGGTTGGTTTGTTTGGATGGTTCCATTTTAGTCCCAAACAAGGTCCATTTTAAATATGTATACTCTTAAATGTGATTCAGCAATATGTCATGGGAGAGGTGGCAACCCTAATTCCATATTGTTTCTTAGTTCTGAAATTTCAGGCTGTTGTTTTAACTTCGGTAGTAGGCCTGAGCAAAGTTCCTCTAGGCCTTTCCTAGGTTGCTTCCTTAACTTTGGACCTGCAAGAGATCTAGGAAACATCGGCAGATCTCTGCCAATGTGGAGCTCCCTGCCTCCTTTCTTTGTGTTGCTCAAGGAGAGTGTATTGTGGGGACATCATTCCAGAACATTTAAACGTGAGTGGCAAACATAAAGCGGCAATCCTCAGCGCCCATAGGTGAAAACAAACGAACACCTGAATCCCTGTCAAGGAAGTAATGTAGGATGTCACTGGATGGAACACCTGAGGGAGACTTCTTGGTTGTGAAATCAGCCCTTATGATGCAATGTCAGGGGCTGGCAAAGAACTCTGGTGTTTATGACGAGAACATGGCCAATTCTACACTTTTCCTCTAGGCCTCTGCCCTGACCAGGCAGCAAATGTGAAAGTCCAGGGAGCTTTCACTTTACATTTCCAGTTCTCTCCTACTAGCAGAGGTGGCAGAAATCCGGAGGGGAAGAGAGGGTGGAATATGCCGCAGCTTAAGTGTTCCCCACCCTGCCTAGCAGAGCCCTGCTTTCTTGTGTGTGAGCTGGAGAGCCTGAGCCCAGATATAGGACAATTCTAAGCTCCGATAAAGGACTAGGGCACGGCTGTCACTTTCTGTACATACTGCCTTGGGTGAAGCAGGGCTGCCGCATCCCTCCTGGGGGGAAGGCAGAGGATTAGCTGCCTGCCCCCAAGCAGCTGAGACTGAAGGCAGGCGGCTTCCTCTTCCTCCTCCTCCTCCTGGTTATTGAGCTGTTAATTCTTTCCAGTTGCAGAGGAAGAACAAAGAGACAAAGGGCAAGGCCCTGCTGGAATTTGTCACTGAAACCTTGCAGGTTCCCCCCCGCCCCCGCCGCTATACGGTGGGGAGGGGGCTAATAGGAGAGGCAGGGGAAGGGATATGAAGATGAGTTTGGCTAATCCTAAACTGTACAAAGGATGCAAAATTGGGCATTGGCTAAGCTTGGAACCAAATAGGCAGATGGCATATTAATACAGCAATTCTGTAAGACTGTGCAAGGTCTAGGACCTAGAAATCAGGAATATGGGAAGGGCTTCCCTAGCACTAGCAAAGGGAAACAGTTCCCTTATTTCCAGTCTCTTAGGACAGATCAGAGATAAAGGAAGGGTTTCCCTTGTTATTGCTGGCAAGGGAATTCTCAGGCTTTCCCCAGCTAGCATTCGCGCAAGTGCTAGCAAGGGAAACAGTTCCCTTTATCCCCAGTTTCAGGATCTCTCTGATCTCTGGATAGATTGGAGATAAGCGACGGGCTTCCCTAGCACTAGCAAGGGAAACTGTTCCCTTATTTCCATTCCGTAGGAAAGACTGGAGATAAGAGAAAGGTTTCTCTTGTTAGCCCTCATGCTGGCAAGGGAAACTCAGGCCACACTGAAAGTGTCCAAGGGCTGCATGCAACGTACAGGCCCTCAGATTGCGCACCCTGGTCTAGGTCCTGGTTCTCACTCTTTGGGGCAGGATGGTAGCAAGAACTCCCTCTCTCTATGATCCTAAAATGGGCCTTTCACAGAGCTTCCTTCCAGATCAAGACTGGAAAACAACTTAGGGCCACTGTGGTTTGTATCTGCTCCGTTGCGTTTCATTGAGCTAGACAACTTAGGATAACATTGTTATCTGCAGTGCTATAATGTTTGACATGATATTTGGACAACACTTGGCCACTGCTTAAGGGAGCAATCCTACCTGGGGAGGGCAACTGAAAGGTCATGGGATGCTGTGGACTTCAGCGGGCAGAGGTCTCCTCATAGCAGCAGCAGAAAGTTCCACTGCCATTGCTAGGAATGTACAGATTGTGTAAAATCCATTCCATCTGTGTTTCGCAGATTATAAGGCACCTTTCATTCCACCGTCCGCCCATCCCCGGAATCAGATTTTTTTTTTGTTCCCAAATTTGCACAAAATCACATTTGCACAAATGTGCATCTGTGCAAATTTGCATGCGCAAAAATGCGCAAATCCCCCCAAATGCACATTTTCACACTTTAGCCTATGGGGGGTAATGCACATTTTTGGCTGTTTTTTTATTTTGCATAATTTTGGATGACAAAATTTGTGAGAAATTTGGGCAAGTTAGAAAATGGGTCCACAAGTCCGCAGAATCCGCCCAACAAGTAAAACTCCAGTCCGCTGTGGAATCTGCAGGTCAGATTCATGAAAATCCAAATTCACTGGATTCCACTGTGATTTCTCTGACATCCCTAGCCATCACTGTTCTGCCTGCAGTGCTCCAGAGTTTGTGGTCCCCAAAATGGGGTGTGTTGGGGGCATGTCATAGGAGGCCATGGATCTGCAGAATCCTAAGCTACCTCATTCCCTGGACACCGCCACCCCACCCAAAGGGGCCCTAAACTATGCCAGCCTTAGAGCTGGGATAGTTAATTCTCTGCCATTGTGGTCCATGTGAGGGGAAAAAAGGGACAGAGAATGGGGGAAAGCAGGTTAGGAAAAGCTGCCCCACCATGACTTTCTGCTGTGGCGGCAGCAAACCAGCAGGGCTTTGGATTCAGCAGTAGATCTGCTATGGCATCCCCTCACCCCACCCTACCCCATTAGGATTGCTCTGCCCATCGTGTTTCTGTGATCTGTGGATTCTTATTATAAATGAACAAAAGGTACACTATCCTAACACATAAAACTGTATCCAAAAAGCCTCTGAGCTTATTAGCCTGGAGGGATTTGGTTCTTAGTAGAATCCAGAGAATCCCTGTTTTCATTTTGTTTTAAACTGAGTGTCCTAGTTACAGGGAACATTTAGCCTAAAATACTAAAGAATCTGAAGCAAAAATAAGGAAAATGACACAATACATGGGTTTCCAACTTCCATGATTTCTAAGTATTGACAGCCACTTTAAACGCTCCTTGCCAAGCCTGGAAGGCAACTCTAGAGAGGGTTATATAGAGCTCTGTTTAAGTGTATAGTCAATTAGTTGATTAAAATAAAATGATTAATTGACTAATTTGGGAAGAAAACACAACATAAAACAAGACAGATGGATACAAATGTGTCTTAAAGCCTTTCCAGACAATTTGAATTAACTCCATATTTTATGCAATGATCAAACCCCAGTGGCTTGAATTCTTGGCTGGATCTACACTTACCGCCTTTTTTCGCTTCCATTGAGGTTTCACTGCCCGCCTTCCACACTACGCAGTAGCCGCCTCGAACTGGAACTGGAATTTCCCACTTCCGTGCTCCCGCTTTCAATACCCTAATATCCCGGTATTTCCCCTTAACATGCTCTGATTTTCCGCCTTCGCTACCATATCCAGTCGTAGTCCCCTCCCCCTCCTGTCCATATGCGGCAGTGTTTGCATTTCCCTCCTGTCCAATCACAGCTCTCGACAGCCCCATGTCTTCTTCCGGCTACCGATCGCATAGCTTCCTCAGCAGCCCCCGTCTCCTTAGCAACAAGCAAAGGGCTGGATGTGCGCGTGCTTGTCTGATCTCGGAAGCTAAGCAGGGTTGGTCCCCGTCAGTGCTTGGATGGGAGACTGCCTGGGAATCAGGCTTCCTGCACTGAGCAGGGGGTTGTTGTATCCCTTCAAATGAGATTAAGTTTTACCCCCTCCTCTCCCCTGCTCTGGATGTTTTTTTTTAAAAAAATCAGACATTATCCTCGCAGAATCGGGGCTTCTCCGCAATGTTTTTTTTTCTAATTGAGGCATGATCTTCGAAGCTTCGAAGATGTGCAACTTCAAAGCTTCGAAGATCTTGCCTCAAATAGAAAAAAAAACATCGCGGAGAAGTCCTGATTCTGTGAGGATAACGCCTGAATTAAAAAAACACACATCCAGAGTGGGGGAGAGGAGGGGGTAAAACTTAATCTCATTTGAAGGGATACAACAACCCCCTGCTCAGTGCAGGAAACCTGATTCCCAGGCGGTCTCCCATCCAAGCACTGACGGGGACCGACCCTGCTTAGCTTCCGAGATCAGACAAGCACGCGCACATCCAGCCCTTTGCTTGCTGCTAAGGAGACAGGGGCTGCTGAGGAAGCTATGCGATCGGTAGCCGGAAGAAGACAAGAAGACATGCTTCACAACTTCGAAGCTTCGAAGATCTTGCCTCAATTAAAAAAAAACATCGTGGAGAAGCCCCGATTCTGTGAGGATAACGCCTGAATTTTTTAAAAAAAACCCATCCGGAGCAGGGGAGAGAAGGGGGTAAAACTTAGTCTCATTTGAGGGGATACAATAACCCCCTGCTCAATGCAGGAAGCCTGATTCCCAGGTGGTCTCCCATCCAACTACTGACTGGGGCCGACCCCGCTTAGCATCCGAGATCAGAGAAGCGTGCGCAGGAAAACAGCGCTCGAGCACAGCGCTCGAGTGTGAACCGAGCTTGCACATTCGATGAAGCACTGCAACGGGGAAAATGGGTGAGTATGAATAATCACGTTTTAATGCGAGAGCGTTTAACCCGACGAGACACCGAATTCATTGTGATGGCAGGCGCAATGTAGATCGGCCCCTTGTGACCCAACTAGGGTTGCCAACTTTGAACTGGCCCTGGAACCTGGGCCTTCAACAGTGATGTGATCTGTAACACTGAGCAGGTATTCTGCCCTTAAAACATCAATTCTTCTGATTTCTGCCATTGAAACGGTAGGAACAGGCCAGGTTCTGTTGGGTTTGTGTTGGGAGGTTTTCCATTTGGCAACCCTAATCCCAATATCCTGTCCCTATGTATTTGAGGCAGCACTGGGTGTGGATTAATCTGAGAAGTTCATCACCTTTATGGAGAGGAAAACAAACAATTTCAACTAGTTTACAAAAAGTTGTCCCAGTGCTTTTTACAGCTTGCCTTGTACTAGGAGGAAATGAAGCAAAATCTATTTATTATAGCCTTTCCCCTTTTCTCTGGGACGTTTAGGATAGTACACATGGGGGCGATTACATTTTGTCTTGACAACATGGCCGGCTCTACCATTAGGCAGAGAGGTGGCCACCTCAGGCAGCAGATGCTGGGAGGCAGCAGCAAGGTATTGGAGGAGAGAGCTGCGTGCCAAGCGGCCTGCCCTGTGCCCCCTAAGCTAACTTGCTGCCTTCAGGTGCAGTGGAGGATGCTTTTCCATTGTCAGTGTTGAAGAAACAGCCCAGTCAGCTTTTTGTGCATGAAACAGGAGGGGGCGCCATCTTGTTCTTTGCCTCAGGCAGCAGAATGTCTTGGGCTGGGCTTGCCTGACAATAACCATTTGAAGTAGATTAGGCTGAGAGATAGCATCCAATGCTATTCAGTAAGCTTTATGTCTGGCCACCAGGGTTCTTCATTCCAAGCCTAACACTTGGTCCACTAGGCTACACTGCCTGATATACATCCCTGGTGCTAGCTAGAAAGATCCAAAGCTAGAAAACCCCTTCCTCCTGACCAATATATCACTGTGAATTCTTAGTCTTCGCCTCTCAGATTATAAACTCTCGTGCCTTTCATGTAGAAAGAGGAAGCTGCACTTTCTTGCCCCACATTCCTGCCGCCCCTTGAGGCCCCATTTCACAGCCACAAGCCTATTGACTCAGGAGGATTATGCTTTTAATGCTTATAAACAGTCTTTAATCCTCACACTTCATGTCTGCAAGGCAAAGGGAGGTATCATCCCTGTTTTACATAGACTGGGGAACATCATGCATAGCATTGCTCCAGCTCACGTAGCAAGTCAGTTTCCCGGGGAATAAAAGACCGAGTTGTCACATTTCTTTGCTGGCCCTGCTGTTGAACCTTTAAAAGCAGCCTGATGGGCAGAGACTGAGCAGATGAACCCTTTCGCCATCATTCATCTTCATGCAAGGAAAACGTGTACTTGTTAATGGCACAAGAGAACGGGCTTGTTCAAAAACATATGAAGCTGCCTGATCCTGGGTCAGACAATTTGTCCATCAATCTAGCGCAGTACCATCTACTGTGACTGGCAGAAGTTCTTCGGGGTCTCTGGCAGCTGATCTTTTAAAAAAACAAACCCTACCTGATGTTGAAAATAAAATAAAATAAACCCTGGAGATGCCAGGGATTGAACCTTGGATCTTCTGCATCGAAAGCATCATGTACTATGCTTCTGAGCTGTGGTCCTCCTTTCCTTTTTTTTTTATTTATATATTTTTATTTATTTTATCTTTATAAACACTACCAAAATTACCAACAACCGACTCAATACTTCAATTCTCATCCATACAATATTTTAGTTAGGACACCATAATAACAGAAAGAGAAGAAAGAAAGGAAAAAAGAAAAATAAACTCCAACATCTCCCAACCTCCAATGGTATTGTATTTTAAAAAACTATATCTATTATACAATCTTACAATTTAGTAAAACAATCTTTTATATCAACGCAACAGTTCTACACTTAATTCCCAAAAGCCTGAATATTAGTAATAATAATAGTAATCAAAAAGAGAGAGTATAGTATTGTATAATAATAAAACTTGAAATAAATCTTCAACAGTTAATATTTTTATACTAGATATTTTGTCTATTTTAAAATATAAAATAGAAGATACATAAAGAGAAAGAGAGAGAGAAAAAAGAATACATAAAGGTAAACAAATATATATAAAGTCATTTCTTCTGGGTTAGCCTAGATCATGAAAACTACACACAAGCAGTTAACAGTACTTGTTTAGAAATTCCATTTCATGGAATTGTGACAGAGTTCTCACGCCTTTTAACATTCAACCAAGCCTCCGCCATTTCATGATTCGTAAACTTCTTCATCTGGTCTTCAGACACAATACAAAGTATAGCAGGATATTTTAAGTAATATTGTAAGTTCATTTGTTTTGCCAGATTCTTTGCTTTGATAAATTGCCTTCTTTTATTCGCCACTTCTTTGATGTAATCTGGGAACAGCATAATTTTATTCTGTTTCCAGGAAAGGCTTCCAGCTTGTTTTGCCAAAGTCAGGATATAACACTTTGTGGAGGCTTTTGCAAATTGAACTACAGTTATATAATCATTCCCTTTAGGATTTGGCACACGAAATGCCTGCTCAATATCAAGAGAATAATCAGAGGATATAGAAAGTATCTCATGCAAAAGTTTTTCCACAAAAGTAGACAATTTCACATCGTTAGACAAGCTTTTAATCCCCACTATACGTATGTTGGCTCTCTTCGTATAGGCCTCCAATTGACACATTCTGTCAGATGTATTTTTGCAAATAACTTGTGTCGTAGTTTCATTTCTTGCCACTCGGTCTTCAAGCTCATTAATTTTGGACTCCATTTTTTTCTCTGACGCATTAATTAAATCCACGGCTCTCTGCATATCAGTGATGGAATTTTGAATTAAGTCCAGCCTTTGAACCAGTACTGAAAATTGCGAAGATAGGGTTTTCATCATCGGAAATAATTCTGCTAAATCTTCTGTTTTCGGCACCTTTGACACAAGAGTTGTGGGAGGTGTTGAAGCAAGCCCTTTTCGCCTCCTCGGTTCAGCCATAGTTTTCTCCAATAAATCTTACAGGTCCTCAGATGATCTCAAATATTGTTCAAAGTTCTTAAATTGTCTCTCATTGGTTGCTGATTTTTCTTGCAGGATATATTGTTATGGAACACGCCAGCCCTGTTTTCTCCTATAAAATAGGAGTCTCATTACAGCTTTTCACATTGATACAGCCCTGGGGGAAACCCTGGCATCCAGCTTCTCCACTATCGCGTGGGGGTTATCTTACTCCAGGCAAAAATCCAGTGCTATTTGCCTTGCCCCCCCTTTCATTTCTAGGGGGGAGATGAAAAGGTTTTTCAACCCTTTAAAAAGCTGTTTGAGAAAGCTCCCACAGAGAGTCTGTGGAAGCTGCCAGGGCTACATCGGTCCCAAACTGGAAGCCTTTCCTGAGAAAGGCTACATTTACTGGATTGTACCTTTGCAGCCTCTAATTTATATTCTGCCTTTCTGTGGAACCCAGGACAGTCTACGTAAGGCTTGCAGGAGATCTCCCATCTAGGAAGTGACCTTGTCCAGACTTGTTGCCACAACATGTGCCTTCGGGCAACAGCCCCGGTTGAAGTGGAACCTACAGTTACAACTCATAAACTCTAGAGATGTCCCAGATTCAAGCATCTATGAAGCTCCTGTATCAGAGCTATGTAGGAGAGACCCTTTGTTAGGTTAGGCACACCTTATCCCTACACTGTAGCACCTTGATGGGAGATGGGAGAAGCTGAAACCCAGGAGCAGTAGCATTAGGTTTCCAGGTGCAATGTGAAGCTGGGCTCCTGTGTGTTTAATAGTTGTGCGCAATGGATAATTTAACAAGTATATCATTGAGAAAAAGATACAGTAGTTGAATTTTTGCCTGTTGGGCAGCTTTTAAAGCAGGGGTAGGGAATTGCTTAGCCTCCAGGGGGCCGGAATGGCTTTCTGGATCACCCCCAGGGGCTGGATGACATCAAGGGACAGGCCCTCCCCTGAAACCCCACCCCTGATGTCATAGGGTAGTTTCTCCATGCAGAGAAAGGCACGGAGGAATTACAAAGAAAGGCATGGATGACATAGGGCAGTTTCTCCATGCAGGGAAAGCCATGGAGGCAATCACCCCATGCCTCTCTCTGCTTAGAGAAAAAGGCAGCCCCCGTCAGCAGAAGAGAAAGGCAGGCTGTTATTTCCAATCAGAGCCTGGAGATAAGCGTGGGATTTCTTCTCCATTGGGTTAGAGAAAGCCTGTTTTTCTCTATGGCTGGGAGAGGGGGTGGAGTCTCCACCCTCCATGGACTGTATGGGGAACCCCTACAGGCTGAAGCTTCCCCATTCCTGTTTTAAACTAATAGGAGCCAAAAGAAAAAGGTGGCAACTCTAGGCAAACAGCCACAGACTGTGAGGGGGGGCTTTTAAGAGCGAGGCCATAGCTAGACATTAGTAGCCAAGCAAGGTTCTGGCAGGAGTACAGAGCCGTTTCTCATCAGTGAAGCTCAGGCTGCTGGTGTTAGGATGACCAGATGCAAAGAATAATTGTAGTAGATAAGGGAGGGGTGTTGTTTTTTCAGCAGGTGCAGTCTGTCTTGCTCGGGTGAGAAAGGCACAGTTATTTGCACAACTGTGAAAGGTACCGGATCCCAGGCCTCCTTTGTATCTGGTTTTGCTAGGTGATATGTGTCATGAATATGCACTGCTAAGTGGAAATGAGAAAGGTAGCCTCTCCTTCTGCATCTAGCCTTCATTACTGGACCTCAGTATTAAAGGAAAAGGGTGGAAAGCACCATCCTAAGAGAAGGGCAAAGTGATTCCTGATGTAGCAGAGGGTGTTCGGAGGCTTCGTTAAGTTTAGGTCATACAAAAACTTCGCAGGACCCTGGCGTTGCTGCTGTGTCAGCTGCTATATCCTCCCCTCTCTTCCTCCAGAAAAAAATTACATAATTCAGGCATATTAATAGGACTAGCCTCTAGCAACCATGTGGAATTTGAATGGTCAGCCAGCAACTTTTGTACTTCCCTAATGCATTTTGTTTCAATCCAAGCCTGCAGCATCCAGGAGTCTTAAGCATCTATCTGTTGGAAATGGAGGTCTCTCTCCCCGCACCCCCACCTTTGTCAAAGAGAGCCTATTATTACAGTATGACTCCTCTCTGCTGCTTCTTTTTATGCATGACTCTATGGGTGTTCTTTGTTTTGCCTTTTTTTCAACATGAGGGTGAGTCTGATTTCAGGTAGGGGGCTTCTGTAGGAGACTGTCCACCAAATTTCAGTGCTGCAATCTCGAGCCTGTTCATATTTAGGCTATATGGCAGTCCATTGCCGAGTTCCTGATCAAATACGTCAGCACTGCAGTGTCAAATATTTCTTTTTATTTCTGATGTTTGTATCCCACCCTTCCTACAGGTTGCATGGAACCTCTAGGGTCGGCATTAATATGCCAACAAATACCAGTCACTCCTGCTGGGGAGCAACAAGTGAGTTTTAGGGCTGACCAGGTATTTGGACCAAAGGCTCCATCCAAATTTCTATTCAGTACATTACACTGGCTCTCAGTAGTGGAAAAATGCTGCTTCAGAAGGTCAGGGTAACTGGCAGCAGAATGCTTGATACAGTGCTATTTGTATTATGTCTTGAAAACTAGCTGGCTGGGAGGTTAGATGCATTTAAATCAGGGGTGAGCAACTTGTGGCCCTCCATGTTCTTTGCCCTACAGCCCATCATCCTCACAATTGGCTACGTTAGCTAGGGGTGATGGGAGTTGTAAGCCAAAAAGTAAAATAAAAATAAAAATCTGGTGGGCCACAAGTTGCCCACCACTGATTTAAATAGGCATCTTGCCTTTCTTCCGTGATGGAACTCAAGAAAGCATACATTGTGTATCTCTTCCCAGGCAATTTCTCATTCCAGGCATTGATCAACCTTAGCTTCAGCAAGGTTGTTGCATCATGTGCTTTCATACCATACCCTGGGAAACTCTATGGAATATAAATAGACCATGGTCAGGAAGACCTTTAACTTCTGAGGTCTGAAAGCTGGATGTGAACTTCAAGAGATAAGGGATGTCTCGATACTGTTGCTCACTCCTTCAACTTCTGATACTATCACTGTTGGAGACACAAGAATAGATGGACACCAGTCACTAGTTTTTATTTTACCAAGCTAGCATAAACCTTTCTGTATGTTCATTTTTCTTTTCTGGTGCTAGCCAATATGACGCAAAGCCACTTAAGCTAATGCACTAGTCCTCAGAATGGGTTCATCTCATAAAATAAATGAGTCTACACAGACTTTCTTTAGCCCTTTGTGGGGACTGCATTTCATATGAAATGAACTATTTTGCAAATCTGCCACTGACTTCGCATGCAGGCCTGGCCCTACCATTAGCCAGAATGAGGCAGCTGCCTCAGGTGTTGGGGGAGAGAGTTGTGTGCCCTGTGCCTCCTAAGCTTGTGTACTGCCTTCAGGTGCAGTGGAGGATGCTGCCCCTTAGCCAGTGCTGAAAAAATATTAAACTTCCAATCCAGTCAGCTTCTGTACAGGGAATTGGGGGGCAGGGGGGATCTTGTTCTTCAGCTTAGGCAGCAAAATATCTTGGGCCAGCCATGTTTGCATGCTGCATATTAGAATCTAAACCTTTGTGTTGCCTAGTTTCATACTGCTCTGTCTGCGTAACAAACTGAAGTCAGAATGGAGCTTTGCCACCGCTGAGACTGCCCACCAAAGCACCCTTCTTCACTGTCCTTAAATATGTGACATTACCACCATGCAAGGATCTCCAATAAGCTGTCAGATTCACAGGATTAAAAGTCCAAGTAAGCCTGCAAGTATTCATGGGGCCTAGGTCCCGTTGAGCAAATTGGGATTGCTTCTGAGCAGTCATGCATAGGATCGACTTGCAAGGAGCATAAGGTGGAGATGGGTTTAATTTGAACTAAAGCCCTCTTGAAAAGATGACTGCTTGGAAGAAAATTAACTTATGAGGCAGAGCGTCATGGCATCTTGCAGGCTCTGAATGGGGTGGGCAAGGACAAGGGAGAGTCTAGATAAATGCCTTTTAAAATGGTATTTCTTTTCCAGGTGTTTTCTTTCCACTCCTCTTACATATTTTACAGCAAATCTAGAACTTGAGAAGTGTTTCCTGGAGTTTGCTGGAGGCAGCAAAGACCTAAATATGTGCGGGGTTTCTCTTTACAGCACAGCTCCAATGGAAAAGGCTTTCTTTGCCATATATAGAATGCTTTATACCACCTATGGATGATTTCAACTGTGTGCTGATGGAGAGAGAGAGCTCTAGGAAGTGTGTCTGTCACTTTGCATGGGGCGGGGGGAGCACTCACATGGGAAGTAAAGACTAGAAGAGAGCGAAACGGGGAATTAGGTTACAAGTATTTGGACAGGTGACTGTGTACTTCATTCTAGAAACTTATATTACTGTTTGAAGCAAGCAAAACGTCTTCACTATAGATTAATCACTCTGAAAGTTGTTTGTTTTTTCTTGAAAACTACATGGCCTGATTATGTCATGAGCGCTAGATGGGAGAATTCAGTATTTTGGAAGAGCTATTCACGCCTTCATGCATCTATCACCTGAATATCAGAGTGTCAGGATTCCTCCCCAGCCCAAATCTGTCCCATCTATGACTTGGCAACTAGACCCAGCTACACTCTGTCTGGTTTCATTTCATCCTCTGACTACAGAAACAAGGGGTCACCACCGGTCTGGTCAGACAGTCTAGACTGGTGCTTAAATGGACAGGAAGCCTGAAGAGAGTGAAAAAGAAAGGGAGAAGGAAGGAATTCCTATAAAGCAGGGATGGGGAATGTGTGGCCTTCCAGATGTTGTTGAACTTCAACTCCCACCATCCTTCTGCGATGGCGATGCTGGCTAGGGCTGATGGGAGTTACAGTCCAACAACATTTGGAGGGCCTCATGTTCCCCACTCTGCTCTAGAGTATAGCAACATCCCCTACCCAGCCCTCTATTCTAGTACTGAACCAAGTACTCAAGAGGGCATATATGAGAGAGACTAACTCCACACAACTCCTCAGCTCGGGTCTCAGGTATACGTACCAGCCAGCCTCCTCATCCAGAATCAAGACATGTATGAGGGAGATCTTATTATTAACCAACCTGGCATTTAACAACCGCTCCAGCAGACCAGAGGGCAGGCTACTAAAACCACCACAGTTCTTCTGGGAGAGGGAGAATCCAGAAGAGGGGATAGGCATAAGATGTCTAATAGCTCTTCTCACCTGGATTTTCAGTCCACCAACACTGTACTTCCCTCTACCCTTAACTACCCTGATAGAAGCCTCCTTATCAAAAACACCTCTCAGGCATATGATCTTAAAAACCTACTGTACATCACAAATCAGAGCAGAGTGAAAAAACAGCAGGAGCTAGTCCTAACCACAGCAGTAGTAGGAAAGCACAGAGGAGAGCTTAAACATTTATCCCAGCTTTTCCTGCTGCTGCAGTGACGTTTCAGTGCTGCTGTTACTTTTAAAGAGCGACACAGCAAAATATACCTCTATCAACTTCTTATACTTTAAGGGACACCATGCCTTCCAAGAAGAGCTCAAGTTTACAAAGTTTTGCTCCATCTTCTCAGAGGTAAATGGGGTGGCTCTTGCATTCATTCATCCCCTAAAGTAGGACCCTCAAAGGGGTGACTCTCTTTTGGTGTCGTCCCCTTTGGGGTTGACCAGCTGCTTGCATCAGGCTTGGGAAATAGTTTGGGAGTTGCTGCTTTTTAGATTGGGAGTTGTAAAGCAGCCAGTACATATGATATGATGGTGGCCAAACTAACCAAACACAGAAGAACAATAAATCCTTTCTCCTTGATTCAAAGGAATGGGTGAAAAGACCTGGTTTTCTTTACCTGTATAAATCAGTGGTGTTACTATCGATTTATATTGATGGATGTTTGAATTGGTTTCACTAACATTTATTGAGGAACTCCAAGATCAGTGACCCATTAAAAGCCCCTTTCAAGCTCTCTTAGTAGAATATGATAATGGAATGAGCTAAATTTCCATTCACTTCCAGTTAACCAGACTTGTGTGCCTGCTATGGGCAGGGAACAGCACTGGTTTTTCTGGGATGGGAAACAAGATTTTACAAAGCAGAATTTTTTTAGGCTTCCAAGCCAAGGCTTTGGTGTTTGGTGTGGTTGTGCTTGCTGGCTGTACTGAAAGCAGTTGGCAGTTGGGAAGGGAGTGAATTTGTGTGAAGCTACTTTTCAGTATTTTTGCTCCAATGCTAGAAAACAAGCTTTTGTATCTGACCTTTTAAGCTCTTGATTTAGGATGTTGTCCCATGGATATGCAGTTGGAATCTAAGTGAAACATGTTGCCAATTTGGGATTAAAAAGAAAGGGATGTTGGTTCAGAAGAGTGAATATCCTCCAGAAGAGCGTTACGGTTGTTTTATTTATTTATTTATGATTAAATTTATTAATCGCCCATCTGGCTGGTCACCCAGCCACTCTGGGCGATGTACAACATATAAAAAAACAGTTTAAAACAATAAAATTCTACAATAAAAACATTTTCTAAAATACTCTAACCCACCCCAAATGCCTGCCTGAACAACCACGTTTTTAATGTATGGCGGAAGCTCATTAAAGAGGGGGCATGACGGAGTTCCTTAGGGAGGGAGTTCCACAGAGTGGGGGCTACCACAGAAAAGGCCCTCTCCTTCGTCCCAACCAGTCTAGCTGTCCTGGCTGATGGGACAGAGAGAAGGCCATCCGAGGCTGATCTTGTTAAGTGGCCTGTCTGGTGTTGCTGGAGGCGCTCCTTAAGATAGGCTGGGCCGGAACCATATAGGGTTTTAAAGGTCAAAACCAATACCTTGAATTTGGCCTGGAAAACAACTGGTAACCAGTGCAACTCCTTCAGCACTGGAGTGATGTGATCTCGCCGGCAGCTGCCTTTAATCAGGCAAGCCGCCGTGTTCTGTACCAGCTGCAGCTTCCGAACTGTCTTCAAGGGTAACCCCACGTAGAGTGCATTACAGTAGTCTAAACGAGAGGAGTCCAGGGTGTGTACTACCGATGCGAGCAGATGGTCGGGAAGGAAGGGGTGCAGCCGCCGTATCAGATGGAGTTGGTACAGTGCTGTCCAGCTTACAGCTGACACCTGAGCCTCCATGGACAGCTGGGAGTCCAAAATGACCCCCAGGCTGCGGACCTGGTCTTTCAAGGGTAGCCGTACCCCATTCAACACCAGGTCAACATCCTCCAGCCTCCTCTTGTCTCCCACCAAAAGTACCTTGGTCTTGTCAGGGTTCAGCTTCAGCTTATTCCTCCCCATCCAGCCACTCACCGTCTCCAGACATTTGGCTACATGGGTGGGCCCAGTTAGAATATGGTGCAGCTCTCAGGAAGCCATGGTCTCCATGAAGTCGCAAGGTGCCTCCGTGAGGACAGCCTCTGAATGTACATTGAAGTCCCCCAACACCAATAAGTTAGAGGACCGCACATGCACATTAGAGACCCCCTCAAGCACCTCAGCCAGGGAGTCAGTCGTGCAGCGGGGTGGACAGTACATTAGCAGAATTCCCAGACTGCCCTTCGGGCCCAACCTCCAGTACATGCACTCAGCAACCTTGGTCTCCCGGAGAGGGGGTCTGGTGAAGACCAAGGACTCTCGGTAGATAACAGCCATTCCCGATCCCCAGCCCTCGGCTGCTGTGCATACGAAAATCCAGCTGGACACATGGCCTCAAGTGTTGGAGCAGCAGCCTCGGCCAGCCAGGTCTCCGTAATACATGCCAGGTCTGTACCCTCGTCCAGGATCATGACATGGATGACGGAGGTTTTCTGGGTAACAGACCTGGCATTGCAGAGCAGCAAACGAAGGCCAGAAGATGGAGTCACGCCTCGCCCAGCCATCCTTTGGCTCTGGACAGGCCCGGAGCTGGGGACAGATACTACACATCTCTCCCTTGTTCCCCTTACCTGGCATGGCCTTCCCCTAGTGCTCTGCCAGCACCTGCCGCCCAGCCTCGGTATGTTCTGGCCCCCAACACTCTCCCCACTGCCTCCATCAGGTGGACACATGCCCCCTCGCTCCCACCTATCAGGCAGGCTACCCACCCCTAATAACACAACAGAATCCCCCAGAAATTAAAAACAACAACAACAACAACAACTAAGCAGCTCCTTCTGGCTTTCATTTGGCCCAAGTTATCGGTTTACCTATAATGGGGAGGATAAAGTAATTTGAAAAATGTTACCTTATTTTTGTCTTTCTGTCTGTAGTTTGGCTGTTAGGGGGCCAATCACAGCTAGACAGAATTCTAGTTCCCTCTCCTAAGTAACACTTCAAACACAATTATACTAAATCAAATGAGAAAGGGTTGTTTTTAAAGTAGCATAGGACAAGAAGATGTGGATCACATTGCACAATAAAACACATCAGAACTGCAGCTGCTTTTAGTCTAAAACAGGCTGCTGGACTAGAGATGAAGAATAACTTTTTGGCGTTACTAATCCAAAGAAGACTAGATGCTGTCACTGCAGACTGCAGCACCCGCCTTGCACGAGACCCAAAGATGAAAACTGCAGCTTCCTTTTAGTTTTACCCAAGCTCTAATCTCATCATTCCCCCGTCCCTTATGGGCTGTTCTTCCATCTTCATCCCAGAAAATGAATGCTGCAGAGGTGGTGGTTGTGTCAGTGTAACCCAGTTTTCCCCTCTTTGTGCCCATTTCCACACCACAGGATGAAACCAAACAGATCATCAGCCTGACCTTTGGGCATGCATATTTTACTCATCTGGGCAGGCAGGATAGTTTCATGGGTGAGAAATGAATTCGTTTCATCCAGCAATGGGGAGTTGGGATGATTGAACTGGCGACTATTGTTTTTGAGACTACAAAATGGAGGGGCTGGTGTGTGTCAGAAATATGTGGGGTTCTTACTTCTCCATACGTAGGTCACTGATGTGAACCTTTGGAGGAAACTGGCTTTCTCTTGTGTGGTCTGAACTGAGAGTAAAGCAAGGTGGAGCTCTGTAAATACAGGTGGAATGAGAGCAAAGCCTTGAGCACCACCACTTTTGGGAGGGGGGCCCAACCATCACTAATTCCCATTGAATTCATGTCCACAGTGGTCAGTGAATCAATTTGTTGGTTAAAGCAAATGTTTAATTCTTAGCCTTCTACCTGACACTGCCAGAATTAAGCTGGGTGGCAGTTTGGGGCAATCAGGCTCCACTACGAATCCAAACTGTTGTGGGCAAGGAAGCCTAGGCTGTTGCTAGGAGATGACCAAGCGGTTGCTTCTCATCGAGTTCCTACCTACCCTGGCCCAAAGACAAACACCACTTAGAGCCTTAATGAAAGTAACATGGCAATTCCAAGCTAAGATGTATTGGCGATTATGTGCAAAGTGCTGTCTGATGGTTCTGTACTCTTCCAAATGAGATGCAAATTGCTGACAGTATGTCATTATGTTGCTGATGGTATGGCATTAGCATATACAAATTAGCTGCAGTCCTCTGGCTGGTAATGAGTTGTGGCTCACAGTGGTGGTGGTGGTGGGGGGGGGAACCTGCTCAGCCTGCGTTATAACCACACCATTGACACTGTTGTTACAAATAAAGGCTGCGCTCTAAGAATAGACATTTCATTTCCCTACTACTCTCCTCACACTAAAAACAACCTGTGCCCCTCTGGAGTTTTCAACAATGCACCAGCATTGTCATTTGGTGCAGAGTTTATTTAAACACAACCTTTATATATGTGTGCTTAAAAAAAAAACAAACCTGACAGGCACAGGTGCAGCCTCTTGCCTTTGGCAGCTTTAATTGGCCTCCAGTCCTTTGTCTACTGGGCTCTTGTCGGAAGATAGGCCAGAGGAGTGTTTTAAAACATAAACAAAGAACTCTAGCGAGATCTGCTTTGAATAGATAAACCTCTGGCTCCATGTCTGTTAGCTGTTGTGCTTTAATTAGGGCAGAGGTGTGGTCTAGAGGACTCAAGAAAGAAAACATCATTAATTGTGCAACTGCTGAGGCTGGCCCTAATTGTAATGTAAAGAAAGGCGCCACATCCAATTTATAGCTTAGGAATTCTGTTCTTATCAGCGAGTAAGAAATAAAACCTGATCCTACCCTGATTTCCATCCATTTTTAGCCAGCTGGTAGACTTACGACAGACCATGTTAGCATACTATATTTACTTGTAAGCTTTGTGAGTTCCAGTCTAAGTGTTTTTGTTTGTTTGTCTGTTATCCACATGCCCTGCCCACTGCTATAATTATTCCTCTTGACGAACTAGCCAAATATTGGATCTCAGGATCCTACCACAATGCAGCATGCTGATATTAGCTTGGGGGTGGACCCGGGAAGGGAAATTTGACATGTCCGGTTTTATCCTAGATTGACCTGACTGATGTAGGACTGGTTATCATAAAACTGATTATCATTTCCAGTGACAGGGACGTCTGTATTTAATCTTAATTACAGAAACTAAGGCTGCAGTCTTAGCATGGTGTTACAGCACTTTGTTAGCAATGATAGTTCAGTTGATTAGTTGATGTTTTCATCCGTGGGAGCTAATGACCTGGTTTGCACATAATGACAGCCCATGGGTTAAACAACCCATGGGCTGTTGTGCATGAGTGGGAGAGCATGGTCCTGTAGCTTGCCTGCCATTTCTGCTTTTACTCAGCAACCCATGAGTTGGGTTCTGCTTTTATTCAGCAACCCATGAGTTGGGGTCTGCTTTTACTCAGCAACCTCCTTTGTAGGTTGCTGAGTGTGACATTCAAACCCAGACTGCTGGGTTGTTTAGGGGCTAAACAACACAGCGGTTAACCTATGGCATGTTGTTGGGTTAACCACTGGGTTGTTTAGCCCCTAAACAATCCAGAGCTCCAGGTTCAGCCATCATGCTTAGCAACCTACGACAGATAAGCAGCTCAGCTCCATTTTAGCAATCCCATTCCCTAACCACTTAATGCCTTATTCTCATAAACAGATTAGGTGGTAAACATATGTCTGGACGGTGCCACTTAAAACTGCAGGTGGGGTCACATCACTGACTGCTTCTCCATACCACCACCACCAACAGCTACCCAACACATAGAAAACTAGATGCTAAGGGGAAGTGATCAGTCGTAGCCTTCTCTCTCTGACATGCCTGGTTTGTATGTGTGGGAATTTTTTTTGTTCTTTGAGGGATTATTCCATCGTGGAGACCTCCCCTGTAGTCTAAGATGGTACAGTTCAGATACAGGTTTACCACCTGTTCTGCTGTTTGCCACTGAAATATAAGACCTTATGTTTCAGTGGCAATGTCAGCAATCTCTCCGACATCACAACTTTATGGAGAGAATTGGAACCCATAACAGCCCAACTCTTTTTTGAAGTGTAGTCTACATTGTTATGTAGCGGAATCACCCCTTCTCAAAGGCCATTTTGCAAGAATAATTTTTGGTTCTGCACAGTTAAAATGCAGTGACAAATAATGCTTCAGCCAACATAATGATTTTAATTGATGGATGATAGCTCAAAACAGACCAATAGCATATTCATACATATAGGGAGAGATTAAGGGAATAGTGATACAAGTAGGAATAAAACTGTCCTGCAATCTACTCAGCAGGTTGCAGTACAACTGATCATTATATTTCATGAAAATATTCATGGGAAACACTTCATACACTGATAATTAGAGATAAACAAATATGACAGAGTTCCACCTTTAATATTTTTAAGCATTTCTTCTGATTTTGAAAGTTCAGATGGGGAAAATCTGAAGTAGAAATTTCAAGACTTGTTAAGATTTCAGGGTGAAGGACATTTTTGTCCATCTTTAATTACCGCACAGCTTCCTTTTTGCATGATTATAGATTAGTTGCAGAATGAAAGCATAGGCAGCTCAGAAGGGAAATGGATAAGCTCTAGTTGGAAGGAAGGCAAAATCTGAATATTGCAGGGTAATCAAAATAGCATTTGATTCTTCCTGTCAACTATGCAGGACTTTACTTCAAGGAGAAAGGAATTAATACACTGACAATGCAATCCTATACATGTCTGCTCAAAAGCCCAATGGGGCTTACTCCCAGGTAAGTCATAGGATTGCAGCCTAAAATTCTTTCCTATATAATAACAGCTCAACCTTCTCCATTTTATTGGAATCAAGTCTCACTGAGTTTGACAGCCCTCATTCCCAAGTCAGTATGCATAACCTTGTGGCCTTAGTTGTATCTCACTACAAATGGAATTACACAGCCTGGAAGTCACAGTGGATAGATTCTAGGGTCATCTCATTGTCCCTGTATTTGCATTTCCCGTGTTAGCATTTCAAATGGGGAAAAAATCAGATTGATCCGAATGTGATTTTAAATAGCATCCTTCTGTTTTCCATTGAGTACATTAACAACCATCCACCGCAGCCTTTTCCTTGTTCTGAGTATTTCACTCTCTCTTTTGTAGCAGATGAACAGTTCTCCTTTAAATATAGTCCTGGAAAACTGAGGGGAAACCAGTATAAAACCATGATGACCAAAGAAGAACTTGAAGAAGAACAAAGGTAGGTTGGGCTTCCTTGAAGTAGAACAGCATCTGGTGATTGTGAACCAGCTTCTCTTGATTTCGAGTTGCAACCAGGAATTACTTGATTGGGATATTCTATCCAGTGGAGGCTGGTGGCTCCAATGTCAGTGGGATAGTGAATCTGCTCTGGATTTCAGTCAGAACTCTAAAGGAGCTAACCAAAGTGCAGAGCACCTTGGATAGCTCCTTTAGAGTTCTGACTGAAACCTGGGGCGGATTTATCACCCCACTGACATCAGAGTCACCAGCCTCCACTGATTCTATCCTTTCCAAAAAGTAAAAGGAGTCATGGTGTGTTTGTGCCAGCTATTGTCCTGGGGATCAAAGACTGACTAACTTCCATGTGGTATCGCCCATCATGAGGATCATTCCTTGCTTCCTTGGAAATGGGTGTGTTGACTGGCAATGGCCCCAGTCTCCCATTTCAAATAGGTATTTTGAGCCTGCCCAAATGGGAAGCATCTAGCTTTTCTTAGTGTAACAAGGCTTATGATTAGTGTTCTGTTGTCACCAGAGACCCATCAGACAGGCTCACCTTAAATTGTTTTCCCATCAATTCTGGGCTTCCATTTCTTGGCCAGGCTGTGTGGGCTTCTGGTGCCGTAAACCCTTTTGTCCTCCAGGGGGTGCATAGTCAGGGTATCAAGCCTGCCCCGGGAATGATGAGACGCCATGACATAGGGTTGTTCCCACTGGGCTGTTTTCAATGAGGACCGCAGCTAGGCTGGAGCTGTTTATTGCAGCCAGTGCCAGCTCCAGGTTTTGAGGGCCTTTGGGCAAGACACCCTCACCAATACCTTCTCACTGACAGCATCACCAGCTGCTATTGCTCCTCATCCTCTTTCTCCTCATTGCTTCCACTTGCTTGCTTGACAGACAGAGAGCCAGTGAGCAAGCAGGCAGGGGCATCTACTGTTTCTCTGTCTCACCACCACCCTTGTCTGGGCCAGAGCGAGAGGCAGGTGAACAAGCAGGTTGCAATGGGGAAGAGGAGGAGCAACTCCAGGGGACTCTTGTCAGTGAGACCCTGCTGGAGTGTGGGCCCTTGGCAGGTGCCCAACCATGCCTACCTTTGATACTGGCCCTGATTGCACCTCTGCTGCTTTTTGAAGCAGTGGAAACCATTTTTCCAGTAAAAGAGCAGCTGCAACCTTCTGCTGCATCGTATCTATTATGAGCAGCCACCCCTTCCCCTGAAAAATATGAGAATTTCTCCCAGTCCCCAAAGATCTGATTAGAAGCCATTCTGCCACTCCCTGAAATGTCAGAAAAAGTCTGGGCCAAATAGTTTGTCTTAGCGCTAACAAAACTATATCACCCCATGCCCACCTGGCTCTGTAAGTTGTGCAGCACAAGCCTAAGCGTGGTTTCTCAGAAGTAAGCCCCAGTGGCTACTGCAGAGCTTCATGGCTCAGAAGTGCGTTTAGGGATGTGGTTGTGCAGGAATAACTTCATGTGTCCAGCTGGGAGATGGTATCATTTTATGTTCCAGGAACATTCCCCTACTTCAGGGGTGCACAACCCATGGGCTATGTATGGCGCTCCATGACCCCCTACTTGCAAATTATTTTTCCAGTTTTCATATATAGAGAGAATAATTAGAAAAACAGCAAAATATGGTCAAGTGGCTTCTTTCTCTTGCTTGGTTATTTCCTCTTGCAGTGTTGCTTCATGATGTGGTCAACAAAGATTGCTTTGTCTTTTTCTCCTTTGTTCTGTGAAGTCTGTTTGGTCTGAGCTATGTGGAAATGTGCTTATTAATGGAGACCCGAGGCCAGATTCATCAGTGGCCTCACTAGATATGGGTCATATGCTCGCAAACCTAAATATTTAATCAGTAACTGCTTAAATTGTAAGCCTGGCTTTAAAAGCACAAGATTTTAATAACTAATAACGCACTTGCACTTTTAACCTTTGTTTCAATAACAACTCCTCTTACTTAAAAGAGCAAAAATGTTTGCTGCAGCTTCTGTTGGAGCTCAACCTAGAATTCTGCTGGCGTTTTCCAAAAATCATATGGGTCTGAAAAGAATGTCATGATGGGGGAAGGATGCCAGTTCTAGCACTGAATCTTACATTCATATTGATGTTAGCTAGTTAAATAGCCCAAATTTTCTCTGATTTCTACAAGCAAAATCCCCATAGGAAAACCCAACAGATTAATCTGGAACTCATTTATGAGAAAATGGTTAGGATTAGGGTAATTTGACCCACTGAATTTAATGGAGCTTGACTGACTTTAGTATAAATGCTTTGGCTTGCTTCAGTTGTGGGTTGTGACCATCTGCTAAGGTGACCAGGTGTAATAGAGAACAGGGTTTCTATATCTTGAATAGCTGTGTAGCAGAGGGAATTTCAGACAAGGTACATATGCCAAAATATCTGCCTGCATACCTATTAATGAGATATCACATCCTTGTCCTCTAGCGCGTGTGTTCATCCTGTCCCCAACAGCTGATCCAAACAGTATAAATGAGCAAGCAAAATAAATGAATAACCAAAGAAATATACAAATATGAACTGAGTGGTAGGCACATGATTTCTTGTGGTGTTGTTTGCCAGGTAAATAACTATGTCAAAAAGCGATATATTAAAAAAAATACTCAAGGAAATGGAATATGAATTTACAGATTCATTTAAAGGGTTCAAAATGTGCATGTATATATGTGTGCGTGCACATATATACATAAGTTTATTTTTGTAAGTCCTTGATTGGGGAAAAAATGGGGTTCACCTAATCGGCAACATTATATGCTCATCAGGCGTGTCTCTAGAAGGAGAAAATGTCTTACAATGTTCTGTGAAACATGGGTAGCATTTAAATACCCACTAGCTGCATAAGGTGAATACAGGCATTACCTGTTGCATCTAGACATAGAACATGAGGTTTGGAAAGAGCCTGGAGGCCATCTTGTCTGTCCAATTGCCTACCCTTAGAAATAGCCTCTTTACTCAAATATCCTTAACAGAGGAGCCAATATGCATTAATTGTTCTGGTGAAATGCCTTCAGCTTGATGTGGTTAGCAATGTGTCTCTTTGGAAGGGAGAGCTTTACATTAACGTGGGCAATAAGATAAAATCAAACCACCAAAAACACACATGTGAGCTCCAGTTATTTGCTGAGATTCATCCCTGACCAGCCAAACTCATTTTGATATAAGCTTTGCTATATGGCAATCTTACACCTCGATCTTAAACTCGTTTACTTAGGAGTAACTCTTTAAGGTGCAATCCTATGCAAGTTTAGACAGAAAAAAGGCCAACAACAGGCCTATAGCTGGCTGGAGCATGCTGGGAATTGTAGGCCTTTTTTCTGTCTAAACTTGCATAGGATTGCACTCTCTAACATGTATTTATTTAATATTTATATCCTTCCATTCCATTGTAATCACAATGCTCAGGCAGCTTGTATTTTTGTATTAATGAAGTGCATGAATGCAAAAAGTGTAAGTCAGTTGCACTTCTGTATTTGTTCATATCATTAATGCCCAAAATGTAGCATACATTTCCAGGGAATCCAGTGTACATGTCAGAACAGAATTTGCTTTCCTTCCAGTGCTGGTAATTTTTTTCAAGTAAACCACGAGGATCTGACATGCTCGGCAATTTCGACCTCTTCCACTGTTACCAATATGAAAAGTTCCACAATTGCTAGTTAGCTTTTAACGGATGTATCAGTAGGTAAAAGAGGCTCTAGGTGACCTCCCCATTGCTGCATTGGCTGTGCCTGGTGTGAAAACGTCTTTCATGTTTTTCTGCTGGATCCCCCCTCAACCACTACTGACGTGTGGGCATGTTTCTACTAGTGTGGTCCCATAGTTTCATCTTGGAGATTCCTTATCAAAATGGACTGAATAATTGAATAAAAGTGATGTGGATAGGCTTTTAGGAATTATGTCTTTAAACCTAGGTAACTGCTAGAGTTTGGTTCTGTATTCAATAGGAGCCATACACAATATGCAGACTCATGGCAATACATGACATGCCAGCTGTGTATGGCAGTTTACGAAATCCTGAAACTACACAACTAATAACACATTTGGGACTTGATAAGAAACTGACATGCTAGGTATGTTTCAGGGCCGATATGTTGTGCAGGCCTGCTTTATAGACTCATTCATTCATTGTGTAGATGCTGTTTTAACCAAAGGTGTTAAGCCAACTGATGCAAGAATAAACTAGGTGAGATTCTCTAGCCTGCATTGCAGAGGTGTTCACTGGTGATCATGACTGATGTTCTATCCAACAGAAAAGTGAATAATTCTATAGGACAGCTTTTTCATAAGGGATGAATGTATACTCTTGAATCCCCTTCCCGTCCTCGATTGCAATGTCAGCGTTTAAAAATGGTGGTTTGCTTTCTGGCTGACAGTGTTTCCTGTGCCATATATTACCTTCCAGAATTCACCTGGAATACTTAATGCTTGCTCACTCTGTGCAGAGCCCTTTGCAAAACTCCCCCCCCCTCCTCCCACAATAATTGGCATTGGCAGATTGTTGCATTTCTTCTAACGGATTCTCTGTTTCTTGTCAATGTGCCATATTTTCTGTGTGTGTGTGTGTGTGTGTATTTGTTTTTCCAAGCTCTATTTCTGTTTGTTTTCTTCTTTCCCACTACCTCCGAGTGCTGGTTGTGGCATTAGTAATTTTTCATTTCAGGCTTCTCCAAACCATCCCTCTTTCTAGCTGGGTTGTTGGGGCAGGGCTGCCCTCAGGTAAGGAGCTACACTGGATCAGCTGAGGGAAGCCATGCCATTCACCACCCAATCCTTTTCTTCCCAGTCCCTTGCACGCTCACACACCCGCTTTTATTTCCCCCCACTCCTGTGAGGCAGTACTGCCATTTTGATGTGACCCAGGTTTGCTGCGTTTATATTACAGGATTGAGCTGACCTCTGACCTCACATCCCTGTAGCAAGTACCTTAGGTCCTCGGCCACAAATATTCTTACAAATCTTTTTGGTAAGGAGACAATGCTTCTTAGAAGTAGTGGTACCACCTATAACCTCTGCTAATGTGACTTGGAACTAAAGTTGACCATGTTTTTCCCCCCTGCACCTCCCACCTTCCCTTCTCCCTCTTCATAACTAATTAATTAGTCTCCTTCCCCTCTGTGCCCCCATTTCATTTACCATGAGCATCACAAATCAATATAATGAAACAGGATACACTGGCCTTTTCCTAGTGGAACATATGCTGGCCTTTAGCATCTATTATCTGGCTTACTCCTCCTAGATAGCAAAAGCTAAACATATCAAGAATGAGCCACAGGGGTTCATCACCTCAATTTTTATCTTTCAGATCTTTGAATCTGAATTTTTGACAAAAAATGGCAAACTTACCTCCCAAATCTGAGAATACCCAATTTTCAGTCCAGTTGACTGAATGAGCTGGATAGCATTTCTTTCCATTCTACATTGGGTTGAGTTTCTGACTGTTATCATTGCCCCCTTTTGTTCCTGGAGGAACTGTCCACCCGAAATTAATGGCATGCAGCAGAATGGGGTTTTTACTGTAATATAATCATGGATAATGTGTTTATATGTAGGGGGCTATGGGTGAGAGACAGTGGCTTGCCTAAGGTCACTCAGTGAATTGATAGCTGCACTGAGAACTGACTTTTCTGTTTGAAGCTCCTGGATACCAATGACACAATCTAACCAAAGCTAAGCAAGTGCTTAAATCCATTTAAATCCATGGGATTTTAAAGTGCTTGCCTTTGACTGGATTGTATCCTAGGTCTTTGATAGTAGAATTAATCTGGCGGGCAGCACTAACAGCAGCCAACATGGAGAGAATACATTAAATGGCTTGGACATCTGAGTTTTCTGATCATGGACAATTTAAATCTTAAAAACAAAAAGCCATGTCAAATATGTTCAGCACTTCACAGGGAGTTCTATGGAAAGGGAGTGCAAGGGCTATGTTTGTAGCTTGCCCAAGTCAGAAACCAAGGAAATATACAAGAACAGCAAAATGGAAAGATGGCTGAAGTCTATGGGCTTACGATCGTGCCAAGGGAAGTAAGCCAGGGGATTGATCCAAAGTTAAAGCTGAAGGGGATCAGTCCAAGGTTAAAGATCATAATGGCAGAAATGAGGATTGAGGTGGGAAAGAAAGACACCATTCCAGGAGCAGAGGGCAAGGACAGGAAGGGAAGAGCAAGCTATGATGCAGGAATCGCGAGTCAAGAGCAGCCAGTGCTTCCAGGGAAAAACCAAATGGTAAGACTAGCACACAGGTAGAGAGTTCCCTAGCTCTGCCAGAAATCCAGCTGTTATGCACAGGCTCTGCCTGAGTGGTTTCTCATCAAAGCCTTTGTCCTCTTGACTTAGTTCCATTTCAGAGCTTGACTCAGTAACTGAGAATCAGTACCAGTGCCCAGTGCCAGTTCCAGGTTTTCGGGGCCCTTGGGAAATATGCTGTCATGGCGGGGGGCTCCTTAAGTTCACCCTTCTCCTCCTCCTCCTCCTCCTCCCTTGCCAGTATTGCCACTGCCCCTTTGCTTGCCTCCCCCTTTGGGCCCACTTGGCACCCTCTTCCAGAGAGAAGGAGGACGAGGCATGAGGAGGTTCCAGCTCCTTCTCCTTGCTTCTCTCACTGCTCACTCAACGAGCAGGGCGGAAGCGCAGGAGGAGGTCCAGGATACGCCAAGGACTGGTGATGCCCTCGTCCCCTACCGAGGCATGGGCCTCAGCAGGTGCCTGACTACTCCTTCCCTGTTATGTTGCAGGTTTCCCAGTGAAATTTGTGAGGCTCTTCTTTGCTAAGCAAGTAGTTTTTGGATTGTAGCATAAAGCTGTAGTCCACAAACGACTTCAGATGGCAAACATGCACTTAAACTAGGTTAGGCCCTTTGGCTTCAAGGGCACTAACACACAATTCCAGTCCTAAATACGTTGCATGGACGTGCGTCCAGTTGATTTTGATGGGATCTGCATTATGTATTATTTATAAAAAGTTTTAATTTTCTTCCCTAACTCCCGCCTGCCTGGAAGTCTAAGCATTCATTTATAAGGCAGCTTCAGTAAGTGATTTGTGGATTACCCTGTATATCTCCAGTTCTGTTCATTTTGGCATTTGATCCTGCAAAAATTCAAAGAAGGCTCCGATTCTGTATGGGCTCCAGGCTTTTAGTTGTGCTGTATTTTTGCTGTTTTCCTGGGAAGACAATATAAAATTCCTGGTGTTGAGGCGCCCTCTGTAGATCTCGACAAGCCTTTCTGATTTGAAACCTGTAAGTCCCAGCTGTAAAATCTGCATTGTTTGCATGAAATGGCATTGCAGTTTGGGGTGTGGTGCAGTGGTCAGTATCATTCACAGCATTCTCAGCACCTCTTAGAACTACAATTCCAAGCATTCTTTGGAGAAACTTCAAGGTTAAACTGCTATTAAACTAATACAGGTTATTGAGTATAGCTGGACGGGCGGTGGGGGGGAACACAGATTTACTTGGTCACCAGGCTGCAGCTCCTTACTGAAGTTGAGCATAAGCTTATGTAGACTAGTTTGCAACTTTCTTGAGAAGTCTTTAGTTATTGTTAAAGACTAGTAAAGGAATAGGTTTGGCAAAGAGAGAACCTGTCCAGTTTTATGAGCCAAATGTGTGTGTTGTCTATTCATTTGGCTGCAAAAGTTCTCCCCTCTCCTCCTCTCAATATCCTCTTTAAGGACCATAGATGAGAGAAACTGAGAGTGTAGCTCTTGCTCTGAGGGTGGAGTTAATCGAGGGTTTGGGCCTAGGCCTAAGGCACATGGTAATAAGGCCTAGTTGGCTCATGTGAGATTTTCATTTTGAGGGGTGTGGGTGTACATTGCCCCTTTCAGCTGTAAGGTCAACCAGAGGCTAAGGATAACATAAAAGCAGGTTCTGAAGGTACAATAGGCTCAAAATATTTTCAAAATTTCACCTCTCTTGAGAAATCTCATCCTAGTTAATCACCTCTTGGTATCACCAGGGACTGGTGATGGTAGGTAATAGACAGCCCTAAAGCAGTTTTCTGAGGGCCAAGCCTAGATAGCTTGAAAAGGGTATTAGACAAATTCTTGAAGGATAAGGCTATCAATGGACGCTAGTCAAGATGGGTATATGCTACCTACCAGTTGCTGGGGAACAACAGCAGGCGAGTGCTATCGCCCACATGTCCAGCCCGTCAGCTTCCCATAGGCACCTGGTTGGCTACTGTGGGAAACAGGATGCAGGACTAGATTGGCCTTTGGTCTGATCCAGTAGGGCTCAGCTGCTATTGAAAGAGCAATGGAACACCTAGGCTCCCTTCCGCCTTCACCATATGTAGTAGAACTTAGCTTCCATTGTGGCATCATTATGTCATGTTTTCCTGGCCCCACCCCTGGCAGCCAATGATATGGAGCGGGGAATGAAGAGCATCATGATATAACAAGTTCTCCTCATTACTGTGTTGTGGGGCGGGAGGGACAGAAGATGTGTGGTGGTTGTGTTAAGCAATAGCCACTCATGTAGTTTAGCACTGAATGGGCTAATTCCAACTGGGGAAGTGGAGAATGGAGTGAGCCCTGGCCATCATAGCCAGTGGAGGGGCACACGTTCCCCATCTCTGGTTTAAGCAGACCTGGAGGAGCCCTCCTGTTTGAGCTGCCCCAAGATTGAATGGGGAAAGCTTGCAGCAAATGTGGGTACCACAATCTGAAACTCAAATCTCATACAATGGAAAGATCTATGACAGCATTATTTCTGAACTAAATCTTAGACCACAACCCCTTGCTGAAATCTAGCAGGGTGAGGCATGAAGGAGAAGAGTTTTCCATTTTGGGTCTGCCCCTGTTTTTTTGTGGACAACAGACAGAATTATTTTTTAGCCACAAGAGCACCACTGTTGCATCATTGTAGATTATATGATCAGGTTTGGAGTAATATCATAAAGATAGCTCCTCCTAATATGCCAAATGAAAGAAGCAGTCGCAAAGGATTAGCCAAAGCAGCGAAACATTTTGCCAGCTTCCCATTCCACAAACTCATCTAGTCCTTCAAAGGGGTAGGGGATACATTTGGGCGGATACCCTTTGGCATCTGCCAACTCTGCTCTCCAGTGCATGCTCCCCCTCTGCTTGCTCCTCCATGATTTCTGCTTGCTGAATCCTTGTGTGTAGCCTTTGGATGGTGAACATCTTCTCCTTCCATTGTCATTCTCCCTTTCACTGCTTGCATTCTCCTTCTCCTCTCACACCTTTATCAGCAGCTTTGCTTTCCTGTCCAGCATGGTGCTTCTTTGGGATAAGAGAGGCTGGTAAGTTTCTGTTCCATTTTGCTTTTCATCTTCTGCAGCACGATAGAGCACTTGAGGGTGGGGAAGAAGCAAGGAGCCTGGGGCCACTTCTGGGGTGTTACTACAGTCAGCATAACTCTCTGCCAAGCTATTTGTTTCTCTACAACTGTAGTTTTAATGCTCTTCAAGCTGTTAGCCAGCATAAGAATTTTCAGACCAAACCACATCCAATAAATGATACAGTTGGATTTTGATTTTCTGCACATTTCAGTAATGTCAATCTAGCAGTAGAAATGAACGGGATATTCCTGCACCTTTGCAGGCTTCTACGGGGCTGCAAATGCCTAGTTGCTGGTGGTATTATTTTTGATGATGGTGATGATGATGACTGGAGTAGGATAGAAAAAGTAGATAAAATTAAAGTCCTCCCAGAAAAATCCTCCAACAAATTTGCTATCTCAACATTTTCAGACGGCACAGCAGCAAGATGTTTCTTCCCGCAATAATCTGACTTCTTGTGCCCAGAATGCCTTCTCAAAAATTCAGCAGCAATCTGCATTGGGATGAAATCCCAGTATGGTTTGGGAAACAGCAGTGACTCTGACCGACAACCAGCAAATTATGAGGGTGCTTTGGAAAGTAATAGCAAAAAAGCTGACCACATTACATTTTTTAAAGCTGCCGTTATTTTTGGAAGCAGCACTGGGTTGTCTTGAGGCCAACATCTTGCCATGCATGTTTAACATGTGTAGTTAACAGATAAAAACCTGGTGCTTTGGTGACATTTGCTGTATCAGAATCTGGAGGAAACTTCAACAAAAGTCCTCTCTACCTGGTTGTCCTTTTCCTGTGTATTTCCTAAGCATAGTTGGCAGAGAACTGACCCAGGGCTTCTTCCATCCATACATAAGATCCTTTAGTTACATTATGAGACCATTTATATAGAGGGTGAGGGGAGAATCATGGTGTCTTCTGGGTTGATGTCTCTCTTCATTCCAAATGCAGTACAAAGTCAAAGAGAAGAGAGAGCGTAAGGGGAAAGTTGCTTTGGCCTCTTGATTCTTTTCTGTTTCTGCTCAGCTTCTAGTTCTCCCCTGGTCTCTGTTGTTTATCTGTGTCCCACCTGGCATCTCTTCACAACATGCTCTCATACGTTCTGCATTATACTGATTCTTCCACAGGCAGCCTGCCATTCTCCACCTGCTAATATACTGGGTGTTATGGGTATTCTTCTGTGTCAGAAAGCAGTAAGAGGTTGGTAGATGGATAGGAAGTTTCAGGAAAATACTGACAAAAATGTGGACATTAGCAGCCATCAGGGGACTATGAGTGCATATTCCCATAATACCAAGAAGTTATAATTCAGTTCCTATAAACATTTGCACGGTATCTTGGAACTGTGGCCCTACAAGGAGGCAGCCAGGGTTAGCTAAAGTTACGTTGAATTTATCGTCTGTATACAAAGGCATTATCCTATGCAATTCCTGATATGTCAGGTAAAATCTGAGTACATTGGCTTAAACAGGCTGTGGATTGGGCTTTTAGTGAGTTGCCCAGAAATGTGCATTTTGGGATGGTTGTGGGTAATTTTCTTATGCCCTAAAAGCATGATGTTTACTTAGCTTCCTTTTCCTGTGCATGAAGAAGATATGTTTTGTTTTCTGAAGATATGTCCATTTGCTGCCCTAAAGTATTCAGCTGTTGATCTTATATGTTGGTGACTGGCCACAATGCTAGCAACCTAGAATGCAAAAGCATGAGGGTTTCCCTTGCATGATGTTGCCTGCATTGATGCTGAAACTCACATTTTGGGAGGGATGTTTCGGCTGAGGAGATGGATAAATACCTTAAGGAGAGATGTTATGATATGAAGACAACCACGTGTGGTCAAGCAGCCCAAAAGGACTTGACGGGGTTTGCATAGGTCATTGGGCGCAATCCTATCCAGATAGGCGTCCGCCTCCAAACTCGAAGGCGACTGCCTATCCAAAGCAGGGCAGGAGAAGCACGGAGGGGATTGTTCCCTCCGTGCTTCTCCTGCCCCGCATTTTCGGCTAGTCAGTTGATTGCGGCTGTCTAGCCGTGGGAGGACGGAGCGGGGAAGGAGGCTGCATGGGGTTTGTTGTACAGGCATTTCCGCCCTCCCGGCCCCAGAACGCCCCCAGACACGCCCCTTTTCAGCCTCTCGGCGCTCCTCTTGCAGGCTCAGAGGACGGGGCTGTTCTGCGCTGCCTCTGAGGCAGCATGGAAGTGGGGGGAGGTTGGTTCTCTGGGAACCAACCTTGGAGCGTGGGCTCCAAGGTCAGTTCCAGGATAATATGATATCCTAGTGGCCATAGGATTGCTCCCTCCGTATGTTTTTTTAAAAGGCACCATTTGTGAAGAGTGTAGCAGGGGAATTCAAATGCATTCAAATGCACTCTGCCTTTGAATTTAAGCTCCATTAACAGAAATGAGGCAAAACTAGTCTAAGGGCAGGCCTATCAACTCTTTAAGCAACACCTTGTTGACTGCAGCCCCCAGAGCTATTCCATGATCTCTTATGCTGCTTTAGCCTGAATAACATCAGGAGGTCCGCATCACTATAAATGGTCATTGATTCATCCACTTTGCCTCTTCCCCCCTTTTTCAACGTATAAAAGGGGATCAGAAATGTCTGAGGGTGAATGGATTATACTGTCATTTGTAAATCAGTAAGAGACTGTCAGGCATAAAGAGGAATTTGGCATGTACCTTTTAATACTGGATGATTAGGTGAAAACTCTTGTTGTCTGTCACATAAGATGTGGATGGTATGTATAAACAGTAGCCTTGTCCACCGCTGCCTATGATTAATGGTTACCAGTGTCCATATGTCTCAACAGCTCCCCTTAGGAAGCATGTGCTCTTATAATATTTTTGAACTGATCCAGTGCTTGATGTACATTTTAGGAAACAGTTGTACTGCCAGTAGAAAGGAGGTTGTTCATAGCTATTCACTGCAGTGATCCTCTCCATTTTAAGCTCCAGTTCCTTGAACTTGTGAAAAGGGCTTCTTACAGTCATGGAATGGCTAGTACCTAATCTCTAATCCTTAATGCCTGAGCAGTGCCCTGGCACCAGGTGAGAATCATGATGTATGATCTGTATGAATCAGATCATAGGCCCAGCTTCATAAGTCTGAACAAGCGTACATCATGAAACATGGTCAGATATCCAGAGGATGAAATGAAAGGTTTCTTTGTCTGCCCCCCCAAAAATGTTTCAAGGGATCCTTACAAGTTTTCAGGGCTAGAATAACTTGAAATACTCCTGATGCAATGCAAGAGTTGTTGTCAGTACTCACTTCCTTGGGTTTAGACTATCCTGCTGCAAATGATGAAGCAAATGCCTTAAACCTTGAGGCACCCTTTCTGCTAACTGCTTTGTATGTGTGCCCAGGTGGTTCAGAAACTTTCCTTAGAACTCCCTCCCTGCCCTAAGTTCTTCTCCACTTACCATGGAAAGTATTAGTAGTAAGTAACCCACCATGGGTGACATGACTGAAATGAATTCTCTTTATTTTCTTCTCGTTTCTCTTTGTAGAACTGAAGACTATATGAAGTTATCCCTAGACTCTTCCTAAGGCTTTTCCTTTGGCATCTTGAAAGGCTTGAGAAAAAACAAAACCAACCAGTTACGCATACACAACCGAAAATAAATAAAATAACCCCTCAAAATATAGGATTTTCTCTTTGGCTGAAGCCGAGTTCCTCAGAATAAATCCTTGTAATATCAAGACTGGAGAGAATCTGTGTGTTTGGTCCTGAGAATTACATGGGCTAGAGAAAGTGAGAAATTACATTTTGAGGGTTCTGTTCTGGGATGTGAAAGATCCTTGAACAAAACAAGCACACTTTGTTGTCTGAACTGCTGTATATCTGCTGCATCCCCCAAACAATTAATCTCATGGACAAAAGTTGCCCATTACATTGGACCAGTCCAAATATACCACTATCTAGTCCCTTTCCACCACTCTGCCCTGGACCAAAGCTTCCTTGATATCTTTAAAGACAATGCATTGAGATTTAAAACATTGTGAAGGTTCCTTTCACCCCTAGATGGCAGGTTGGTTGTTGTATGATTTAGACCAGAGGTAGGCAACATTTTTGGTCCTGTAGGCACATTTGGCAATTTGAGAAACTCTCCTGAGCACCACCACAAATTGCACAATATTGGCATGCAGCCACCTGCCATCTTCATTTCCTAAGGATGTCTCTGAGCCCCTCTTGTTGCCTAGATGCATTCATGGGAAAAGAAGATGGGAGCAGCTAGAGACCCTCATTTTGCTTTGAAGTGATCCCAGCTGCCAGTAAGAAATTTTGTTATTTAAAAAATAATAAAAGAGTAGGAGGGGTAGGACACCTCGGCAGGCACTAACTAAACGTGTTGGAGGGCACTGGTGCCCACAGGAGCCCCATTGCTTATCCCTGATGTAGAATCTAGTGTAGTCAATCTTGCTTCGTACCTTTTTGAAGAAGAAACAGTCCTCCATCTTAGGGAGAGAGAAGTCCTAAGAAATAAGAACGATTTACAGTGCAATCTAGGCATGTCTACTCAGAAGTAAGTCCCATTGAATTCAATGAGGCCTACTCCCAGATAAGAGTATAGGATTGCAGCCTTAGTGTAATGGTTTGTGACTAATTTTCATCATGAGAACTAGAGCTTCATTAGTGCTCAATAGCCAATGCTTCTGTTTACTTGGTCCTTGCTCCTGTTCCAAGAGTGGAATTTGAAAATGTAAATTGTGAAATGTAAGGCACCTCTTGAGTTATTAATTACAACTTTCCAGAGTAACATCAGATATATGTGTTTTCTTTTGTCATAGCACCACAGTGATATATCATTTCCTTTTTGAACTTATTTTTGCTGCTTGCCTCAACCAATCTATCAATGTAATGAATCATTAACCTGTAGTGAAAACCAGATTTGTTGGGTCATATTGGTTACTGCATTGAAACCATAATTCCTGAAATTGTTTTGTCAATAGGTCTTTTCTTCAATTTCAATATTATACTGATTTCACTTCCATTTTTGTAGAAGTGTCACTTTAGGTTGGATTCCCCACCACCCACCCAAAATACTGTTTTCCCATCATGTTTGGAGGGCAGGTTGATTTTTAGCTAACATTTCATAATGTATCAAACCCAGGCTCCTTTAAAAAACCAAAATCTTAATTCTTTGGGAATACTTGAAATTATTTAGTCAATCATTCTTTGGAGCACCTAGGTTTGGGGAATGTTTTTCTCTAGCATAACTGTTTTTAAACGGCTTATTTAGGAAACAACAGGAAGTTTTGGCTATATGTATATTTATAAAGCTAAGCTTCCACTTCTGTATCTGTTTTCACTAGCATAATACAGTTTGCAACTGAATTCTATTTATATAAGGACACTCGGCTTTTAAGATACCTGTTAGCAACCACTCTGCCTCCAATTCACATTGTTTGACAGATTCAGTGTTCCAAATATCATTAACTATGCAAAGAATGCCTTATATACAATATAACGTTTCAGTATACAGCAATACATATATTGTACAAGGAATATGACTAGTGGCAGTGAGCAAATCTATCTCAATTATGACAAAAATGGCTGTCTGGGTATTTTTTACTTTTTTTTTCTAAATGTGAAGGTGGATCTTATACACAGGACTGTAATTTCTAGTGGCTTAAAATGTATATTGCCATTATTCAGTCCAATAAACCTTTAAATAGTTTATATAAATGGTCATTGTGTGTGTTAATGCGCATGGTATCCACACCTTTCTGCCCCCAGCTACTTCGTTTCAAAGATTAAACCATTAAAAAAAAAAGACTTTTAACACCTTTATTAATGTCCACCTTGGAAAACAATACCATTGTTTTACTCTTGCACAGAATTAGCAGGACAATATCAGCTTCAAGGGACAGTGCCAGAACTAGATTCTGTAAGAGTAAATGCAAACACTTGACTTAGTCCCAAACTACATATGTCACCGTTACATATATCTTTGCATCGACTCTCCCCCTCCCCCCTCCCACACTTTATTTCATGCTTTTCTAGGTCATATCTATTTGCCACACACACACACACACACACACACACACGAGTGGTTTATTTGTGTTAGCAGAGTAACATCTAAGGCAGGGGTAGGGTAGGTAACTTGATGCCCTCCAGATGTTTTGGACTACAACTCCCAGAGTCCCTGAATATTGGCCATGCTGACTGGGTCTTGTGGGAGTTGCAGTCCAAAACATCTTGAGGACGCTATGTTGTCTGCTCCAGATTTATAAGGATGAAACTTATACAAGATTGCACAGCTCCTCCATAATTACAAAATATTTTCCTGTGCATAGAAGAGGAGCTGCAATTTCATGTAATTTCTGATAGCATGTGAATAGAACACATTCCTGAATGGATAATTGCGCAAGAAAGCCCCCTGAAAGAGAATCTGAACTGGCTTAGAGACCAGCTAAGAAGCAGACAAGAACCTAGCCCAGTCAAAATAACTGGGTGGAATCTAGGCAGTTGGAAGCTGACAGGGAAGCTGAGACTGCAGCGAGCAAAGGAAACTATTGAAAATCGTACAGGGTTTAGAGAATAAGGTCACGTCTAGGCAGCTGAAGGTGAACTGAGGGGAGGTTGAGACTGCAGCAAGGAGGGCAAGTAGTGCAAAGAATCGCAAAGGAAAGAAGGTTGCATCTGGATGGCAGCTTTGGCCCAATGAAGAGCACTAAATCTGAAAGACGGAGGGGAACGATACCTCAACTGAAGAGGTACCCACAATCCAGGGGGAGGAGATGGTGGTGCTGCTGATTTGGGTGGTGCAACGTGGACTGATCCTGCTAGTCCTTTTGAACTAGCAGGGGTCAGCACTGTATGACATGTAGGTGTATGAATGCTCATTCAGGACACAATACAATATCTAGAAGCACTCAGAGTCAATGGAGAACTAAACCTTAGGTTGCATTAAAAGAGATGTAGATATAAACCCAGGTGAGGCAGTGGCTGTTCTGGATCAGTGCCTGGGCACGGTAATGGACGGGATGAGGACCAATAAACTGAGACTCAATCTAGACAAGACAGAGGAACTGTTGGTGGGTGGTTCATCCGCCCCTCCTGTTCTGGAGGGGGTTGCACTCCCCCTAAAGGGTCAGGTTCATAGATAGGGGGTGCTGCTGAATCCAGAACTGTCACTTGAAGCACAGCTGGACTCAGTGGCCTGGAGCACCTTTAATCAGCATAGGCTGATATACCAACAATGCCCTTATCTGGACAGAGATAGCCTAGCTACAGTTATCCATACTCTGATAACCTCTCGTCTGGATTACTGCAATGCGTTATATCTGGGGCTGCCTTTGAAAACCAGCCTGTGCAGCTTGTCCAAAACAGGGCAGTGAGATTGTTAATGGGGACTGGCCAACGAGATCACATTACACCAATACTTTTCCAGCTGCACTGGCTGCCAGTCCATATCCAGGCCCAATTCAAAGTGCTGGTGGTTGTTGTTCGGTCGTTAAGTCGTGTCCGACTCTTCGTGACCCCATGGACCATAGCACGCCAGGCCTTCCTGTCCTCCGCTCTCTCCTGGAGTGTGCTCAAGTTCATATTCATTGCATCGGTGATGCTATCTAGCCATCTCATCCTCTGCCGTCCCCTTCTCCTTTTGCCTTCAGTCTTTCCCAGCATCAGGGTCTTTTCCAGTGAGTTTTCCCTTCGCATTAGGTGGCCAAAATGTTCCATAGGGTTTTCTTGGCAAGAATACTGGAGTGGGTTGCCATTTCCTTCTCCAGTGGACCACATTTTGTCAGAACTCTCTGCCATGACCTGTCCGTCTTGGGTGGCCCTGCACAGCATAGCTTATGGCTTCACTGAGTTACGCAAGCCCCTTCACCACAACAAGGCAATGATCCATGAAGGGGTCAAAGTGCTGCTATTAACATTCAAATCCCTAAACGGCTTGTGGCCAGGTTATCTGAAGGATCGTCTCCTCCCATATGAGCCTGCCTGGACCCTAAGATCATCTTCAGGGGTCCTTCTCCAGGAGCCCCTGCCAAAAAAAGGTGAGGTGGTTGGCTACCAGGAGGAGGGCCTTTTCTGTTGTGGCACTCCAGCTGTCGAATGAGCTCCCTAGAGAGGTTTGCCTGGCACCTACATTGTCTCCTTTCGGCACTAGGTGAAGACGTTTTTATTTTCTCAGCATTTTGTTACTCTAGTCTTTTCACTCGGGTGTTTTAAATCTGTATTTTAAATCTCTGCATTGTTGCTAGGTTTTATTCTAGTTGTACTTTTATATTGTGGTTTTAAGCTTTCATAATTTATATTGTTTTATGCTGTATCTTGTGTTTTAAATTTTTGTGAACTGCCCAGAGAGCTTTGGCTATTGGGCAATCAATCAATCAATCAATCAATCAAAGTCCCCGTCTTTATTGACCAGAAGAGCCAGTCAAGAATGTATAAGAGCATCAGCTACCAAGAATCAATACTGGAGCCTTGCTTGTAATTTATAAATCTTGAGTGCTCAGGTCAATATGCTTATACATCAAAGGCCTGGGCTTAATACAGTCTATGCACTGGATTGCTGTTAACAGCGTGTTCCGCTACCACATGTCCTTCCTAATGGCAGTTGCTGTACTGATACTGACTGTGGGCCAAACTACTTGTGATGTTCAGTTACATGAAGTTTTCCTCTGATGTTTCTTAGTATTTTCTTTTACAAAATGCAAATGTGGGAGGCTGCAATCTGCAGTGGGAGGCTGCCATGAGAAAGGAGGAGTTGCCCCCTCTGGTTTTTCCCATAATCCCCTCCCCCCAAGCTGTTGTTGCCCCATGGGCATGCCACCAGAAGGGAACCATTCCCTTTAAAACCCATATTGTGGTTTTAATGTTCTATATATTTTAAATTGTTTTATTGTGTGTTGTTTGGTTTTAGTTTTTGTGAACCGCCCAGAGAGCTTTGGCTATTGGGCGGTATAGAAATGAAATAAATAAATAAATAAATAAATAAACCAGCTAAGCCCACCTGCTTCACCAGAACCCACCTGCACTGAACCCATCTTCCACTACAGATTGCAGTTTCTGCAGCTGTATTTTTTAGAATGTCAAGTAAAAACATCAAGACACACCACTGACTATCTTGTGTAGGCTGACCCCATAGCTTTATGCTCATAGAGTCCCTCACTATATCATTGTTTTGGTGGGGGAAAATAAAATGAAACAATATTTTTCTTAAACAATGGGAAAGCTGTGTTTATGCGAGAGGTTTCACTGAATTAATTCTAACTTATTTTGAATTAATTACAGAAGTTACTTTTAGTTACTATCAAAGAAGTTAAGTCAGTCTTCGCCCTTACTTTGCAAACATTTCTACTTTTGACCCCCAAAGAAATCGCCATTGAATTGAACTGCATAAATTCAGGAATGTAGATGTCCTTTCAATGTTACAGTAGTAATTGACCCACCTTTCTGTGGGTTCATCCCATGGCATTGCTGTAACATTTACAGGCCTACCACTGTATGTCATGGCCAATTATATAGGTCTTTACGATGCAGTCATTACCTGACCTGGATTGAGAGCAACAATTGGGTGGTAAGGAATAAGGGCTGTGATTGGCTCCACACATGGAGGTGTGCCTGGATTCATTCCTAGAGCTAGATCCTCAAGTTTCAGCAGCGGCCAGAAGTGATTTTACTTAGCTGAGGCTGGTGTACCAACTATGCCTACTCTTAGAGGTGTATGACCTGGCCATTGTAACACATGCCTTAATTACTTTTTGTTTGGATTACTGCAATGCACTCTACGTTGGGCTGCCTTTGACCAGTGCCAGTTACTGGGAGCATGTGGGCAGCATCCAGCTGTGTCATTCCATTAGTACAAGTGATGTTGTGCTAGTGGAAATTAGGTTCTGAATATGCACAAGAAAAGAATCCAGCTAAAGTTACATTTGCACACCCATGGTTGTGCAAGTGGTTGCACAATCTGTGCAACCAGTTGTGCATTACCCTTGTGCAACTGCTTGCACCTGTTGTGCAACCCGTTGAGCAATCTATTGTGCAACAGGTTGCACATTCCACTTGCACAACCTATTCTGTAACCGTTTGCGCAACTGCTTGCACAAGCATAATGGGCAACCAATTGCACAATGGAAAGATTCAGCAAAGCTCCGCTAGCACTATTTGAGTTTGCGGAATGGTACTGTTGGAGATTGCCCTGACTCCTAAGCTACAACAGCTGCATGGGCTGCCGCTCCATTTCTGGGCACAATTTGAAGTGCTGGCTATGGCCATTAAGGCACTAAATGGCCAGGGACCAGGACTGATTTATTCCGTACAAACCTGCATGGGTGTTGAGATCTTCCATTCTCTCCTTCCTGCCAACATCTGATGTATGCCCAGCAGGAACTTGAGAAAGGGCCTTCTCAGTGGCTGCCCCCAAACTTTGGAACTCCCTACTGAGGGAGACTTATTTAGCCCCTTCATTCACAACCTTCCACTGGAGGGGCTGCAGAGCACCTGCCTGGCATGCAGAAGATCCCAGTTTCGATCCCTGGCATCTCCAGGTGAGGCTGGGCAAGACTCCTGCCTGAAACCCCAGAGAGCCACTACAAAATACTGCACTAGAAGGACCCATGGTCTGACTTAGTAGAAGACCAGCTCCTATGTTTCTTGTGCAAATTCTGTTCTCAGACCTATTGCACAGGAATTCTTGGATTTCTAATAAACCATCCAGGGCAAGGGTAGGAAAGGGGCACTTCACAATTAAATCCCAAAAGAGTAATTGAATTAGGCTGCAATCCTACACACACTTATCTGGAAGCAAGTCCCATTAAACACAATGGGCTTACTTCTGAGTAGACATGTCTATGACGGTATTGAGTCTGTTGAAGACAACCCATGAAGTAGGCACTTGCCTATGAAAGTTTGTGTTACAATAGACTCTAAGGGATGGTTAGTCTTTAAAGGAGTGTGTTACTTTGGCTTTTAACATCAGAGGTAGGATTTGGCTCAGTCTTTCATAGTGAAAAAATCAAAACTACTTTCTACTTTCGTTATCAACAGACTTCTTAATATGCCTGTATAAGGGGAAAATACTGAACTGAGATTGCCAACAGAAAATCTTGCAGATTAGTATTTTCTTCTCATGATAAAATGTGTTTAGAACCAGAGTCTCAAAGATATTTCCCCTGATATCAGGCATGTTCTCAAATAAAATATGACAATCAGGACATGGTGTTCATTTGTACAAACATGATGTTCTCTTGCCACTGAAGGCTTATTCTCATCTGGCTTGCTTCTGAATAATACATTTTCCATTGGATCCTGGCTCAGACCCTTGTATCAAGTTCATTGATTCTTGAATAACTGAGGATTAATTTCAACTAAGATTAAGTGGTAGACCTGTTCACTGATAGCAATGGAGGTTGAGACTTTAAGGGAGCAATCCTTTCGCGATGCCCGCAAGTCTCTGAACTCAGAGGCTTACAGGCCTTCTATGCAGAGTGGGAGGAGCAGCAGAGGTGATCTTTACCTCCGCACTCCTCCCTCTCTGCGTTTTGGCTAGACAGGTTTTTCTAGCTGGGGTGCATCAGAGCAGGAGGGAAGGAGACTGGGGAGACTTCAGGATATCCTGTATCCTGGCTTCCCCAGTCCCCTCCCTGCCCACTGGTACATTCCCTTTACCCCCTCCCCCCAGGTCACCTCTGCAAGCTGGCAGTTTTCTCTGCTCCCTCTCTGAGGGAGCAGGAGCAGGGAGTGTGGATTCTTGGAACCGCAGTCAGAACGCTGTCTTCTACCTCACATCCAGGAATCCAAATTATCCCATGGCGCCCCAGACCCAATGGAGCAATCCTATACATTTCTACTCAGAAATAAGTTCCACAAAGTTTAATGGGGCATAGTCCCAGGTAAATAGATATAGTTGTCAGGAGCGCCCTAGCTGCCTCTTACAGTCCCCTCCAATAGCCAACTCAAGACACAGACGAAAAGGATTCTTTCCAAGGCTTTATTCCATTTATAACTTAATGACTCATTCAGAGGCTAATCACCAGCGACTAAGCAAGGAACTGCACTGGGGTAGTTAGCAAAGTAGCCTAAGTTCCAAGTAAGGCAGTTGGTCCCCGTTTGAAGGAGGAGAGCGGGAAACCTCTGAATTTATGGGCTATGGAGAGGTCCTCCCTCTTACCCTTGGGTCCTCGGGATGTGACCGTTGTTTTAGCACCAAGCGAGCAGAGCGCCTCCTTTTGGCGCTCTCCATCTGGCGCCGCTCCCTGCGTCTGCGCCGAGCGTCCAGCAAGGCCCCCTCCCCCGCTCTCTCGCTGCCAGGGTCACGATCTCTCTCAGGAATGCAGGCAGGAGGAATCTCCCCCTGCCGCTGTGCCTGTGAGAGATGAGCGAGCTCCTCTCCCATGGGTTGTTGCTCTTCCTCAGAATCAGAACTGCTCTGGGGCTCTATGGGCTCAGTTGCCACCCTGACAATAGTTTTGCAGGCCAAGAAAAATACATTTGGGAACCATATCTGTTGTAAAGGATGAGGATACACTTCAGAGGTGCTGGTTTCTACAAAAACATTAAAACCTTGTTCCAGCTTCATGTTTTTCAGAGAAACATTTTTGTACCCATGAAAATAACATGATCCACAGGAAAATTTTGTTCGCATTTTGTACACATGAAAATGACAACTGAAAATGACAAATGACAATTGAAAATAACAAATGACAATTGAAAATGAGAATTGGAAAAATTGAAAAGAATTGGAAAAAAATGAAAAACATTTCAAAAAACAGAAATTTCAAACTTCTCAAAAAAATTGAAAAAAAAATGAAGAATGACAAGTGAAAATGACAATTGAAAATGTTGTACACATGAAAATGACATGAGCCACAGTGCACAACCAACACCCAAACTGTAACACAATGGTGCAGAACCTCAGGCACAGGGGCCAAATCTGTCCCCCTTCCCTTGGCCGGCCTTCCTCCCTCCAGCCACCAATTGTTTGGTGATTTCCCAGCTTTTGTGCAGTTTTTCCCCATTCTAAAAGGTTGAAGTGCCCCTCCTAAGGCTTAGTTACTGGCAGTAAAAGCTTTACACTAAAATGTGCTGGTCTTTTACCCCACCCATTTGTCTTTGCCCACCACTGGATTCCAGCCCCCGAAAGTATCTCCAAAATGGAATTTGGCTCTCAGGCAGAAAGAGGTTCTGCACCTCTGCTCTAAGGGATGGGAGAAGAAACCCTAAGATTAAAGATGCTTTTGAAGCGGGGCTGGGGAACTTTCCATGATTTGAGACGTTCCAAAATAAGCACTGGAGAATATGGCACCTAGGAACCCATAGAATCTGGGGAAATTGGGCTCTCATTTTTTCCCTGTGCTTATGAAGAGGTGGCTCCTGTGAATGAGAAGCTGCCCAAGCTAATGTACTGTCTGAGAAGATCACGGGTGCCATCTCCTATTAATAAATGAGCACACTCATAGTGGGAGTTAGAACCCATGCTCGAAGAAAATACATATGCAGTCTTCTATTCTGCATGTTAAGGTAGAGTTTCATTCATACGTCCTACCATAATGTAATCTTTAGATACTGGATAGATTGCACACACTACAGTGCCACCAGACACAACCACAGAAGATAATAACATTTATGAAGTATCTTGTCAAGCTCCATTAACCCTGCTGAGGGGGACTCTTGGCTTATCAAGCAATGATATCTCAGTTTTTCCTTTCTGTTATTGTTCTTCTCTTCTTGGCAGGATTCAGAGAGAACAGCTGGCTGCCATCTTCACCCTCATAAAGGAAAAAGCAGACACATTTGGGGAGATGTCTGAAACTGACATCAAAGAACAGCTGAATCTTTATGACATGTAGGCTGTGAGTCACCAAGCCTGACCACCATTTTTGCTATCCTTCAGTATACTGGAAACTGCAGGACTATAGACTTCCAGCATAAGTACATAGAACAAGATCATGTTTTGAGTTTCAACTTATGAAATACTTTAGACTCGCCTTTTCTGTCTTTTAGAACTGATTTTTCCTAGAAGAAATGTATTTTGGTTGTTTCTGGCTAGTGAAGAAGCTCTGTGGCATAGTCTTTAAGATGGAATAGACCAGCAGCTGTCCCAATCAACATTCCACACATTGTTGCTGAAGGGAGGAAACCTTAGTGCTGCAGGCAGATCTATGATAGGCAGTGTTAATGTTTAACAACCCATCTCTGAATTCGTGTGTGGAAACACAATTGTTTGAAACGATCTGTGTTGAGAGAATGTATCCAATCAGGTAGTCTGATAAATGGCAGTTAGTATATCAGAAACACATTATTGCTGAGAATAAAGTAATTACTTTAATAAATCACCTACTTATGATCTTCCATTTGTTTCCAAAGAAATCAATTGTTTACATTACTTTTAACATTGCTTATAAAAGCATTTACTGGGGATGATATTAAAGATTCCAGAAATTACCCAATTCTATATACACCTGATGAACTATTCTGATGGGCACTATGGAAGGCAAATACCTAAAATTAAAAAGCAGATGGTAAACGCTAACTTAAATATATTATTTAGATGCTGGAGCATACTATTTAGGACAGATGAGCATGCTGCTGAAGGAATGCCCAGCCATTTTATGATTTCAATTCTGAAAAGATTCTTTTTGTGTTATTTTCTTAAATACATTTAGGACGCAATCCTATCGCAACAGTTGGCAGCCTTTGAAGTCAGAGGCTGCCAAGTATCCAATGCAGGGTGGCTGTAGCATGGAGGCGATCCTTGCCTCCATGCTCCATCTGCTATGCATTTTTGGCTAGACAGCCGATTCCAGCTGTCTAGCTGCAGCTTCGGGGAGTGGGAGAGGAGACGGCTGCACAGCGCATAGGAAGCTGTGTAAACTGGCTTTAGCTGTCTCCTCCCTTCCCTGCCCCCAGGACCGCCCCCTTTCACCATCTCTGCACTCCATTTCCTCTGCACCCTACAATGGGGTGGGGGAGGGGGCAGGGAGTGCAGTTTCTGGGAACTGCATTTGGAGCCCGGCTCTGACTTCGGTTCCCAGAAACCGAAAAATTCTATCACAGCGTCTGGTGGCTGTAGGATTGCTCCCTCCTTCTTGTTTAACATAAACCAGGACTGCCGACATCTCCTTTTCAAAGAAAAATAACCTTTTCATCCGTTTTTCTGTTCAGATTCGGATTTGGCTTGCTTCCCTGATAGCAACAAGCCATGCCGCCTCTGGGCTAAGTATTCAATGATACAGCTAAGAATCCACAGAATATAGATATGTACTGGCACTACTCTAGTTAGGTAGAAATGTTATTTTATTTAAAGATCACAAAAACTGTGCAAGTTTTCAAGGGAACTGGAGATCTCTCAAAAGCTTGCACAGTATTTGCAATCATTTGGTTGACTTAATAAAGGTATTGTTATTATTTTCATTATTATTATTTATTACATTTCTACGCCACCCCATAGCCAAAGCTCTCTAGGCGGTTCACAAGGATTAAAAACCAGATTTAAAAAGGTATTACACTAATAGGGAGAGTAAACCCCATTGAGCTCAAGGGGCTGACGTGATTAGGACTGCACTGCACAGGGCTTCATCACACGGAGCTTTTATCCTGCGACTGAGATTGCCCCTTCACGGAAGTTTGCGGGCTCTTTACATGAGGCGGTGATCATTCAAGGTGATCATTCAAGGCGTCTCCTGCACTTACTGCTCTTTGTTCCGTTTTTAAATAGATCGCAGATAATGAGCTATTAAATTACCCCGTTGTGTTCCGCTTGTTTCCTCCCTGAAAAGAGGAAAAGCAGCAAGAAGAAGAGCGAGATCAATGAAAGATAATGGAAGACTCAAAGATGGGGAGAAGGAGGGGGAAGGGGGTGGGGGAGAAGGAAGCACGTGAAAAAGGGAGTCGTTGTGATCCTGCATTTAAAACAGAAGCAGAAAGCCTAGCTTTAATTGCAGGATTTTAGGCTGGTGTAGGGATGCCCACAGGGAGCGCTGAAAGAACAAAGTCAGCTCGAGCAATCAAGGGAAAGCTCACTTTGCTGCCTGGCCTGCCCTGGCTCTCCTTTTCCAGACTCCTCTTTCCTCCCCACTTGAAGGGAACTGTTTCCTATTGCGCATGCGCTGCTTTATGACGCTATTTAAAAAGCAAAGAACCATCTTCGACCACCTGAGTAAAGAAAAGGCGCTCTCCTCGACTGCTGAGGTCTCTTGCGCATGCGACCACACTCAAATGGACTGCGCTTGCGCGTGTGTATTTATAGAAGGACATCAAGGGAAGTGCCCGGATGGGGTGAGGGGTGACCTCATCCAGTTGGCTGGGGCCAACGTAGGTATAAGACCGGAAGCAATGAGAGCAACTTGGCCCTCCGCAGAGAGATGGAACTTCTGTAAACCGTTCAGAAAGCTTCTGCTATGGGACGGTATAGAAATGTAGTTAATGATAATAAATCTTGGTTCCTCCCAAGGAAGGCCTCCCTTTTTTAAAAAAAAACTCCCCTTGGGCGGAAGTAAGAGCTGCCCATAGCAAACAATGGGGGGGTGTCTAAATCACAGCCTAGCTGTGATCGGGCAGCAGCGTCACCGCAATAAAAAGCAAACAGAGGAGAACATGCTTTAAAAAAAAAAAAAACTCAGGTGTTGTATGGAAAACGGGATGCTTTAGGACTTTTTTTTTTTTTTACATTTAAAAACTGCCATACAAACGCCAACTCACCCAAATGCCTGAATTGCAGATTGGGGTGGTGATGGCTGTGGCTGTGGTTTATGGCAGCTCTGCAGTGTAGTCCACTTCAGTAGTCCAGTGTAGTAACATCGCAGGTTAGAGATGGGGCTAATGCTCCTTTGGATTTCTAAGCAACCCCGTCCCCCCTTGCAGCAAAGATCAATCTACTTACATCTCAGCATAAATCCAGCAGTCAGTCACGCGCAAAAGCCTTTTGCTCCATTGAACTGCATGCACAACAGCTGCCCTTTTAAATGTTTCAAAACTAAACAATAAATAAATTATATTTTCCATACAAACTAACACCTGAGCTAGAAAGAGCGTGAAGTCCCATCTCTGGTGGTGGAAGAGAGGGACTTGCATGCTGTTGCCCAATCAGAGCTTTGTTGTTGTTTATTCGGTCAGTCGCTTCCGGCCAGTTTAAAATCCTGGACTTCTTCATTGATTTCCATTTCTCATTTCTCACGTCGGGGGGGGGGGGGGAGGAAAAAGGGGGACCAAGAAGTGCGCTGAGCATGTCAATCTAACCTTTACAAATCTATGGCCACCAAGATCTCTCCCCCACCCCCCATCGAGTGCTTCCTACATGACCCGGATGAAGACTCCTTTGCTACGGTGGCTGGATAGGTTCATTCCCCGCTTAGTTGCGTGGGGGCTGTTCCCGCCTATCTCCCGCCGTTATTACCGATTGAACCTCGCTCGTGGTCGGAACGGGGAGCCGAGGCAGCGAAGCGTCGCGGGGGAAGAGCGGCTGCTGGTGAGGGGGTCCTGAGTGGCGTTTGCAACAGCTGGCGGGCGGGCCACGGTGGTAGCCCCCCCCCGAAGTTGAGCACCTGGTGCTGGGAGAGGCGCGGCCGTCGGTGGGGTCACGGTAGTCGCCCTCTGTGCTGTTGATACGGCAGCTGATAGAAGCGCCGCGTAAGCCGCCGAGCTGAGGCCGCCCCAGGCACCCGTGGAGAGGGGTCGGGAAGGGTTCTATCGCCCTTCCCTTTGGGGTGCGCCCGCCAGAGCAGAGGCTTGGCTGCCGCCGCCACATGTGCCCGTAAGGATCCTACGTTTCGCCCCTGTGCTCTCTGTTGGAAGTGGCCGCCCTGCTCCATTCGCGCCGCCAGTACCTCAGGCTTGGAAGTGAAGCAGTGGCCCCTAAGGTAAAGTCAGCGAAGCGCTGACCCCGGGAGGCAGGCAGTTCTTTTGCTAGAGATATTACTTTGGTGGTTGCAGCAACTTCAGTGAGGTTTCCCTTGTACCAGTGGTAAAGTTTGACCCTATTGAGCGGTCCAAGGTCCTCTTTTCCCCCTTGTAATGGTACCCATCAAGGGGCACAATGACAACAACCCTTGTAAGACCCCAGCAAACAAGGATCCCAAGCCGCCTGATCCGAAGGACATCTCCTCCAACCCGTCCCTTTTGAAAGCCTTGGAGGCAGTTGTGGCAGCTGGTAGACGTGGCTTGCTTGGTCCAGAAGCTATGGCAGCGGCAGCGGCCATTCCAGAATTGAATCTGGGCAGCAGCAATGGAGTGGTTTCTCAGCAGCACCTGAATCCTATTCCACGTGTGGAGACACTGGAGAAAAGAAAAAAGCCGGGCAATGAGAAGCGCAGAGCTGTGATAACGGTTGTGCAGTCGGCAGCGGGTAAGTCAGATAAGGCAACCTCCAATATGCTGGGGCCACAGATGGGAAGCACAAATCTCCCATCTCTCCATTTTGCATGCACTGCATCTATCTTTCACTTCTGTTGGAAGAATGACAACAGGTGAGTGGGGATGGAAAAGCTCCCAATTAAGAGTTATGTAGTGTGAAGTGGTAACTGTGCCAAGTATATTTTTATTTAGCAGGAAACTGAAAGCTTTGTCTCTGTGTTCTGTGGTCATTAATAGTGCAAGCAAACATGGAATTAATTGTTGAATGGCAGAAACAGATGTTCCAGTATTAATTGAACATGTATGCACAATAATAAATACAAATGCATGCTTTTGGTGACTTTGCCCTAAGCTGGGCAAGCAGAATGATCAAGGTTATAGAATACAGAAGAGATAAAAGTTTGGCTTTTAATAGAAACTAAGAAGCTAAGGGTTGAAGAAGGAATCTAATATAATAGTATATAAAATAATGAGATATTTAGAAAAAGCACTTATTGAATTGGTGTTGGTATTGCATCATGTGTGGTAAGCTTAAACGTTGTTTCACACAGCAAGTCAGGCAGTGGATGCTCAGGGTGACCGTATGCTGCTGAAAACTAGATCTGAATAGTGGAGGAAGTACTTTAATGACCTTGGCCACTCTGTACTTAACATGTGGCTCTGTCTACAGCTGATTCACGGATACTAGATTAACAGACTAATCCTGTATTTACATTGCACCGAAAATGGAGATATGCCACTGCTGTGCCAGCCAAATGACTGCAATATATCTAATGTGTGTTCAACTGTGGGAGGGAGGGGAAAACACAGAACATGGAAAATACAAAAATAACATAAAAATGAAGGGCACACCCCTAGCAACCCTGGAAACTCCACCACAACCCACCAGTCAGAGACTGTTGGTGACAACATTCACATAGAATTTGGATTTGGGGGAGCCAACCTGCAAGGCTGAGCTGGGTGTATGTTTATCGTGTTGCCATGCCCCTGATATGCAAGAAATGGAGAGAATTAGGCAGCAGGTACAGTCAAGAGAGCCCTGTGGCACTGTCTGTTAAAGCAGTAACAAACACACTTGGGAGATTGCTGGTTCGGACCTCCCCACACACACACACACACACTTTAAGCAAAACCTCTTTTTTACCTCTCCCCTGCTCCCCAATGGGAAAAAAGACAAAAAGCAGCAAGAAGCAAGGGAACCCCATGGTGTAGTCTACAAAGGAAGCAGAAGTACATTTGGGAAATCGCTGGTTCAAATCACCTCATGGACAAAATATTTTCCTCTATCCCCATGGAAGAAAGGCATAAAAATGGACCGCAGCAGTAAGCAAGAGGATCTTGTGTCAGTCAGCACAAACATGCTCAAGCGTTTGCTGGTTTAAATCCACCCAGCCATTGTTCCTTGAGAAAAGGTGGTCAGTCAGTACAATTGTGGAAACCAATGAATAAATGCACACATGCTGCCAGGGATACAGGTTCAAATACCCCAGGGGAAAACATGTTACATCCACCCCCATCCCCAGATACTGGCTGGAAGGGTCTGTTCCCAAGGTCCCACTGGTCACTAAGGAGGAACCAGCACCATACCAGAGCCAGGTTCCATGTAGCATTGTGATCTGGAAATGTGTCTCTAGAGAATGAGTGTAAGTATGCAGCAGCTAGCGGACTGGGCAGAGGGAGCAGCTATGGGCATTGGGTTGCAGGACCAAGGGGCATAGGTGGATTGGGGAACCTATGTCATTGAAACCAGGTATGTGTGCCTGGGAGAATGAGTAGCATGGAGCTATGTATCCAGTGACCTCTCACTTGGGCACGCCAGGGCCTTCGGGGACAAGGGCCACCTAGGACATCTGCCCGTAGTGTCACTGGGTGAGCCCTTGTGGCTGTAACAAAAATAGCAGCCCAGAGACACCTATTGCTCAGTAGTACCCAGGATGTCCTGAGCACGTTGTTCAGGTGTTGCCAAGATGGCAGTAGCCATCACATGACTCCAGGGTGGCCTGAGAGGCTGTAATCAAGCATGTTGTCATGGACTATGTTGGGACATTGTAGGCCAAGAATGTGCCTAGCAATGGCAGGAAGAGGAGGCTATTGCCTTCTCTGCTGTACAAGCCCTCGTCTGGACTGTGAGCTGCAGCCCACACCTGCCAACCTGATGGGGAGCTCCGTGCCCCCTAGCTCGCAGGCCGGTGGGGGTGTCTGGGCCAGAGGGGCCATGTGTGATTTATGAGTGTTTCATGTCAGTGAAGGAACATGGGTATTTGGAGCACCATGGGGCTCCCATTGTTGATCCTCCTGCTTCCTGTGAGCGGATGCTCTGGCTATGGGAGCGGATGGCAAGTGTGCTGGGACTGGTGGCATACAAGTGAGGACCAGGGGTCAGGAACACATGGCACGGCAGAGGTGGGCCATGCAGTTGTGTCATGGCTGAGCTCCTGGTAATGGCCTTTTTCACCTTTCTCTGCTGCTACCGCACTGCCGTTGCCAGAGAAGACTTGCCATCTCTCCCACCCCATCCCCACCGCCCTTTCCGCAGGTCCTCAGCAACACTTCTGAGTCATGGCAAGCTGGATCCCTTCCCCAGCAGCAACACCTCAGCTGGGAGGAGGCAGCCATAAGAGAGAACAGCCAGAAGAGGAGAAGGAACAGCAGCTGCGACAACCTATACCACCACTACCGACCCTGCTACCAGTGCCAACCCCAACACATCAACAGCAGAAGCTCCCTGTCTGATGTGTGTGCACTGGCGAGATACTGGGCCTGCTTCCAAAGGCAGGGCGGGAGTGGTAAGGGCACAGCACCACTCAAGTTCAGTTCCTGGGGGTGGGGGTCGTCGATGGCTTCGTGTCATCATGTGGCCCCGGACTGACTTGCAAGAATAGAAGGGAGCAGAGGTCTAGGTTGCACTGGTCAGCCAGTGCCACTGCTCCCTGTTGGGTGCCTGGAGGGAGCAGCTGGTCCCCTGGATTGCCTTCCCAGCTACAAGGGCTCAGGACCTTCCCTTTGCATCCCCCTCAGGGATCTCTGTGTTTTCCCTCATGTGTATCTTTTGCTCCTCTCCGTGGAAGCACACACAGACTTGGCTTTCCCCATCCTTGGCTGTGACAAGCGTTTGCCCCTTTTATTGGTCAATATGTGGTGCTTGGCTTGCTTGCCTGGTTCATTTCATGTTTTTCCACCAGCAAAAATCTGGATCCTGGGGTGGGTGGGGAAACTTAAGGAAGGTGAATAACATAGACTTTGAGTAGAGGCATTTTTGAACACAAGGCACAGGAGGGAGCACATAGTGCTTGATGAATGGGGGAAGGACCCTGGCTGCATTCTTTCCATTGAGAGAACAGTATGTAGGAGAGGGGTTGTAGGTCAGTGGTAAAGCCCCTGCTTTGCATACAGAAGGTCCAGCGTCAATCCCCGGCATCCCCAGGTCAGGCTGGAAAGACTCCTGCCTGAAACTCTGGAGAGCTGCTGCCAGTCAGTGTCAACAATACAGGCTGGATGGACCAATCATCTGACTCAGTGTGTGTGACTTTGTTAAGAAGTGGCTTTTGTGTTGCGGATTTTTAAAGCCCTGTTCATGGCCATATATTATCACATTTTTCTTTAGCTTTAATCCATTTAATAAAGGGAAACCAACTAATTGTAGTCAGAAGTTCTTTTTGAAAATATTATTTTTCCTTCTGGTGTCTTCGCTTAAAACTCCTGTAAAACGGGGTTACAGTAGGTGGATATGATTGACATGTCATGGATGTCAAAGTAAAAACTTAAGTTTAATGGTTGTGACCTGTGTCCCGTATTTTCCTCTGTGTGCTGAACTTGGCAGCTAATGGAGTCAAAGAGAATCTAAACATCAAGCTGCATTATGTCACTGGTGTAGTTTTGATGCTAGAAAAAACCTGTCAAGATAGGTTCTCTACCCTGCCATCACCTGCCATTCAGGTGGCCATCTCTATACTGTTGGCTACTTTCACTTGACACAGCACTATTGCTCCTGTGGTTGTTTATATCAGCCTCTGGTTGACAGGTGGATGAGCACAGATGTAGGCATAAACTCTTCTGTTGCTGTCCTTTCCTGCCTGCCATCTAGCCTGCTGCTCCTAGGTGAAGGGGTAGTGGTGCTGAGGCTGGTTTTCCAGGCCAGCCTCTTGCTTGCCTTGTGGCACTGGTGGCCCGGAGGGGGAGGGGGACCCTTCTTTCATCTGCTCCTGGGACCCAGAGCATATGTTTGGAGAAAGCAATCCTTACTTGTGTGCCCGCACCACCACCACCTTCAGCTTCCTGGCTGAGCTCTACTGCACCATTCACCCCACCCAACCTTGATTTCCTCAGTGGCTTTTCCCCAGTCTGTTGTACTAACAGGCTTCTGGCAATTTTTAACTTTGATACATATTAGTAGAACCTGAGTTCTTGAATGTACAACCAGCTTGCTGCTCTTTCTTCTTTTTGGCCTTGAGAGAATCTTAATCAAAATTGTCTAGTGTATTAATGTTTTTAAAAATATTTTAATTTAGTACTGGATCTATTGGGATTGAAGAATAGTAAAATTATATAGCGTTAAAACTGATGGTTTTGAAATAATGTGGCATTTTACTTTTAGATATTGGATGCCTGCAACCTACTCCAAAGGAAATCTGGATATGTGGCAATTCTGTGATCTTGGCATCAAAGAAAAGAGCCAAAAGTCATCCAGATGGATTGCAGTTGGGCATCTCTACTTCAAGGGCGCATGTGTATTGGCATGGGATACAGGCAATGATGTGGGAGCAGCTCATGCCTCTTCTGCATGAAATTTATCATCTTCGATCTCCTCCATCCATTATAATAATTCATGTGGGAGAAGATGATCTGTTGCCCAGTAATAACATTTCACTCATTATCTCGATGAAAAATGACTTAGCCATTCTTAGAAGAGCATTCCCAGATGCCATTATAGTTTGGTCTTCACTGTTGCCAAGACGTTTTTGGAAGAAAGGTCAAGAACCTGAACATATGGACAGAATTCAAAAACATGTGAACAGGAAAATGGTAGACTACTGTAATGAAATTGGTACACACTTTTTGTCACATAACTTGATTGCCTCTGATAAAACTGGCCTATTCTTGCCTGATGTCAATGACCTATCTGATGCAGGAGCTGATCTCTTCATAGCAGACCTGAAGAAGGTCTTAAGGTTCTATCAGATATTTGGGTAAGTGGAAGAAAGGTGTTGACAATATGTGCTTGTAGTTGTCAGGAAGGAAGAGCCTGCTGTTTCCCAAATAAGGATGGAGATGGGTTCCCTACTCACAGGACATTTTAAACTGTAGTTTACACAGATAAATGATGCAGGTTAATAGACATGTTCCTATAACTATTTTCTGTAATGATGGGACCATCTAAAGAAAGTAACGGATTCATCTTACCATCATGAAGATTTTAATGTATGTTCTCATTGTTACTGAAACAGTTCTTTTGATTTGTTGGAGAGGTGCTTTGTATGTAAGAAGCTGTAATGAAAAAACTTGTGAACCTGTGAAATAGACCTGTATCTGCTTGCTGCATAGTTTGTGTACTGGTCTTTAGAGGGGGACAGGTTCCATGGTATTTGACTGTTGAGTGAGTATCATGAGCTCTATCAGGACCATGTGGAACAGTTTTTCATGTGTATGTGAAAGTGTATGGGGAGAAACGACTGAGACTGCGGTTAAAATAGGTTTCTGTATATACAGGTCTTTCCATGTTGGATATCATCAAAGGGTGTAACAGTAGAGCTCCCAGAGATTGTATATTTACATTTAAGTTGATCTTCTGTTGCAGTCAACAAACAGTTTATTCCAAAAGACCACTGATGGTTATGGGCTATTTGAGAGTAAGCCATTTGGGGATTGTAAATGGCACTATTCCTGTCACAGACTAGCACCATTGTCTGCAAGAGGTAATTTGGAGCAGTAGCTGGCTATGATTCCCAACTGTCATTTTCTAGTGTGACGGCACCTAGACATGCCTTATAGCAGCTTATTGCCTTTTGTGCCAGTTTAGCTCTTTTGTCTCACCTCTCTATTTGTAGTTCTGTTGTAAACCTCTCTACTTAACTATTTTAAGGACATAGGATTATGTGTTATAAGTGCTTAATATCAAGGCTTTTCCCTGAAAACTGTATTTCTGGATAATAGCAGGTGTAGAGAAAGTCTGTTTTATGATAGTACTGCCTCTCTATCATCCATGATTAATACAAATTGCAGGCACCCCTGTTGTTCACTAGAGAAAATCCAGACAGCAGCCATAGCATAATCCTTTTATTAGGACCAACCAAATGTCACAAAGTAGTGAACTAGCTTTCAAGTTGCACAGAAATTTTCCTCAGGCTGAACACTAAACGAACAAAGGGAGGGACACAGAGAGAAGAGAAAAAGATGTTGCTGGTAAGAGCATGGTGGAAGGACATGATGGAAGCCTCCTCTGAAATATATGGTAGTTTTAACATGGTGATTCAGAAATCTCTTTGCCAACAGATTTGGTTAGTTTGTGCCAAGTGCAAATGATTTGAGGTTCCACCTGAAAGCATATTGCGACAACAACAAAAATGGGAGTTATTTGATTTTGTCTTGCATCGAAGTAACTGCTGGCTTCGTTATTTTCAAAGGGGGAGTGACCCTTCCTTCTTTGTCCCAATGGGCTTTGGTGCAACTAGAAATAATGTGCATATGATACTAATTAACCTAATCAGTCTGCAAAGTGCTGAGTTGACCTTATCATATGTGACAGATTGGGCTTTTACCATGCCCTTTAGCAGCAACATCTCTCTTCCTTTCCCCTCTTTTGTTTAATATCCTGTCTGATGAGTAAGAATAATAATTAGTTATTTTTTATGCTCTCTTTTCCCCTTCACTATTTTATTATAAATCTGCAAGTTATAATTTAGTCTAGAGGAGTCAGGATAATGTAAATGTATAATGACCAAAGAACTTACACATCAGTTTGTTAGGATCATCTTCCTGCTAAGGTTAAACCCTATCTATGCAGAAGTCAAACATGGGTGGAGAAATAAGCTCCATACATAGTTTCAGTTAAGGGTTAAGTAACAGTATTGTGCAAGCCATCAGTGTGTATTTAAGGCAATTGGAGTTTACCAGGCAGAGACCACCACTCTTCCAGATGATTCTTTGATAGTCATGGAATTATCCAAGCCAGAAAAAAGAAATGGGCTTTGATTTGGCTGCCTGGAATTGTGCTATCTGTTTTGGGTTTTTTTTAAAAAACCAGAAGATTAATGTAAATATGTAATTGTATTGTAATAGAACTATGACTTTGTGTAGTGCCTTCCAATGACGTAGCTTTTGGTATTGCAGAAAACTTTGTGTGTTGACTTGATGCAACAACATTAGAGGTAAGTTGCTAGAAAAACTGCTACCTCTTGAGAATGAAGGCGCAAATGTTTCCTACCACTAGTGCTGTTGGATGCTGTGTCCATATCACCCCAGGAGCTTAGGGGAACATGGGCATCTATGAATGTTTTCTTTTCTTTTTAAAAGAAGGTGAATAGAAATGGGAAAAGTTGGAGATGTCTGCAAAACCAAGAAACTGTTATTTCTGTAAAATGTTTATATTCACACTTTAGTTCCACAGTTGGTTTGTAATATACTCTGTGAAGTTCTTCTGCTCAGGGTAGAACGAGGCCTTGCCAAAACTATCTGTAGAATTGGATCATCTTTGTATTTGCAAAATTGGTATATGCCAGAAGTAAAGGTCACAGGAGCAAGCAAAAGGATATATAAAGCAAGATGTCTAAAGAGGATTATGACTGCATACACACTTGGAAGAATCTGGATTGCATACTGTGATGGACTGTATATTATTCTGTAGCATCTTGCGTGTAAAACCTATATACAGTCAAAGGTTGGCAGACCCTGCTACTATTTTGTTTATATATGTTAAAACAATTATCTGCCTTCCTTTGGAACTAAATCTGCTGTTTCTAGTCTATCCTCTGAGCTGCTGTTCATGTCACTGTTAATTTTGTTAGTATTTTCAGCCTGTTTCTGTCACACATTGCTACAGTGTTTAAACTGCACAGTAATAATGTATTGTTACATGAGCATTTAAAACTGATTCTGGTTTATCCACAAGCAATGGTGATGTCACTCCTGTATCGAAAGGATTCTTCTCTTGATAAAGGAAGAAGTTAAGTTGCCTTATCTTAGTTTTCATCTTGATTGATCACATTCTTGAGTATAGACTGCTATAACCATCTTGTCCAACAACTTTCTGAGTTAAACTCAGTCCTTTCTATGCTCCAGTTGAGTTGCTAGGTCTACATATGCTCTCGGTCTCTAAATATTTGTCAGTGAAGCCACTACTCTTCTGGACTGATCTGACTTTGAATGAGTGCAAATCTTATAATGCCTATTGCAATATTCTCTCTCCTTTCATCTCATGTATTTAGTACAGCTGCAGCAGTGCAGGAAAAGTTTGATTTCTTTCAATTTGGCATTCATTATTTGCTCAGGAATAGACTTTCAGCATTTTCTTCTATTTCCTTATGATCTTGTGGGTCACCCAAAAGCACACTGTGATCTGCTGAATTAAGAATTACTGAATAAATTGATCAGAACTGAATAAATGTATATATTCCAAAAACCTGTGCACATGTTTAGGCTTCTGTGCTCTGCCTATTGCTATTTGTAGACGGACTCATATGTAGTTCTACTGTGTGGTTATGTATGTGTGTGTATATACATACCAGTCATGGAATCTAAAATGGAAGACACATGCCTGGGGAGGGGGGTTAATGCTTTTCCTTCCAACAGTTAAGCAATTTTCAGCAGCAATTTTCAGCAGCAAAGGGTTAAAAAGCCCCCTATGTACACCCTCCCTTGCCCTATTATCTTGTGTGGGGAAATATAGCCATTACTTAGCATGACTTGCAAGCAATATTCTTCCAGCAAAGGACTCAAGTAACACTTGTCCCTTTTGTCAGAAAGTGTGGTGTATGTGAGTTCACTGAAGATGAACTTGACAACATATGTGTGTGAGTGTGAGAGAGTTATAAGACTCCCCGTTTCCTCTTTTTTAAACTTTAATTTCATTTCTTTAAACAGCTAATGCAGCCATCCCTAACCTGGTATCTTCCAGAAGCTTTGGACAGCAACTCCCATCAGCCCCAGCTACCTTGGTCATTGGTCAGGGATGATGGGGGCTGTAGTCCAAAACATCTGGAGGGCACTAGCTTGGGAAAGGCTGAGCTAGTGTGGGTGCAATCTTATGCATGTTTAGGCAGAAAAATGTCCTACAACTCACAGCATTCCCCAGCTAGTCATGCTGCTGGGGAATGGCTGGAGTTGTAGGACTTTTCTCTGCCTAAACATGCATAAGATTACACCCTATATGGACTTAATATACACAGTTGCAACTATCACAACTACTTATACACAAAGAAAAGTATAGCTCTTCAGATGAGGAACACCCAAAGTATGCCAGAATAAAGGGGAAGCACTTTGGAGGATTGAAAAGATATAGTGATATACTTGCCCTGCCCTGAATCCTGCATACAGTTTTAATTGTAATATCCTGAATGTGTTGCAGGGTCTGGTTATTACTCAGTATTGATAGCCATGATTTTTATTTTATTATGGATACTAGTTCATGTCTCATGTTAGAGCTTCCCTATTTCAATTTATTAAAATGTTTGGTTATTGGGCACACATTTTTTCTTGGAATAAAGCATCTGTTTTTATTGCAGTGAGAAAAGTTGTAGCGTGTTTCACTGTTCACGTGTATAAAAATATACTTTTAAAGTCATGCTTAGTAAAGATGTATACATATGATTTAAGTTAAGCTAAAGAAATATTCACTCATAATACTGCCACATGCTGCCATACTGTGACACTGACTTTTGACTAGGCTTATTAAGTCAACACGGGAGTTCAGGTTTTGGATCTGTTCTATATTCCAGTCCTTGGCTTCCATTTTATTTGGGAGAGGGGGGAACAAATGAAGTTCAACACATACATTCAATTGAATGGGTGTAATCCTGTGCACACTTACCTGGGAGGCAGCCCCATTGAACTCCTTGAGGCTTACTTCTGAACAGACATGGATAAGACACTGCTGTTAGGCTGCAATCCTATGCACGCTTAGGCTTGGATCCAGAATCCTTATTCTACCAGCAGAAGGGTACTACTTGTGGAACAGGACTTCTGTGTCCTCTCCTCTCCTCTGGTTGGGAGACCCTCCAGAGGAGATTTGAAGGGTGTGCAGGGGAGAGGACAGGACACAGAAGTCCCATTCCTCAAGTGGTACCTTTCCACCAGCAGAACAAGAATTTTGAATCCAACCCTTAATTGGGACAAAGCCCCATTGAAATCAGTAGGACTTCTTCCCCACATACAGTGCTTAGGATTGCACTGTTAGTTGTATCAGCTCATGGTTTTGGAGGAAAGATTGAAATATTAGGATAATCTACTTCTGAGTATTTCAAACAAAATGATCAAATGTATTGTTTTCGGTACTCTCTACGACTATCTTTTTTTTAAAGGGCTGATGGATGGTTTCTTATATTCACAATTAACTGTATTAGTGTTTGTGGTTATCTCAAATGATCTCCCTGTGATGAAAATAAACTTGTTACACTTCCCAAAATGCCAGAAATCTTTCTGGAAGTCAAGTGTAACACAAAAATCATGTATCATTGAATCAATGTGTATATCCACCAACCATAGGAGGATAACCACCACATTCATGCAAATATAATGTAAAATATATTGTTTGCATATTCAAATTATTTCTGTAATGAAAAATGCAAACTGTGGTCCTCCAATTCAAATTCCATGGCAGTTATCTATGATGAATGCATGACCTATTCTTGACCTAAAAGGAGCTCAGTTTCAGTGGTCTTGGAATGTATCGACCTGCCCAGAGTGTTTAAAAAATAAGTGCTATCTCTTGTTTATGTTTCAGCCAAACTGTTTCAGGTGTTTTTAAAAATCTTGCATTTCTGAGTGACACCATCTGTATTCCATTGGTATTATGAAGACTAGGTGTATCTAAGGTGTTCTATATATATTAATGATTTACATACTGAGATGGGTTTATTATCCGGTGGTAATTTAATTCCTACAACTGAATCTGAGGGAATAGAAAATAATTTCTTTGTTTATACAAAGACAATAAAATTATATTGCAGGCAGTAGATACTATGTAGTTCCATATATGGGTAGTTGATAACGAAATATTCCCAGGGACAATTGGATAGTCCACTAGATGGTGCTAGTACTAAATAAATACTTTAAAGTTTCCTCATGGTTGGTTGCTGTTGCTAGTTTTTGTTACTGTAGAAGTTTAACCTATATTTGATCTGATTTACTAGATTTATATGGCTGCACCCATCAACAGATATTCTCTGTATTCTCTGTCTTTTTAGAGATCAAACCAAAATGAAATGTTAAACATCTGAAATAGAATAATTAAAACAACAACAGTGCTAGTGCTGTGATTCAGGTAAAGTAATATTTATGCCTTAGCCCATTTACTGTTTTCAGTAAGAAATGAAAGTGTTTTCTGTATGGTGTGTGCAGCCTTCCCTTGTTGGCAAATGGTGTAGGCTCACCTTTTTGAGCCATCTAGCTTTACTCCTTTTTCTCTTGTTTCTTGTTTCTGTGGCCTGTTTGGAGCTCACTGTAATAAAACTAATCAATTGATATATTTTGACTACTTATTTGGATTTGAAATATGTAGCATGGAGGATATATTTTAATGGAGGAGACTGGAATAGATAGCCTTTAGTCCCATCTTGCTCTATAGAGTCATAGGAAATGACTGGACTAAAACATTATTTTCCAGTTAGGCTGTATTCTTTGCATTTGGTATTTGATGGAGTGAGGCAGTTATTAAAAAAAAGTACAGTGTTAACATGAAAAGAACAAGTGTTGCAGTGTACGCCCAGCTCCTAACAAGAAATCTGGTCAGGATTCCAGCCAGCCCGAAATTTATTTATTTATTTATTTATTTAATTTATTTATTAATCACCCAGCCACTCTGGGCGATGTACAACAAAACAGTTAAAACAATAAAATTCTGCATTAAAAACATCATAAAAAATACCCTAACCCACCCTGAATGCCTGCCTGAACAACCACGTTTTTAATGCACGGCAGAAGCTCATTAAAGAGGGGGTATGGCAGAGTTCCCTAGAGAGGGAGTTCCACAGAGTGGGGACCAACACAGAGAAGGCCCTCTCCCTTGTCTTCACCAGCCTAGCTGTCCTGGCTGATGGGACAGAGAGAAGGCCATCCGAGGCTGATCTTGTTAAGCGGCCTGTCTGGTGTTGCTGGAGGCGCCCCTTAAGATAGGCTGGGCCGGAACCATATAGGGTTTTAAAGGTCAAAACCAACACCTTGAATTTGGCCTGGAAAACAACTGGTAACCAGTGCAACTCCTTCAGCACTGGAGTGATGTGATCTCGCCGGCGGCTGCCTGTAATCAGGCGAGCCACTGTGTTCTGTACCAGCTGCAGCTTCCGAACCATCTTCAAGGGTAACCCCACGTAGAGCACATTACAGTAGTCTAAACAAGAGGAGACCAGTGCATGTACTACCGATGGGAGCAGATGGTCGGGAAGGAAGGGGTGCAGCCGCCGTATCAGATGGAGTTGGTACAGCGCTGTCGGGCTCACAGCTGACACCTGAGCCACCATGGACAGCTGGGAGTCTAAAATGACCCCCAGGCTGTGGACCTGGTCTTTCAAGGGTAGTCGTACTCTATACATCACCAGGTCAACATCCCCCAACCTCCTCTTGTCTCCCACCAAAAGTACCTCGTTCTTGTCAGGGTTCAGCTTCAGCTTATTCCTCTCCATCCAGCCCCACTCACCGTCTCCAGATATTTGGACAGGGATTCTACGGCCAACCTTGGTGAAGATTTGAACAAGAGGTAGAGCTGCGTGTCATCCGCATATTGATGACACTGCACCCCAAACCTCCTGATGATAGCCCCCATCGGCTTCACATAGATGTTAAATAGCATCGGGGAGAGGATGGAACCCTGTGGCACCCCACAAGTGGGTGGCCACGGGTCCGAAACCTCCTCTCCCAGTGCTACCCTCTGGTACCTGCCGGAGAGGAAGGACTGGAACCACTGCAATACAGTGTCTCCAATGCCCAACCCCTCCAGGCGGTCCAGGAGGATACCGTGGTCAACGGTATCAAAAGCCGCTGAGAGGTCAAGGAGAACAAGGAAGGAGCATTCGCCCCTATCCAGAGCCCTCCTCATATCATCCACCAAGGCGACCAAGGCCATTTCTGTCCCATGCCCAGGCCTGAAGCCCAACTGAAATGGATCTAGATAATCGGCTTCTTCCAAGTGTGCCCTGAAATAGCATTGTAGCAATTATTTGATGCTTGAGTGAGGGAAGAGATTTCAAGAGGGGGAAAGGATAAATGACAGTATTTCCCCCACCCCATTCTCCTAACAACAACAAAAACCCTTGCAACAAAAAAACTGAGTGTGTTTGGGGTGGGGCCTCCTATCAAAGCCAGCTTGCTGAGGCTTCTCCCTCTGGCTACTGTCATCAGCTGACCAGCTACTCTTCTACCCCACATGTATTTAAGAACAGGGGCTGCCAGAAGCCCCTCTGCATGTGCCTCAGCAGCGCGCGAAGTGCGGTGCTAAGTGCGCACTTAGCGTTGCACTTGGAGACACAGAGAAGAGCACACGCAAGACCCACTCTACTGCCTTCCCAGAGATGCCTGCAACCAGCTAATAATAGCAAATAGCAGCAGCAGATGGAAGCAGCTTCAAAGAACAAGAAAGGGGCAAATGCAGATCTTCACTTATTCTTCCTTCACTGTTGCTCTCTCTTTTATATTGTTTTATATTTTAACATTTTTAATATGTGCCTGGGAAATACATTGAGTAACTCAGGGAGTCGGGGGGGGCACCGTAACTGTGGTCATGGGTATGGTATTGGGGGATTAACTGAGAAGAGGGGCTAGATACTCCTCTTCTGGTTCTTCCCCCAACTAGATGGTTCCTGGTGGCCTTGCCAGCTTGCCCCAGGTCTGGTGCTGCTGCTGCTGCTGAATGCCAGGTCGGTCCAAAATAAAATCTCCCTCATCCATGATTTGATTGTGGATGAGGGGGCTGACCTGGTATGTATTACTGAGACCTGGGTGGGGGAACTGGGCAGGGTTACTCTCCTCCTGGGTGCCCTCCTCGGTACTTGGTGCAGCACCAACACCGGCTTGAGGGTCGGGGAGTGGTGGTGGTCATGGTCTATAGAAATTCTACCTCCCCCTCTAGGCCTCCTGTTCATTTGAGTACAGATCTTCAGTGTCTGTACCTTGTGTTGGGTACCCAGGACAGATTAGGGATTCTGCTGGTGTACTGCCCGCCCCTCTGCCCATCAGAATCCCTGCCTGAACTGATGGAGGTGGTCTCAGACTTAGTGTTGAAAACCCCTAGGATGATGGTTCTGGGGGATCTCAGCTTCCATATTGAGGCTGCTGTACCCAGGTTAGCTCAGGACTTCATGGCTGCCATGACAACCATGGGGCTGTCCCAATATGTCATCCGCCCAACTCATGTAAGAGGACACACACTCGATCTGGTTTATTCAACTGGGCAGGAGGATGGTGCACTGAAACTGGGGGAATTAACATCTGTCCCCTTGTCATGGTTGAATCACTTCCTACTAAGGTTTAGACTCTCAGCAGCCTTTCCCCTCTGCAAAGGTGGGGGACCTATTAAAATGGTCTGCCCCCAGAGGCTAATAGATTTCAGAGGGGTCTGGGGGATTTTCCTGTTGGTATGGCTGGTGCTCCTGTTGAAGCCCAGGTCACTCTGTGGAATGCAGAGATGACTTGGGCGGTTGACACGATCGCACCCAAGCGCCCTCTCCCTCTCAGCAGAGCCCCACCAGCTCCTTGGTATACACCTGAGCTAAGGGCAATAAAGCAAGAGGGGAGACGGCTAGAATGCAGGGGGAGAAAACTTGTGCTGAGTCTGACCGAACACAGGTTAGAGCTCATTATCGAGCCTACTCTGTGGAGATGAGGGTGACAAAGAGACGGTTCTTTTCCACCAGCATTGCATCTTCTCAGTGTCATCCAACAGAGCTCTTCCAAATGTTTCGTGGCCTGTTACTTTCTGGGCTAGGGAGAGAGTTTGTGGAACCCTCAGTAGCATGCTGTGATGAGTTTGCATGGCACTTTGAAGATAGTCGCTCAGATTCATCATGAATTGGATACTATTAATGCAATTCCATTAGTAGAGGCGTTCAGAGCACGGTCTGGTCCAGTTTTATTGGATGAGTTTCAGTTATTGAGGCCTGAGGATGCAGACAAGGTACTTGGCCAAGTCCAGTCGACCACCTGTGTGATCGACCATTGCCCTTCATGGCTTATTACATCAAACAAGGCGGGGATGTCTGGTTGGGTCCAGGATGTTGTAAATTCCTCCTTGAGAGAGGGAGTAGTGCCAGCCTCTTTAAAAGAGGCAGTAATCAGGCCACTCCTAAAAAAGCCTAACCTGGACCCAGGGGACATTAAGAACTATAGGCCAGTGGCCAACATCTTCCTGGGCAACGTGCTTGAGCAGGTGGTTGCAGGACAACTCCAGGCACTCCTGAATGAAATGGATTATCTAGATCCATTTCAGTTGGGCTTCAGGCCTAGTTCTGGAATGGAAACTGCTTTGGTTGCCCTGTGGGATGGCCTCTGCTGGGTGAGGGACGGGGGAGTGTGACCCTGTTGATTCTCCTGGACCTCTCAGTGGCTTTCGATAGCATTGATCATGGTATCCTTCTGGATAGGTTGTCTGGGTTGGTAGTTGGAAGCACTGAACTGCAGTAGTTCTGCTCCTACTTGGATGCCTGATCCCAGAAGGTGGTTCTGAGGGATTATTGCTCTTGCCTTGGCAATTATGCCATGGGGTTCCACAGGGCTCTATTTTATCCCCTATGCTGTTCAACATCTGCATGAAACTGCTGGGGAGCTTATCTGGAGATGTGGGCTGAGGTGCCATCAATAAGTGGATGACACCCAGCTCTACCTCTCTTTTTCATCAAACCCAGGTGAGGCAGTGGCTGTTCTGAATCAGTGCCTGGGCATGGTAATGGACTGGATGAGGGCCAATAAACTGAAACTCAATCCAGACAAGACAGAGGTACTGTTAGTGGGTGGTTCGTCTGCCTGGCTAGGTGATGTTCAGCCTGTTCTGGAGGGGGTTGCACTCCCCCTAAAGGATCAGGTTCATAGTTTGGGGGTGTTCTTGGACCCAGAACTGTCACTTGAGGCACAGGTGAACTCAGTGGCATGGAGCACCTTTTATCAGTTTAGGCTGGTATACCAACTATGCCCGTATCTTTACAGAGCTAGCCTAGATACAGTAATCCAGCTCTTGTCTGGATTACTGTAATGCGTTATACGTGGGGCTGCCTTTGAAAATGGTCCGGAAACTTCAGCTGGTCCAAAATAGGGCAGCAAGATTGTTAACAGGGACTGGCCAACAAGATCACATTACACCAGTACTTTTCCAGCTGCACTGGCTGCCAGTCCATTTCCGGGCCCGATTCAAAGTGCTGGTATTAACATTCAAAGCCCTTCACAGCTTGGGGGCAGATTTTCTGAAGAATCACCTCCTCCCATATGTGCCTGCCCAGACCCTAAGATCATCCTCAGGGGTCGTTCTCCATGAGCCTCTGCCAAAGGAAGTGAGGCAGGTGGCTACCAGGCCAACAATATAATTCTTTAAATATATCAGAAGCAGAAAACCAGCTAGGGAGGCAGTTGGACCGTTGGATGACAGTGGAGTTAAAAGAGTACTGAAGGAGGACAAGGAGATTGCAGAGAAGCTGAATGAATTCTTTTCATCTGTCTTCACTGCAAAAGATATAGGACAGATACCTGTGCCTGAACTGATGTTTTCAAGAAGGGAGCCTGAGGAACTGAGGCAAATAGTGGTGACGAAAGATGAAGTTCTCAACCTTATTGATAAATTGAAAGCAAATAAATCACCCAGCCCAGATGGTATCCATCCTAGAGTTCTCAAAGAACTCAAATATGAAATTGCTGATCTTCTAACCAAAATATTCAACATGTCCCTAAGATCAGCCTCTATACCAGAGGACTGGAAGATGGCCAATGTAACACCAATTTTCAAAAAGGGATCCAGGGGGGATCCGGGAAATTACAGGCCAATTAGCTTAACATCTGTTTCCGGTAAATTTGTTGAAGGCATTATTAAAGATAAAATTAGTAAGCTTATAGAAGGACAAACCCTGCTGAAAAAGAATCAACATGGCTTCCGCAAAGGTAAGTCCTGTCTCACTAACCTTTTAGACTTCTTTGAGAATGTCAGTAAACATGTAGATGGGTGAACTGGTAGACATTGTTTACTTGGACTTTCAAAAGGCTTTTGACAAAGTCCCTCACCAAAGACTCCTGAGCAAACTTAGCAGTCATGGAATAAGAGGACAGATCTTCTTATGGATCAGTAACTGGTTAAAGAACAGAAAGCAGAGAGTAGGAATAAATGGTCAGTTCTCCCAATGGAGGGAAGTAAATAGTGGGGTCCCACAGGGATCTTTACTAGGACCAATGCTTTTCAACCTGTTCATAAATTATCTGGACTTAGGAGTGACCAGTGAAGTGGCCAAGTTTGCCGATGACACCAAATTATTTAGGGTGGTTAAAACAAAAAGGGATTGTGAAGAGCTCCAAAAGGATCTCCAAACTGAGAGAATGGGCATCTAAATGGCAAATGCGGTTCAATGTAAGCAAGTGTAAAGTGATGCACGTCAGGGCAAAAAATCCCAACTTCAATATAGCCTGATGGGATCTGAGCAAGTGGTGACTGACCAAGAAAGAGACCTTGGGGTTGTGGTGGACAGCTCGATGAAGATGTCAACCCAGTGTGCAGCCGCTGTAAAAAAGGCAAACTGTGTTAGGCATAATAAGAAAAGGAATTGAGAATAAAACTGCCAATATCATACTGCCCCTATACAAATCTATGGTACAACCACACTTGGAATACTGTGTCCAGTTCTGGTCACCACACCTAAAAAAAGATTTTGTAGAGCTGGAAAAAGTGCAGAAAAGGGCAACTAAAATGATCAAGGGGCTGGAGCATCTCCCCTATGAGAGAAGGTTACAACAGCTGGATTGTTTAGCTTGGAAAAAAGGAAAGTAAGGAGAGACACGATAGAGTCTACAAAATTATGCATGGTATGGAGAATGTGGACAGGGAGACATTTTTCTCCCTCTTTCAAAATACTAGGACCCAGGGTCATCCTATGAAGCTGATTGGTAGGAGATTCAGGACAGATAAAAGGAAGTACTGCTTCACACAGCACATAGTTAAACTATGGAATTTGCTACCACAGGATGTAGTGATGGCCACCAATTTAGATGGCTTTAAAAGGGGGTTAGACAAATTCCTGGAGGAAAAGGCCATCAATGGCTACTAGTCTTGATAAGTATGTGCTACCTCCAGTACCAGAAGCAGTGAACCTATGTACACCAGTTGCTGGGGAACATGGGTGGGAGGGTGCTGTTGTGCTCATGCCCTGCATGTGGGTTCCTGGTCGACAGCTGGTTGGCCACTGTGTGAACAGAATGCTGGACTAGATGGACCCCTGGTCTGATCCAGCATGGCTCTTATGTTCCTAAGAGGGCCTTTTCTGCTGTGGCACCCTGGCTGTGGAATGAGCTAGAGAAGTTCACCTGACACCTATGTTGTATTCCTTCCAGTGCCAGCTGAAGACCTTTTTATTCTCCCAGTATGTTAGCATTTTAGCTTCCTAGTTTTCTAGCTTTGGTGTTTTAAATCTGTATTTTAAATATCTGGATTGCTGCTAGGTTTTATTTGGGTTGTACTGTTATACTGTGGATTTTAGCTTTCATATTTTAATTAATTAATTAAAATATTTCTTGGCCGCCTTCCAGGGCAGAAGCCCTGAAAGCCCCAAAAGAATAATTTTATATTTTTTTATGCTGCGTGTTGTGGTTTTAGTTTTTGAGAACCATCCAGAGAGCTTCGGCTATTGGGTGGTATACAAATGACATGAAATTTAAAAAACAACCCCCCACACACACTATGTATTCTTCTCCCCCAAAACCTTATATAGAATGAGAAGAGTTTTTTTACGGTAATGACATGCAATCCCCCAGTTTTAATCCTTTGTCCATGATGCCATAAGCAGTTAAGGTCTTAAGCAGGCAATCCTCTCCCACCCCCCACCCCTTTTAGCTGACACCCTCAACATTCCATTAGTCCTGGAAGGTACTGAGCATAGATCCTTGCAGGGCCATTTTTGTTTTTAGATTTTCTTGTTTTTTTCTTTTAATTTACAAACTAATATGCTTCTTCATACTTAGTCCCCCGAGTATGAGAAACTGCTACCTTATCTTTCGGTGGCCCCATTCTGCTTCCAAGCTGATAGGCACAGGTCGCACAAATTCAGTATTCGAGGGAACAGTGCTGCGGTGTGTGCCAGCCAGCCCCTAGCATGACTGCTGCTGTTCAGGGCTCCAGCCAGCCTGAAACAGAAGGTGTATAGCACTATTCAGGCTTACAGAGGAGAAAAGGTTTTGGGGGTGGGGGAGAGAGAGAAAAGTTACACCTTTTTCATTCTCCTCCAATCTTCTTGTGCTAAAGGGCTCAGGTTCAGGGCTGGCTATCACCTTGAAGCTGAGAACTTTACTGCCCTCCTCTGGGTGCCTCTGCAGTCACAGGTACAGGGGGCCAGGGAAAGGGCCTTCTCAGTGGTGGCATCTGAGCCTGGGGAGGAGAATACTCAAAAGTTGGCACATAACCGCTGAGAAGACCCTTTCCCTGGTCAACTCCTGCAATATATGTGATGGCAAAGGCGCTGTCAGGAGGCCGCCCCTGCCACCTTCTGAAATCCTCAGATAGCCAGAATCAACATGCAGACAATAGGGCTCTTTTCCAAGGCTTTATTCCCATTCAACCTAATGGCACTTACAGATGCTAATTGCTTGATCTTACTAGTGAGACTTAAGAGAGCTGCCTACTCAGGGGTTCTAACCTTAGGAATCAGTTGATCTCCATTTGGAGGGGAAGGTGGGAAACCTCTGTACTTATGGGCTAGGAGGAGAGAGTCCACCCTTTTCCCATGGGGCATCGGGGCGCTGCTGTTGCTGTCACGCCAAGCGTACTGAGCGCCTCCTCTCAGTGCCCACCATCTCCCGCTTGATGCTGCGCCAACGCTTAGCGTCCAGAAACTGCTGTTGTGCCTCCCTCTCCCTGCCAGAGTCACTATCACTCTCAGGAATGTGTACCGGGAGGGGCTCCCCCCGGGCTCCTCCTCTGAACAGCGCACTGGTTCCTCTCCCGCGGTTTCTATCTCTTCCTCAGAATCAGAACTTCTTTGGGGCTCTCTAGGCTCCGATCCAACCCTGACAGGCACCCAGAGGAAGGCCTCCAAAGACGATCTCAGCAGATGGAGATAGGCAATCCCTTAGGTCACAGTCGCTCTCTTTTTTGAAGGTGGTGCTTCCGTTCTGGGAACATCACCTTACCACCAAACTTTAAAAAGCGATGTTTTATTGCTGTGCAATGCATATTGTTCCCTGAGCTAGTATACCAATTGCTGTTGGCAGTTCTGTATGGAATGTAGTTGCACAAGTCCTACCTTCAATTTCTTCACACAGCACATAGTTAAACTATGGAATTAGCTACCACAGGATGTAGTGATACGATAGCCTCCAGCGTGAATGGCTTTAAAGGAGGATTAGACAAGTTGATAGAAGTTAAGGCTATCAATGGCTACTAGTCATTATGGCTATATATATTGCTTCCAGTATCGGAGGCAGTAGGCCTCTGTATATCAGTTGATAGGGAACATCAGCAGGAGAGCACCATTGCCCTCAAGTCCTGCCTTTGGGCTTCCCAGATGCATCTGGCTGGCCACTGTGAGAAACAAATGCTGGGCTAGATGAGCCTTTGGTCTGAATCAGCACAGCTCTTCTGTTCTTAGGAGGGAAGGGGCTTTGTGGGCCGGCAAATGGATTTTCCCAGCAATATTTTGTTGTGAGGTATGACTCCAAGGTAGAGCACCTGCTCTGCATGCATATATTCTCTGTTTCAGTCCCTGGCATCTCCAGGTAAGGCAGGAAAAGCTTCTGCCCAAAACCCTGGAGAGCCATTGCTGCCAGTCAGTGTCGACAATACTGGGCCAGGTGGCCCAATGGTCTGACTCAGTATAAGGCAGCGTCCTGTGTTCCTATGTGCTTTTCCTGTCATAATGCAAAGTATTTTGGTGTGGCTTGGTACTGAATGGGCAATTAAGACCCATTAGCTTTAGAAAGGATCTATCTCTGATGGAGATGAAAACTTCTAGTACTGCTTTGTTGAGACAGATGAATACAGCTGCCTGTATTTTTGAACTTTCCTTGGAGGCATGGCTGTGCAGACTGTCATGATGACTACCTGCCCTTCAAAATTTACCACCACGCCACCATTCCAGCATCAGAGGCAGTACACCTCTCAATACCAGTTGCTATGGAACACGAGTTGAAGGGTGCTGTTGCACAATGCACTGCTTGTGGGCTTCCCATAGGCAGCTGGTTGGACACTGAGGGAAACTAACGCTGGACAAGATAGGCCTTTGGTTTGATCCAGCACAGCTCTTCTTATTTTCTGTTCATGTGTGCTTAATGCTACACTTGGATTAAATTTTTTTCAGAATCTAGAATCTTGCAACACAGGGCCCCATAGCAGAACCTTTTGTAAACCTCATTAATCTCAAATCACAATTCTCAAATGTGCAGTCATGAACTTTCCTTATCTTTCAGGACCTTCAGTTAAATCTAGCACTTTCCTGTTCTCCAAAGCCACATTTGTTTTGGCCTTCAATAGGTAGCGCCATGTTTGTCATACTTACAGATGACCTTTTCCTCAAGCCATTGTTTCATTTTTTTAATTTCCCACGACTATCCTCAAACTGTTCATGCCAATGTAATCCTGTTGCCTTCAAGGTTATTAAAAGCATCCAGGGCCAGTGGAGGTTTAGAGACCTGGTAGTAAATACTTCCTTGAGGAAGGGTGTGGTCCCAGCTGTTCTTAAAGAAGCAGTAGTGGGACCCTTACTAAAGAAATATAGCTTAGATCCTCTGAACTTGGACAACTAATGTCCAGCCTCCAATCTCCCCTTTTGGAGCCAGGTGTTGGAGAGGGTAGTGGTCCAGGTGGATTAGAGACTGGATGGTGGGAGTGTAATCCTCTTAGACCTGCTGGGCCTTTCAGTGGCTTTCGATACATGGACCATGATATCCTTCTGTCCTGCCTGTCTGAGCTGGGCTTAGAAGGCATTCCCAGAAAAGAGTTCTGGGTGAGTTCTGTCCCACCCCATGGCCTCTGGCTTGTGGAGTGCCTTGGGGTTCCATTTTATCACCCGTGTTCTTCAACTATTGGAAGCAGTGGAAGAGGTCATTCAGAGGTTTGGGCTATGTTGCCATCAATATGCTGATGACACACAGCCCTACCTTTCTTTTCCATCTACGGATCCCAGGGAATCTGGATGGATGCAGGAGAAAAAAAACTGAAACTGAATCCAGATAAGAATGAGGTCTTGTGGGTTGAGAGGTCTCTTGTTCTGCATAGATGTATGAATCTGGTTCTAGATGGGGTTGCACTCCCACTGACGGGCCAGGTGCACAGCTTGGGGGTGTTCCTGGACTTGTCACTGGCTGAAGAAGCACAGGTAGTATCTGTGGCCAGGAGTGTCTTCTACCAGGTCAGGCTTGTACACCAGCTGCAGCCCTATTTGGAGTGGCAGGACTCTATTGGTGCAAAATACAGCTGCCAAAATACAGTTAATGGGGCCAGAAAATCTAAACATGTGACACCACTTTTGTGCCAATTGTACTGGCTACCAGTACATTTCCAGGCCCAATGCAAGGTACTGGCATTAACCTTCAAGTCCCTAATTGGTTTGGGACTGTGATACATAAAGATTGCCTGCCCCCATGATCTAAGATATGTATCAGAGGTCCTACTCATCTGGTTACTGGTGAAATTGGTTAAGTTGGCCACTTCACGAGATAAGGCCTTGTCAGTTGTGGCCCTGCTGTTGTGGAACTTGCTTCCAGTTGCCTGGCCCCTTCAGTTCTGTCATTCAAGAAGGCCTTAAAACGTGTCTCTTTAGTACCGCGTTCCCCTAAGGGAATTACACAATCTAAAGCAGTTTTTTAATGTGTCTTATTTAGCTGTGTCCACTTAATCTCTGATGTTCTCTCTTTCTGTTTTTGTGTGTGTGTGTCTGTTTTTTTCTCAGTCCCATACATCAGTCAGAGAAGGAACAGTTGTGTGGAGCTCGCTTCACCCTTACCTGCTAGAAAGAACACTTACTGTAACCAAAAACTGAATCTGCTTTTTCCCCTCCTTCCCAATCCCTTTTTCTTTTAGGTCATGTCATTTAGATTGTAAGCCTGAAGGCAAGGATTGTCTTATTTATCTTTGAAAGCCACTCTGGGAGTTTGGCTCAAAGGTGGAGTAAAATGCTGTAAATAAACTTACAAACAAATAAAGACAAACGATACTGCTCAGGAGTAAGTGATTTAAGAATTCTAAACTGTCTTACCTGTTTTTGTAAGCTGCGCAGGTAGTTGGGCGGGTGGTGGAGAGAGCAACTGCCCCTCTGTCTGCTGCTACTGGCCACCCACCCTTCAGCAATAAAAGATACAAAAAGGGTTCCACCACCCAGCATGACCCCATATTGAGCCTTAATACAAAGACAACCTTTCACCTGAGGTCAAAGTATCAAAACCCTTGGCAGAGACCAAGTTGCAAGTTTGCACGCTGATTCTGCCCATCATCACCCCACCATCTACTCCACAGCAGCCCCATTTTCTGATCCCCTCTTTGCCCATCATCACACGCCTCCCCAACGGCGGTGCTGGCACACACACACACCCGACTTGATACATGCAATTCAGGAAGTCATGCAGTGCTTTACTGCGGAACCCAGGAAAACTTTGGCGAACGTTTATTTAAAATAGTTATATAGCGCCCTTCCCTAACAATTGGCACACAGAGTAGGGTGACAAATTTGTTAAAGGAACAATTAACATTGAAAAAGAAATCCACAATAAAACACTAAGCTAGGCATTAGAACCAGCAAAGTCTGGGTTAAACAAATAGTTTTGAATATGTTCTAGCTGCAGGGCTTGGGAATAGCTGCACCTGCCGGGAAGAAACCCCAAACCCTGTGACTTGCAGTGATGTCTAGCCATCTCCTCCCAGAAATTGGAGCCACTGGGAGAAAAAGAGGAGGCTTTGCAGGGAGAGGATGGGAAATGCAGGCTTTGAGGCAGGCCTCCTCCTCCTCTGAAACCCATTTGCTTTTGCGGGTTAGTTTTAACTTCTGAACTTCACTATTTCTGCATCATTTTTAATGTGTGCAAAGTGCTTTACAATCTTTGTATCTGTCACATAAATAAGTCTGTAACTGGGTTGCAGTTCACATGTATGGCTTGATCATATTTTAGGAACTTTGAAGTGGCGCATAATAAGTGGAAACAGTTGTGTAGTTGGGTTTTTATTGTGAAGTGCTATTCATAAGACAATAAGTAGAATGAGACTGTTGCTGTGCCACTCTCATGAGAGCAGATACATGTCTCAACAAGATTCAGTCAGTACTGCCTTTAAGCTTGGGGAAGGAGAGGGTTTCTGGAGGAACCAATAATCCAGTTCCTGTAATGCAGTCCCGTGAAAAATTCTGGTCTGATTTGTGTAACCAACAAACCCACCTAGTATAAACATAAGAGAACCAGAAAAAATTGGGTAGACAACACCATAGTCTGGAACAGATGTTCTAGACACCATCTTTCAAAATAGCTGCCACAAAATTTTAACTGCACCTATTTTGGCCCCTAGAACACTTACAGACATCATTCCGGTGTCTAAATATATGTTTTGGGGGTCAAGGAATTCAATTATAAGGTTCTTAAATTGATATGGATGTTAGATTTTGCAGTAAAAGGGTTTCTTGTTATTAAATAAGAATGAAATTCTGATTACATGGTATTCAATGTATATAGTTACATAAATTTCTCTGTTTCAGCTAGAGGACCAATGAAGAAAAATGAATTGTGAATGAAGACTTGGAACTAAACTTGCATCTGTTCATCAGGAAGAAATCATTGGATTGGAAAAAGTGCATTATTTGCCAAACTGCAGACACGAAGACAACAGTTACTACAAGTATAAATGATAGAAAAGGAATATGGGAAGCAGCTGACATTAGAGATGATGTGGTTGCAAAAAGACTTAATTATGTGGCAGATGAGGATGAGTTTGTGTATCATGTGACTAACCAATGCTACAAAGTATTCACTTTGAAAAAATCTCTTGATAAAATAGCTGAACAATGAGATAAAGAAGTAAGCAAGCACAAAGATTTGGTCAGCAGCGAAAAAGCTGATTTGGTCAGCACTGCTGGAACATCACATAAAACGAGGTCAAGAGTTCCACCACGAGTGCCTCCGTCTTTAGTTATGCCATCAATGCATGTAAGATGTATAGTGTGTGGACAACAAAGTCCACAGTGTGGTGTATGGCCGAAGTTTTGAATAAGTGAATCAGAAACAGCAAAGAATTTTTTGTCCACAGCTCTTTATTTTCATGATGATGTTTACACTCCTGTGGTAGATCTGGAATCAGATACTCAGGTATTTGGTGTGGACGTACTGTACCACATGGATATTTAAAGTTGTATAAAGATGGTATGCGAAATTCTAAAGACTGAAAAACAATTTCAGCAAATGATGTTGCCTTTGAAAGAGGTAATGAAATTATTGACCCGAAGCTTAGAGATTCATGCTGTCGGAAATCTGTAATCTCATAAATAAATTGGCTGGAGAAGACCTGTTTAGAAACAATGAAGTAAAACTTTGACTACAAAAATGTTATGGGGAAGACATATGCTTCAGTTCAGCTGACAGTAAAAGCAAATCCTTGATGGTGTTTTCAGCAAATGAAGGGATTGATGAAATAGTCCAACACATACGAAAAGTAGATAACATTAAATCAGTTGCAAAGGACATCAGAGAAGCTTTAAAGGAATTTAATTTTGGACTTGCAGGCAGGTTCTGTGATTCTGAGGAACCGAAGACGACGTGGATATGGCTACTGGGATGCCAGATTAAATGTTAGCATTTTATCCGCATTTTAAAAATGTTAATAGGGACTACCGATGTCAAATTGTATTCCTCCCGAAGATGAAGAGGACTCAGAGTAAGATCCATCAGAAATGGACAGTGATGATGATGCATGTAATGAGGGACAGGATGCTCCTACCTTCAGTGAAAGAAAAATGGCTGTTTCTGTGAAGGTTATCTACCAAATACTATATTGTCCTCTTCATCATGGAAAGAAACAGACACCTCTTCACATTATGGTAGGTCATGCAATATAGACAAGTGCAAAAGTAGAGACTTAATTACATGCATGAACAAAGTAGTAGTGTCAGTGAGCTACAATGAAATATTGCAGAAAAAGACAGCAATTAACAGCATACGCTATACAAGCAAGTGGAGATGGAAATACACCACTGCCAGGCCATTTTGATACCAAGAGCTTCACTATAGCTGCCATTGACTATTTTGATCATGAAGATCAATCAGCACTATCTGATGCTCATGCTTCACATGACACTGTCAGTTCTATTGCAGGTGCATCCAGGACCAGCAAAGTTACCAACTAAGCCAAAGATATCTCAGCGTAATTTAAACCAATGAAGTCACTACTTACATAAAGAATTGCCGTGTCAGAGGGCTATAAACTACACAAGACCAGTTTATTATCTCTACTAGATAATTTCACTGTTGAGGTAAACTTGATTTCGCTAAACAACACAGAAGAGCGACATGGTGAAACTGAGTTTGGAGTCAGCTTGGTTAAACATGGGACTTCTGAAGAAATAAATAATGAAGTTGTTCCAACATGGGCTGGATGTCGTTCTTTGGTATCAACCACCTGTAATGCAAGTGGGATTCCTTCCATTCATTCCAAAACCAGTTTTAGATCATGCAACAGTTTTCTTAGCTTTGAAAAGCTTACAGAATGTTCATTCACAACTAAAACAGCCAGCTTTGCCAGTATTCTCAGATGAGGGTATATTCCATATCATTGCTGATATCATAATGAGTAACCCATCAGTTTCCTGACATCATTCCAATACTTGGAAATTTCCATTGTGCAAAAATTGTCATGCATATTATTGGAAAGTATCTGCGTGGCAGCAGTGCACGGGATGCACTAATTGAGTGCAAAGTGTTTGGTGTAAAGACAGAATCAGTAATGAATGGAAGCCATTATTACAGATCCTTTAAGGGATTCCTTATTCTTGAAGAAGTATATAAGATAAAATGGATGGCATTTTGGAAATGTAGGACCAAAGAAAAATACACTGAGACTATCAAGCAAGTAGAGAAAAAGAAATTGCATTTTTCAACAAAGACTGTAACAACGTGCCCAGCCGAGTTTAACGAACTTTTATCTGGGATGTCAGAGTTGTGTGATGACTTCAATCAATGCTCTAGAGATTGTGCCAGGAAATCTTAGATGTGTAGATACCGGGATACTTTTCTTGAACAAGTAAACCTGCTGAAGTTTCTAACAGCAGCCAACAGAGATGGTGATTGGGATAACCACCTTCAAGCTATTCAAAGTATTCTACCTATGTTCTATGAATTTGACAGTATTAACTACTTACAAGTATGTATCATGGTATCTGGAAAAAATGAGAATGTTACCAACGGATCATCCTGAAGTGTACCAGAAGTTTACTACTGGCCATTTTGTACTACAAGAAAGCAACCGGCCATCATGCCTCATAGTATTATCAAATGACACTGGTGCAGTTTACTCTTCCTTCGATATATATTTGAATTATTCACAAATGGTTTGGAAGAAATGTGGATAGAAGTAGAAGCGAGAGACAAAGTGTGCTATGTACCTCTTCACAAACTTGCAAAGCATCTTGGATCTATGCTGTGCAGTATTCTAATTAAGGCACTTATCATTACAGGCTGTGATGTCACAAGTAAGGTAGGAACAAAGTCATCATCCTTGAAAGCAGTACCAGAAAAGCTTCTACTTGGTCTTGCAGAAGAAAATACTCTGTCTCAGGAAACACTCAACAAAGCGGAGGAATATCTTGTTCAGGTTTTATATCTATCAATGCAGTGTAAGACATTTGATAACCTTTGATATTCACTGCAGACACACCAACCCATAACAGAATGCCCACTTTCACATTTCATTTAGAAATGGACATTTGAGAAGATGCTTTTTTATTCTTTGTGCATGCTTAACTCTTTCCAGTATACGCTTTACTTATGAAGCTCTACAACCAACAGACTTTGGATGGTAAAAAACATCAAGTGGTATTCCAAAGTCTGAACTCTGTTTTAACATGATGCCTTCCAAAGTACTCATCCAGTGCACTTGCACAACTTGCGTTACTAGTAGATGCAAATGTCATTTAAAATATGTGGCTTGCACAGAGTATTGTAAATGTGGAGAACAATGTAAAAGATTGTAGTTGAAGAGATAAAAAGCAGGAACCATTGTCACACTTGTATTCGCTCCACCCTGATAATAATTTTTGTGTAAAAAAGTTATGATGAGTGCTTACATATACCAAATATATGGCTTTGTTTGAATGATTCTGACAAAACTCTTCATGTTGTATACTTTAAGATCTCATTGTAATAATAAATCTTTCACAAAATTATGTTCAATATTCACGACAATTTTTATTTAATAAATAACATGAAACCTATTTACTGTAAAATCTAATATCCAAATGAATATTTAAAACCTTAGAATTGAATTCCTTGACCCCCAAAACATATATTTAAACACCAGAATTATGTCTGTAAGTGTTCGAAGAGCCAAAATAGGTGTAGTTAAAACCTGGCAGCAGCCATTTTGAAAGATGGTATCTAGAAAATCTGTTCCAGACTATGGTTTTGTCTACCCAATTTTTTCTGGTTCTCTTATATGTATACTAGGTAGTTTTGTTGGTTACACAAACCAGACCTGAAACTTTCAAGGGACTGCATTACAGGGACACGGCTAATAATGATGTCACCAACCACAACCACATTTTCTGTCACTTTAAGAGAACCTATCTGTGCCCAGTAACTTAATGTAATTATCTAGGACAGCCTTTAGCAACTGAGTGTCCTCCAGATGTGTTCAACTGCAACTCCCAACCAGGAAGCGGCAGTCCAACACATTCATTCATTCATTCATTTCTATACCGCCCAGTAGCCGAAGCTCTCCAAGCGGTTCAGAAAATTAAAAACAAAAATATAACAGAAAATACAATAGAAAATAGATTAAAACTACAGAATAAAAATACAACCAGAGTAAAACCTAGCAGCAGTGCAGGTATTTAAAATGCAATAGCAGATTTAAGATGGCAGAGCTAAATAAACCTGGAATGCTAAAAATGCTTGGGAAAATAAAAATGTCTTTACCTGGAGCTGGAAAGACTACAATGTATGCGCCAGGTGAACCTCTCTAGGGCGTTCATTCAACAACTGGGGTGCCACAGCAGAAAATGCCTTTTTCCTGGTAGCCACCTGCCTTACCTCTTTTGGCAGGGACTCCTGGAGAAGGACTCCTGAAGATGAACACAGCTGGAGGGCAGGAGGTTGGGAAGACTGATCTAGGACATAGAAAATCAGTATTTCCCCCTCTGTCTGTCAGGAAAAGTCAACAAGAGATTGGTCCCATCCACACCTGTTGTCCCATTGTGCTGGGTTGTCAGTATTAATGCCATCACATAGCAAAACACAATCTCACCACTTTTCCAGTCTGAGCTGCTAAATTTTGAAATACTGAATGGTATACTATTTTGTTGTGCGATAAAACACCTGTATGTTGTTTCCCCCATCATGCTGGAGGATGAAATCCCCCTAAGTCAGGTAGCTTCTGTCTCAAAGCAGATGGCTGCGGGGTGAAATCTCTTCCCAGCTGAAGGAACAAGTGGCAGTGATGGTAGCAAAAGGGTAGGTGAACAAAAGGGGAAAAGAAAGCACCCTGCTGCTAGCATGACGATATGTCCTACCTTATGTAGGACAGCCGTCAGAGGATAGTCCCCTATTTGAAGGGCTGTCCAGTCCAAGTCCAGTTTAAAGATCAAGAGCTATAAGATGGGTGAGCTGAGCCTTGAAGTTGCCCATCAACAGGTCACCTGACACCTGGTCAGTCTCCCCAACTGTGGTGTTGTATTCCTGTTTGCAAATTTTATGCAAATCTGTGCTCACTTTTGTCCTCTTCTTTTGGTGATGTATAAGTGGCCACTGTACCCACAGCAGAGTGGAGTTAAAGTCCTTTGCCTATGCCTCAGGAGAAGAAATGTGCACAGAAGGAAACAGATAAGGTTCATACTGAGGAAGGGATTGGCAACTGTCCTCTACCTCCAGACTACCAGCTTCCTGTTGGCTCTGATATCTTGCCAACATGTTTTTGTGATGCTGCCCAGGAGCAACTCTGCCTTCTGCTTAGTCTCAGTCCTTTACTTCCAAATGGTTAAATCCCTGGTCACAAATGCAGCATTTAATTTCTCTCTCTCTCTCTCTCTCTCTCTCTCTCACTTGCACACACACCACACACTGGAAGTAGAGTGTTTACACTGTCCACCAGCACTCGTTCACATCATGTTCAGAGCTGCTTGGGGCAGTGCCAATGTTATCGTTGCAAACAGTCCTCTCTATCTCAGTAAATATTGTTCATGCTACTAAAGCTGCAGTCCTATGTACACCTGCTTGGAAATAAGCCTCACTGAATTCAGTGCAATTTTCTTCTGAATAAACATGCATACAGGTTCAGGATGGAACACACTGACCTTCACATGATATGAGGGTGGCGAATAAGCCACCCCCCTGTGTGCTGGCTCATTTCCCTAATTACTCTCTCTGGGAGCAACTTGTTGTGACATCCAAACCCAGCAAGGGTGGCTTGTTGGGGTAGTTAACAAGCCACCCAAAAACCATGGCCTGTTGTAGGGTTATGGGGGGGTTAACAAACCACCCCGACTAAGGCACCTTCACTGAATGACATGAAAAGCTGCGCTGGGGGCAGGGGGCATGAACTGGCAACCTGGCACCTGCAGTCACTGCAACCCACCTTGGCTTAAATAAGCCACGATGGGCTGCAGTGATCATGTGAACTAGGTCTCTCTCTCCTAGGCTCAACCTGGAGGTCCTGGGTGCCTCCAGTGAGGCTTTCATCATGCCATCACCTTGCCCTGTTCACAGAATTATAGAGGAGTTTCGGATGTCATAATCTTCCATTTGTAATCCTCCCATGTTTTCAAACTGCTTCCCTTAGAATAGCTGCCCAATGCCTTTGGATTGGTAGCAGTAGGAGCCTGTCTGGAAGCATCCCTCAGACTACAGAGCCCTATACTATAATTTATTGGATAATCTTTGTGCTACTGCAACAACTTGCCCACCTGTAAGAATTGTAAACTTCTGTGAAAACATCCTAAGGAAGGCTTATTTAAGCCAATTTCCTCTACTTGCTAGAGCACTACAATATCCTTTCTCTATTCCTTAATCAACCCTACCGCTCACTTTTGTCCCGCTCAGTTATTTGGGTCCAGCGTGATGGCAAACTGGCAAGTTCATTAGAAAAGCTGGAGAGAAATATACAGCTAGCTTAGCTGTAACACATGCCCTGGAGCAGAGTTTGGATTATAATTGTAATTTCAATTGCTTGGCATTCATGTTTATAAGCCTCTGGGAGCCTTAATGAAACATTAGAATGATGCAATTGTCGCTCAAATGGCCATGTGCCCTGAATGGTTTGCCAGAACAGAAGCTGGGTGTGGAGTGAATAATGAGCTCCATGTGCATGACATACGCATACAATCAGCAGTAGGGAACTGATTCACATGACCCTAGAAATTAAGAATTATACAAAAAGTGTCTGTAACTACAGTTTTCTACTAGTCTGCATAACCACCACCACCACCACACTGTTTCTATGCTTTTATACCTCCAGCATCACTACTTAAAGGTGTCGCAGGAGTGCTTGTGCTGACTTAGGTCACAGTCTTAACATGGCAGCGTAGGCAGTACCAGTTCTAAAGCTCCTACTCAGTTGGCATTCTGCAGAGAATCGCAATGCCCTGCCAGCCAGCAGTGTGAAGTGGTGCCTGGATACACTAGAAGAACTCTTTTTTTGCCTCCCAGAACTCTGCTTGCAGCTAGCCTCTTGCATGGCTTCCACATTTAGGGCTGAAAGACAGGCTCAGCTTCTCCAGGCTGGGTGGGAAGGGATGTTTTCCTACTGAACGGAAAGGCACTCTTTCCCCTCTTCCCCACCCCAGGTTATTTTGGTAATTTTATCCCCCCCCCCTTTAATTGGGTGTAGCTTCAGGCCAGTTCCATGCCTCTTCTGGCAGTCGGTCTTCTGCGCAAGACATATGGCCGGGGTACAGTGACGTGTGCCAGAGTAAATGCAGACGTGTTAACTCCTCACCCTTTCAGAGCAACAATGTGTGCAGAAAGATCACCATAGCTGATGAGACTTTCTCACTGAACCGGGCGTGAACTTGAGCAACAGGATTTTCAGTTCTTCCAAATCTGATGCAAAATCAACATCTGTGTTTAGTTTCAAGGAGATCTAAAAGGGTCTTTTTTTTCTCAATGTGTAGTCAAAGGTACGAATAAAAGCATCAGATTTTATTTATTTGTTTGTTTGTTTATTTATTTATTTATTACATTTATATCCCACCTTTTTTTTCCTCTTGCAAGGAACCCAAGGTGGCTTACATCGTCCTCCTCCTCTCCATTTTAGCCTCACAACAACAACCCTGTGAGGTAGGTTGGGCTGAGAGTCAGTGACTGGACCAAAGTCACCCAGTGAGCTTCCATGGCCGAGTGGGGACTAGAACCCAGATCTCCTGGCTCCCAGTCCAACACTCTAGCCACTACTCCACACTGGCTCTCTGTTTTGAAAGATACTGGGCCGGGGGGGGGGGAGGCATGTGAAAATGTCCTATTTCCCCCTCTTCTTATACATGAGACTTACATCATCTTTCTTCAAACTGGTATGGGGATAAGCATGGTGCTGAATTCCTTACCGAACCACTGGCTTCACTCCTTTGCACACACCTGGAAGAAACCTTGGTGTGGCCTTGTAGGCCCCTTCCAACCCTACTATTCTATGACTATTCTATGAAACTGTAAGAGCTGCTCCTATGGCTCTTACAGCAGTCACTATTCCGGACTGGAGAAGCAGCACAAGATCTCCTTGAAACCTTTTCAGCCTATTATCATGTGCTGCTCATCTGCAATGCCATTTCTTGCATAGGACAGACACAGATCATTTCAGGGAGAGCAATGTAGTTGCTCCCTGAAAATAAAAAAGGGGGTTCACCTGGTGATGTACACCTGTCTTCCGGATGTTGCTAAACTGCTTCTGTCAGAGATACAATTTATCTTTTGAGCTCATAGAAATACTTCTAAAGGGAAAATATACTTTAGGAATGGGTCCAATGAAAGCAAACATATAGAAGCTCTGGTATGTTTACAGCACATTGCCCAAAGCAAGACAATTTCCTGCTACGAAGAGCATAGTATCACTGCAACTTGAAAGTCAAGAAGTAGCTATTTGTGTTAAAGCAACTTGAGTGGTCTGGGACTGAAGTTGCCACCACTCTCTTTCCCAACCCGCAAAGGTAACCACTCATTTTGCATATGTTAATTTACTTTAAATTATCTGTGCTCTGGGTCAAGTTGAGTTTGAAAGGGACTGAGCGGGGGGTGGGGGGGAATCCAACAAAAATAGAAGTGGCAACTCTGGCAATAAGTACCATCATTGTACCATCAACTTGTACCATCACTGTACCATCAAATTGTACTTGTACCATCATCATTGTACCATCAACTCTGGCAACAAGTACCATCATTGCTCCTGTATCACCATCATGATACAGGATGACCACCATCAACCTCTTGTATCATTAATTAATTAACTAACTAATCAATTAATTAAAGATTCACACCTCATTTAAACCAGGTCTACTGGGCTGTCAAAGTGATTCACAACATATGTCAATTATATGCTAAAATCAAACCCCATCTAAACTATTATGCTTTAACATTCATATGAGCATCTATGCTCTCTCTTAAGCTTTCCACTGCAGACGCCTAACAGAAGGAAAAGTCTAATAGATTCCTTCCAACCTTGAAAGATGTGCAGTGCAATCCTATGCACACGTACTCACTGAACTCAGTGCTACTTACTGCTGACTAAACATGCTGCACAAGATGGAGGACTGTGGAGCTAGCAGGGAAGGCGGTCTATGCCCCATCTGTATGCTACATCCATTTTCTCACCTGTCTTGGCTTCCTCTTGGAATCGAGTTCTGTTCCCTAATTAGGGTTGCCAAGTCCAGAACATCCCAGGCCCTGAGATTTCAGGGCCCAAACCTGAGACCTAGGGACAGCCCCTGGTGATGTCATGGGGCGGGCCCTCATGATGTCATTACGCATGATACATTAACCATCAACCACAGTTGCTCAGCGCACGTAATTCAAAGAGCAGTCCCATTGAGTTCAATGGGTTTACTCCCATGTAAGTGTGTATAGGATTGCAATCTTCCTCTTATTTCTCATCCCTGGTATGTGTAAAGTAGTAATGCAGAACCATCTGTCTCAAGCAGTGCCAACCACATGCCTGGATACTTCCTCCCCATTGTTTATTTATTATTTAATTTATATTCCATCTTTCTGCCAAAAAATGGAGCTCAGTATGGCTGATGATAAAATACAGATTAAAAACAAAATATTAATTAAAACAGAACATTAAAATAAATACATTAAAACAATAACAGCAATAAAAAATAAACAGCAGCCAACCAATTAAAATCCTCTTCAGCAACAGACCAGCTTATATGCCAAATGACTGGAAAAAAAATCTTTGTGTGCCAGATAACATTCCTATTTCTCAACTTCTGTCAACGGGGCGGGGCGGGGCGGGGTGGGGGGAGAGCCTAACTAAACATCACATGCAAAGGTATATGATGAAAAACCCCTTTTTATTTTGTCATCTAGCCTTTACAAGTTTGCAAAGGTGAATGGTATCTATCAAAAGACTATTGTCTCATATTATTAAGCATTTTAAATGAGCTGGCAAACAGTGGCATTGAAGCTGCAATCTTATGCACACACCTTCCTGGAAGTAAGTCCCATTGACTCATTGGGGTTTACTTCTGAATAGATATGTAAAGCACAGCTTAGAAGTTAGGCAAAAAAATTCTGGCACCTCATGTCAGTCTTCCACTTCATTCTGCCCAATAGCTGCACACAGTAGGGAGTTTTTAAATAATAATAATAACAACAACAACAACAACAACAATTACTGCTGAGCTGTCTGTGCAAAAAGGGCTGTACCACGCACTCCACCCCTGTCCTTCTCCCAAAAATGATCTCACACACCCTTCCTGTTTCCTAGCTCACTTTTACCTCACCTTCTGCTGCTCCTCCTCCACCCACTGCTGAGCAGGCCCTCCTCGGCTGGGCTGCAGCCACTACCCCTAGAACTCTCCTGCCTCCCTCAGAAGCTGCCTCTAGAGGCCACCATCTCTGCTCGGGCAGGGAAGCCATGCTTGCGCAGCCGCAGCTGCCACTGCCCAGCATTTTGTGGGATATGCTCAGCTGATTTGATCAGCGACTAGGCAGGCAGGAGCAAGCTCCCAGTGCAAGTGAGGGAGTAGCTGGGCAGGCGGGTACAATGGGGGGCAGGTGGGCGGGCGGCAACTGCACCTCCAAGAGGGCAGAGAGCACTGTAAAAAAAAAAGGAGAGGGGGAAAAATGCAGCCAGCCAGAGATTCCCACCCCCACCCCGCTCCCGCCCAGAGACTCCGGGATCGGCCCAGAGACCTGGCAACCCTACCTATAGTCTTTGTTTATAGGAAAGAGGCCTACATTTTTGCCCAGGCAGCCGTTTTGTATTTCACCATGCTATTCCCTCAGAACATCTACTGTACTATCTTTTGGATGCATTGCATCATTGTATCTAGACTAGAGAATGGTCTTTCACTTTTAAAATGGTTCTTGATCACAGGTGCATAGGTCATAATTGCTGTTGTGCATTCATGTGTATGAAGAACTTATCTAGCTAGAATGGACAGAATTTTCTATAGGTGTGCTTTTTTCTCAGCCCCATATGGTAAATGCATCTGCAAAAGAATTCCCTCTTCTGTACAATTATTAAAAGCTTTGTCCTCCTATCTCTAGCAACCCTAAAACCAGATACCATAACTTCTTCATGTTCCTTGTTTATTACAGAAGTTAAAAAAATACAAACACCACAATTTTTTAGAAACCCATCTAAAAGTGTCACGCCTATTCAAGTTTGCTCAGAAGCAAGTCCCACTGAGTTCAGGGGGGTTACTCCCAAGTAAGTGGGTATAGGATTGCAGCCTTAGTTTCTCTTGCTCAAGAACACAGCTACTTTTTCTCTCTATGTGTGTCTTTGGTAACTGTGTTTAGAAGAGAAAATTTAGGCAGGGGCAGCTTGTTCTTCAAGAATGAGAGAAGCTGCACCTGCCTAACTCCCTTTTTCTATTTAACTACTCCTTTTCCTGCTTGCTCACCTTATATGCATACATTTCTCTGCTCAAATAATATTTGCCTCCAAGAAAATAGCGTATTACCTTTGTTTGTTGACAAAAGTGTAAGTCGAGCTAATGAGGTCTGTGGCAAACGCTTGTTTGACTTGTGGGTGTCTTTCTGCTAACACGTTCTGCCCACAAGAGCAACAAACCTTAATATGAGGAAGTAAGCCGGTTGGTCTCTTTGGCAGAGGAATGAAGCTGAGCGCTGTGAATGGAACGTGTACTCTGCCCTCCCTCTCCAGGGGCTTATCAGAGGAGCATCACTGTGGGTTTGGTTATTCTGCAGCGTGGCTGTGGCAGGAAGGCAGAGACCTCCTGGGAGGTTTAGCATGAAACCATGAGACCAGTGTCAATCAGGAGGAGGCTTCCTAGGTGGTCCAGGCTGTTTCTCATAGGTTTTTTTTTCCTCCTTTTGTCTTTTGCTGCCTACATTGGCTTTACAGAAAAATATCCACGCAGGTAAGAGGAGTTCCATCTCCTTCTTGGATGTACCTTATGTATTGCTTGCTCTAACAAGCCAAACTGATCTTTCTTTCTACACGGAAATGCATTTGTGCATCACCTTGCCCAGCTCTATCTTCCCTTTCGTTATGACATGTCAGCATGCTTCCCAGGCAAAGAAACTCTTATGTCATCTGACATTAAAAAGATATCTTCCGTCAACTGCTCACTTTTAACTGCAGGGCAGTAGCCAGACTTCCTTGCAAGGTGGGACTGCCATATTTCCATGCTGGGCTTCCAAGATTTAGAAGTGGCAAGTTCTTCATAACCAACAAACCTTTATATCCCTTTCCCCACATCTGTGTCTATGTGTATATGAATGGTTAGTTCTAGAAACATATACATTGAATAAGAACAGTTATTTAATTTTTAAACTGATTAAGCTTTCACCTACTTATAATGAATATATTCCTTAAATAATGTGTAAAAGGGATAGATTTAAACATGAGTTTATGCAGATGTATGACAATCGAGCATAATGGAAAATGAACTACAAACCCATTGAACTAAGTCTGTGGTACATTTTTTGCTTTGTTAAAATTATGGATATTAATAGTATGCAATGACCATGAGATAGCAAAAGGTTTAAGATAAAATAATTTCTGCTATAACGAAGCAGTGAAAAATAGCTACAGCTTATTTTTCTCAGACATAATCTCATGTTGCCCCCCCCCCATATAAAAAAACAAACAAACACACACCTGAAGGTGAAGAAACATAAGGACGCATACAATCTGGCTGCAGTAAGGCCCTTTTCAGTCTCATGGTTTTCAGTCAGAAAGTGGTACTTAACTTCTCCATTGAAATAAAGGAGGCTTTTGGAGGAGCTGGGGGTGGCGACGGCCGACAGGAAGCTCTGGCGTGGGCTGGTCCATGAAGTCACGAAGAGTCGGAAGCGACTGACCGAATAAACAACAACAACAAAAAAGGAGGCTTTAAAAAGTTGAAGTTAATAGTACAATTAACATGAATTACAAAAAAATAACTATCAAACCAAAGGATTTCATTAAGCATATATTCAAGAGGTGCGAGAGTCCATCTGAGAGTTAAGAGAGTTAACCAGTTCTCCGCTGGTTGCTGGACAGAATTCTCTCTCTGGCAACATGGGAAGAGCCTCATGCTGCTATGAGCCCATAAGGGCCCCAGGCACACCTGGGGATGATGGCAGCCCTCAGTGGTGGCAGGGAATGTAGGACATTGTTAGTCTCTCCCTCTTCTTACTGTTACCCCCTCCCCATTCCCCTTGATTAAAGGGGTGGAAAAGAAGCAGCACAGTTTTCTAGTCCTGGAAAGGGAGGAGAGGAACTGCTGCTGCTGCTGCCCTTTGTATCTGTCTGCAACAGAGGGGCACACAATTCAAAACACTGTTAAGGGCCACTTTCATGTGTTTATTAACTTAAGAGGGCTGCAACTACACATTAACTGCAGAAAAGCATTTTTCCCACACTTCTAATCCAGTCTGTTAACCTATTCTTTACTAACCCCCTCACCTGTTTTCTCTCTTCATCCCATTGTGCACTCTCTTATTTTTCTGTACTACGTCAGGTCTCTCCACAATCTTCTCCCAGTTGTCCCCCCTTTCTTTTTCTCTGTAGCACAACCCATGCACTCTTTCTTCTCTCTGTGTCATCACAGGTCTCTGCATCCCATCTGTCACCCCAACTCATGGGTCTAAGCTCCATCTCTGTTACCCCCTCTTTTCCTGCCTGCACCTCATAGCACACTCACTTCTCCTTCTGCACAACTGCACATCTTTTTGTGTCCAACTTCTGCTAATTGTCCTTTCTTTCTCTGCACCCAGTAATGCCCTCTTTCCCCCATCTGCACCCCAATCTCTCGTGTGTTTCCCACCTCACTGGTCTCTGCACCCCCATCTGTTACCCCCTTTTCTTTCTTTGGGGTCTCTCTCTATTTCTTTCTCCCTTATTATGTATCTTCCTCCTTACTGATAACAGCACACAAGGATTTCTCTATCTCCCTTAATTCATGGTCTTGGAGGGAGTCTCCAACACAAGTGGGGAGCACAGCATGAATAGATGCCTGTGACAGGCCAGGAAAATATGGCACCATCTCTACTGAGTGCCTCTGAGTCCATGGAGAGAAGGAACAACATTTTCCTATCCATGTTCTCACTCTTGATGGGTCTTTGTGGGGACTGCAGATGGCTGAGAAGAGGTGAGAATGGGCTGCCAATAATAGGAGTTTGGTGTTCCCCCAGGTCAGAGAAGGGGTTCAAGGGGTGACTTGGGCCATATGTTGTGCAGGCCGGGACTATGGTAAGGTTAATAATGGGGGTTGGGGGTATCACACTTTTTGGGTATGTACCTTTGGAATAGAGGTAAGTGTGTGTGTGTGTGTTCATCCTTTACCATGCTTAAGTGATATTGAAAATCCCTCTTTTAGATGGTATAATGGTGAAAGTGGGTGCTTCCAGACACGGCTTTCATAGCACTATCACCCTGCCTCATTCACTGAATTTTACGAGGGGTCGAAACGTCATTGTCTTCTACTCCTCATTGTCGTCTTTTAATATTGTGAGCTGCTGAGAGATGTCATTATATTCTGCGATATATAAATGCCACAAAATAAATAAACAAACAAACAAATACTCCTACCCCCCCTTTCCCCCAGTGCTTCTTCTGCCTTTTTTCTGACTGCAGAAAATTCATTAAGGTGGGGGAAAAGACAGAATTGCTGCCCAGTGCCTTTTGACTGGTAGCCCTAGGAGCCCTGCATCTGGAAGCACCCTAAGACAAAATGCTTAGAAGGAAGAAGGGGTTAACCTGGTCACTTTCAAGCACCCTGTCACTTTTTCATTACTTGAGGATGTGTTTAAAACACACCCACACCCCAGTGAAGTGAGTATTTGTGGCATGTAGGTGCATCTACTGGACCTTCCTGGCGATGGCCCACCCTTATTGTCTGCCTCTCTCTGTGCAATGATTCCAGTACCACATATAACTTAGCTTTTGCTTGCATGTTGCTGTGTGACTAGTTGATTTATACACAACTTGTTAAAATTGAGAAAATAGGCATATATCTTTTTTGGGTTCTCTCTCTTTCAAGTTAGGCATTGGACCAGTCAAGAATGGTCAAGTATTTTTAAAGCATTAACTTTATTAGAGCTACAAAACTGATACTTTAATCACCATCAGGTGCTGATGCTAATTACAAATCAAATTAGTTAACTGATATTGAAACAATGAAATTAACTTCTAAAAAATGTCTAGACTTGAAGCAGCCAGATCCCATGGAGGAGGTACTCTCTGGTTTCATCAGCAAACAAGTTGGCATCACGGCAGTGGCCATTGCCACTTTGGATTGTGTTCCTGTTTGGAGATGCCTGCAGTTGTAGCAGGGGGCCAGGAGAGAAGTTTTGCTCTTTGGGTGGGTGCCATCTACACAGTGGCATTTTTTCATTTCATGGACTATTTCACTGCAGTCAAATAGTAGGTGGTCAATTGACAATATTTGGCCAGTCAATAAACCGGCATGCCAACCCTATCCCCCTCTCAACTCTTCATTTGCAATTTAAAGCTTCAATTATTACCAAACGTTCAACACAGTTTGAATCATTCTTTGGGACACGTCTACACATTTGAGTGCCAACAATTCTGTTTGTAATTGTATACCTGTTCGTACTTACAACTGCATCCTGCTACTAGAGCTGCTGGAGGTGAGCCTGGCAGCCATCTGGTGCCAAATATGTTTACACAGCGCTGCACATTCTGTCAGATTTGTCTGAAATAAATTTAGGATGAGTGTGATGCATGAGCTAAAACCTTGTATTGAAGACATCAGAAAGAAAGAATGACCTTTGGGGATGGGAGATAGTACAGAAATATAATGCCTCTATATAAATCAATGATGTATCCATAGCCTGATGAGAGTACATAATATGTAGGCCTGATCAGAGGAAGTTGCCACCAAATGGGAAGTGCAATGGGAGGAACCTCGCTTCAAGGAGTACTTCCTAAAGCTGCCATGACTGATTTGGTATGATAATAGTGCTTTCTCCTGGCCATCTTTGCAGTGACTAGATTAGGGTTGTGTGTCCCCCACACACACCTCTGCCCCCACCCCCCACACACATGCCAAACATGTGGTCTGGGAGTGATCCCTGCTCCGACTTAAGAGTGCCAACCTCCTGCAAACATTTTTGGCCCATGGACATATTACAGACCTCTCAAACAGCATCCTTATGGTGGCTTCTCCATGAAACAGTCATAATGTGGCACCATTAACCAACTATCTAACCCACAGTATGTCAGTGGCTGGCACTGGTATGGTAGTGAAATGTGATCCTCGCAATAGAAATTAAGAGCCAAGGCCTTATATCACGGGTGGGCAACTTCCAGGGGCAGAGGGTTGCATTGCCCCCCCCAGACCCCAGTGGGGGCTGCCCCCTGCCCCTACTTGCCCTGCTGCTGCCACAATTTGGTGGCACAGCAGCAGGGCTGCAAAAGAGGCCAAGAGGACACACACGGCCCATGGGATGTGTGTTCCCCACTCCTGCCTCATGTGGAAAAGGGAAGTTAACGAAAAGAAGGACTGAAGTATAAGGAAGAAAAGCCTACACAAGAGAATTTGTTGGGAGTGTTATCTAGTTTGTAAACAATAAAGAATCACTGCAAATAGATTGCCATTTCTGGCATTCATTAAACAGGCATAGAGATTTTCCACAAGATAGAGAAGATCAAAAGTGTACATGGGGCTAGCACTGAATGGGAGAGGGAATGTGAAGAGAATTTTAAAGAGCAATCCAAAGTGGGGTGGGTGGAGTTGGGAGTGAAGTGGCAGGTCATCCACCACTTCCAAAGCTCTGCCAGCACACACCAGCCAGGGCGGGAAGTTGGCTTTACCGAGCATTTTTTTACCTCAGAAGATCTTTTTCTTTTAAATTTCCCCCCCCCCACCCAACTGAAAGCAGGGGTGGTGGTGGAATTAGCTAAGTCAGTTCCAGGCTGGTGTAGCTGAGGGCCCAATCCTGGGGCCCCTCAGGGGAACAGAGGGGTTTGGGATCCATTGAATCCAAAGCCCCTCTGTCCCGGAATGCCCTATTTCAGTGCTTACCAGTGGCACAAACACCACTAATTGGTTGGTGTATCGTGTGGAACTCTCTGTGTATGTGTAATTGGGGCCTCCGGGGCAGATGTTCCTCCCCACGCACACACACTTGGCTAGAAGAACTAAAAAAGGGGAAGAATGAAAAAAGGGGGACGCAATCAAAATGATCAATGCATTTAGAATATCCCCATTTGATGAATCAGAGGTCGGAATTAAGATTGCTGGGAGAATTATCAATAACCTCCAATATGCAGACGATACCACCCTAATGGCAGAAAGCGAAGAGGATCTAAAGAGCCTCTTGTTAGGGTGAAAGAGGAGAGTGCAAAAGCTGGTTTGAAACTCAACATTACAAAAACGAAGATCATGGCATCTGGCCCCATCACTTCCTGGCATATAGAAGGGGAAGAAATGGAAGCAGTGACAGATTTTACTTTCTTGGGCTCCAAGATCACCGCAGACGGTGACTGTAGCCATGAAATTAAAAGACGTTTGCTCCTGGGGAGGAAAGCTATGGCCAACCTAGACAGCATAGTAAGAAGCAGAGACATCACCTTGCCGACAAAGGTCCGTCTAATCAAAGCTATGGTTTTCCCAGTAGTAATGTATGGCTGTGAGAGCTGGACTATAAGGAAGGCTGAGCGCCGAAGAATTGATGCTTTCGAACTGTGGTGCTGGAGAAGACTCTTACGAGTCCCCTGGACTGCAAGGAGGTCAAATCAGTCCATCCTAAAGGAAATCAACCCTGAGTGCTCATTGGAAGGACAGATACTGAAGCTGAAGCTCCAATATTTTGGCCACCTAATGCGAAGAGGAAACTCCCTGGAAAAGACCCTGATGCTGGGAAAGACTGAAGGCAAAAGGAGAAGGGGACGGCAGAGGATGAGATGGCTAGATAGCATCACGGATGCAATGAATATGAACTTGAGCACGCTCCGGGAGAGAGCGCAGGACAGGAAGGCCTGGCGTGCTATGGTCCATGGGGTCACGAAGAGTCGGACATGACTGAACGACTGAACAACAACAACAACATTTGAGGAAATCATAATAAAGAATTCTTGAGTTTAGGGAAACAAATTGGCAAGAAAATATAGGATTGAAGCTGGGTCTAGCAGGCAGTCTCAAATAATCCTCCCTTGATCCTTTCCTTCCAGAAGTTGGAGGACAGTGTGATGTGGTAAAATGACCTAGTTCTCACATTTTAGGTGCTATAAACCTATTTGTTAATTCACTACTCTTCTTCCTGCCCAGCAAAAGCTACAGTTACTATGCGTGGGTTTTCCTAGCCTACAACATTGAATTATTACTAGAGGCTTCTTTACGCGGAGCTTTTATCCTGCTGGTGAGATTGGTTACTCACGGAAGTTTGCAGGCCCTGTAGATGGCAACATCAACCTCCAGGTTGTCTCCTGCATGAAATAACCTTTATTCCACTTTTTTAAAAGATTGGAGATAATGAGTTATCAAATTACCATGCTTGAGTTCCGCTTGAGTTCCCTCATGAAAAAGGAAAAATCGCATAAGAGGCGCTAGACCACAGCGCCATCTAATGGCTGTGTAATGAAACATACGGAAGACTCAGATAAGGGGGAGAAGGAGGGGGAAGGGGGGAAGGAAGCGTGTGTCAAGGGAGTCCATGGTGATCCTGCATTTAAAATGGAAGGAGAAAGCCCTGTTTTAAATGTGGGATTTCGGCTGGTGTAGACATGCTCATAGAGGCAGCAACTCTACAGGAAAGCAATGGAGATAAATATCTATGAGGGATGTCTTTTGGATTACAGTTCAGGGAGCTATCAGCAGCTCTCAGGGATAGAAACCATTTCCCAAGAGGCCAGCACCCCAGCCCATTAACCAAACACCTGCAATGTTGCTGTTCTGCTTTGATGAATGACAAATGGGCATGTCATGTGCTCTGGCTGCTTTTCAAAGCCATGGCAGCTGGGAAAGGATTGACTCATAGATTTTTTTTAAGCCCTCTGGAAATGTGCTAGTCATTCTGGGCTATTTTCTGGCTAGAAGCTACTGCACATTTGTGCCAACACAACAAATGGTTCTAACCATGTGTATCTTGTGTAATTGTATTGGTTACCCTAGACAGCAGTAAAGGCAGGGGAAACTGCTTTTCATAGTTCAGTTGCAAGCCTGCAGACTTCCAATACAACAGTACTTGTATATTGGAAAAAATCCCCTTCCTTCCCTTGAGTGAGCACACCCGACAGGATCTACATATCTGTGTGTATAACCATACCTGTGTGGATGGATGGATGGATTGATCACACCTCCTATACCTGCAGAGATACTTAGACAGGTGCAGTGAGTTAAAAGGATGGCTACTGGAAGGGAAGGAGTGATCAGTCCACCAGATCCTGCTATCTATCTATCTATCTACCTACCTACCTACCTACCTACCTACTGCGGAATAGCTGAAGCTCTCTAGGCTGTTCACAAAAATTCAAACCACAAAGCACAGCATAAAACGATATAAAATATGAAAGCTTAAAACCACAAAATAACAGTACAACCAGCATAAAAACTAGCAGCAATGCAGAGATTTAAAATACAAATTTAAAACACCAGAGCAAAAAGACTAGGAAGCTAAAATGCTAAAATACTGGGAGAATAAAAAGGTCTTCATCTGGCACCGGAAGGAGTACAATGTAGGCTCCAGGCAAACCTCTCTAGGGAGCGCATTCCACAGCCAGGGTGCCAGAGCAGAAAAGGCCCCCTTCCTGGTAGCCATCTTCCTCAAGACATTAACATGACACAAAGACTTGGTAGTGATTATATTACTACAGCATAGTAACTCTTGTCCCTCATATAATTGCCCCTTTTAGCCCCATACGCTTTCTTAAAGCCTTATACCTGCTCTGCTAAATGCATCTTTCATTCATGCACAGAATATGTTTTTTTCAGCAAGACTTGTAATGGCATTTTATCCTGGGGGGTGTCTGCAGGACAATGAAAGGAGAAGCCAATGATGGCTTACCCAGATTTTTCAAGAAGCCGGCTTTGTGGTGGGGGGATTGGAGTGAACGTCATCAGACTGGCAGGGGCTGATCAACCAATGCGAGAGGCTTCCCCCGCCCCCCTAGTGTGAGAGGCTTCCCCAGTCCTTTCTTACAGCTGACAAAGCTGCGAATGATTGAAGCTTCACATTAATTACTCAAAAGCAAGCATTACAGAAACACAGGTGCAGCCTTCTTTCTGTTCTATAGTTCCTGGTGCTGTGAACCATCGAAGCTTCACGTTATTGCTCCCTTACAGCTGAGAATGCAGCTTCAACATAGCACTTCACAGCCTTTAGGAGAGTTAATACTCTGAATACTTGAAGCACCATGGCTCCAACCAGCCTCCTTTCTAATCCCCTTTTTCCTTTCCATGGAAGCTCCTGATGCTGCAAAGGATCGAAGCTGTGAATTAATTTCTTCCAAAAAGCAAGGAAGCAAACATCAAAGACATGCAGCTTTGACATTAAGGCTCCTAAATGCGTTATTTCGATGCACGGGCATCTTGGTAACTTCTGGAGTGTGCATTTCAGGAACAATCCTCATTGACCACAATGGGAGCGACTTCTGAGTAGACACACATATGTTTGTGCTGGGAAAGACAGGGACGGGAAATGCCCCCTTTCTAACCCGATGCAGCACAGTGTTGAAGGTGTGAATTAGTTACTTCCTAACAGCAGTAAACCAAACAATGGAGAATCACAGCTTCGAGATAGGGCTTTACAGCCTTTAGGGAATTAGCGCTTTAAAATGTGCTATTTCGATTGAGGGGGATCTCTGTAAATTCTGAAGTGCACATTCAGGGGACAAGCCTAACTGACCACAATGGGAGTTAATTCTGCGTAGACGCTATTTGGTTTGTGCTGGGAAAGACAGGGATGGGAAACACAGGGACAGAAAACACCCTTTGACTGGGGTCAGGGTGAAAGTCACGCCCCGGCAGGGCTAGCATACCGGAGGTCAATGCAGGGGTTGGGGCACGCAGCAACTATACCGCCGAGAACCCAACTTAAGGAAAAGAACAGACTTAAAGTAGTCTCAGGAAATCTGTTTTTTTCTGCAAAAAGCTCCAGGGTGGCTGCGGGATGGCCATAATGTCATGTGCCCTGAATGACCTTGAAACAGAGCCAGCTCGCAGCAAATCAACCGTGGACACACACACACACACACACACCCTGGTTGGATTACTGCGATGTGCAGTATATGCAGCTGTCTTTGAAAACAGTTCAGAAGCATCAATTAGCACAGAATACATCTGCCAGAATGCTAACTTACACAGTTTGTTTGGAATGCATCCTTCCAGTTTTAAAAGAGCTGTGTCGGTTGCCTGTTTGCTTCCAAGGCCAGTTTGAAGTGCTGGTTCTTATCTCAAAGCATTAAATAGATTGAGATCCAGGTACTTGAAAGAGTGCCTACTCCTGTACGCAATGGCCTGAAAGATGATCTGCTGAGGCCCTTCACAGAGCGCCTTCTTTGGAGGTAAGACGGATGTCAACTGGGGAGAGCTCCCATTATGGAATGTTCTCCCCAAGGAGACTCATCTGGTGCCAATATTACTGTCTTTTAGGCACCAGTCAAAAAATTTTTTAAATTCACCCAGGCATTTAAAGTATGGTTTATCTGTGAGCTTTGAGTTGTTGCTTTGATTTCTATGTAATAGTTTTATCGCGGCTGTTTTAAGTTTGTAATTGCTGTATTAGGAACCGCCCTAGCATCCATTTCTGATGGAAGGGCAGGATGTATCTATTCTAAATTTAATAAATATCAAGCCCATCATTAAAATGTCATAATATCAAGTTCATTTATCCAGTTTTAACTCACCTGGCATGTATGTGTGTGTGTATTTTTCAAATGCAGCCTCAGTGCTTATTATATTTTGATTTTTGAAGTCTCTCAATCACCCTACCACAAAGATGCTCTGGGTGACAGTGTTGGTGATATAAACCCTATCCCATGGGTTCCAGATTTTGTTAAATATAAGCAACTGTCTAGTAAACTTCAGAGAAGCGGAGTATCTTCTATACAAACATATTGGAGGTAACTATCTTTTTGAACTATTTTTCAGCCAACTTTATTTTCATCATACCACCAAAGTGCCACAAGTGGACCTCCAGCAAATTACCCCAGTTGCTGTAGCTGCCAACTGGGTGACACCCAGACGTCCAGGTGTGATACTGGAGTTGAGCAGTTCCCTACTGGAGAAAGATGCGCTTAAGACATTGGCAGCCAATAACAAACTGTATGCCCAAGAGAAACAGGCTGAGGTCAGAGGGCCATCCAGATCAATTGAGAAGCAATCCAGGAATAGGATTGTGATATCAACGGCCAATAAAAAAACAGCTGAGGGGAAGTTAGGGCCCACACCAAATGAGATCCAAGCTAAAGACAGGAATGTGACACCTACAGTGAGTTTAAACCATGCACAGGCTTTGGATGCAACGCTGACATTGAACAAAAAACCAGTTGAGAAGCGTGTTGTACCAACACCAGAGAAAGAGAAAAAGAATGGTGTGGTGCCAAAACAGCAAGGAAAGAAGCAAGCTGAAGCTAAATATGTGACACCGGCATCCAGAGCAAAGCAAACTGAGAGGAAACAATCCAGAGATAAGGAGCACTCTACCAAAGTTGAATCATTTCCCGCCATTATGCATAACAATGCTTCTGCAATGAGAGCTCGACAAGTCACATATCGAGTTCCTGCAGTGACTCCCCACAAAAGGTTAAAAGCAACTGACTTCAAAATTCAGCCCAGTTGGGACTTTGATGACCAGTATCTCCTGGATAATTCAACCCGACACTCAGTAAGTAGATACAACATGATTTGGTCATAAATCTAAAAAATATCTGTGATATTGAATGACACTCAGAGATAACAACTAACTACAGATTTGGTTTCAGCCAGTTCAGTTATCTGTAATCTGGGATCTAACCAAAGGAAAGTTTGAATTGGCTATGGTGGGTGACATTGTCACCTGTTCTCTTCCCATCCTTTTAATCTTTCCTGGCATTTGGGATGAGAGCTTTCTCTGGGCTCTTACAATATTATCAACATCTGCTCTGGTCTGAGATGATGACTGCAAAACAATAAACCTTTAAGTAGTTTTTGACAGTTTGTTTAGGCTACAGCATGCTTATCTTTGCCTTGACTTGCTCATGGGATCGACTTGCTCATGGGTGAGGACCGATATCTTTCCTACCTAAAACACCTAGTGATGATCGAACTCCCAATGGGGCTTAGCTGGATTTAAACTCATTTCTCCAAGGGGAAAGTCCATTGGATCCTAGGTTTAAAAAAAAGGCCAAAGAAGATGAGATTGCCACTGGAAATCCCAACAGGCATTGAATCTAAGACCTAGTCCTCATTGAGGTGGTAAACCTGCATCTGGGCAGTACTAATTCAAGCTGCAGGTGACAACTTGCATGATTGTCCATACAACAAATAAATAAATAAACCCTCTGAACCTTGAAAATTCGCATGTCAGGAGGGGGGAAGCACAGGCTAGAATCTTTCTCCCTGATGTCTAGTTTTCCATATGGAGGAAATTTCTTGTATGGAGAACCATTCGATCATACCAGCTCCTATCTGCAACCTGGTACAATTCAGACATAGGTTTAATGACCCAATGAGAAGACTAAAATTCTACATGGCGGCTGCTGCTGCAATGCAGGGCATGAATATATTTTTTAAAAGGCAAAAATGCATTCAGCAAAATCAAGAGAATGTGAGATCTGTATCTGAAAAGCATATTGTGGTTGCAAAGAAACCATGTGGGCAGTACCTGCTAAACATCCCTCCTCCTGACCCAAAGCCTTTTGCCCTCTGCCTCTACACACCTGTTGTGTAGTTTTCTCCTTCCTGGCTCCATCCCAGTATTTTGTGCTTCCCCCAAACTATTATCAAAAAAATCAAATTCTGTTGGAAGCAAAGAAACCTTTCAACTAGGTATGCAGGAAAATGAAGTGTATGCAACTTCTTGCAAATTTACCCAAATTGTAAAGTTTATTCAAGTTACAAAATGTTTGGCTTTCTGATGGCAGAAATGGAGAGACTTTAGCAAAGCATGCCAAGCATCATCACAGAGCAAACCAATCATGAACCATTTTTTGAAGTGTAGAATTTGTGAAATCCCAGACAAATAGTTTGCAACTTGAAACCTAGAGTTTGAAATGCTACTTGTTTTGAGCAGTGTTACAGTGTTTTTCAGACACTGCTTTTACTGGCATACTTGGAGGTTTCAAGAAGCTGTGCACCAAATTTTTGTTTTAAAAACACCCTGACATGGTGGATAGTATTAGAGAAGTCATTGAAAATCCTGCAGCAGCTGCACAAATTCCTCACTTTCTCTGACAAGATGGTGTTAACAATCTTCCTGCCTCTTATGTGCTTTTTATCTTTAAGGCTGGTTTGCTAACACAGAGGAGAATGTGGAAGAGAGGTATTTGTATTGTGAGTGAACTTTCTGGCCAATGTAGGTTTTGGTTTGTAATACAAACGTAATGGAAACAAGTGCCACTTTAAGTCTCATGCATGAAAATGGATGTGGGAAGCACTGCCAAGCCCAGAACCCACATTAGGGCCCCTAACGTATGTTTTGGCATTCAGACCACTCACTTCTTTCTCAAAGATTTTAGTTCAGTTTGTTTGTTTACAGCCAAAGGTCATCACAAGAAGATAATCCACAGAAACAATGACAACCAGTGGTGTAGTGGTACATTTTGAAGTGCAGCCACTCATCCTGACAGTCCTTGTAGCCAAACCTCCAAGGAGAGTCCAAAGATTCAGGCAGCTCTGTTGGTCTGCATAAACAAACCTGTTATAGCAGTTTTCATCTGGTAGGAGCGGGTCTTTTGTAAAGCTAAGAGGTCTTCATTGCCTGTTCAAGACCAAGCCACCCCAAAAGACTTTGCATTACAACAGGGGGAACAATATGTCGTTGCTGGGAAAATCCATTTCCTTCCAGCTGCTGTGTGAATTGTAGCTAAGCTCAGGGGGGACAGGAAGTCTGGGGCAGGGGCAGGCGACATCCGCATCCTTGCTAATAAAAATGTTTGGGTGCTGTACTCCTGTAAGCCCTGGCTCCACTACACCACTGATGTTAACACAAACAGCAGCAGGAGAACAAAAATATTTGCTGGGACTACCTTAGCTCTTAGAATATTTGACATAACACAAAACATATAACTTTAGAGAACTATCTCAGTCACATCAGTTACATTAACAGCACCTGTGAGATTGTCTAAATGACAGGAAGCTGCTCCTGACTGGACAAATTTGGCTCCTCCAATAGCCACCTCCTAACTTCATTCCCTTCTTTTTTGTATTTCAAGAGCTGCCCTGATTCTCTGCGGGTTAAGGCTTCCAAATCTGACTGGCTGAAGAATGTTTTTCTGCCCAACATCTCAGTCTTCATGGACAAGAGTCACTTCAGTGACAGCGAATGGTACCGCTTGGAGCATTTTGTCCCACCATATGGGTTCATGGACCTGAATTACTCATGTGAGCAACTCTACTAAGGGGAATGCTGAAAGGGCTGAGAGCAGGGATTCTGCTCTCTGGAACAAGGAATCACAAGTCTTGTACTGAACAGGCTACCAGCCTTCCAAATTTCCCCTAACTGAGGGCTTGCTCCTTGTCCCCCTATCCTGATAAGCCTGATCAGATAATGGAATGAACAGTCTCCGTTTTCTTTGAGGAAACCCAGGATGAGGAGAAACATAAGCACTCAGATTCTTTGGTGTGTTTGCACCAATAGCTACTGTAACTTACTGCAGGAAGCAGAGCTGGCCCAACTATGAGTTACAGTGAGACAGCATCCTCAGGTGGAAGACTTCGGGTGCCTTTAACAGGGTGGCAAATTTATTTTTTCCTATTTATTAAATTTCTATACCACCCAATAGCCAAAGCTCTCTGGAGAGTTTACAAAAGATTAGAACCTTTAAAATACAATATAATACAATATAAAACATAATATAAAAACCATTTACATAGAGTAATATGAGTAAAGTACTGCAGTTATCTTGTTGATTATCAGTGCAAATGCTTCCTGAAAGTAGACTTTAGAAGGGGACCCCTTTATTGATAGGGGCTTTCTTCTGTAGCCTGAAACTTATATTATATTGTATTAACAGTGCCACCTTAAACATGCCTACTCAGAAGTAAGTCCCTCTATGTCCCATAGGACAGGCTCTCTAGTAAGAGTATTTAGAATTGCAGCATAAACTGAGCTGTAGTAGTGACGTTTCCTTGCTTTGGAGGGAAGAGTTTATGCACACAACAATATTGGATGACAGCTAGAGTGCAGGAGGCGCAGGTCTCGCAGTGAGTACGATTGAAGATGAGCAAAGACTCTTTGTTGTGCCTATTATGCGGCGGTGAGGATGGTAAAAAATCTTATTACACGTCTATTATCTCATCCTCAATATGTCACCCAGCAGAATTGTTCCGAGTGGTGAAGAGCCTGTTGGGATCTTGCTTGGGAACAGAGAAATTGGGATTGGAACCCTTGGTCATTTGCTATAATAAATTTGCTAGGCACTTGGAGGAGAAAGTTGCTCGTATTTGCTCAGAACTTGATGGCGCAGTTACTGCAGAGTCTGGGGAGGTGTCCAGTGTTCCATCTGGTTGTGTTTCCTGGCATCGGTTTCAGTTGTTGCAGCCTGATGATGTGGACAAGACGCTTGAATCAGTCCGTCCCACCACATGTAAGCTTGACCCTTGCCCAGGTTGGCTAATACGATCTAGCAGGGGTGGGTTGATTGGGTGGGTCCCTGGGTGGTAATGCTTCACTCTGTCAGGGGGTGGTACCTGCCACCTTGAAAGAGGCTGTAGTGTACCTTCTCCTGAAGAGGACCTCCCTGGACCCAGAGGTATGTGAGAACTATCGCCCCATTGCCAATATCCCCTTTGGGGGCAAGGTGCATGAGCATGTGGTGGCTGGGCAGTTTCAGACATTCTTGGAGGAAACTGATTATCTGGACTCATTTCAGTCTGGTTTCAGGCCAGGGTATTGCACTGAAACAGCCTTGGTTGCTCTGACTGATGACCTACTCCGGTTGAAAGACAGGGGGAGTGCTACCCTGTTGATCTTCCTGGATCTCTCAGCAGCTTTTGACACCATTGATCATGGTGTCTTACTGGACTGGCTCTGCAGGATGGGAGTTGGGGGCACTGTGCTACAGTGGTTCTGCTCCTACCTGCAGGGCTGATTACAGAGAGTGGTACTGGGGGATTCCTGTTCTACCCCATGGATATTAAGCTGTGGGGTGCCACAGGGTTCTATTCTATCCCTCATGTTGTTCAACATCTATATGAAGCCGTTGGGTGGAGTCATTAAGAGTTTGGGGTGGGGTGTCACCTGTAGGCTGATGATGCTCAGCTCTACTCCTCCTTGCCATCGGAGTCAGCTGAGGTGGTGAAGGTACTGGACCAGTGCCTGGAGGCTATAATAGGCTGGATGAGGGCCAATAAACTGAAGCTAAATTCTGACAAGATGGAAGCTCTGTGGATTGGTGGTTTCCAAGTCTGGGAATTGGGTAAGCAACCTGTCCTAGATGGGGTTGCACTCCCCCTGAAGGAGCAGGTGCTTAGCTTGGGAGTACTCCTAGATCCATCCCTATCACAGGAGCCCCAGGTGGACTCCATGGCCCGGGGTACTTGGGGCCAGCTATGGCTGATCTGCCAGCTATGGCCTTTCCTGGACAGGGATAACCTAGCCACAGTAGTACATGTGCTGGTAACTTCCCAATTAGACTACTGCAATGCACTTATGTGGGGCTGCCCTCGAAGATGACTCCGAAGTTACAGCTAATGCAAAATGCAGCCGCTAGACTGCTGACCGGAACATCTCATAAAAATCATATAACACCAGTTTTAAAGGAATTGCACTGGCTGCCAATATGCTTCTGGTCGGAATTCAAGGTTTTGCTAATTATATTTAAAGCCCTAAGCAGCTTGGGACCTCGATATTTGAGGGACTGCCTCTCCCTATCTATGCCTGCCCAAGGACTGAGATCTGTTGGAGGGGCCCTCCTCTGTGTCCCACCAGTGCGAGACATACACTATGGTGCGACGTGGGAGAGGACCTTCTCTGCTGTGGCACCCTGGTTGTGGAATGCCCTCCCCTTGAAGGCCTGATTGGCGCAGACATTGGTTTCATTTTGGTGCCAAGTAAAAACATGGCTCTTTACCAAAGTCTTTGAGGGCTACATGCATTCCCTAATGTAGCACATGGTTTTAACTGTTTTATTGTTTTAGATGTTAATTGGTATCAGCTTGTTTAATGGTTTAATATGTTTTTAGGTGTTTGAATTATTTATTGTTTTATACTGCTTAAATTGATTTTATCTGTATGCTGCCCTGAGATCTTAATGATATAGGGCCAGGTACAAATGTTTAGAATGAATGAATGGAGTGGGTTGAGCTTTATTGTATGCACACTGTCCCTTCCTCCTTGGCCTCCCCACCTTCACTAAGTTGAACTATTGTCTTGTATTTTGTTTATTGTATTATTATATTGTATTATTGCCTTGAAGGCTCTAGTTCACAGGCAGATGGTGGTAGTGCTTACACTCAGTGCATCTTCTTGGTAAGAAAAGGCAAGTTCGGGGACCAGTTCCCAAAATACGTGCATTGCCTGCCTCCAGGAGCTCCCAGATCTCAGACAAGTGGTGACGGAGACCTCTCCCTGGGCATGTATCTCTCAGTAGTGCAAGCATGCACAGGGAGTAGTAGAGCTCTGTCTGCAATAATGCTCTCATGCACTTAATGTAGTGACTTACTTGACTAGAAGAAACCAGAAAACAAATGTTCAGCTTGTGATGGGCTGCAGAAGAATATCCTTCCATAAACTTAACTGGCTGAGATGCATACATGGGCAAAATATGAAGTACCTGTTTGATCCTTTGTCCCCCAGGTCAAAAATTTATGTATTTAAATCCATATCCCACTTTTCAATGTATAAAAAAGGAAATCCTCAAAGTGGCTTACAATAAATATAACTCAACAAACATATAGGATCTAGAATTATATTCACTGGATGCACTTACTGGAGGAATGGGGGGTGGGGTAGAGAGAGGGAATTTTCTCTGATTCTGCTCTCCCCCTGCAAAGCTGCTCTGGGAGGTTGGGGGTGAAGGGGGGCTTGCAGAGTGAAGGAGGGATGGGCAAAACTGGCCTCCCACTCTCTTTCCTCCAGTGGGAGCCTCTGCTGGATCACACTCCCTTCTGCAAATGGAAGGAGTCCTTCAGTTCAGAGAAGAGCAACTTTGGATCCAGTCCTTATTATGAAAAGCCACAAACTCTAAGCACTGATGAGCCTTCATGTCCCATCTCTAAGTCAAGATAGCAAGCAATGTACCCCAGTTCAGACCTGTTCCTGTGCCTTTGCTCTCTTCTATATCCCTCCTAATTCAGAGCTATGTACTTTTCTGTTACCTGCTAGCCCTTCATTCTAAATAATGATGCCTTTCTCTTTCAGTGGTAAAAGAAGTCATCACCATGCTCCCTCCTAAAGCCTACCACCAAGTTCTCTTTGCACACAACAGCAGCCAGGCTCCCACGTGTATCACTTGTGCAGTGGTAGCAAATGGGGGCATATTGAACAACTCCAGAATGGGCCAGGAGATTGACTCCCATGATTATGTGTTCCGGTAAGGGGAACCGGATTTTTAAGAAATTATTCTCCCATCTATGTATTTATTTAAAAGACGTATTCCTTGCCTCCCCCGACACTTCCCAATGATTTAAGGCACAAGAAAACATTACAAATAAATGCAAAATGTAAACAGTGTAAAACGGTGAGATAAAATTAGTCTATAAAGGCATCAGCAGCAGAAGCTAAAACAATAATTACAACTGGCACCTCATCTCAGTAGCATAAAACAAACTAGACCACTATTAAATCAGGCTATATTATGTTATAGGCTAAAGGCACTTCTGAAAAGGAAGGTCTTTGCCTTCTGCCAAAACAGCATAAGATGAACTTCCATCAGGAGGAAATTCCCATGGATGCTCTGGAAGGGTCATCCTCCCAATGTCCCCACCGGGAACCAAGTGACATTGGGGGGCATGGCCATGCTCCCCGATACCTTTTGGCACACGGAGGGCTGGGGGGGGTCACCATGGGGAGTATGGCCATTTGAGAACATGGTGATGCTCCTATGATAGTGTATGTGAATATCAAGAGAGGCCCGTAGGGGGAAAGGAGATGCTTTTGTCTGGCTTCTCTTTCCTTCTTGTTGGTAGTCTTAGTTTTGCCCATGCAGGAGCTGGAAGTGGCCCTGCCTTGGTTCCAATAAAGTTATCACCTTCTTAATGTTACCAAGAATTCTTTTTCGCACGGATGTACACCTGAGTGTGCACTTTCAGACATGCAGCCTTGATACTTGGCCCCAATCTACATGGCCAATTTAATGCAGAACGAGAGTGCATCAGGGTCGCTCGCAACAGAAAACGCCATCGCCAATCTGCAGCAACCCTGCAGCTTCCCTCTGGAAAAGGCGCATTTTCAGAAAGTCCTTTTAATGCATTTTTTCCCCTTAAATGCAGCTCCCGTGCGGTTCTGCTGCAGTGTGCCCTGTCCCCCTGCATTAAATCCTGGGCATGCCTCCATGACTGGGCAATGACATGGCCAGGGGGTGGGGGGCCCCCTTCCCCCCCTTCCCTCTTTTTCTCCATTTTCAGTAGAGTGCTTTTGGACACAGGCTTTCTTTCCCACTTAGCACTACTTCGCAATGTTTCATCCTTTCACTATATCGCAGTAGCGCAGTTTTCCCATTCACAGTTATGTAGCACAGTAGCTGCTTTACCCATTTACAGTATGCAGCCTGTTTTTCCCATGCGTAATAGTGCAATAGTGCTGTTTCAGTCATTCAGAATACCGCGGTAGCTGCTTTACCCATTCATAGTATGTAGCCTGTTTTCCCTTCATAATAGTGCAGTATCTTTTAATCTTTCACAATATCCCAATGGTGGATGAGAGGGGAGTACATTACAGGGGCTTAATTCAGTGCTTCCAGTAAACCTCCTGAGCAGGGGAGAGTGGACAGGGGTGGGGAACAAGCCTCTCTCATTCGCTGAGCAGCACCTACAGGGTTGATGACATTCAGTTCTACTCTGCTCATCCAACCCCAAAGTATGAGGTGTTTCAAGTGCTGTGTGACCCATGAAAGTAGGTTTTTAGGTACCATATACTCCGCTTTTATTGCTTCGTGTGCCCCTGACAGACCAAAGTGATTTCATGAAAATCCAGATATAACCAGAAAGCGCTTCTCATTCTGTTTTCATGTAGATTGGGCCCCAGAAGGATCTTTTAACTTAAAGCACTGAGGTTAGCACCTTAAAGGTTCTGGGGTTTGTGGGATTAAATACACAGTTGCTTAACCCAGGAGTAATTTATTGAAAGGAATTAAAACATACATTTAAAAGACCAGACTAAGGTAATAAGCATTTATAGGATTATCTCTTATTCATACCAGCTGTTGGTTCTAATGAGTAAGGCAGACACATTAAAAGCAATGGTTCAGTGTAGTTGACCAACAGGCTAGGGGCCGGGGCAGGAGAAGTCCTGGTAGTAGGGAGAAAGTGGAGAGAGATGGATGTGGAGAATGGCAGGGAAGGGGAAGGGGAAGGGGAAGGGGAAGAGGGCTGGCAAGGAACCCAGCAGTGCTTGTGGGCAAAAGAGAGGAACCCAGCATGGTGCTTAGTCCTGGAGGCACACAAGCCTGGGGAAGAGACAGAAAAAGGAGCAGGGAAAAGCTGACTGTTTTCCCCAGCAAAGTGGGGGTAATGAAGGAGGGAAAAGGGGGGGGTCTAATAAACTAATGGACCTGCCAAGGAGAAGTTAGTAATGGAGGGGTGGTGTTTTATCTATCCGTAGCTGCACAGTTTGGGATATTATGAAGTTGGAGGCAATGGGGTGCCTATGCAGCAGCAAAGAGAGGGAAAGAGGGGAAGCGAGGAAGGGAATGGGGTTTTCACAAGACTCCTCTTGTGTGAGAGAGTGAGGCTTCTTTGGTCAAAGAGTCCTAACTATTGGGCAGTTAGGGTGCTGCTTATATGCCCCAAATTTAATTATTAAAACTCAAACCATGGAAGTGGTCTCCCAGGACGGGGAGAGGTCAAAGGATTAAATTTGGACAACAATGGTCATGCCAGAGGGGTGATGGCTTTGTATCACAGTTCTGCTTTGACTATCAGGCCTGGCTGTTAGAATGGTAGCCTTTTCCTATGGTTTCCCAAGCAGGAATGAAGCCTCTTTTTTATTTTAAAAAAACACCAGAATGTTGGGATGTCAGGCAACATATACCGGGTCTCTGGAATTGATACAATTCTTAGACATTGTGACTTATGTAGGAAACATAATGTGGCTATTGCTGTGGTCTGCCACTTCAGGTAGGTTGGATGACCATATAAAATGGAGACTTCCACTAGATGCAGTTGAAAATAGCATAGCATCCATCACTCATCAGCTGATGGGGGGGGGACTAGATGTAATAGAGGTCAGTCGAGTCATGCTGTGGAAGGATGGATTCACCAAACACTGTTTTTTTCTCCTTCAGAGCCAACACTGTTGACAACAACCTTTCTATTCAAAATGTCAGGGGATTCCAGCAGTTTATAAACTGTCTTTAAGTGTATTTGAAGTATTCTCCAAATGTCAGTTTCTAACAAATATTATATTTGAAGTATTCTCCAAATGTCAATTTCTAACAAATATCCATTATACTTCAACCCTCTGCATCTGTAGGAAGATAGTGATTTTGACTGGAGTTTAAATGCTCTTGACTTGTAGAAAATTGAAACATTCTTCATGCCTTCAACCTTTGGAACTCCTTCCACTAGAAACTTGGCAAAGTCCAAACCTGAGTCAGCTATTGTTTATCATCAGTTAAAAATCACCCATCCCTGCAGTGTGTAGCGACATCCAGTGATGGAGCTCCTAAGTGGCTAACTTTGCAATTCAATGTGGTCTCTTGGGCCAGAGTGAGCGGAGCCGTGATCAAGGATTATGAGAAAGATGTGGGAACAAGAACATCCTTCTATGGATTCACATCCTACTCCTTAGTATCTTCTGTTGCAGCACTGAGGAATCGAGGTTTCAAGAAGATCCCCATGGGAAAGGTAAGGCAGATACCATACAATATCTATATGTTCTCCCTGCCCCCCAAACAGGCAAACAGTAGTGGGGGGGGCAATTTAGCTCAGGAAAATAATGGAGAAGGAAAATTTACCCCCCCCTCCAAGCTCCACAGCTCAAATCTGATCCCCAGCCCACCTCCACCCCCTGCAGCTACTTTTGGCTTTTTAAAAAAGTGGGTGATCCTCACAAATCACCCAGCATCTCATCTAGTTTGGCCCTCAGAGCTCCAGCACAGCACAGATCCCCTGAGGATGATTTTTTTTTTATTAGCTCGAAAGCCAACAAGCAGCCACTGCAAGCAGACACACCTGCAGAGAGGTGATACTGGATAGCTTTGTTTGCTCAATGTTGGCTGCCAACACTGTCTAAAGCACTAATACTCAGGAGCCATTGCTTAAACTCTAAGCAGAGGCTCCTAACTCTATGAGCAATAATGAGCTGGTGTGATTAGGCATGGCAATGCATGAGCCTTTCCCTCTAGGATGTCTTAGAACAGTGGCCACTTGTCGTAGCCCCTGGGCCAGCACTTCAAAGAAGCACAGTACCTGGTTTGTATTGATTTAGAATAGTCTGGTCCCTCTCCACATCCTTAAATCAGCACTCCACATTTTGTGGAGTGTTCCATTTTCTCCCTTCGCTTCTTTTGACCCTGTCCTGTTGCTCTGAAAAGCTTAGGTTGGCCACGGATCATTTACATAAATTATTCAGAATGAGGCCTGGAGCAGAATTTGGATTTTGGTTGGCCAGCGCAGAGTATGCCCTCTCCTACCCATTCATTAGAGTGTTCTGGCAGTGCTTGTGTTCCATCTGCTGTGGCCCCCTACCAGCATATGTGGTGTGTTTCCTAGGAGATCAAGTACCTTCATTTCCTGGAAGGGGCAAGAGATTACGAATGGCTGAAAGCTCTTCTCCTGAACACCAACGTCCGGAAGGGATTTTTGGACTACTATGGGTGAGAGATGCTGTGCTTTGTGGGCCCTTTTCATAACCATATTCCTTAAGCTTTTTGCAATTTTAGTTTATTTTCACAGAATGCTCTGTGACAATCCCCTGAGGGCTACCTCTGGCCTACAACACCCCAGCTGCGAGCAGGCATAGATTAGAATTATTTTCTCACCTCTTCTTTTGGTGGGAAGTATACCACAGCATCTCCTAGCCCCTGCGACATATTAGAAAGACCACACCAGCCTCCATCACTTAGTTCTGCCTAACTTGCAGAAAAGGTGGCCAATCCAGTTCTGCTTTGAATTGCATATGCTGTGCCTGAAGGTCTTTCTTTCCTTTCCTAGGCCAAGGCCTCGGGACAAATTTGATAATGATTTCAGCCTGGATAAATACTTTGTGATTCATCCAGACTTTATCAGATACATGAAAAACAGGTAAGTGGTATGTGAAGTTATCTTAAAAAATAAGGGGCATTCTGGATTTTCAGGGTCCAAATGGGCAGGGTTCTTAGCTTCAGTACATGACAGGACTCCTAGGCTTTGAAGAATTGTGCCAAAATTGGGCAGAAATAGCTTTTCTGCAGAAAATGTGCATGGTGGAAGAAGCTATGCCAACTTAAATTATTTGTTCTGCATGATTCTTAAAAACACTGAACCCCTTTACTGTATTGAATGTGGCAACGGAAAAATAAGCAACATCCATTCCTAGGTTTATTATATTGCCAAATGTGAAAGTGCTTCTTTTTCTTAAATCTCTTGGTTTTTGTACAGAAGCATTTTGATTCTTTGGTAGCATCTCAGAGTAGGACAGGTATTTGGTGGTGGCAGCCAGTAAATGAACAGCCTCCGCGTCCTCCCTACGCTGCTGTTTAAATGACTGCCAGGAATCACAGGGTACACTACCACACAGACTACTACCAAATTATGTTAAATGTCTGCACGTACAAACAATGAACAGAAGTTTTCATTTCACTCTGGTTGAAATCGCATCTATAACATGGACAAAATGATTTTAGCAAGTCATCTCCGCATCCTTGCATTGGCCCACAAAACATTTCCAGCCAGCTTATTTGCCCATGTTTTCAAGGTGGGCTCCAGAGTTTAGCAACAGGAACTAGAAAATTTGAAAAGTGGATTGTTTTAATGTTTTATTTATTGAAATATTTATATCCTGACTTCCAGCCCCTCATAGGCCTCCCAAGGTCGCTCACAATGGCTATTCAAACAATATGCCATCCATAAAACAATAAAACTTAACAACAAAACCAACAACACCAAGCTAAAACAAGTTTTATATAAATTACACTGGCTTCTGATTTGCTTCCAGGCCCAAAGTGCTAGTGCTTAAACACCTTGGGGCCAGGATATCTGAAAGACATCCTCCCCTCTTTTGATTGTGCCTGTAGGTTGAAATCAGCTGAAGCCCTGTTCTGTGTCCCATCATCAAAAGAGGCTCAGTTGGTGGTAACACAGAGCAGGGTCACTGTGCTAACAGAATGCTGGATTAGATAGGCCCTTGATCTGATCCAGCAGAGCTCTTCTTGTGTTTTTATATTCTTACTACCCCAGGAAGTACAAGTCTGGGAGCACACATTTGCCAAGGTACCAGGTACTTTCACCCTGAGTCCCAAAAGACAGGCAGTGTTTGATCCTCCCAGGCAACAGCTGAGTCCTAGTATTTGATATTCTGCAAGAACTCTGTGAAAACACCAGAATAGCACCATTAACTGCAAAACTTTTATGACATTGCAGTGGGCTTCAGTGGCTCTGTATTAATACTCTTAAAATTAAAAGGTGAATTTCAGTTGTCACTCCACATGGGAAAATTGCCATAGGCATGACAGGGAGCACCGGCCTCTTATTGCGTGGATGCTCATGACTTACAGGACAAGGGCGAACAGAATTCAGATCCAGACATGATATCTCAAGAATATCACCCACCTTGAACTCTGGCACTGCTTCATTCGGATTAGTGATCATAAGTGTCACACAGTCGGTCACTTCCTAAGCCCTCCTTTACCCACCAGTCTTTTTGGAAAGACACATTTGGCTAAATATATTTTTATATATTTTATACCTTGTGTGATTACCTTTGTTTCCTTGTCATACATTCCTTGTTTTCTTTGTTAACTTATGTTGCTTGGTGTGTGGTTTTTCTCTTTATAAACGCAGCAAAAAGTATTATTCAAAACATGTCATCTCATTTCTGCCCCACGGTAGGTTTTTAAAGTCCCCAAATCTAAACAAACATTACTGGAGGATCTATAGACCCACAACAGGTGCTTTCCTTCTACTAACTGCCCTCCAACTCTGTGATCAGGTAAGGTCCTTCATACGGGTGTTTTTTTGGGGGTGCAATTGTCATTCTTCATTCATGGTATTTCCCGTGTGCAAAACACGACGTCGTTGTCCTGCAGCAGCTGTTCCGCACCTTCCCCCTGTTTTTCCTGTAACATTTCTGTACATAGAAAATGCAGTACTACTTGCAGCTACACAACAGATCCACCATCACCCGCCCGTGTATTGTTGACATCGCACTATGACATGCTTTGTGTAGGCCAGTGTTGGGCAGTGCGGTGTTGACGTCACCTAGTGAAGACAATCGGGTGGGAGTGTCACCCCCCTGCACCTCCCTTGACCTCCAGCCCCTTCGCCATTCCGCTCCTGGGAACAACACTGGGAACTTCAGAAGTGCATTTCACTAGTACAGCATACCAGCGTTTCACTAATACAGCATGGCAGAGACTGACTTGCACACATGGGGGTGTGGGGGAGAGCAGACTTCTGAAGCTGTGACTGTAGTGTGGATGTATATAGAAGTTGCCAAGGTAGGGATCAGAGGCAGCAGAAGTGAAAAGGGGAAGCAAGGAAGTTGAAATGGAAGAGTTAATGCCGAGAGGAGGGAGGAGCTACTCCAGAAGGGGTGGACAGGGGGCATATAGCGCTGCTGACATCCGATAACATCCTGCCAGGCTCCACCTACCAATGTAGATGGCAGGTAGCGTTATGCAGTAAAAGAAAAACCAGCTGTGTAAAGAACCGATTTAAATCCTGCAAAGAGTCTGGAAGCAGAAGCCCTGGTAAGTTGCGGGATAAAAAGCCTGGTGTGTTGAAGCCCTTACAGGTGCTGCACAGGACATAAAGTTGATAATCTGAGCTATAAGGTTGGAGTAACTAAGGGCTGACCTCCACACTGAGTAAATGGTACATTTGTCTTGAGAACTAGCCCTGCAGGAAATGCTTACCTAGCACCTGCTGGGTCCACTTCTGCTTCCTCCTCTGGGCACTTTGGACTGATCTACATAAGGGGTTTTTTTTGGAGGGGGGGAGCATTGCAGTGCCTGACTTGCTGGTGCTCACATGACACAAACCCCAAACCAACCCCTTCACACTATTTCTCCCTCAGTATTCCATCGTTTTCCAAACTGTTTTTATGATGGTTTTTCTGGAGCTGCTGGTTTCCATGCACTACAAAGACATATATGTTCCATCCTAGCAGTATTATAACTGTTACTGGTAGGAGTGGCTTTAAAGCTTGCCCCACCCCCACCCTGTTTTTCTCCTTTCCCCCTTTCATTCCTTGTTCTTTCTTTGCACCAATTTTAATGAAATTTGTGGGCGGGAAAAAACCCATCCCCCAATGTCTTCTTCCCATTTCACTTGCTCTTGGACGGTGCTGCCCAGCAACAGAGCTTCTTGCCACTGGGGCTGCTAAGCAAATGAAAGGAGAAGGAGAGAGGAATGTGGGGGGCGGGGAGCAGCAGCGAGGGGCTGCTTTGGTGGGCGCTGCCATGCAAGAGTGAATGAAAAAGGAAGAGGGCATTGGAGATGAGTGGGGGGGTGTCTCTCGCCAGTTGGACTGCTGATGGCATGAGCAGAGAGTGAGAAAGAGACTAAAGTAGCTCGAAGGCAGCTCCCCACCCCCACCCCAACACACATCCTTCTCCTCCTCCTCATCTGTGATTTGTTTTTGTTTTATTTTTTGCGGCTACCTTTGACTGCACACATATGAAGGAGGAGGGCTTTGAATTGTTGGGAATATTGCAACCTCGTCTGCAAGTTACTGGAAGTGGGGTGTGTTGCAGTTAGTTAATGCATGGGAATTTAGACCACAGCTAGCCTTGGGATCTCTGTAGCCTACAATGTCATTTCCTGTGATTTCTTCCTTTTGCTTCTCCCCTTCCTTCCGCCTTTTTCTCTCTTTTTCTGACCTCCATTGCTGGGAGCACTTGTGTTTGCTCTCTAGCTCCTGCCAGTGTTATAGAACACAAATGGACTGAACAAACTTTTTGAAACTCTATGCTGTACTTGCATAATATATGCAAGAATATTGTGAGTAAACTATTTTTTACCTTTTCTTTGCTAAAGAAGGGTGTGGTCTCCTTTTTTGCCTTGTGTGCATGTGGGACTGGTAAATGCTCATTCTGTTCTGCCTTTTGTTTTCTCTCAGCTAACTGCCTTTCTAACAGGGGGCAGCAATACTAAATAATTCCCATCATGAATTACCATGAAAGTTACTTTTAAACCTCTGTTGCTGGGCACCATGGAAGATGCACATACTGCCAGCTGAGTCAAAAAAGAAAAGAAAAGGGAAAGTCCTCCTATTTCTCCCAAAATTGCATTTGTGTGTGATGCTCGATAGCATTATAAACATGGTGGATACTGCACTGTATTCATTAGCATCTGCCACCACAGCAATGCATTTGTTTTGCAGAAATACCGGCTTGGCGATGCCTGAGCACTCGTGTATATCCTGCTCTGGCACAACTGTTCTGCCTGATGCAAGATGGACAGGAGAAATAAGTATGCTGCTGGGCTGTTACCCTGTCTTACATTATGCCCTCCAGCCCTTGTCTCGCTGCCTGTACCTACTTCTTTCATATTGTTATTCTTTACATTCTGTTCCCTCATACCTTCCGTCATTGTCTTAAAAAAAATCCAATTTTTGCAAAAGAAAAAAAAACAGTTTGAAGTACACAGGTTGAATGAATGGTGTGTATTTTCTGATTTGCATAACTTAGTCCAGCTGCAACATTTTTGTTTTCTAAATGACATATGTCCCATCTCTTCCTGTCTTCACGATTTAAGTCAGAGCTCCACAGTCTGCCAATACTGCATGTCATAATTTAGTATGCCAATTTCCTCCTTGCCCACCTCCGGTCATTTGCTAGTTAGTTTTAGAATTAAGGCCTCAAAGTAGAACTGATGCTTGGGTTGCATCAGGTTTACTTTGTTGTTGTTGTTTTAATTTCTGCAGGAGATCCCAGTTATGGATTTTCCGTGGCACATCTGGCTTGGCCCCAAGTCTCCTTTTCTAGCATTCCTTTTCTGCAGCCCCTACAAGCTCTTTGTCTTGTAGCTCCTTAATTATGACCCTTTGCCTTTCCCAGGTAAGCGCTTATGGTTACATCACAGAAGGCTACCAAAAGTATTCAGATCACTATTACGACAAGACAAAGAAGAAGCTGGTCTTTTATGTCAACCATGATTTTGATCTGGAACGGAGAGTATGGAAAAGACTTCACGATGCAAACATAATGAAGCTCTACCAGCGAACCTGACCAAGACAGGACCCTGACTGCTAGCTTTTTCTTCTACTTTTTTGCTGGGGGACAGAAACTTTGGAAGCAGGGCTGTTACCCAGATCCAGGCCATATTTTTATTTCTGCTGAAGGGCTCCTTGCCACTAAAAACTTTGCCTCTATGGAATTCATTCTTGCAAAAACATCCACCCCACTGCACACGCAGTTGTCAATTGTGGGACAAAACAAAATACAAAAGGATGTTGTTACTTAAGAACATAATTGGTGGGGTTAATTATTTCCTGAGAATCTACTTTGACTATAATGAGATGAATCTGGCTATAGGTTCAACTGTCCCGGTGCTACTCTGTGCTGGTTGGCCACTCCTTTCCAAAGTCTCAGGCCAAGATTTTCCCGTTGCTGCTACCTGCTTTGAACCTCGTACATACCAAGGTGTGCTCTACCTCTGAGCTAGGGTCGCCTCCATTCCTCTGCTTGTGCATGATAGATTTTCAAGAGATGGACCTAAGCTTTTGTAAGGAACGCATGTCAGAGCCATGTCTGCATGGTTAGAATTTGCCCCTTCTCTCACTGAACAGTCCACGGTACTTCCAAGAAACAATTGGGTTTGCCATGGCTTGTTGCGCCACCCCCTCAGTCCTCCCACCAGCTCTGGCACATATCCCTGGCACCTTTGTGGTAGAATTCCTTGTTGCCTCAGTCCCTGTGTTAGCACCTTTTCTGCAATTGGTCCACTGGGGTTGCCGGCTACCAAGGGAAACTCCCCCCACCCCCACATCAAATTGCCAAATTGAATTACTTTTCAGAGTCCTTATGAATATGGGAACACATTCACCAGCTTTTTTTTCTCCAGGGAATTTCACTGTTGCGCAAGAGCGCCTCCCCATGTTTAGTCCAGCATAGTGATATTTTGCCTTGTCAGTGTCCCCGTCAATTTCATCCTCTCTTTCAGTGCTTGCATTTTGAAAGACTGAAGGAAGAACAGCAACTGGTAAAGCGCCTTCACTCCAGCCACTTTCAGCTCCCCACTCCACTTCCTGCTTGTCTCTTCCCTCTGTTGCTAGCTGTCACACACACACATGGGTTACAGAGCGGTAAGCAGGATCAGAAAACTTACGCAAATGTCATAGCAAAGCAGCAACACAGAGGTGAAAAATGTGCACATCTCAACGCAGCTGTCATTCAGTGCTGCGTACTTGCGCAGGACCAAGAATAAAGATTAAACAAGTTTCAGAAGTGTTCGGGAAACTCTTTGGTGTCCTTTTTTTGCTATTTTTAGGGGCCCAAGGTGGAGGGCACTGAGAAGAGATGAAGGAGGATAGCAGCAGCATGAGTGAGATTGTGAGGAGCGGCAGGAGTTTTTGTTGCTCTGGTCAGGTGGGTCTCTAGCCATTCCCAGCAACCCATGAAAAACCGCCCTGTGGTCAGATGGGTGACCACACGTGAGAGGGCCTTCTCTGCAGTGGCCCCACACCTTTGGAACAAGTTGCCATTTGAGGTCTGCCATGCTCCGTCATTGCTGGCTTTTAAGAAGGCCTTGAAAACATATAGTTTCGCCTTGGCCTTCTCTTGATATGGCTGTTGTTGCTGTTATTGCCATAGTTGTTACTGGTTCATCAGTGGGATGAAACTCAGGTCGAAACATGTTTGGGTTTGGATATTTTGTATGAGTATAGCCTTTTTGGAAACCAGTATTGTCACTGTGTTCGCATGTAAAACATTAATTCAATGCTCTGTTTAAAAATGTTATATGATCAGTTATTTTAAAAATTCTTTTTAAACTATGTATGGCATATTAATCATTGTGTTAAAATTTGTTTTCTTGCGGTTATACCGCAAGACAACCTTATACCGAGTTTGTTTCTGTGTTGAGTGTGATTGAGGACAGAACCATTGTTGGTAACTGAAACCCTGGAAAGCCACTTCCTGTCAGAATGCTGAGCTGGACAGCCCAATAGTGTAAGGCACCGTCCTATGTTTGGAAAGGCCCTCACAGAGCATTCTCCTCCCCTCTGCAGCCCACCTTGCTCTGCCCATCCTCTCTGGTTTCAGTTTTACACCTGTGTAGCTCTGCTAGAGTTGCTTAAACTTTTGATTTAATGGCAGACAAGTATATCAGAGCAAAGGCCAACCATTGGCCCATGTCTTTCTCCTTCATACTTCGGAGTGGGGAAGGCAGTGAATGAGGCAGGGCAATGGAAAAATTAAAAAAAAAAACTCATCAGGAACATGCGTGGATAAACCTATCAAGTTTCACTTTGTCCCACATTTTTTTTTAATCTTAATTTTGTTCTATCCCAAATATGGACATTACAAATTTTGGTAAATTCTGATCAAAAACAAACTGAAACCAATTTCTCCCCTGACTGCACCAGCCAAATTCAACCCACAGCTATTCCCAGCCTGGAGAGGGCCATGAAATACTTGCCTGCCATAGTAGACAAGAATATCAAGTATATCAACCGGAGATGAGCACAGCCCAACCATTAGCCCTTCTCTGTCTCCTTCATACTTCGGAGTGCGGAGTTGGCAACCTGCTTAGTTATATTTGCCATTGCACCAATAAAGACTATTTTCTCATAAGAGGTTTTCCCTTCCTTTGTGCTCTTGGGAGAAGATCTCCGGCCTTTGAGTTCTCAGTAGGGCAGCGAGGAATTATTGTTCCTCCTGCTCTGGAATCCAAGCCATACCACATTGCTCCAGGTTGCTAGGTGACCATCTCCATGCTGGTATTCTTCAAGCCTGAATAGGACCTTTTCAGTTCCCAATAAGTTTTTTTTTAACTTTCTCTCTGCAGAGGCCCCTTCTCCCTTGCACTTCACCATTGGAGAGGGGATTATCCTCAACCTCCTTCACAACGGCATGAGAAGATGGAAAATGCCCCTTAACAACAAAGTCACCTACAAATTCAAGAAAAATCAAGGGCATAGAAACATGGGCAAAGATTAATGGTCTGTGTGACCAGAGCTGACTGCATCCCTGTCTTGTTTTCTACAGGATCAGAGACTTGGTTTGAGATGAATCATAGTAGCTTCACAGGAGTAAAATCCCAATCCCTTACCATCCAGAAAACAGTGTATATTTTACACTTAGAATACAAGCTGGATTTATCCTGCCAATTCTATTTCTTTTTAGATAGTAGCCCACTGATAATAGGGCTGCCATGACTCAATTTTTTTTTATTTGCAGTGTATTGATTTAACAAAGTTGTTAAGGATAAGTACAATATACTATTGTGTCATGTTTTTGATTTACAAAGCACCAGAGTGGATGTGATGCTTATGATGAGGAAGGAAGAATGAGGGAAAAAATAAAAGAGAAGGCAAACAATTAAAGGTCTGAAAGTGCAAGCTGTTATTATTGACCCTTTGCAAAGTATCTGAGACCTGGAGCTCTCACTTGTTTGCTTGCTTGCTTTTGTTTGTTTGTTTGTTTGTTTAAAAGCCACCTTTTACAGTAAATCCTTCCGAGGCAGCATACAGCAGAACTTGAAAACCACAAAACATAATAAAATAATAAAAACAGAAGATCAAAATTAACAGTTAAAAACAAATAGCACCATTTACAAAGTGTCTCCAGTAGAGTCCTGATTACAGGCCAAGTTAAACAAGTGAGTCTTTTAGGGCCTACTTGAGGGTCTGTAATGATGCTAATTTTCTCACAAGTCTCCGTTTCATTGCTAGGTTAGCCAGTTATACAAGTCAAACCTGGATTTCCAGTATATGTCTGGTTTCCTGTGTCCACTCCATCACTTGAACCTTATCTGTTGCACCTAGTTTCCTCTTATCTGAAAATATTTATTTCTTGAGTGGAGTTTCTTAATCAGTGTTCTAAGCAATTAAAACTGCAATCCTACACCTACTTACCTGACAGTAAGCCTCAGTGAACTCAATAGGACTTACTTCTGACTAGACTTGTATAGGAGTGTACTATAAGGCAAGAATAGCAAGATACGCTTTTAAAGAGTTGGGAAAATCAGTATGGATTTCAATTCATAAATAGTGCAGTGTATATATATATATGTGTGTATATATATATATATATATATATATATATATATTCAGCCTTATCAAAATGCAACCGTTATGTGTTTAACAACTCCATCTTAAAGGCATGCTTACCTAGAAGGAAGTTCCACTGAACTGACTAGTAAATGCACTTAGGACTGCAGTTTTACAATCCTGTTCATGTCTACTCAGACGTAAGTGCTGCTGAAGTCAATGGGACCTAATCCCAGCTGTAGGATTGCAGCCTTAATGTGTTTGCTTACAGTGTTTGCACATGCAAGAATATGATCAGAATGAATGGAAATATTAAAGCACCTTTACCTGGACTGGCACACTTTATTGTATCAGACAGGGGTGGGGGGCCTAGAAACACTGTGTGTGGTGGCCGAAATGGACTTCTTGATCAGGGGAGGTCAGAAAAACAGTTATTTTGCATTTGCAGGTCTTAGCAGGTACAAGAGCACCAGTGGATGATGACTCATTTCGGAAGGAAGGATACAGGCTTGTTCTGTCTTTTGGTCAATCCCAGTTTGACCATGATGATAAGTAAGTCATTAGTGAAATGCCCATAATTACAGTACAATGTGTGTGTGACAACGAAGGATATACTGCAGGAAACCTGGTGGGGATGTCCATACTGCTTGTGTGTGCATATATGGGGGTCACTATTAATGTGGGTTGAGTCATCCCATGGTAGGGACAAAGGACAGGGTTTGCCCTGCTTTTACTTTTTCTTTACAGAAGGGAATATGACAGCCATAAATACCTATACAAGGTGTTTTTTTTAAGGCAAAGAAAAAAAAAAGAATGCACTAGGATAAAGGAGGCAGAAGGCAGATCTGGGTCTATTGATAGAACTCTGGTGGTGCCTCCAGATTAAAGATGGGTGAGAATTTCATTTCAGTTTGTTTTTGATAAGAATTTACCAAAATTATTCTAACCCAAACTTACAGATTAATCCATTCAGACCCCGGGCTTTGAGAGCTTTGCTCTTAGAACTCTAGGATTGAATCCCTATATATTCAACCATGTTAGTGCTTCATTAGGGTTGGCACCTCTTTTTTCTAGCAGGCTCCTCAACTTTGACAGCTATATGGTCCACCCATTGCCCTGCCTCATTCACTGTTTTTTATAGAGGGTCCAAACAATGACATATTCCACTCTTAACCTTCCTGTGTTTTCCCACTACTTGTTTCCTCTTTTTTCTCACTGCAGAAAATCTGTTAAAGAAAACATGGAATGGCTACACAATGCCTTCTGGTTGCTAGCATTAGGAACCCTCCACCTGGAAGAACCCTGGGTGATTTGCAATAGATTGGCAAGGAGTTCTGACTCCCAGTTGTTTAACAATTGCAACAATAAAATGAACCCCCCTGTCCTAAACTATACTGCTGAAATGAAGAAAACTTGGTGGATTTTTGTGTGGAGGGAAGTCCAAGCGCCGTTCAGTTCTGGTACTTCTGGACTTAATTCCTGGACTCAGAATTCTTCAATTCTAAGTGTATTTCTTTTGCATCAGGCTCCAGTTGGTAGATCCAAAACAAAGTAGATCCTGCAAGCCTGAAGCGTGCACCCCCTAGCCTTAGATACCATTAATGTGGAGAACTAAACTTGGTCCTGTCCCCCTGGAGAACATGTCTGGGGTGAGGATGTAAAATCAATGCATATCACTGATAGGATGCTGAGGAAAGATAATAAGCTGATGTCCATGTTCTCCTGGCAGAACTACATTGCTACTTTTGGGTGCATGAGGAGACAGTATCTCTTTAGTTTGTGGCATGATTTGGGTCAGCAAAGCCCAAAGGAAATATCATGAAATTGGAGCATGTTGTGTTTCTTTATCATAATGCCATAAAAACCCATTGAGCAATGCACTCTAATATATAACATTGTAATATGTAATGCTGTAAATTCCATGGTACAAAATACAGTGCACCATATATTGGACACCTGTACAAGAAGGGAGAGTTGTACACCAAGGGAGAGTTGCACAGGCATCAAATTGGCTATTGACAGTGGTTGAAATCTGTCAATTGGGCAAGCTTGGATGCATCCATGCAGGAACACATAACACCTCAGCAGGGTTCCTCAGCCCCCAGCCGAAAGTTCCCTTGCAAGCCCACATGGTTCAGACATGGCTGGATGTAGCTTTTGCATCTCCCCATCAATTTAGTACCTCTAGTCTATTTTCAGTATCCTTATTACAATAAGCCAGAGGAAAAGAAATGAATAGGTCTTGGTTTCTGCATCCTGCTCATTGCTAAGTTTCCGTGTCACCAATGAAATGGAGGAGACTTATGTGGACATTCAAAAGACCCACATACTAAGTCAAAGTTGATGCTTGAAGTAAGCTGATTTCTGATGGCCTTTGAAGATGGATTTGGCCAACACAGCTAATACCCTTTAAGAAGGGCCTTTGGGGAAAGGGGTGGGGTGAGAGTGAGACAGAGCAAGCTTCTTTCACCCTTGAGGAGCTGTGGGAAATTGTTCCTCAGTCCTTGTCATTGGATGCAAGCATGCCTGGGGCCACCTGGCCTTCCTTGCTCTCTTTCACTCCAGCCTTCGAATAACACAGCTTCAGTCCCTGGCATCTCCAGGTAGGGCTAGGAAAGAATCTGCCTGAAACCCTGGAGAGCCATTGCTACCAGTCAGTGTCGACAATACTGTGTTAGATAGACCAAAGGTGTGATTCCATATAAAGCAGCTTCCTGTGTTCCCAACCTGCACAAAAGGATGTGATTGCTGAGAAGGTTGGTCAACAGCTTCTTGGCTACCCCTGAAACTGCATGCTGTTCCCTCTTTGTCCTTTGGATCATGAGCTACCCTCAGGTGAGTTGTGTTGATGCTGCTTCCACCATTTTATTTTCTGGAGAGGATGAGCTCCACCCTTTTACTGCGCCCCCCCCCCCCCGCCATTGTATGGACTCTTTCAAGAGGAGCCTGTGTTGAAGGTTTGGGTTACAAGAAGGTCCCAGCTCTTAACCAGTTGAAGGCCACTGTTCTACTGCAAGTTGTTGTACACTACCCAGAGAAAATTGGTTAAAGGGCGGATTAAAAGTACAGTAAAGAAATAAAGTTCCAGTTATCCAGGGAGGCTCTTTGAACAGATGAACTCCTTCTGGAAGCCAGGGTCCTAAGTCAATTTCTAACGGTTTATACCATATGACCTTGATTAATAATAATAATAATAATTTGCATGGCAGTAATACTCTATTGCAAATTAACTTCTGTTTTGGATTGTAGCCCAGGATTACTTCTTGTTGCCATAACCTTGCCCTTGAGTCTACTCCTTCATGCTCCTCCTCCAACTTTCAGTGTGACAATGTACCACAATTGCCAATATATGCACATTTTCTCATGTCAAAGCTTATCACGTTCACCACGGAAGGATTTTGTGCAAGTCTCCTGAGGCATCTGTGTCTACTCTATCAGTATGCTGCACTGTTGCCTTCCCAGAGTGCCATATGCTCCATGTTCTACTGTGGGATTGACAGAACACAATCTTTGTATACCCTCCTGCTTGGTTTTTATGGAAGATTTTATTATCTTTGTACTGGATATTCTGCAGTTGGTGGAAATGAACTTCCAGTCCTTTGTTGAAAAACTGTAAGGCGGGGGTGCAGAATTTTTGACCCTAAGAGCCACGCAAACATATACACACCTTTCTCTTCCCCCTTCTCCCCCTTCCCCTGGGCAATCCTGAAACAGGTCACTCTTTCCTCATTGGTAGTGTTGAATCCCCACTCACTCCCGCAAAAATCCTCATGTAGATCAGTCTTTCCTCTGTGGGGGTTGCACATGGTCCCTGGGATGCAGGTTGTGCGGTCCTGTTATAACAAGATATCATAGCCTCGAGGCAGCTGTGGCCACAGGCAAATAGCTATGACAACTGGCTGCCCCAGCTACATCCGCATCTGCAACAGGAGATGCTTGAAGGCCAGTTCCATGGATCTTGGATGAGCATTGCAATTGCCAGGGCTGAACCAGTGGCAGTGGCGGTGGCAGTCAGAAGGGAGCCAGGAGTCATGCCAGGATGTCAAAGCCACAGAAGCATCCCAGATGTATTGGTGAGATGTATTGTATTTCTACTTAAATCATAGTAATGATTTCTACATCTGCATCTATCCATGCTGGGAGGAGCTTCTAAGAGTTGAAGTCCAAACCATGTGGAGCTCTAGCTTCTGCCCACCCTTGCTCTAAGAATCACCTTCATTCAAGCACTGTATGCAACCTCAGCTCCTTCTCTCTGCAGTTTTTCACCCACAGTTACCCGGTCTTGGATGCTTTTGTCTGTCTTTCTCTAGCGCTGATCGCTGTTTTGGCTCTCACCCCAAAAAGGGATTAAGGGAATCAAAAGATATGGATAAGAAAGAATGCTCCCTGCCAGCCATCATAATCTCTCCTACTTCAAGACTTTAATTGGCAACTTCAGTATTATGAGTTTGGTGCTCTGAATGTTGACTCTTGCATGGGCCTCTTTGGCATGCATCCTAGCCTACAAGAATTAATGAAGAGGAGACACATTTGATGATCAGTAGTACCTCTCAGACCACGGCCTAAGCAAGGGCAGAAAGCTGCTTGCTGTGAACTGTGGGAAACTACAGCACATCAAAAAGCAGCCTTCGAGGACCAATTTCATGAAGTTTGATCAGGGCAGTGAGGCAGGTGGATGGTTAAATTTCACCCACCTTCTAGCAGAATAAAGTGAATCATCTGGCTCCATCCCTTCGTTACTGTCTGGGTCTCCATGTTTACTGAACGTACATGGCATGCAGGCGTATTATTTGGACACTCTAGTTTTGAGCAGATCCATGGCCTTCTTTGGAATATATGGAAATACAACTGTGTCAGCATAATCGTCTATATTTGCTGGTGCAAGGTGGCCCTGTGATGAAGGGCTGCCAGAGGACCGTCTTTTATTTGAAGGTGTTTTCTGTTTGAAGGGCTACTTGACAGAGGACGGACCTTTATTTGAAGGCATCCTCTATTTGAAGGGCTGTCCAGTCCAATTCCAGTTTAAAGATAATGAACCACAAAAACTGTTCTCCATCACCAGTTAGCACCTGGATAGCAGGCAGAATAGGCAGGCACATAGGCCTTTCTCCTTCTCTGGGCACTTTCTCCCTGCTTGCATTGACAGGCTCCAGAGACCTCGCCAGATCGGAGAAGCGACTTTACATAACATCAAAGAAGCGACTTTACCCAACATTGGAGATGTGATTTAACACAACAATGGAGAAGTGAAGTAATTCAAACAACAGAGAAGTGCATCATCATGAAGGCTAATTACTGGTGAGATGGAGTACAGGGCAATTCTAAAGGCTGGAAAAGCTCAGTGAGGTCACAGTCAGGTGAAAGATACACCCCAAAGTAACCATGCTGAAGTAAATGCAGAGGATAGGGGCACACAGCACTGAAAGCGCGGAGAACTGGAATTAAAGAAATAAAACAGTAAAAGTAGTCTCAGAAAATCCGGCTTTTCCACCAGAAATCTCCAGGGTGGCTGCAGATTGGCCACGACGTCATCTGCTGCAGCCTGCCAACAACCTCGAAACACAATTCGCAGCAAATCCCCTGTGAGGGCGGCCCCCTGGTCAATGGTGAGATGGACTGTATTTCTATTTAAAATAACAATTATTGCTAAATTTGCAGATATACATATGCAGATACTATACAATAATTTTCCTCTTTTGTCCTCTTCTTGGGTGGTGTGTGTCCTCTTTTTAAGGCGATTCATAAGTGGCCACCCTAGAACTGGGCCTTGTGCAGGATTATAAATACCAGGGCTATCTCATGTCACATAACAGAGAGTTACTCATTCAACGCACAAGTAGTAATGCCCTCACTGTACAGGCGCTGCTCTTCTCTGTGATCAGCTTGACCGGCCGCTCTCACATCAAGAAATTGACCCATCTCAAGTTAAACTGAACTCACATGGTTAGTCCAGTTTAGTGAAAGCCCTCTTAACAATACTGGGATTTTGATCCATTATCCAGACACAGTTGGTTTTCTTGCGGGGAGAGGGGGAATATACAGGCCTGAAGACTTGGAAGTGCACCAGGCTCTACAACCTAAAAAGGGGGAACGGGTGCCCTGCCCATCAGTTGATCCTTAGGACTACCACACACCCCAGCTTCTTAAATCACCTGAAGCCTGTTCAGCCCCCTCAGAGAGCTTAGGACTAGGGGTGAAACTATATGTTTGCCAGGCAGTTTGCAGACCCTTATGGTAGCCACCCCTGCCAAGAGCTGGGAGAGGTTCTGGAAAATGTCAGCCAAGACTGAATGGCATGTTGAACTATGGAGCCTTTATTCTCAGTCCTTTCCCATTCCCACGCACACACTTTCAACCATTTTCATAATCCTTTCAACTGGTATTTAGCTGCATTCCTGGTGTTCCAGCACAACTGCTGCAGCTGCTTACCACACAGTGATATAATACGAAGATCTAAGAAGATCACTTCCCACCTTGTTCTGTTGACTAACATGATGACCAAATCACAATGCTGAAGCTGGTTGTGAATACATAGAAAAGAATAAGTGACCAGTCCTGTGCACCCTAAATTAAGCTTTGGGCCACCCCAGGTCATGCACTGACACATACATGAGTGTGTCCTTTACAAGATGACATAACTGTCATTGTCATCTGAGGTCATAACACATTAATGTGTTTTGCCTAAAAATGACTGCTTTGATTGCAGAGAATCATTTTTATCTTTTAGGGGAAAGTCTCCTGATCATGGAGATATATGAGATGAAGTAGCCCTTACCTTATTTTGGTCTGCAAGAACATTTAAACATTAGGTCCTCATTTGATTTACTGACGGGGCTCTCTTTTAAAGTTTTGCACAAATAAGGAGCTGGAAACTAGTATGCAACTTCAGCATTATGACCAAATCCTACTTATGTGTGCATTTAGGTCGTGTGTGTGTGTGTGTGTGTCGGTGGGCACATTTGTAATTTTGATAATGTGTCATGGACACTCTCACAAAATGGCTGCCATGGAGGTCATGGGTGGTCGCAAAACACCCAGTTTCTAGAAAGCAATCTGATGAGACTAAAAGAAAAGTTAATTTGGCCAAGAGCCTAAATACAAGGCAGAGGTGGGGTTTGAGCTCCAAAACACAGCACCACTCTTAAACACACAGTTTTCTGCTCCACATCCAAAATATAGTAGTACATTTTGAAGTTCAGGCACTTATCATGACATTCCCCAAGCATGCACACTCTCCCACTCAGCCATTTAACTTCTAGGAACCCTGGGGAGGGAGCTAAACCCTGAAGACTAATGACAAGTAGAGGCCAAATATGTAGTTAGTTGTATTGAACCATATCAACAAAGCAGTTCTATCAGTTTTATTTTCACCAGGAACACGTCTTTTGCAAAGCTAATGGGTCTTAATTACCCATTCAAGACCAAACCACCACAAAATGGCTTGTGACTGCAGTATCTGACGGAACGATTCTCCCAACCTGAATATACCTGGATACTACAATCAATATCTGGGGCCTTCCTCCGAATGCCACCTCCAAGGGAGGCTTGGAAGGTGGCAACAAGGGAGAGGGCCTTCTCTGTGGTGGCCTCCCAACTGTGGAATGAGCTCCCCACTGAGGCCTGCCTGGCGCCGACACTGCCATCTTTTTGGCACCAGGTTAAGACTGTCCTCTTCTTCCAGGCATTCAATGACATATGATGGGGCATGTATGTCTGCTGTTTGAACAGGTCTATTAAATTTTTTTATTGATATTGCTTTTAGCAGTTTAAATTGTTTTTAAATTGTGTATATTAAAAAATAGACTACGTTTTTATCATAATGTTGGATTGTTGTATAATCCTGTTCTTGTATTTCTTGTGAATTGTTGTGAACTGCCCAGAGAGCTTTGGCTGGGGGTGGGGGGGAGGATAGAAATGAAAATCATCATCACCACCACCACCATCCTCATCCTTTGCACTACAAGATGAACCATATCTTGTTGTTGACCAAATTCATTTTTCCCCAGCTACTGTGAAAATTGCAGCTAAGCTCAGAGAGACCAGGGAATTCGGGGGGGGGGGGGGCAGAAGACATTCCTGCTAATCAAAAAGTGCTGGCACTGCATCTCTGTAAACCCTGGTTCCAGTACATGACTGTCCACCACCCATTTCTCTGAAGGCAGACTGATCAGACGAAGTAATTTGTTCAAGAAACGGAGCACAGGGCAGAGACGGGGTCTTTACCACAAATGTCAAATCACATATTTGCTCTCTCAAAGCACACAAAAAATGCCCATTTCACAAAAGTCACCCTGGTGATGCTCAGAGAAACACAAGCACACACACAAGAGAGACAAAACATGAAGCCACACCCACACCAACCCCCCCTGCAAAACACACACCACACACAAAACCCAGGCAAAATACACACCACACCAAACGAATAAACCAGCTAACTCAGCACATACACACAGAGAGACAACACGCATGCACAGACACACACACACACACACACACACACACCACATTGCAGGTGCAGAGAGGAATCCATAGGCACCACATTGGCGACCCAAGGAATAGTGCCTTAGTCGCCATGCACATGCATTTAAAGGCATGTGCACTAAGACAGGGTGCGTTCTCCTGCTCAGCCATTTAACTTCTAGGGACCCTGGGCAGGGATCTAAATCCTGGAGACTAACAACAACTCACACTAACACCAAGACATTTCCCAAAGGCAAAAATAGGCATACTGAGTTACTGGGGAACAAGAAAACAGGGACGCTTGGCAAATACTTTATGTACTTGTTTGCTTGAGAACATTTATATCCTGCCCTTTCACTGTATTTACAGTGGTCAGGATAACGTACGACCATGTAACCTTTAAAAATGAGACCTGCGCATGTTAATGATGTAATAAAACAGTAAAACTCTAAGGAGACAAATATAGACCCAGAGCTGACCCTACCATTAAGTAGAGGGAGACGGCTGCCTTAGGCAGGAGATGCTGAGGGGTGGGGAGTGGCAGCGAGGTGCTGCAGGACAGAGCTGTGTGTGCCACGTGGCCTGCCCTGAGCCCCCTAAGCTCTCTGATGCAGTGGAGAATGCTGTCCCATTGCCTGTGTTGAAGTAAGTGTAGGGGAAATAAATCTGGTCCCAACACTAGTTGGGCTGCTTTCAGTTTTCATGCTTCCATCAATGTCCCATTGAGACGAGTCCCTACAGCCCTAGCCAATGAGAAGAGAAATGGACTCGGGACTTAAGATCTACTCTTTTAAGATCCACTCTTTTAACTAAAAGAGCACAATTCCACAACAAGCTCATTTAAAAGAAGATAGGCTTTATTGAAAGCAGGAAAGAATTCATCCATTCACTTGTACAGAAAGGAAAAGAAGTTAATAATCTTACAACCCTTTTTCAAGCAGTAAGTTGCAATACCTGCTAACAGAGGCATTCCACTGATCCAGGACTCAGGGAAGTCATGGTGCACCCTCCAGACTACAGGATCAGAGATAGGCCAGAAGCTTGGGCCTGCTCCGTTGTATGTTTGAGGGCTTCTGTTAGCCCCTACCCCATATACCCAAAATGGTAACAATAGGATTCAAACTCCCTTATTGGTTCTTAGGGTTCCTCAAGTCCATCTCCCCATGTCCAAAGCTCTGCCCCACTTATGTCAGTTGATTCTTTTACATAATTTGGCTTACCATTGTCCTGTTGATACCTCCTGAAGTTTGTCATGTGTTTGTGGTTATGCATGGCAAGTGCTCCTCTTCATGGATCACTGCCTTGTTGTGGCGAAGGGGCTTGCGTAACTCAGTGAAGCCATAAGCTATGCCGTGCAGGGCCACCCAGGATGGACAGGTCATGGCGGAGAGTTCTGACAAAATGTGGTCCACTGGAGAAGGAAATGGCAACCCACTCCAGTATTCTTGCCAAGAAAACCCCATGGAACGTATCACAAGGCTAAAAGATATGATGCCGAAAGATGAGCCCCTCAGGGTGGAAGGTGTCCAATATAGTACTGGGGAAAAGCAGAGGGTATTTCCAAGTAGCGCCAGAAAGAGTGAAGCGGCTGGGCCAAAGCCGAAAGGACACTCAGCTGTGGATGTGTCTGGTGGTGAAAAGAAAGTCCGATGCTGTAAAGAACAATATTGTTTAGGAACCTGGAATGTCAGATCAATGAATCAAGGTAAGCTGGAGGTGGTCAAACATGAGATGGCAAGATTGAACATCGACATCTTGGGAATCAGCAAACTAAAATGGACAAGCAAGGGCGAATTTAATTCAGGTGACCATTATATTTACTACTGTGGGCAAGAATCCCTTAGAAGAAATGGAGTAGCACTCATAGTTAACAAAAGGGTGGGAAAAGCAGTACTGGGGTACAATCTCAAAAATGATAGAATGATCTCAGTACGAATCCAAGGCAAACCATTCAACATCACAGTAATTCAAGTCTATGCCCCAACCACTGATGCCGAAGAAGCTGAGGTTGATCGGTTCTATGAAGACCTACAACACCTTCTAAAACTAACACCAAAAAAAGATGTCCTTTTCATCATAGGGGATTGGAACGCTAAAGTAAGAAGTCAAGAAATCACCAGGATAACAGGCAAGCATGGCCTTTGTGTACAAAATGAAGCAGGACAAAGGCTAATAGAGTTTTGCCAAGAGAACACGCTGATCAGAGCAAACATGCTTTTCCAACAGCACAAGAGGTGACTCTACACATGGACATCACCAGATGGTCAATATTGAAATCAGATTGATTATGTCCTTTGCAGCCAAAGATGGAGAAGCTCTATACAGTCAGTAAAAACAAGACCTGGAACTGACTGTGGCTCAGATCATGAGCTTCTTATTGCAAAATTTCAGCTTAAATTGAAGAACGTAGGGAAAACCACTAAACCATTCAGGTATGACCTAAATCATATCCCTTATGAATACACAGTGGAGGTGATGAACAGATTTAAGGGATTAGACCTGATAGACAGAGTGCCTGAGGAACTATGGATGGAGGTCCGTAACATCGTTCAGGAGGCAGCAAAGAAATCCATCCCAAAGAAAAAGAAATGCAAGGAAGCAAAGTGGCTGTCTGATGAAGCTTTACAAGTAGCTGAGGAAAGAAGGGAAGCGAAAAGCAAGGGAGAAAGGGGAAGATATATCCAACCGAATGCAGAGTTCCAGAGAATAGCAAGGAGAGACAAGAAGGCCTTCTTAAATGAACAATGCAAAGAAATGGAGGAAAACAATAGAATGGGAAAGACTAGAGAACTTTTCAAGAAAATCAGAGATATCAAGGGAACATTTTGTGCAAAGACGGGCATGATAAAGGATGAAGAAGGCAGGGACCTAACAGAAGCAGATGAGATTAAGAAGAGGTGGAAAGAATACACAGAAGAACTATACAGGAAAGATCTGAATGTCCCTGATAGCCATGATAGTGCAGTCACTGAACTTGAGCCGGACATCCTAGACAGTGAAGTCAAGTGGGCCTTAGGAAGCATTACTAACAACAAAGCTAGCGGAGATGACAGTATTCCAGCTGAGCTATTTAAAATCCTAAAAGATGATGCTGTTAAAGTGCTGCACTCAATATGCCAACAAATTTGGAACACTCAACAGTGGCCACAAGACTGGAAAAGGTCAGTTTACATTCCAACTCCAAAGAAGGGCAATGCCAAAGAGTGTTCAAACTACCATACAATTGCACTCATTTCACATGCCAGCAAGGTGATGCTCAAAATCCTACAAGCTAGGCTTCAGCAGCATGTGAACCGAGAACTACCGGAAGTACAAGCTGGGTTTTGAAGAGGCAGAGGAACTAGAGATCAAATCACCAACATTCACTGCATCATGGAGAAAGCAAGAGAATTCCAGAAAAACGTCTATTTCTGCTTCATTGACTACGCTAAAGCCTTTGATTGTGTGGATCACAACAAACTGTGGCAAATTCTGAAAGAGATGGGAGTACCAGACCACCTTACCTGTCTCCTGAGAAACCTGTACGAGGGTCAAGAAGCAACAGTAAGAACCGGACATGGAACAACCGATTGGTCCAAAATTGGGAAAGGAGTACGACAAGGCTGTATATTGTCGCCCTGCTTATTTAACTTATATGCAGAATACATCATGAGAAACGCCGGGTTGGATGAATCACAGCTCAGAATTAAGATTGCTAGGAGAATTATCAACAACCTCAGATACGCAGACGATACCACCCTAATGGCAGAAAGCTAAGAGGATCTCAAGAGCCTCTTGTTGAGGGTAAAAGTGGAGAGTGCAAAAGCTGGTTTGAAATTCAACCTTAAAAAACTAAGATCATGGCATCTGGCCTCATCACTTCTTGGCATACAGAACGGGAAGAAATGGAAGCAGTGACAGATTTTATTTTCTTGGGCTCCAAGATCACCGCAGACGGTGACTGTAGCCATGAAATTAAAAGACGCTTGCTCCTTGGGAGGAAAGTTATGGCCAACCATAACTTTCCTCTTTTCTTTTGAAAAAGTTCTTTTTCATAACTTTTCATAGTTATGACTGCAAGGAGGTCAAATCAGTCCATCCTAAAGGAAATCAACCCTGAGTGCTCATTGGAAGGACAAATACTGAAGCTGAAGCTCAAATATTTTGGCCACCTAATGCAGACATGACTGGTTGGGGACTCCTTTACCTTTACCTTTTAATGCGAAAACTCCCTGGAAAAGACCCTGATGCTGGGAAAGATTGAAGGCAAAAGGAGAAGGGGACGGCAGAGGATGAGATGGCTAGATAGCATCACCGATGCAATGAATATGAACTTGAGCACACTCCGGGAGAGAGCGGAGGACAGGAAGGCCTGGCGTGCTGTGGTCCATGGGGTCACGAAGAGTCGGACACGACTTAACGACTGAACAACAGCTACAACGTGGCAAGTACTCCAGCTGAAATTCCTCCCTCACCCGTTTCCCATGTCCTTTATGATTACTCTAGGCTATTCTAGGCCATTTTATGACACGCCAAAGACTAGTTTTCTTGCTGATGTTCATTTTTTTTTCCATCCAGGGCAAATTGTTTCTGCTAATCCTTAACTAAAGACCTAATGTTGCCTTTAACAATTGTCTCATAGCAGGCCACCACACACATTGGTGGGCTTCAAAAACTCTGCCCTTATCTAGCCTGCTAAGCCTGCATAGCTTTCTTCAGTGTACCTTCTCATCTCTGCAGTGGTGAGAAAAAGTTTGTGAACCCTAATGACAATTATGGAAATTCCATAGTTTTACCATGATAGCCTTCATTAATCAAAACCAGTCCTTTTCTAAATATCCAATAGGGTTTATATTAACCAAGTCCATGTCTTGTGAATTAAAATGATGTTATAAATTAGGCAAACAATGAGTACTTAAGAGCTATGGCATGTGCAAAAGTAAGTGAACCCTGGTTGCATCAGCTCAATTAAAGGGAATAATTAGAATCAGGTGTTTAAGTAATTAGATAGATCTTCAAGGGTGAGTTTGGGAGGCCCTATCCTATAGAAGGATCAGAAATTTTGTGAGTTTGGTCTTCACCATATGGTTGTGTGGAAACATGTCATGCCATGATCAAAAACCATCTCTGAGGACCTCAGAAAAACAGTTACTGCTGCACATCAGTCTAGAAAGGGTTACAAACCAATTTCTAAGGATTTGGGGCCCCACCAGTCCACTGTCAGACAGTCTAGAAATGGAGAAGGTTCAAAACCACAGTAACTCTACCCAGGAGCAGTCATCCGGCCAAAATCTCTCCAAGAACAAACTGGCACATCATCCAGGAAGTCAAAAAGAAAACTAAAGTAACATCCAAGGATCTGCAGGCCATGCCTGCCTTGGCTAATGTGAGTGTGTTCATGACTCAATGATCAGAAAAAGACTGAACAAGAATGGTGTTCATGGGAGGATAGCCAGGAGGAAACCATTGTTCTCTAAAAAGGTCATCGCTACCCATCTGATGTTCACTAAAGATAACATAGATGATCCCCCCAAACGTCTGGAACAATGTTTGCTGGACAGACGAATCAATGGTAGAACTTTTTGGCCTCAATAAGAAATGCTATGTTTGGCGAAAAACAAACACTGAGTTCAAACAGATGAACTTCATCCCATCTGCCAAGCATGGTGGTGGGACTGTGATGGTTTGGGCCTGCTTTGCTGCCTCAGCACCTGGACACCTGGACGTCATTGACACAACCATGAATTCTGCAGTGTATCAGAAGATTCTAGAGGAGAATGTCAGGCCATCCGTCCGTGAGCTGAAGCTGAACTGAAAGTGGGTCATGCAACAAGACAATGATCCTAAACATACAAGCAGAGCTACAAAGAATGGCTGCAAAAGAAGAAATTCCGTGTTTTAGAACGGCCTAGTCAAAGTTCAGACCCTAAGCCCCATCGAAATGTTGTGGCAGAACCTGAAGTGAGCTGTTCATACAAGGAAGCCCTGAAATGCCACTGAACTGAAGCAGCCCTGTCCATAAAACAGTTGAAGAAGGCTTCATCATTAAAACTCTGCAGCCCCTGTTGGAATAAAAATGCCTTACCTAAGTGGCGGAAGGAGAGGGGGCCAGATGATCCTTGTGGCATTCCTGCCTGAGGTTCCACCTTTTCCCCAGCCTCCACCTCTGAAACTGAGAAACAAACCCCTCAGGAAACACCTGCTTTCACTTTGGGACAGCTGTACCCACCGTCCCATAAGCTTCAGCCCTTTACCCTCACTGGGTTCCAGAGAAACTCAGTATGCTCAATTGGTTCTCTCAACCCATTACAGGACAAGTAACAAGGATAGAGTTATAATAAAGGTGACATAAAATCAAATAACACATGGAAATTTGGATGTTTAAAAACAAATATTTATTTAAAACATAAAACGTGTTAAGTTATTATTATTAATCAATGCTTGTTCCTAACTTCCTTACCTACTCTACCCCTTCTAAAATCCCACACACAAATCCCACTACCTAGATCTTGCTTCTTCAGTCCATAAACCCTATCTGACTAACCCTATCTGTCAGTTCATTCCTTTTATAACCTCAGAATCCACACACACACACACACACACACACACACACAGGACCCTCCCACCTTTCACTCACGCTCCAGCATACAATTAACCCTATCTTACCTGGGTTAAATTTAACAATATAAAAACATACATAACAAAACAGGCCAATGTTGTGGCCCTCCTAAGTGGGGCTAGCATCAAGGGTAGGCATGGTTGGGCACCTGCTGAGGGCCCACACCCCAGTAGGGGCCCATGGACAAGAGCCCCTGGAGTTGCTCCTCCTCTTTCCCATTGCAACCTGCTTGTTCACCCGCCTCTCGCTCTGGCCCAGATAATGGTGGTGGTGAGAAGGAGGAGCAGTAGATGCCAAGGCCTACTTGTTCACTGGCTCTCTGCCTGTCAGTCAAGCAAATGACAGCAATGATGAGAAAGAGGATGAGGAGCAGTTGGTGACAATGGTGGTGAGAAGGAAGAGGTGGGGGTGTCTGGCCCAAGGGCCCTCAAAAACCTGGAGCCTGCACTGCTCCCAGGGCAGAGAGTTCCACAATCTAGATAGTTGGTTGCCCAACAACAACACTCTTAGGAACTTTCAAAAGTTACAGAATACAGGGGATCTTCAGGTATTTGGTCCAAACGAAGGGTCTGCTCTTTGTGCAACATAGTGGCAATGCCCTTTTATAACACAGCCTCTGCTAGTTCTTCTTGCATTTCATTTGCCTCAAATTCCTCCATCTTCAAATTTCTCCAAGTGAAATAAACTGATGTTTGAAAATACACCCAAACACACAATCAAGGAACATACTAATACGTGAAAGGACTGAGAAGCTTATTTCAATTCATGGTAACCTTCCACACTCTCTGGGATGTCCCTTTATAGCCATATGTGGTGATACGGAGAAAATTACTTCATGCCCTGCTGGATGTAGATGGATCATGAGAGTGTAAATAGAGACATTTACAGCAGCGGCATGGTGGCCATTGTGTGAAAACCAGCCTACTATGCTTTAGGGACAAGAAGTGGGGAGTTGTAAAAGTGTGGCCTAGAATTTTGAAGTTGACATTACTCATGCCAGGAAGTCAGTGCACAGACTTAATGAGAGGGTTGACATAAAGATACTGATTATGAGTTTAGTCGAGACATGTTTAATATTATTTATTACAGATTTTGTTTACCCACCCTGTCAAACGAGTTCCCAGCTGGCTTAAAAGAATAAAAAAGACAAGACAGGAAAAAGACAAATATATACTGAACTTATCACCAAGACTTTGAGTGCTCATGTAACCTGAATATTGATATTCTGTTGGAAAAATTACTTTATCAAGTCGGCAAATATTTTAAAAAACAGCGACACCCAACAATGTTGTTGGGAGGAGACAGATTCTTTTGTTTCATTATAAAATGAGCAGTAATGTATTAAATAATTGTACATTTTTAGCTTAATGCAATAACAATGTCATCATAATATTTGTATGCCACTTTTCCATGGTAAAAACACCCTCAAGGTAGCCTACAGCAAATGTCAAAGCCTTTTCTTCTGAAATTGTTGACAACCACCCTTTTAAAAAAACCCATTCAGAACCAGAATCACTGCGCAGAAGAGCTTCCTTCCCTCTTTAATCCCACCCCACTTCCTTCCCTCCAAAACATCCATTCCTAATGTCTCTCTCACACACATGCCACGTCCCCCACTCCCACTGCCTGGGCTGGCTTCCTTCGGTTCTTCTCAGCCTTGGCTGTAAAGGTCACATTGCTCCAAATGCGGTGGAAGGGCGGGTGGGCAGGCAGGCAGCCATGGCTAGGGACACCGTCCCTGCCGCCCCTACCATGTCTGCCTTAAATGTGGGGTGGGCAGGCATGCCTGGCACTATGCCTTGCCTGACTGCTGGCTGCCACAGAGTTCAGTGCATGTGTGAGGGCAGAATACTGCTGCCACCGCCAGTGTGAAATGTGGGGCAGGTGAATGGGTGAACGGCCACCACTGTTCCACTGCCTGCACCGGGCATCACCAGCCAAACCGTGAGATGGATGGGCGTGCTGCTGCAGCAGCTGCTGCTGCCTGCTGGCTCAAAGAGCTGTGAATATGAGTGGGGTGGGATGTGCCTCTGCCCACCAACTGGCCCAGAATCCAGTGTGGGCAGGCAGACAGGCCCAGCATGGCTGCCTTTGCCACAGTGCACTCTGTCCTCCTCTTCTCTTTGCAATTGCCCCCCCCCCCCGCTGTTCCGCTGGCCCCACCTCTCCTTCCTGGCCAATTGCAGTATGCAGTTAACCTGGAGGAAGACCAGGAGGTGCAGAGACGTGGGAGCAAATTGGGAAGGGAAGAGGCGGCAGAGCCGCATGATACCCTTTTGCATTCCTCCCTCCCTTCCGCCACCCTGTAAGCCAGGTCCTACAGCCTGGAGATTTGGGCTGTGGCCAAATGCAGAGACTTGTGAACCCTAATTGCAAGGGGGTTAGACAAATTCATGGAAGCCACTAGTCATGACAGCTATATGCTACCTCCAATATCGGAGGCGGTATGCCTCTGAATACCAGCTGCTGGGGTACACAGGTGGGAGCGTGCTATTTCAAGTCCCATCTTGAGAGCTTCTCACAGACAGCTGGTGGTTGGCCAGTGCCACCGTGTGAACAGAGTTCTGGACTTGATGGACCCTTGGTCTGATCCAGCATGGGTCTTCTGATGTTCTTAAGGGCACAATCCTATGCATGTTTAGACAGAAAAAACGCCCACAACTCCCAGCAAGCAGTGCTGGCTGGGGAGTGCTGGGTATTATAGGCCTTTTTTCTGTCTAAACATGCATAGGATTGTGCCTTAAGTAACTTGGCTCGTTCAAATATCTTAAGGCAGCGTTTACAAACTTTGTACCTTCAGGGAACCTTTCCTTGTGCACTGTAGGGGATTCTGAGACAAGTTCTGTACAAGAACATAGGGGGCAAGCAGGGTGCTGGCCAGAGGTTGGCCCTCACTGTCTTCCTGCATGGTGCACTTACTGTTGTTAATAAAATAGCAGCAGTAGCAACAGCAACAATAGTGATAATGAGGACAATAATGATAATATTCGTCGTCGTCATCATCATGATTGTTACTATTATTTGTTGAACCTGAAAAAACAAAGCACTGCCCAAAACAAATATAAATAGCAAAAACTGCCCAACATTCCCCCATGCCTTCACATTACAGAATGAGATTGGAAATGGTAAACAAGATAGTTAGCCATTACCACCTTTGAAGAGTCCTTGGTGAGCTTTCAGGGGCCTCAGCAAACCCCTGTCTTTCTTAAGCTGCTTTTCCAGTCAACCAGCTTTCTGCAGGGCATCTCATCTCTGGACCATGGTAGTGAGGATCATGCAGGTCGATGTACCGGTGCCTGGTGGAAAAGTAGCCCCACCATAGGCAAGTGATGACACTAGATGTGTTGAGGACAGCTGCAGTTGATGAATTTCTGCCGATCCTGCAGCTGTTCCTCACAGAGTTTCTTTAAGGAAAAATGATAGCAGCCCTAGCTAGGACACTATGCCGTTGGCAGACAGTTAAATTTTGTGAAGGTCCCAATAATGATTTTAGTCAGACCTGAAATCTCAACACATCACATGCAAGCACTTTCCTTTACATCAGGGGTGCAGAACCTCAAACCCCCAGGGCCAAATTTGGCCCTCTGGAGGTTTTCTGGATGGCCATGCCCCTTTCACATGGCCCTCCCTCTTTCTGCCCACACCAAGTATTTGGTGTTTTCCCAGCTTTGGGGCAGTTTCCACCCCATGCTAAACCGTTGAAATACCTCTCCTAAGGCATAGTTACTGGCAACAAGAACTTTAAGCAAAAATGTGGCGGTATTTTTGGTAGTTTGGCACTGCCCTTTTGCCTTCCACCCTATCCCGTTTGCCTTGAGCTCTGCCCACTCACCACTGGAATACGCCCCCCAAAGCTTCTCTGAAATGGAATTTGGCCCTCAGGTGGGAAGAGGGGCTGCTTTACATCATAGTTGAGTTGGTGGGTCATAAAACACGGGCAGGTGGTCTGGACTGAGATGGTGTTATGCGAACTGTCTGTCCCTACCCTACAGCATCATTTAGCTTGAGGGTCAATCCAGTCCCGCAAGTATTTTAGGAGCACATTCATGTAATAACATCAAAGTGACAGACATGTAATTCTCTATCACACCTCCAACTGTCTCTCTCTCTCTCTCTCTCTTTAATCTAAGTGGGTGTAAATGTGAACAAGGCTATTGGAAAGGTGAACATGAGAATTTAGTGTTGCTCAGGTAACTCTACTGATGGGGATTTAAGAGGCTGCTGGAATTTTCATTTTCGATTCGTTGAGTGAGGACTTCGGGTGTGAATCTGCATAGGAGCGTGTGTCAGATTGATTGTGGGCATGAACAGGAGTGCTACATGGGGGCAGCTTCAGACCATGGCTACACCATTCTTGCATTAACAGGGAGTACTACATTACGATTTAAGCCTTCAACTGGTGATTACTTAAGGTGTAATCCTATGCATGTTTCAACAGGAAAAAGCCCTACAAGTCCCGGCATCCCCCAGCCAGCATGGCTGGCTGGGGAATGCTGGGCCTTGTAGAACTTTTTTCTGTCTAAACATGCATAGGATTGTGTGCCCTTAGGGAATCATGGGAGCTCCAGCTTGACAGAAAGCAATACCTGAGTGGGAATTCTCCCCCTAAACCCCAGAAGTGTGGGAGCTGTCTGTGGTCACCTAGCAGACCGAGGAAGGAAATGGTGCCACATGCTCAGAGGCTGTCTCATCTTCCCCGTTGCCTTGGCAGCTATTACTTCAGACACGTCAGGGGGCTGAGCTTGGTATTTAGAAGAGCCACCCGGTTTGGTCCATGGCTACAGATAGTGTGGAAATGGGTGGCTGAGGGGGTTTTCCCTTCTGTCGTTACACAGGATGGAAGCCCGAAAAGCGGCGTCACACGCGCGGCCACTAGCGTCCGAAGGCACTTTCAACCGAGTTCTGTTGACTCCGGCAAAGTTACCATTGCGGGGGGGTCGGGGGGTGGGTGTCAAATTCATTTAGGGAAGGGCGCGGGGTGGGGCAGGCGCATGCTTATGAAAATTCAGTGAGGATATCGGTAATGGGGCATTTGGGAGAGGAACGTGGGGGGTTCCCGTGAATTTTTCAGCTTTGTATGAAGGAAGGCAGGGGCTCCACAGGAAAAGCGAGGGGGAACGATTAGCAGAGAGACTCAATCCCTTCTCCATGGCCCCTCTATTTCTTCAACTACTGGGAGTAACTCTGAAGATACAATAGATGTGCTATGTCTCTCTCCTACCCCCCCTCCCGCCGCCGCCGCCGCCGCCCGGCCGCCACACACCGACACCCACCCAGACTTCGTGGCACATTGTGTCTATGTAATATCGACACAAAGAAGGAATTTTCTGTGCTTTTCTAAAACCGTGCGTGTGTGTGTGTGTGTGTGTGTGTGTGTGTGTTGTGGGTTTGATCTAAAATCAGCTATGTATTTATTTCATTTATCCATCTATCCACGTTTTGGGGTCGAGGCTGGAGAACGAGCAACTTCCAAAAATGGCATTTCCCTGCCTGTTGGAGTAAATGTTTGATCACCAGCAGCTCAGAGTTAACAGTCGCTTCAGAAGTGCTTTCTCCCCCCTCCCCGCAAGCAAGTCTGAACCAGTTAGTGAACTGCTCCCCCCCCCCCCCCCGCTTCCTCTTCGCGATCCTCCGAAGGTGCCCTGGCAGCTATCAACAGATGGAAGTGCGCGGGGGAGCGGGCGGCCGCAGCGAGGGGAGGCGGAGGTCTCTATTTCGGCGCCGCACAATACCCGAGCCCCGGGAGACCTTTTCCAGCTGGGCTCAGGAGTGCCTAAGCAGGCAGGAGAGCCGGCCCCGAACAGCAGCCCGCGCAAAGAACTTTGCACAAGAGCTGCAAGAGCCATGCAGCGGCGAGGCGAATAGAGCGCCCCACTTTGGACGGGCGCGGCGTTGCTGGAGAGCAGAGGAGGAGGTGACTCTGATTTCGCTTGGCGATGCCTGGGTTAGGGTGCGCTAGGAAACTAGTCCCTGTTGGGCAGGCTTCCTTCCTTCCAGTTCTTCCTCCCCGGTGCGCTTTCAAACTTTCCAGGATGGGCTCCCCACGGTGGAAGAGGCTCTGCCTTTTGCTGCTGGTAGGGCTGACGGTCTCTGTCATTTTCTATGGGCACTACTACACGACGAATTCTCCCGGAAGACCCAGGACCGCATCCAGGTAGGGCTGGAGGGCTTGGTGGGGCGGGGGGAATGTTCAAAAATCAGGGGAGCAAGGAACAGTCCTAACCCTGCTCGTTACTGCAATGCCAGGGAGCTGGAGGCTGTTCTGAAATGAGGGGGATCCACTGTGTTTTGCGGGACAGTTTTGATGTATCGGAATAAGGCGCAATCCCTAAAAATCAAACGAGGATGCTGCTTAAGAGGCATCTGGCAACCCTATTAAGAGGACAGAACATTAAAGGCTGGCTGAGGAGTGATGAATATTAGCTCTTCTTGTCTAATATCCTTTTGTTTGTGTGTGATTTCTTTTGATCTGTTGGGTTCACAACCCAAAACACGGTTACTCAATTGTACAAAAAAAGACACAGGTTCGTTTTTTTAAGGTGTGGGGAGAGAGGTAAAGATTCTAAATGAAATCTTGCTTTCAGAGATGTAACTGCACGTGTTCGTTCACAATAGAACATGCGCCTCCAAAGCACAGATGCACCAAAGTGTGCATTAAACAACAAAGCACAGCAACCACAATGCTATCTTGTGTAGAGAGTGAGGAGGGACAAAACAAGGCAGGCAAGTGTTGGAGAGGAGAAAAGTATTGTCCTCCCCGCTCCCCAAAGCCTCAGAATAAAAGCCAGCAGGTCATGCTAATTACATTCAGCAGAGTAACGAATGCACGGGAGGAGCTGAGACTTCCAGATGCCTGCATGTTCAAGGATTCCATGCAATGATGGCATATTCTCAAATAGTGGGTCAGGAGGACCAGCCAGAAGATTGGAGTGTTTTTAGAAGGGCATCACCAGATGGCTTTAGTTTTGGAGATCAAGTGCACTGTTTCAAAAATTCCACTCTTGGTGGTGTAGATGTGCAGGGTGCTATGGTCCATGTGCTACCTTCGCCACTCATCTCTGAGAGAGCAGCAGCATAGCCTTCGCAGTTCACTCAGCCACTATGTCCTCTGTTGAATGGGAAAGCATCTCAGGGAAAAGATAACTGCCTTTCTCTAAGGCACTTCCCACCCTGCCGTTTGTACATTAAAGCCCCCATATGTAAGCAGATGGTATACAGAGGTACATTAAGAGAAGTGGTGAAAGCAATAGGGATGTCAGAGAATTCCGCCACGGATCTCGGTGAGGCTGAATGCCAGTGCATTCAGCCCCCGGAAATCCGTGGCGGAACGAAGCCCAAACGCCCCCCCCCCCACACGAAATGGGCCCGGAATGGAGCACCTATCTGCTGCCGTCCGTGCTGATTTGCGAACGGCGGCCACGTCTGCAGCCACCGTTCGCTTCTTCCATATAGCCGTGATAGGCTACATAAATACTTACTTAGCCTATCATGGCTAACGCAAGGATGCCATTTGCGTCCCTGCGGAAGCCATGATAGGCTACGTAAGTATTTATGTAGCCTATCACGGCAAAACTAAGGGAACGCAAATGGCGGCAGTTACGGCGGCCGCCATTTGCATTCCCTTTTTTTTTTAGCCTGCGTAAATATTTATGTAGGCTATTGCGGCAAAGAAAAAAAAAAAGGAATACAAATGGTGGCCCCTATGCCACGTAAATATTTACGTAGGCAAAAACGGCAAAAACAAAAGGGAATGCAAATGGCGGCCGCCGTAGCCGCCGCCATTTGCGTTCCCTTAGTTTTGCCGTGATAGGCTATGTAAATACTTACGTAGCCTATCACAGCTTCCGCAGGGACGCAAATGGCGTAAAAAATACGTAAAAAATACAGGGATGCAAATGGCAGCGGCTACAGCAGCCGCCATTTGCATTCCTGCAGGCTGCCCAGCGGCCGGATGTCCGGCTGCGGGCGGCCCTGGCTGGCGGCTCTGCGGAATCTCCGCGGAGCGAAGCCAACCAGAGAGAATTTCAGGGGGAGGGACGGAGCGCCTCCCCCGCATCGCGAATGTCACCCTTCGAAAAGGTAAGTGACTTTCATACATCCCTAGAAAGCAAACACTATCTGACAAGTACTAGTGGTGAAAGTAAACAAGGGGGCTGGAAAGATGCTACGGAGTCCTGGCAAAATATTTGTTCCACATTGCTCAATAAATATAAAGCACCTGTACAGCATCATGTGAGTTTCTAGGGATAGATCTGATCCAATTTCATCACTGCCTAAGAGATGAGTGAATGGCTATGGAGGGATGATTCTCTGTGAATGAACTGGGACCAAAAACACAAAACCTAAATTGTCAAAACAGTTTGGCAAACATCACAAGAAAACTACTTTGGGGTTTCACACCTTGAATTTCATTTAATCATAAAACTATGTTTACACACACACACACACACACACACACACATCTCAGTGTTTGAAAGGAGAAAGCTATCATGTCACAGCAACACCCACATTCATAAATCTGAGTTTGAACCCCTCCTTTTTTTCTATGTTGATTTTTTGTTCAGTAGTTTCAAATGTAGTAGTAAATTTTCTGAATTACATGCTCTCATGTTTCAGCTCTGGTCCCAAACGAAGAACCAATTCCATTTGTGTATATCTCTGGTAATAAATAAATAACGGGGGGAGCAATCCTACGGCCGCTAGTCAGCAGCTAGATGGCCATAGGATATCTGGTTTTCTGGGTACCAGCCTCCGAGTCTGCGCTCCAAGGTCAGTTCCCGGAGAATTGGCCTTCCCTCCCTTCCACGCAGGCAGAGCAGAACAGCCCCGAGCTCTGCGCTCCAAAGAGGAGTGTGGAGCGGCCAAAACGGGGCATTACGGAGGGCGTTCCGAGGTGGGGAAGGTGGAAATGCTGGCACAATGCATCCTATGTGTCGTCCAGCGGCCTCTTCCCCCATTCTGCCTTCCTGCGGCTAGACAGCCGAAATCAGCTGTCTAGCTGCAAATGCAGGGCAGGAGAAGCGCAGAGGGAACGATCCCCTCCGTGCTTTCCTGCCCTGCATTGGATAGGCGGCTGCCTATCCCCATAGGATTGTACCTTAAATAATCTAGGATCCACTAAACTATATAGAAGTCTTGTATGTGGATCTAATGCTGAAAAGCCTTCAAAAATCTCAGTTCAAGTTAGTGCTAATTTAGGCATAGTAAAACACCTTGCATGCTGACCATACCCTGATAGTAGACACTTGGCTGGAGGAAGGGTGAAATTGGCCCCCAGAACCCCTGAAATTGCCCCTCCCTGGACTTAAGTAAGATTATGGCTTCATACATGGAGTCATATCCCCAGACCTGTACCCTTGGTTCTGTGTGGTCCCTTTCACCACCCAGAGCAAACAGACATGTGAAGCGATGTAGTGCAAACCCACTTCTGTTTACAGTACTACTCAAAAGCTGTTGGAGGCACTTTTTGCTGGTTTGATACACGGAAGCATGTTTGTAAAAATAGCTATGTTATTCCAGTTCACCTGGGCCATCTCTCTGGAACTCACAAAATAGCCCAAAAGATACATGTCACCAACCTGCATTTAGGTCTGGGTTCAAATTTTAGCTCATCCATTGAGGCAACTTGATACATTTAAAAAGTTTTACCTGAGGACTGATGATTGAATACAAAATACTAATGAATGGTGTAATCTATGAACGCCATCATCATATAAATCAGTTTTGTCCCTCTCTTGTGTATATTTTGTAAACCAATGATTTTCCTAGTAGATATTCGTTCTGCAGGCAAAGACCATGTGGGTGGGTGGTTTCACAAATCACACTATAATAGTATCTGGTATCTGTGGAATGATAAAGTGCTTCATATACGTTATCTCAGCAATCTTTTCAAAACCCAGTGGAGTTGGCCAATATTAGCTTCATATTATACATTCAGGAGTTGAGAGACAGTGACCTGGTTTGTACGATCATGACAGCCCACTATGGCTTATTAGCCATGGCAGATTGCGTTGCCGGCGAGCGCCAAGTTGCCAGTCCAAGCCCCCACCGCCACGGCATCTTGTTACGTGCATAACTGGTGAGGGTGAGTTGTTCATGCGGTTACCAAGCCATCCAGAACCCATGGGCTGTTTTAGGGTTCCAAGTGGATTGTTAATCATCCCAACAACCCATCCTCGCTGGGTTCACATGTAACAAGAAGCTATGGTGCGCCCCTGCTGTGCCCTGAATTTTCAAAATGGCGGCTGCCACCACAGTGAGAAGCCCTTTGGGGAAATTCACCCATAGTAGCTTCTCATTATGTGGAAACTGGGCCAGTGGCTTGCCTGTATCCACCCAGCAGGTTCATAGTTAATCTTTGAACCAGGGACATCCAACAATCGCTGCGCATTTGAACCTGTACTTGCTAATCCCCACGTGCATGATGTAGGTTGCAATCCTATACACACTTACCTGGGAGTAAGTCCCATTGAACTCCGTGAGGTGTACTTCAGAATAGACATGTATAGGTTCACACTAGGCATTACAAAACAGCTTTGTGTAAGTCAGCTTGCCTCAGCTGCAGTTCCCCTAGGTATGAAATGAGAATGTGAAAGGACTGTTTATGGACAATAAGAGATGGACTACTTTGCATAGCAATAGAGCTATTGTGCAGTTAATGGCAGGAGGCAAGGAAAACCTTTTAAACATGGTTAGCCAATACATCTTGGATAATTTATGTCTACTAGCATACATTTTCTTTTCCACATGTTGATCTGGCATGTCGATGAATCCCTAATAGCTTGCCATGTATATAGGATGCCAGGTGTGATGGCTGTTTAGCCTTCTGGAAAAGAAATCATCCTCCATCGTTGAGTGTGGGTGACTCTGTGCAACTTTAGCAGTAGTAGAATTATTCATTGCCATACACTGAATATATTGTGCGTGCGCGCGCACACACACACACACACACACACACACCCCATCACCCACCACCAAATGCAGAACTGACTCTCCACAGTCAGATAATACAGATCTTACAGGCTAAGACATTTTGCCACCTGTGGCAAATAATAAAATTGTTCCCCCTCCCATTTCACATGCAGAAGCCAACGCTCTTGATGGCACAGTGTGCTCCACCACACCTGAGGACAGCAAGCTAGCTTAGAGGGTGCATAGCACCCACAGGTGTGTCCTCCCAACACCTCACTGCTGCTCCCCCCGCATCTGCTGCCTGAGGCAGCTGCTTCACTCTGTCTTTTAATAGGGCCGGCCCTGGATAATGCAGTCAGGAGGAGGGTAGCAATGGCTGGCTACAGTCTACAGTGCTCAAGTAATCGTATGAGAATCTGGTCATCTATAACACTTCATGAGGCAATTGACTACATCCCTGCTTCTCCAGATATCTGATTGGTTGTAGGTGAGTGGTAATAGCCACCTTGACATATGGTCTAATGCTACAGAATAAAATGGGGCAGCTGCCCGTGTTAGTCTGTGGTATGAAAACAAAAAGAGTCTGTGGCACCTTAACGACTAACAGTGTTTTATTACTAAGGCGTGAGCTGTTGTGGGCCAAACCTACTTCGTCAAATGCAGGAATGGATAGAAACAAGATGGAAAAGTCAGTTACAGGCAGGTAGAAAGCAAACATTCCATTTCAATTAAAAGAGACATCTACAGTATTAAAGAAAGCGAACTACAAGATGGGACTTGGACTCTACAGATGGTAATGACTAAGCCATTCAGATGATGGCTTCTCTGAAGGGCCTTCTCTCTGGTGGCCCCCACTCTGTGGAACTCCCTCCCTAGGGAACTCCACCATGCCTGCTCTTTAATGAGCTTCCGCCACACATTAAAAACGTGGTTGTTCAGGCAAGCATTTGGGGTGGGTTGGGGGATTTTTAGAAATATGGTGTTTTAATGTAGAATTTTGTTGTTTTAAAACTGTTTGTATTGTTGTACATCTCCCAGAGTGGCTGGGTGACCGGCCAGATGGGCAATCAAGAAAATAAATAAATAAATAAAATCTGTTCAAGCCAAGTTCCAAAGTGTTATACTTAACAATTAATGTCAACTCAGAGGTCTCACACTGAATTCTGTCCCTAAAGTTCCTCTGTTGCAAGGCAGCCACTTAGCTCCTTTTCACTTGGTTGCATGCTTACCATGGTGCATTTACAACTGGTGATCTTACAGTAAATGGTTCTCTGTAGGCACCCTATGGCTGCAATCCTATGCATACTTACCGAGGAGTGAATCCCTCTGAACACAAAAGACTTATTATTTCCAAATATGTATAAGTTCAAGTTGCATGTATAATTGATTTAACTTTTGCATCAGGCAGCACATCAGTAACCACTAGCAGAATTGGCATGCTCCTGTGCTGAATAACAGGCACTCACAGAAGACTCTCCAAAACCTGGACATTATGAGGAAATTATGAAAGATTGGAGCCTAGGTCCATGTCACAGTGATCTTTTCAGTTGTCAGCGTTAGGCACACTTTACCAATGATGGCTATTTTACAGTCCTTGTGGCTAAAAAAAATTAATATCCAGACGAACATATATATCTTTGTAAATTAATATCCAGATGTAATATTCTTACGCCAAGTTAGAAGTTACTTTACCTGCTTGGTCTCTTCCATGACTATACAAGGAACAGTCCCTTTACTTACTCTCCATAACATTCTCTGTCAGTGACCCTCCTTTCAAATACAATCAAACTTGGGAGGAACATTATTTAATACACACATAGTTACATGTACCAAAAAAGAGTACTAATATTTTCTCCATTTCTGCGATGAGGGCATATGGGAAGCCACACAATTATGGTTTTGAGAGAAATGTATTTATTTAACATATTTATAAATCGTCCCACCACCCAATCGGCTGTATCCAATGTTAGTCTAATTTAAGTCCAGTTCAGTTCAGTGGGTCTACTCTAAGTAGGACTAACATTGGATACAACCCAGTGGGTGTCTGGGACAGTATACAATCAGAGAAAAGCAAACAAAAATCAACATGATACATCAGAAAGAGAGTTACTTTAACATCCATTACAAAGGTTGACAGAAGAATGCTGTTTTCATAGCCTGTCTAAAACATGATAATGAAGGGGCCTGCCCACAGTTGGGGCACTGCTACAGAAAAAGCAAAATAAATATATCTAGCAGCTTACCTTCTACCTGACATTTGTGCAGGGAGCATTGGATGTGAGGGAGCATTCAGACCTGATCCCCCATCCTGCATTGTGAAGTGGTAGAGTCCCAGGAGGGCTGAGTGTGTACATCGAAAACACATTGAACAGGCTCTTGAAAACACACCCAGAGGTGGAAGTGGGACCTGCCAGTCTCTTCTTACAAATACACATGTTCCTCCTCTCCCCAAAACTGTTCCATTATTATTGCCCATACAAAGCTAGTTTAGGCTGTAGACCGATGCTGTGACCGCTTACAGTGGTTGGAACATATTCTCAGCCTGGCATGCCCTACTGTCTTTTGGAGGCAGGTACCTGTAAAAGTATTTCCATAACACCTTGAAAATGAAGATATTGTTCCTTTCTCCAGAACATCATAGCTCCACAGAACTGAAATGAATGCACATTTCCTAGTTCAACGTACTGAGAGTTCCATAATACTATTTATTTTTGAAATGTTGGTCCTTGTATCTCAGGAACTTGAAAGGCTCAGCACTTCCTCAACTTCCCCACTCCCTACTCTCTTTTTCTGTTATGGCCCACCTTTTCAGTATCCCTGAGCTCTGTAACAGTGTGATATGGTAAATGGACATACCCATCTTAAGCACTACTGTAGAATAGAAGAGTTCTAAGTCAGAGTTTACAGACAATCCGTTACCATTCATTTACTTTAGGGCAAGGGTGGGCAGAAGGTAGATCAGGATCAAAGAGAGATCTCCCGGTGATTTGCAGTAGATTGCCAGGGGTTTCTGACATCCAGTCCACTAATAATAGCAACAACTACGAAGCTTTTCCCCACTCAAACTAGTTTGCTGAAAAAGAGTACTTGAGGAAAACCTTTTGATGGTGAGCTTGATTCTGGTACTGATCACAAATTCCTAAACTGAACATGTGCTCAGATGCACCTTGTTCCTTAATTCTTAGTGTATGTCAGCCTACTGAGCCACAATTTTGCACTTCGCTCTTGTTGGTGGACCTCAGGGTTCTAGTCAGAACCAAAGCAGATCCTGCAAGTCTGAATTCTGCCCACCCCTGGTACTTTAGGAATGTCTTGGAATTCAGAGTTTGGAGGAAAAAATGGTCCAGCCTGTTTTTCACCCTTTTCATTTAAACAGAAAATTTTAAACCGAACTAACAATACACATTTTGTAAGGTCTGTCAGGGGATTAGAATAACGTGTGTCAAAAACATCTGATCGTATATTTTCCACAAACAATTCAGAATGAAAGATAAATGAGGAATGTTTGGCCCAGCGTTTCATAATTTCCCCCAGCTCTGTTAAGATATGACAGACAAGTCACTCCTCTCTTTGCTGGCATGGAAAGTTCCAGTTTCCATCTCTGCTCCATCAGGACTATTTCCCAGACTACTTCCCAGACCTTCCACAGAATAAACATTCATGTTTTGTTCTTGCTTTCTCTCTTTTAACAAATCAAAGGTACGTTTTCAGTGGGCTAGGAGCTGATAAATCTATATTTTGGGGTTATGAAGAAAACAAATGACAAGGAGCACTTTGCATCACAATTGCACCCATCTTTAATCCAGCTAAAGGGAAGAAGAACAGTTTTTTTTCCCCAATGAAAAGCAGCCTCAAAATGTTAGGATTTTGACATAAGTAACTGTGGAGAGAAAGGTCTGCTTAATACTTCCCCCGCAACCCCCTGCTCCCAGCTGGTTTTTCTCTGTGGAGTTCCAGGTGTTCATTTACCTGTATCTGGAACCCTGCAGAGGAAAAAGCAGCTGAGGGGAGGGAATTTTCAGCAGAAAAATGACCAATGGGATAAGCACACACCCCAGTTGCTTGTCAAAGAAAGAACGGGAAAGGAAGAAATGAATTAGGTGCATTTATACATAACATGTTGTAGCATGTCCTTAAGAGTAATACAGTGTAGAAGGAACTAAATTTCATGGGCTGAAGAGACACCTACATTGGCACATAGCATTTGGGGAGAGGGCAGGGGAAAGCCAGTCTTTCTTTGAGGATGTGTGGTACTAGCTATTGTGCTATTCCCTTGTAGGCTTATCTAACGTTCTACTTAATTGAAAATAATAATTGTTTGCCATGCTTTCAGTGAGTAATAAATCTCATCAGATACTCCCACCTGGACCATCTATATTCAAGAAGCTGAGCAAGAAATGCTTGCACCCACCCACGCCCTCATAATTCAGCCATACCTGGGAATATGCTCCCAGGGCTGCAATCAGAACAGACCATTTGAATATCTACTAAATAGATGCATGGATTTATTCAGTTTCTTGCTGTCCATCCAGTGCCTGGGAGAGCAATAAGTAGTATCTCTTGCACAGCATTTCTGTTCTTTAACATGCTCCACAAACCCCAACACATTTCTCTTCATTTTATAGATTTCTGGTCTGCCCCCTCTGGGGTCCCCCAAAATTAAAAGAATAATTTCTAGCCCCCTGCTGTGATTTAATCAGTTCTGAAGGAAAACCACAGATAATTTTTTAGGATGAACTTTGAAGATGTGTGTGTGTGTGTATGAATGAGAGAGAGAGAGGTTGATTTTGCCATTAGCTTCTCATTAGTTTACTATATTTGGAGACACCCCTTCTTTTAGTAATGCTAGTGTGTACAATTAAGGATATAATCTTTTGATCTGGGGTAAATAAGGTTTGGAATCACTCACTTCATAAAACTGGAATGCTAGGGGATTGAAACTTTCACAAATATGCCTCTAATGACTTGATGATGGAACAGAGATTGCTGAGTTTCCAGGGTAATTAGTAGGTATGGCAAGGAGGCTGGAAAGAAAAGCAATCAAAGCCCATTCTGTGACTCTGGGTTTGTCTTTGTGACACTTCTGATGTGATCATCTACAATGTCCAGACTGGGAAGTTTTAAAATGTTTGCTAAATTGAATGTTGGTGGTTCCCTACCTTCTTATGAGCTATTTAAATATGTCAGTGAAATCAAGGCAGCTGAAATTAGGAGTATATCAAGGGTCCCAGTCCATTGGGAAACCTAAGTTCTTCCATCTCTGCCATGGGATCTGTGTCTCTAGTCATACTAGGCAAACTTCCTTCCCTGGAATGGATCTTCCTTCACCCTGGGGCAACTCATACACTTTCTCCCCATTGACTCTGAGGGTTTCCCATCATGTCCACTTATGTGCCTTATCACTTTTGTCTCTATCCCAACCGAAAGTACCCTCCATCAATCTAGGATGGACTAATAGAGCAAATGAGAAGAATGGGATTAAAATGGAGTGTGTGTGGGATAATCCTACATGGTCTAATTCACAAGTAAGCAACCTGGTGTCTTCCAGATGTTTTGGACTACAACTCCCATCAGCCCCAGCCAGTTTGGCCAGTAGCCAGTAATTATGAGGATTACAGTCCAAAACACCTGGAGGACACCAGATTGCCTACCCTGGTCTATTCAGAGCAAAGTAAAATGGTTCCAATGCCCCAGACCTCCATTTCTTAAATAAATTACTGTGTTGGCTTTCATAACTGCCCTACCTTTGCATGAGCTAGAGACCACCTTTTATTCAGATCAGTGGTTATCAGAGTTTCTGTGTTAAAGTAACCCTCTTCACATCAGCTCATTTGTTGCAGAACTCCCAAGTGTCTGCCAAAAAATGCCAGCACATTGCAGAAGATTGTAGGGTATGTTCTAGGGCAGCCTCCCCCAACTTGGTGCCCTCCAGAAGTGTTGGATTACAACTCCCATAATCCCCAGCCAACATTGTAGGAGTTGTAGTCCAACACATCTAGATTGCTCCAGGTTAGGGAAGGCTGATCTAGGACAACAGACTGAATTCAAGCAAGGCACAGGCTTGGTGTGTTGGTGTCAGGAGGCCCTAGCCGGCCTCTTTCGGTCTACTCCAGTAGCCAACTCCAGACACAGACAAAGGATTCTTTTCAAGGCTTTATTCCTTTTATAACTTAATAACTCTATCACCAGCGACTAAGCTATGAACAGCAGAGTAATCTATGCCCCGGGTTGGAAACAGTTGGTCCCAGTTTGAACGAGAATCACTTGCAGACCCTGAACTTATGGGCTAGGGAGAGTCCCTCTCCTTTTCCCTTGGGTCCTCTGGACGCGACCGTTGCTTGCATGCCAAATGGGCACTAAGCCTCCTTTCCGCACCCTCCATAGCTCGTCGCTCTCTGCGTCTGCGTCGAGCATCCAGCCAGACCTCCTCCCGCGCTCTTTCACTCCCAGGACTGCTATCTATGTCTGGAATGCTGGCAGGAGGAATCTCTGCCAGCTGCAGGGCCTCGGAGGGATGAGCGCGCTCCTCTCCCACGGACGGCTGTTCCTCCTCAGAATCAGAACTGCTCTGAGGTTCTATGGGCTCAGTGTCCACCCTGACAGCTGGGCCACACTGTTGTCCCAGTTGAATTGATGGCATCCCTAAAACAGATCCAATTTCTATCCTGCGGTGGCCGATTTCAGAGGAAGATTCATCAAGAATGACAAGTTGACTTTAAGGGACTGCGTCAGCCATTGGTAAAATCCTCATTGAAGACCCAAAGGTTCCCCAGAACATGCTTTGAAAACCACAGATTTAGATGCCTCTGGTTTTACCCCCCACTCCCCATTTGTCTATCACCTGATTCTGATACTTGCAGGATTCCCAGCTTAAGCATAGGGATCACCCAGTATTGTGACATGCAGTTCCTAGAAATCAGGGTGTCCTACACACATAAGTGGATTGCCCAATACATGTAATTAGACTACCACTCCTAACCCTCCTGGGGTTAAACTGCTGCTGCTAATCCTGCTTCCTTGCAGCCACCACCACCACCACTACCACCACCCCCAAAAAAGGAAAGGAAAAGAAAGATTGCTGTTGGCACAAGGCTTTCAAATGTAGCCCACTGATGGCCTCAACTTAGACCTGCAGCACTTATTGCTATGTATTTCGAGGAACTATGGTAACAGTGAGCAGCCTAATAGGTAACCACAACAAAACTATGCCTGCCTCATACATTAGCCTCTCTTGACAATGGGCTGTTTCCTCATTCAGAGTTTTGCAGTTGAATTAATGGTGTGCTTTTAACCAGTTTACTGATTGAAAGTGTCTTAATGAAAGTGGAATTTGGAGGCCAGTGAAGGCAATAGTTTCAGCTGGGATCATTTATTTTTGGCAAAGCCTACTTGATGCTGACCTCAAGGCATCACACGGCGACAAGAGACGGATCTAGGTTAACTATAATGATGCCAACGGCAATGGCGGTTCTTTCGTAGTGACAGCTCAAGCGAAAGTGATTGCTGCTGGGGCCCTCATCTGATTTGACTTTCAAAAGAGTTTGCAGTGGAGATGGTGGCAACGACATGTTTGAGCAAGTCAGATTTATTAAAGCTCATTTCATGAGGCTAAACCCAAATATGCGTTTCTACAAGCTGCACAGACGTCCGCTTCACATCCTTACATTTGTGTCCCTTTAGACCAGGGGTGAACAACTTGATCGGTGCTGAGAACCGCACGGGCAGCATATGACATCCAGGTGCTGGCACCCAATTTGTGTACTTGAGCTAATTGTAATTAACATTCATTTGCATAATGACGCCGTGTGCCAAGTTCCAACAGATGGACATATTGCATTTATTTTTGTGTTATCTGAAATTATTAACCCCAAATGTGAAACTCTCCTTAGAATCTAAGGCTTAAATGGGACTGGAGATAACTCTGGGTGGCATGTGGACTTGTTACTATAAGAACTACTTTGTGGTGCCTTTTAGCACTCATGAGCGTGAGGAGGCTAACTAAGCGTTCACACTGGCATGCTCAGGGTAGCTATTTTTATGCTCAGCGTAGCATCGCTCAGCCCCTTATTTGGAGCCAGTAGGAATGGGTTTTGTGTTTTGGGGGGAGTTCCACAATAGTCTGGAATAGGGCTGATGTAGATCTAGGGCAGGGGTGGGCAACTTGTGGACCTCCAGGTGGTTTAGCCTACAGCTCCTAGCCAGTACAGCCAGTGGAGAGGGATGCTGGGATCTGTAGTCCAGCAACATCTGAAGGGCCACAGGGTCCCTGGTCTAGGGACACCTTTCTGTTTTACATTGGGTGGCTTTCCATCCACAAAACTTAAACATAACATGTTTGCAAGCAGCGGGAGTTTGTGTATATGTGTCGGAACTTTGAATACCTCAGAACAAAACAGGATAGCATTTATTTTGAACAAAAGTATATTTGAGGCGGGGGAGAGAACATACATTCAGGCATATAAGAAAATGTGAGAAACCCAAAAGTTATCTCTGCCATGCAGCTGTTTCAGGGGTGGGCAACCTGTAGACCTCCAGAGGTTGTTGGACTCTAATTCCCATCAGCACCATCCAGCACGACCAGTGGTCAGGGAAGGTAGGAGGGCTGTGGATTGCCCACCCTAAAGACATAGGAGCTCTACTAGAAGAAAAGTTGGCTGCTCTGCTAGCCCCCTGTTTAGAGATGACTGGGTTAACCACCCCAGATGTTCTAATCCAGGCGTAGGCAACCTGGTGCCTTCCATATGTTTTGTACAACTCCCATAATCCCTGACTATTGGCCAGGCTGGCTAAGGCTGATGTGAGTTGGAGTCCAACAGCTTCTGGAGAACACCAGGTTGCCTACAACTGATCAAATGCTTCACCACCAGGCAGCTTGCAACTCTAGTGGCCAAGGTTTCTGCCTACCTCATGAGGTCCCCTCTTAATACTTCCCGTCTGGCCCCACCAGTAGCTTATGCAGAAACTCATATTTTCCCTTGATGCCATTGTTTGCACTGGCTGTGTAGATATCCTGTTCTCAACTCTACAGTCTAGCAATATAACAAAACCTTAACAGTAGTATATAAACACTTATATACAGATGTTGCAAGACATGAAGTGTGCAGGGTGAGAAATGTTTACATAAACGAGTTAGTTTACATTCACAAGTGCTATGCTGAGATTTGAACATGTACCCTGGAGCTAAAGCAAACAGCTTTTTAAATTCACAAATCAGTTTACATAAGAACATAAGAAGAGCCGTGCTGGATCAGACCAGGGTCCATCTGGTCCACTGTTCTGTTCACACAGTGGCCAAGAAGCTGCCTGTGGGAAGCCCACAAGCAGGACACAAGTGCAACAGCACCCTCCAGCCCATGTTCCCCAGCAACTGGTTTACATAGGCATACTGCCTCTGATACTGGAGGTAGCATAGAACCATCAGGCCGAGCAGCCATTGATAGCCTTCTCCTCCAGGAATTTGTCTAGCCCCCTTTTAAAGCCATCTGAATTGGTGGCCATCATGACATCCTGTGGTTGCGAATTCCATAGTTTAACTACGTGCTGTGTGAAGAAGTACTTCCGTTTATCTGTCCTGAATCTCCCACCAATCAGCTTCATGGGATGACCCCGGGTTCTAGTATTTTGAGAGAGGGAGAAAAACTTTCTCTACACCATGCATAATTTTATAACTTCTATCATAAAGCACCCCCTTAACTCTGAAAATTTCTCCAGCATAGATTTGCTCTCTCTGAGCCTGTGGAAATGGCTTCCTTGGGAGTGGTATTTTAGAACCCGTTCTAATTGTTGTTGTTCAAGGAGTTGGCCTTCTGGCAATGATCCTATGACCAGGGCTAGTCTGAGTGGGCAGAAAGATAGATGAGGGAATCTTTGTGACAGCCAAAGGGTGATTTCCACATCAAGGAACAAGCAGATCATGTTTGTTCACTTCTTCATGTACATAACCTGTGTGGGATATCATTCTTTGGCCCTGCCCCAAAGCCTTGAAAAGTGAGCATAGCAATGTCTAATGAATTACAGGTGTGATTCATGCCATTGCAGAAGCAGCTTCCACTATAGGTCATTTCGCTCTTGGTGGAGGTCACTGTAAGAAAGGCAGTAGTCATATGACTAAGGCTAAGCCACAAACCAGTTCCCCAGGATTGACTTGGCTGCAAACCAGTCAGGCCCCTTCAGTTGCGGGGAAATGGCTTTTGTAGAATGAGTTATTGGGCTTCTTCACACAGAGCTTTTATCCTGCTGTTGAGATTGCTCATTCATGGAAGTTTGCGGGCCCTTTAGATGATGTTGTGACCCTCCGGGGCATCTCCCACACTAAATGACCTTTATTCCGTGTTTTAATAGATTGGAGATAATGAGGTACCAAATTATGTCGCTTGTGTTTTGCTTGAATTCCCCCTGTGAATAAGGAAAAGGTGCAAGAAGAGGAGCGAGATCGGTGAAATATATGGAAGGGGGAGAAGGGGAAAGGAAGCCCATGTAAAGGGAGTCCATCGTGATCCTGCATTTAAAATGGAAGCAGAAAGCCCCCTTTTAAATGTGGGAATTTAGGCAGATGTAGAGATGCGCATTGACAGGATAAGACAGCAGAATGCATTGCCACAAACCAGACATTTCTTATGGACATGGAAGCTCTGATGTAGGTGTAGATACAGATACAGGTATGCTCACACAGTGCTGATCCATTCATTTCACTGGCGGGAGCAAATCCTTGCACGGATTCTTTACATGACTGGGTTCTCTGCCTCTGTTGCAATGAGCAGGGAAGTTTGTGTCTGGAGCTCCACTTGCAGATCACAGTAAATGTGGGAGCTCCATATTAACGTCATTGAATGGAAGCCCTGGCATATGCCTGTCTTCCAACTGATCCCCTGCTTAGTGGAAATGGGAGTTGTATGGGTGGGAATCGGAGCACACACACAAAAATCAAGGGCCCTGTTAAACGGAGTGGATGGCAACTGTTAATTGGGCAGATCCACAGAAAAACAGAATCCTAAAGCCTGTTCATTCAGGTTAGGGGATTTGCTGAAGTAAGGTGGCTGAGTCTACTGTCAACAAGACCTTATATTTCAGAAAAAGCCTCTTTGACAACATGTGCCTTGTCTAATCCACAGTAAAGCATTTTTCGTAGACACATGATGCTATTGGTTCCCCTACCCACCCCAAATGAGGGCAAGCTGTCATGAGAGTGGCTTTGAAGTCAGCCTTCTGTTTCCCAATGAATGGGCCTCTGTCTTCCCCTTCCAGGATGACCCATCTAGCATGTAAGTGGGTGGAGCTCTAAGCTAGTTATCTATTCTGCCTGAGAAAGTTCAAGGGTCCAAGTAGCCTGACATCTTAAGAAAGTTTACTATTAGCTGGCTAAGAATGAAGACAAAACAGTCTTAAAAGAAAGAAAAAACATAGCTAAGGATTGTGGCTGCAGTGCTATGCACATTTTCGTAAGAACATAAGAAGAGTCATGCTGGATCAGACCAAAGGTCCATCTAGTCCAGCATTCTGTTCACACAGTGGCCAAGCAGCTGTCGACTGGGAACGCACAAGCAGGACACAAGTGCAGCAAGGCCCTCCTGCCCATGTCCCCCTGCAACTGGTGCACATAGACATACTGCCTCCGGTACTGGAGGTAGCACATAGCCATCAAGCCTAGTAGTCATTGACAGCCTTTTCCTCCAGGAATTTGTCTAACCCCCTTTTAAAGCCATTCAAATTCGTGGACATCACTACGTCTTGTGGTAGCGAATTCCATTGTTTGACTATGTGCTGTGTGAAGAGGTATTTCCTTTTATCTGTCCTGAATCTCCCACCACACAGTTTCATGGGATGGCCCCAGGTTCTAGTATTATGAGAGAGGGAGGAACATGTCTCCCTATCCTCACTCTCCACACCATGCATAATTTTGTACACCTCTGTCATGTCTCCCCTTACTTGCCTTTTCTCCTAGCTAAACAATCCCAGCTGCTGCAACTGTCCCTCATAGGGGAGTTGCTCCAGCCCCTTGATCATTTTAATTGCCCTCCTCTGCACTTTTCCCACTCTACAATATCTTTTGTTAGGTGCGATGACCAGAACTGTGCACAGTATTCTAAGTGTGGTCGCACCATAGATTTGTGTAAGGGCAATGTGATATTGGCAGTTTTATTCTCAATTCCCTTCTTAATTATGCCTAACATGGAATTTGCCTTTTTCACAGCAACCACACACTGGGTTGACATTTTCATTGACCTGTCCACCACAACCCCCAGATCTCTTTCGTGGTTGGTCGCTACTAGCTCAGATCCCATCAGGTTATACTTGAAGTTGGGATTATGTCAGGATTGTTTCTGAGTGTATGGAGATAGTTAGCAGTTCAGATTCAGAAGGGGAACAGCCAGAACCGGGGGAGGCATCTTCCCCAGCCAGTTCAGATATGGATAGGCATGTTTCTCAGGATGCTAGCACCCAGATGGCTGGGCCTGAAGCCTCCCCCCCCACCGTAAGAACCCAGGAGAAGGACGAGAGTGCAGGGTGTGACCTGAGGGATGCTAGACTGCGGCACAGAGGGAAAAGTTAAGAGGCGGAGCTCAGACGTACAACCCGGGTGGCTATGCGTGAGGGTTGACGTAGGGGAGCATCACTGGAAGGCACGGGCATCCCTCCCTAAGTTATTCTAGCCAGCAAGTTCTTGTTTCAAACTGCTGGCAACATCGTAGCTCCCATTTGGATCCCCTGTTACCATTCCTTTGTAGCCTGAGAGTCTTTGAGGATTTGCATCTGTAATGAACCTGTTGATAGTGAATTAAAGGCATAAGGCTGAAGCCCCCCTTCTTGTGTGTGTGCATGAGGAAGGAGGGGGCCAAGGGAACGTGACATATTTTTTGTCCCAGTGTGGGAGTTAGGCCCGTTGAACTCAGTAGGATTTACTTCTGAGTAGGATCATGCTGCGTGTCAGTTGTTCGGGGCTGTATTCATACTTTAGTTAAGGTCGAGTGGCAAACCTGTGGCTCAGGCAATTTCACGATAATACTTGGGGTTTTGATGGTACTTGCAGAAGGGAGCGCTGCTGACCTGTCCAGATCTGGAAACGTTATTTTTAGCATCACAAAAGCCCTGTTGCACAAACGTTGGGCCCTTTGAGCCCAACAGAATTGGAGGAGGTAGAGCAGCCTTGCTGGCTACTACTCCAAAAAGTTAACCATGTACTAAAATGCATTTTTCATGTAAGCACAACTGTGCTTAAATAAATAATAATTAAACAAGCATAGGTGAAAAGGTACAAATGAAGTGGTCATTAAAAAATATACAACCAGAAGGGTAAAGGTGTGTTGAAATGCAGGTGTGTGGTTATAGGTTCAACCACCTGACCTGCTGCTACATCTCTGCATGCAGCCAAACTACCCCTCTCAAAAAAGGTAGGAGGGAGGGTTGCATTAAGAAACCTATGCCTGTGGAGACTGTGCTGCTGCTACGATCTTTCCCCCTAAAGCTGGATTTTCTGCAGTCTGAAAAAAGGAACACACAGGGGAAAAACAGGTGTACAATGGCTTGGTAATGATATTGTGTCGATGCCCCATCAATGTAAGTGAACGAAGTGTGTCCATTCCACAGTAAGTGCCAAGTGTGGAAGCACCCCTGGTGTTTACTTCCTGTTCAGGAAAACACAATGTACTGTATAGAGTCGACCCATAAGAGGAAATTAAGAAATGGTTCAGGAAATCAAAGAGAATTAGGAAATATTTACACTACAGACATGTAAGAAGCAACCTCAAGCTTTCGGGGAAGGCTGCAGATGTCTTTTTCCATGGGTGGGAGCCTCTATGGTGCAGCGGCAAACTCTGCCATGTCTGACCCACCTACCATAATTCCATGAGTAGTGGGGGTCAGAATGAGGCATTCTGGGGACGTATCAGGAAGCTATGGATCTTCAAGACCCTGGCCCTCTCATTCCCACATCCCCATCGCCAAACAGGTCCCAGGATTATGTCAGCTTTGGAGCTGGTGTAGTTCATTCCCTCCCATTGGTTTCAAAGAAAAAAGAAAAGCAAAAACAAAACACCAACTTGAAACCTGGCAAAGTGACCCCACTGCTGTCCTAGTCCCTCAGAACTAGTAGGGTTTTGGATGTGGTGGGTGTTCTGCCACTCTTCCCTCACCCCCACAAGTATGATTGCTCAGCCCAGCTAGGGAACCATAGTTGTAAAGCGAGGGGCGGGGGGAGCTGATCTCCAGAATACTCAACACAATTCCCAGACTACAATTCCCAGGATTCCTCAGGGGAATGCGTGGCAGTTAAATGGGCATAAACCCGATATACACGTAAGGCCTGCCTGCAAATATTTGATCGGAGTGGGAAGGGGGAATGTGAGCACAGAATCTTGGAGTGGCAGTTGGGGAAGCTGACTGAGGCTGCAGGGAGGTCCAATATAGCAGGCTGGATATTTTGGAGGAGAGAACTGGTTGATTTCAGTAACTTCTGGATTACAGTAACCAGGGACGGCATCAAAGAGAGGCAGGATCGGACACCAGCAAGGGTCCACAGCTCAACAGGGGCCCACTGACAAGACTTGCCCACCAGACGTGCTCACCATTGCAACATCATTGGTGGCAATGATGGTCTCACGTCTCTGTTCTGAACAGCACCTAGCACATCATTGCAAAAATAGTAATAGCAGGCGTTGTGACCAATGCCAGCATGGCTGGACACCTGCCGAGGGCCCGCACCCCGGCAGGGGCCCACTGACAAGAGCCCGCTGGACGTGACCTTCCTCTTCACCATGGCAACCGGCTTGTTCACCTGCCTCTCGCTCTGGCCCAGACAACGGTGGTGGTGAGAAGGAGCTGCAGCAGATGCACTGCCTGCCTGCTCCCCGGCTCTCTGCCTGTCAAGCAAGCAAGTGGGGACAATGATGAGAAAGGGGATGAGGAGCAATAGCAGTTGGTGACAAGGACGGTGAGCAGGTAGGCTCACTGTCGGAGGGGCCCATTGAGGGTTTCTTGCCCAAGGGCCCTCAGAAACCCGGGCCAGCACTGGCCATAACCTTGTGAATCACAGTAGCCTAGTGGATTAGAGTAACCTTCCTGAGTCCTTAGGTTGTGAATTTATTAATTATGGATTTATTTTTCTCTCAGGGACTTACTTCTGAGTAGACATGGATAGGATTGCACTGTATCATCAGTAAAACCAGCATCCAGTGGTTGCAGCTGTGAAGGAGACCACATAGTCTGCCCGACATGTATCCTGACAGTTTGTATTTGTCTAAAATATCAAATATTAATTTCATGATTTTTAGACAGTAAAAAAGAGAAATTATTTTTAAAAAATTATTAAAATTGCAGTTTTTCATAATTTTAATTTTAAAAAATCTTTTAACTATCAACTTTTGCTCTTTTAGGCACAGTAATATCATGATTTTCATATATAAATACTCTGGTGTTTTCAAACCTAGGGTGTGATCCAGTCAAACATACGCACATTTAAAGTTTCACTTAATTGCCTGGACATATTGCACATGACAGGCGATACAGAAACATGTTTAAACAAATCAGTGGGAGAGCAAAGCACACCCTTAAATCTTTCTAGTTCAGAGCAGTGAGATATGCAGCACAATTATATGCATGTTTACTGAGAAGTAAGTCCCAATGTGTTCAGTGGGCCTTACACCCAGGTGAGTATGCAGAAGATTGCAACACTTATGCATGTTTAACTTAGGGCCCAAGTACATGTGACATTATTCACACTTTTTAAAAAGTGTGTTTAACCTGACCATTTTTAGTTAGAAGAAAAAGTAGACCTGGGGTCCCACTCTAGAACGTGTTTCCAATCCGGACTGGAATGTGTGCTATTTTTCTGCTGAAAATGGCCCTTCCTGAGTGCCGCAGAACTTTTGAGGACAAATCATAGCCAGGGAGGGGGCGATTTTCAGCAGAAAACCAGCCTGGGGCGTGATCCGGACTGTGGTCTTGCACTCTTTTTCAAAAGTCTGAATAATGCCATGTGTTAGTTTGGTCCCTCTGCTGAATCATCCCTTTAAAATCAGGGCTGCTTTGTTTTTGTTTTTTACAGGGTCAGTTTGCTTTCCAAGAGAGGACTGGAGACTTTTTGTTATGTAATCATCTCTTTACACACACATTGACACACAGTCAGCTCCCATCATCCACAGCCAGCAGATGATGAGAGTTGTAGTTCAGCGCATCTGGAAGGCATCAGGCTGGGGATGCTGGTTTACAGCAAAATCTGCCCTTAGTAAACAGCAGCATGCTGAAACCCAAGCACTGCTCCTCTAGAAATGTCTGAGCAACTCTAGCAGCCAGCTTCACGTTCAAAACATGATGCTTGCAGCTCTCCATGCCTCCACATCCCACACTTGGAATGGCAGGACAGTTTTCAGAGCCTCCTTCTACTCTGCAAGTTGATGTGAGCTGACCACTGAAATCAGTGCTGGCCCCAGGTTTTGGGATGCCCCTGGGCAAGATGCTGTCAGTGGTTTGAGTGGCCCATGGCTTCCTCACCACTGTCATTGCTGCCGCTCTGCTTGCTCCTCTCCCTCTGGGCCCAGTCCTCACCCACCCAGAGGGAGAGCATGCTCCTCACCCTAGTCTCTCATTGCCGGCTCTGAGAGGGCAGCTGAACAGGCAGTCACAGCAAGGAGGAGCAAGGGCAGGAGGCTCCAGGGATCAGTGGTGGCCCCCCTGCAGGACTGTGGGCCACAGCAAGTGCCCAGTAATGCCAACCGCTGACACCAGCCTTGATCCACATGGCTGGAGGGAATCTTCTGCTCTGATTAGATCGGAGCCATAGACCATGGTTTGTGACCAAGACTTGCCAAAGCTAAAAGCAGCTTTGAATAATGGCACAGCCTAGTTCATAACAATATTGGAGATACAAATGCCAAACACCTGGACATCAGTATTCTATTCATATGCACTGGAATTTAGCGTTCCACTGAACACGGAGTATGCTAACTCACTTCCAGAGAGGTGCATCTACATGTGAAACCCTTTGATTCAGTTCCTGTCCCGGGGGCATGCATGCGTTTGTGTTCCTGTACCATAGATGCACCGCCAGGCGGAATATCAATGTTGCCAGCTCTGATCTCCTGTGTGTGGCTAGGTCTAGGGCCTGTTCCTCTCCTACAGGCAGCGATAATCATCTTTTTGATGGGGAGCTGACAGTGTTAATCATCTGTTTGATGGGGAGAAATTAGATCATGAAGCACAGTAAGATCATCACTCACAAGGCTCAGGCACGTAGCCGGCTGTTGCGCAAGGATGTCCCTGAATCAGGGCCAGCTTCTCTCATTTGTTTCTGGCCTGTTCAACAAGGGTATGAACAGGGAAAAAACAGGCTTGCTATTTAAGTCATCAGTTCCTCTACACTGTCAAATAATATCAGGCAATTAGGCAATGTAGAGAAGTTTGATGAGATGTGGTTTGATAAGGCATAGGTTTAACATGCACCTTTCCTAGAATATCTATACAAGGCATCACTGGGGAACTGGGAGATCTTCTGAACTGTCCTGCCTGAAGCCTCCTTGAATGGCAGAGATCACCAAATCACACTGCTTCCATTAAGAAAATGTGGGTGGAGAGAAGTTCCAGCTTAACCCTAAGATGGCTGCTGCATGTAGCTGGAATATGTTTTGATGCCCTCTCTCTTTTCCTATTGTGCTCTTACTGTGTTCCAACCTCAGGCCAGGTTGGAACACAATTAAGCTATGTGGGATACCTACAAACCAGCCTGCCCTAACCTGGTGCCCTCCAGATGTCTTGGACTGCAACTCTCATCATTCCCAGCTAACATAGGCATGATGGCTGGGGACTGTGGGAGTTGTAGGCCCACACATCTGACGGGCACCAGGTTGGGGAAGGCTGTCTATAAATACTAGGAAATTCAGCAGAGGAGAGTTTATGTGCCTGTCCTTGAACGCCTACTTCACCTATAATGAAAGTCAAAACATGGAAACTAGAGTTGGTATTTAAGACTTGCATCCATTCTGATCGTATTTCTGAAGGTGTTATACTAAATCTGAGAATATTTGCCATGTTTTATGGCTTAACAGTAGACTAAAACATTATTTCATAACATCTGTGAATTCTTTGGCAAACCATGGGGTTTGCAGGCATAGGAGCTAATTATGAGCTAATTAAGAACTTTTGTTAAACTTGGCAGCTAGATAGCTCAAATCTAAAATCTTGGAATGCTTGCTTTGCAAGGTCTTGGAGCTGAGCTATGCAGCAGGTCAGATTTAGTCACAGTATCTCAATTCACTTGGAAATGGGCTGCAAAACCTCCGCATATTCAGGGAAACTGCACTGTGCTTTGGTTTGATCTAGCAAGGTTAGCTCATCTCTTGGGCAAGTTACCTTAACTGACAACATCAATGCTTAGAAAGTTACAGTGAAGGTGAAACAGACAGGAAATTTATTTATTTATTTATTTATTTATTTATTAAATTTATTGATCACCCATGTGGCTGGTCACCCAGCCACTCTGGACGATGCACAACATATAATAAACAGTTTAAAACCATAAAATTCTACAATAAAAACATTTTCTAAAATACCCCACCCCACCCCAAATGCCTGCCTGAACAACCATGTTTTTAATGCATGGCGGAAGCTCATTAAAGAGGGGGCATGACGGAGTTCCTTAGGGAGGGAGTTCCATAGAGTGGGGCCACCACAGAAAAGGCCCTCTCCCTCGTCCCCACCAGTCTAGCTGTCCTGGCTGATGGGACAGAGAGAAGGCCATCCGAGGCTGATCTTGTTAAGTGGCCTGTCTGGTGTTGCTGGAGGCGCTCCTTAAGATAGGCTGGGCCGGAACCATATAAATTCAACACCTTGAATTTGGCCTGGAAAACAACTGGTAACCAGTGCAACTCCTTCAGCACTGGAGTGATGTGATCTTGCCGGCGGCTGCCTTTAATCAGGCAAGCCGCCACGTTCTGTACCAGCTGCAGCTTCCGAACCATCTTCAAGGGTAACCCCACGTAGAGCGCATTACAGTAGTCTAAACGAGAGGAGACCAGGGCATGTACTACCGATGGGACCAGATGGTCGGGAAGGAAGGGGCACAGCCTCCGTATCAGATGGAGTTGATACAGCACTGTCCGGCTCACAGCTGACACCTGAGCCTCCATGGACAGCTGGGAGTCCAAAATGACCCCCAGGCTGTGGACCTGGTCTTTCAAGGGCAGCCATACCCCATTCAACACCAGGTCAATATCCCCCAGCCTCCTCTTGTCTCCCACCAAAAGTACCTCGGTCTTGTCAGGGTTCAGCTTCAGCTTACTCCTCCCCATCCAGCCACTCACCGTCTCCAGACATTTGGACAGGGATTCTACGGCCAACCTTGGTGAAGATTTGAACGAGAGGTAGAGCTGCGTGTCATCTGCATACTGATGACACTGCACCCCAAACCTCCTGATGATAGCCCCCAGCGACTTCACATAGATGTTAAATAGCATTGGGGAAAGGATGGAACCCTGTGGCACCCCACAAGTGGGTGGCCACAGGTCTGAAACCTCCTCTCCCAGTGCTACCCTCTGGTGCCTGCTGGAGAGGAAGGACTGGAACCACCGCAATACGGTGTCTCCAATGCCCAACCCCTCCAGGCGATCCAGGAGGATACCGTGGTCAACGGTATCAAAAGCCGCTGAGAGGTCGAGGAGAACAAGGAAGGAGCATTCACCCCTATCCAGAGCCCTCCTCATATCATCCACCAAGGCGACCAAGGCCGTTTCTGTCCCATGCCCAAGCCTGAAGCCCGACTGAAATGGGTCTAGATAATCAGTTTATTCCAAGTGTGCCTTCAACTGCACCGCCACCACCCGCTCAATCACCTTGCCCAAAAATGGCAGATTTGAGACTGGGCGAAAGTTGTTCAGAACTTGGGGATCCAAGGAGGGCTTCTTTAAGAGCGGTCTTATCACTGCCTCCTTGAGGGCTGATGGCATCACGCCCTCCTCAAGGGAGGCGTTCACCACCACCCTGATCCCCTCACCCAGTCTCTCTCTGCAGCCCATAATGAGCCAAGATGGGCAAGGATCAAGTAAGCAGGTGGTCGGCCTTACACATGAAAGCACCTTGTCCACTTCATCAGAAGGAAGAAGCTGGAACCGATCCCACAAAACCGGTTTGCCATAGGCCGCCTCTTGCTCACTAACTGTATCCACAGCGTGCGGAGTAACACTCCTTATCCGATCAATTTTATCTGCAAAGTGCCTTGCCAAGGCCTCACAGGAGGCCTTAGAATGCTCCAGTGGTTCCGGAGCCACAGGACCGACCAGGCTCCGGACCACTTGGAACAGCCTCCTGGGACAGCACTCTGCAGACGCGATGGAGGCAGCATAATATTCCTTTTTTGCTGCCTTCACCGCCATGTGATAGGCTGAATATACAGCTCTAGCCTGTGTCTGATCGTCTTTGGAGCGAGACTTCCGCCACCGGCGCTCTAGCCATCTCACCTCCTGCTTCAGGGCTCGTAACCGCGGATTGAACCATGGAGCAGTCTGAGCCCTATTCAGGGGGAGAGGGTGTTTTGGAGCCACCTGATCAAATGCCCCAGTGATTGTGGCATTCCAGCCACCCACCAGGGTCTCGACCGAGTGGCCGTTGGCGTGCTCCATAGAATCCCCAAGCGCGTTCAGGAATCCATTCAGATCCATAAGACGCCTGGGGCGGACCATTTTAATGGGTCCTCCACCCCTGCGGAAGGGTTGTGGAACCGAGAAGTCCAACGTCACCAGATAGTGATCTGACCATGACAAGGGGGTGGTGGATATACCCCCGACTTCCAGAAATGCAGAAGCAGTTTTCAAAGCTGCAGAGAGGGAAACATACCATAAATATTAGCAACAAATAAACGTGTGGCAGTTACACACTAACACATTTATTATGGCACAAGCTTTCATGGACGGCAGTCCACTTCATCACATGCATGAAATGTTGTCCTGGCATACAGGTATATATAAACATGGCTGGGCAGTCCTGGAAAGTTAAACGTTAGGCATCTCAGTTGGTAGGCCTTGGATATGAATATTTCTCAAGGGAGCTCATTAATGCAGCCCATACATCATGTGCAGGGGCTACAGCTACATTCCACCATTCTGGCTTGGCTGTGCAGAAGAAGCCTGCACGATATAAGGACATTGTGCTTATCTTCTCCACCTGAGAGTCTCGGCTTGCTTGCTGTGTTCCAGGCTGCTACAGCAAGAGACAGTGGGGCTTGCACGAGCAGAAATGCCCCGAAATGTCAGGAGCCATGGTCTGACCAGAGAAAGCATCGTGAAGAGGTGAGTGAGGTTGGACTAGACCATTCCTCATAGAAATGTGGTTTTGTTTTGATCAAATACCCTACACATTTAGTAGACTCCTTCAGACAAATGCCAGCCCTGGGATAGAAGCCTGCAGCCAAAGAATTGGCTGATTAGCTAAAATAAATGGGGCCGTTAGCATGACATGGCAGCCCACAGTGAGTTATTGAACCCACAGTGGGGCTGTGGCATGTGTGGCTGGCATTTTGAATATGCAACCCCTGTTTTGGGGGTGTCGTGTCATGGCAAGCGTGGGTTATGCGAGGGTTAAATAACCCCCTCATAACCTATGGTCTGTTTTAGGATTATGTGAGGGTTGTTGAACCCTCACATAACCCATGCTCGCTGAGTTCGCACAACATGACAACCCCCAACCGGGGGTTGCATATACAACCTGGCACCTAGGTGCATCACGGCTTGTTGTGGGTGTTGTGGCATGTCATCTGAACCCGGTCATCATGTTCATTCAGCCACCAACTTCTTCTTGGTCCTGTTGTCCCCTTAGGGTTGTCAAGGCCAGTACAAGCCACAAGTGGCAGAATTCCTCTGTCAAGGGCCATGTCCTCTGGGCTTGTTGTCCCATAGTCCCCAGTTGTCCTTGCTTGCCCCTTCCTCACAACAGTTCACAGGCCTAGCCCAACTTTCCGGTTTCACCACAGCCTTACTGTCTCCTCGTTTCTTCATCTCTGTGTCTGCACCACCCTCAAGACTTGCTTGTTAGGCCGCCTACTTTGTGCCACTTCTTTTTAGCTGCCCTGCCTATTGGCCAGCCTCCCTAGTACTTCTCTCTCCTTCCTCCCATAGCATACAGGGCCTCCTGACCTTGTGCTCCACTGCTTTTCAGAGCCCCCATTCTGATTATCCCCTTCTCAACTCAGTTAACTCCTGTTGTCTTTGAGGCTTATTCTCCACTTAGCCTAACTTCATATTCTGCTTTCCCATGCCATTGTTTACTCTGCACCCTTCTTTCAGCTTCTTTGCCTCTGGGCTCCTTCTTCCTAGCCTGCTCCATGTACATTTTCAGTCCCAAACAGACTGACAACTTTCTTTTCCTCATAGAAGCAAGACTGCAAACTGTTTATTTCCTTGAGCAACTGGACATTCTGATCTATCATACCAGTGTCTCTCTATTAGAGCTGCTAGTTTCACCTCCACACCTGGAATGCAAACATAGGGTTGTATCCAGTGTTAGTCTAACAAATCCCATTCATTTCAATGGGTCTACTCTAAGTAGGACTAACATGGGATATAACCACTATTTTGATATATACTAGTGTTGTTTGCAGTGGAGGCTGGTGGCTCTGATTTCGGTGGGGCTGTGGAGCCATTCTGGGTTTCAGTCAGAACCAGCCAGAACTCTAAAGGAGCTGCACCCACTTTGGGAATAGGGCTCAACACTTTGGATAGCTCCTTTAGAGTTCTGGCTGGTTCTGACTGAAACTTAGAATGGCTCCACAGACCTGCCGATATCTGAGCCACTGGTTATTTGATACTTGACTTAAATACAAACCCTTGCAGGTCGGATAGCAGTGGGACTGAACCAGTATGACAGAGTCTGATATCAATCTGTAACAGCCCCATGGCTATAAAAGTGTCCAGATTCAGACCTAGATCATCGTATTTGCATCCAGGAATTCTGTTTGGAAGTTTAGCAAATAGAAGTCCTCAGAAAGAGCTGTTGGGTCAATAAAGGGTTTTCAGTACACAACGCACACATCTTTGGGAGTGAACAGCAACCCTTATTACCTGTGTTGTTTTGCTTCTAGGGGGAGTCCAACCAAAGATTCATCTAAGGGAGAAAACCCAAATCACCCCAAGGTGAAACAAGCACACCCTTCATACGAAGTGTTTTCTTTTCTCCCCTTCCCAAAGCAGTCTAGCACTTAATGTTAATAATTTATGTAGACCTTTTTATGCACAAAATGCTTTAGGGTGCCTCACTCGTTTATCCTTACCCCACCCCAAGCGAGAAAGAAAAAAACACAAGTGTTACACTATTCCTATTTTTATAGCAGGGGTTCTTAAACTATGAGACAGTGCCAGCCCAAGGTCACTTAGTGCATGGAAGGGCAAACTTCAGGCTGGTGGGATCTGCTTTGCTTTTTACTAGAACCCTGGTGTCCACTAATCAGATCCAGGTGCAAAAGACACACTTGGAATTCAAAAATTCTGAGCCAAGAATTTGTTTTGAGTACCAGAACTAAATGGAGCTCAAAGTCCTTCCACACAAAAATCCACTTCTGGTTACCCCCCACTCTGGCTTTTTTCATTCCAGCAGTATAATTTGAAGGGTGGGGGATCATCTTGTTATTGCCATTGTTCAACAACTGGGAGTCAGTAAGGGCTTTTCTACATGAGGCTTTTATCGTGCGCTCTTCATTCCCTATTCATGGTTCTTCGCGGGTTCTTTAGACAATGTTGTAACCTTCCAGTTTCGCTTCTGTGTTTAACCAGCACTTTCTGCGAGTTTTTTTAGAGCAGGGAAAATGCGGCATTTAATTGTGAAAGCACGATTTCCTCTTGTGTATTTGCGCTATTCCACTAGGCCACAGTGCCACCTAGAGGTTATGTAGCAGAAAAGCAGGAAAAGAAAAGCTCATTGTGTAGTGCTCAGATCTCAGTGCTACGATGAAACCAAAAGTAGATAGAGCTGATTAAAAGCCGATTAACTGCCTCATGTAGAAAAGTTCTAATCTTTGCTGATCTACTGCAAATCACCCAGAGATCCACTAGTCAGTCCCCATGTGAGTTCTGCCCACCCTTGACCTAGTGCATCTACTGTTAAAGTACACTTTGAACCTAGATCTTACATTTTCCCCATCAACTCCGTATTGTAATCCGCAAAGAAAACACGACAGCCCAAAGACTGATGCATGACCTGCAGGAATATTTGTTTTATTTAAGGATTTCTTGCCACCTTTCAAGGCAAAGGGTAGTATCTAATGCTGCCGGCATGCTAGTGGGATCCACCGCTAGTGCAATGGGAAGCTAGCAGTTCCTGATGCAACTGGAAGCACTTGTTTCTGGAATGGGGCAGGTCAGTGGAGCTCACGGAACAGAGCTTTGCGACACGTCCCATTCTGCAAATGAGCATTTCCATTTCCAGGGTTGCTTTAGGAAGTGCTAGCTTCCTGTTGCTAGCTTCCTGTTGCAGGGGGTGGGTCCGGTGGGCACAACACAACCAATGCACTTCTTCTGGATCCAGGGATATGGGGCCAGGACTGAAAAGGCCCTGGATTGTGCTCAATAAAAGGATAACAACTGTGGTTTCCCATGCCTAAGTAACTTCATCTATAAAGACCTGTTCCCCCACCTATTTCCCCTATTTCTCTTTCTAGGTGGAAGGTTACTTTCCTGATGCAATACCACTTTCTGTTGTTAATGCTTTATTGTTGCTGTTTTTGTTGTTGTGCCGCCCCATAACCAAGATTCTCTGGGTGGCTTACACTAAAAACATTAAAATACAATCCCAAACCATAAAAATACAAAAACAGCATCCAAAACGCTCACACTGCCCCCACAGCCGGCAATATCCTTGTCCTCACATAATGAACATAAGGAGTGCCTGCGATTCTGTGAACACAGAAAGTGCTGGAGAATTTGGCTGCTCTTGAACAATTTGGCACAGCCCAAAGATCTTCCGCTGAGCTTTCTGAGAATAAGAGGCATGGCTGTTCGTGCCCATGTATTTTGTGATATATATAAAAATCTGTTGTTAATTTTATTGTAAGCTTCTTTGAGGTTCCTTGTGGCAGAAAAGCAGCATAAGTCTAAATAAATAAAGATTTCAGGAAAAAAGATGCTTTTGAACACAGGCAGTTCAAACCCTGGGCTAGGTATTTACACAACTGGTGCAAATGCACCCAGCAATGGAAGTTAGGCATTTGATTCTGTGGTGCTGTTTAGTAAGTGTTTTTAAACTCTTGTGTCCATAGAAGTATATTTGGAACTTTTCATTCTGTCCACTGAATTCTCTGATCTGCAGGGTGTTAGAGAATGCTGTTTTACGGGGTAACTGAGAAAAGAAAGGGTATTTCATATCCCCCTGTCCTTTTTCCTTCCATGACCCCACTGGCTTCTGGCTCCCTCTTCTGGCATCTTGCTAGGAGGGGAAAAAGCTCCCTGAGCCCTGGTTCTGTCCCCCTCCTCACAAGCTCTGGGTCCCCACTCCAGTCTGTATCCCTGATTACAGCTGCACTCTTGTGTTAGCACAGTACCTTCAGCAGTGCTTTGCTCATAGTCACCTGAATATTGCTTCCCTTCCTGGACCATTCAGGTTGTACCACTGAGCCAGGGATGTACCAGTAAGCTGGCCTGCCAGCTTCTTCACCAGGAAGCCTTTGTCACTGTGCTGAAGGGGAAAGCTCTTATCTCCTGTCAGCTGTTGATTGGAGATAAGAGCTTTCCCCTGCAGGGCAGAAGGGGCATGGCCTGGTGAAGAAGTTGCTGAGTGGTTCAGTCTGGCTTACGTCAGAGCCTTGCCATGCTTACCTCTGAGTAGTCATGCAAAGACTTGGTATTACTTTGCTTTTGGCCCCACTCACAGATGAAATGCAGTCCCAGAACCCTTTCCCAGATTGGGATTTGGCCCTCAGGATGAAAAAGGTTCCCCGCCCCTGCCCCAACTCATTACTATGGAATACAGGCAACAGCTGATGCAAAGCAAAACAAAAATGCTGCATGAGCATTACAAGAAGTTGGGGCACTTGTTTAGCCCTGAGTAGCATCAACCTTAACAGTTGAGTTAATTCAACAACTAACCTAGAGTTAAATGCTCTGGCCTAGATCCAACAGTTACTGTCCACTGGAAATTTTAACAGACACTAGAATCCAGGGACCACCACTAACAATTCCCCAGTAAAGGAATTGTTAAGAGGGTAGGTGTGCTAATTCAATGCACTTAACATTCACAAGTCGTACTGGGATTATTCCAATCTCCTGTACTCCTTCATCCCTCACTAGGGTCAACAGATACATGTGCCAAATGAGGGATTGCCTACACTGTGGCCCCAAACCCTGTAGAACCTTATTCCACCTTCTTCTGACCACAGTTTCCTGCCCTTCTGGTTTAGCACTGCATTGTGTTCCCAGCAATACTGGACATTGCCATAGGGCAGCAACCCATGATGCCGGGAGGTTCTTTCAAGTCTGGCATTTCTGCACCAGCCTAAAATCCTGCAACTTTGCCAGGGCTTTCTGCTTCTCTTTGAAATGCAGGATCATGACAGGGTCCCTCTGCACACACTTCCCTCCCGCTGCTTTCCCCCTTATCTGCCTATTCTATATGTTTCATTATACAGCTGCTAGGTGGCGCTGTGGTCTAGCTCCTCCTATTGCACAACTTCCTCTTTTCATGAGGGAACTCAACACGCTGTCATTTGATAGCTCATTATCTCTGAACTTTTTAAAAAAAGGGATAAAGGTCATTTGGTGCAAGAGATGCCCTGGAGGTTGACGACTTCATGTAAAGGACCTGTGAACCTCCCTGAGTAACAAATCTCAACTGCATGATAAAAGCCCTTCGTGGAGAAGCCCTACATTTGTATAATTTATCCTGATCACAGAATGTGAGTTTCCCAGGTGCACAAATTGGAGATGGGTTGGAACCAGGATCTGCAAGAGAAAGGAACCTTACACAAGAGGAAGGGCTCCACTCACCCAGCTTTTGGGGATCTCCCTCCCCCACACACCACACCTCACCCCATCTACAAGAGTCTCCTGACTCTCTGCAGCATTTTCAGGGGGCTGGAGGGGCTGCCATGGGAAGGAGGGGGTGGGGATGTCGAATTCAACCAGGGCAGCTGATCCAGCTTAAATCTGGATCCAACCCTGTATGTTTCTAGTGCTGCAATCTAGGGTTCCTGTATATACTTTTGGGATCTACCGTGGTAGATTTCTTGTGCTTGTAGATGTACTTTGTCAGTCTTCTAAGTGACCTGAGCAAGCAGACCTTCCAAAGAAATATGGACTGATGTTAACATTTACTGCATTAGGGTTTACTCACTCCCAGCCTCTCTCAGTCCAGCTTGTGCCCCCGGTCATTAAAGTCTACAGTGAAGATCGACCCCACGTTTAGGAAGCAATTTGATTTCGACATCCCTGTGCTGATGTGGAAGCTGCACTTCAACTCGGAGACATGGGACAGACTGAAGGAACGCAACGTTCCCTACGGCTGGCGTGGTTTGTCATATGCAGGTAATGGGCTGAGACAAGCTGATAGAAAACTGTAGTGGCGGACAATAGAGGGCTACAATGAACAAGGAGTCACGCCGGATGCATGCCGTTTGATCTGATTGTTTTAGCACTGAGCCAGGCTCACTTTGGTCTGCTCCAGAAAGCGTAGGTGGCTGGTTTACAAGTAACAGAAAGCCAATCTTGATGGGAGCGAGATAACCACTACCGCCCATGACGTTTATAAGGCAGAAGGAACGGCATGCTTTCTAGTGTCTGCCAGATGGTAAAAGCATTGTGATTTGGCATGAAGCCAGAATACGTACTTTCCTCAGGACTTGTGGCTGGCACACCCTGTGAAAGGATCCGGGGATGCGTACCTGCAGGGAATACCTTTCCTGTCTGCCTAATCTCATATTTTTACATTTTGATCTGTGTATGTTTCATTGGCTCACACCGGTGATAACGTTCAGGATTTCAAAGCTTTGGTCAATTGGATAACACAGGAGGACTTTACAAAAGGACTTTCAACCTAAAGGAAAACTCCTTCAGAGGTGGCAGAGGCTCAGTTCAGACCCACTTCTCCCAGCAGTACGATGGTCTAAGAGCCAAGTGCACTTTACGTTCAGTGTGTAGTTTGGCATGCCATGTGTGTGGAATAGCAGCTGGGGGTCTCCAGTCAGGAGCATGGGGAAGAGAGGTTAACACTTTCCCTCCATGCTGTGGTCCAGACAAAACTGCCCCCAAAGCATCCTGCCCAATGCAAATTGCAGCTTGGCGGGGCGTGTGTGTGTGTGTGTGTCCATCGAGACTGCAGCATGCTGGGCAAGGGTCAACGTTCCCATGCACTGCAGTCCCAATCCTGATCACCCTGCCAATGGCTGCTGTTTTCAGAGAAAACTGCCACGCACAATGCAGAACCATGCATTTAGTGTAATGTGTATTGGTGTCAAGTGGCATTGCCAGAGTGTGGGAGGAGGCGGACTGGAGTCAGCCCAGGCACCAGCTCGTGGCCCACCTAAAGGATCAAAAGCCCGTAGACCAGGGTTAGGCAGCACGGTGCCCTCCAGATGTTGTGGATGACTGCTCCCATAATCCCTGACCATTAGCCATGCTGACTGGGTCTGATGGGAGTGGTAGTCCAAAACATTTGGCAGGCACCAAGTTGCCTGCCCCTGCCATAGACAGTGTTATTGCATGCAGTATCCACACATCCTATCTACAGCTATACCCAGAGTCTGCTTCCTTGCTTTATGCTCACATTCTGCTGCTCCTTGAGGCTTCCCACCAGCCAGTTGCCTCACAAACAATCATGTGACTAGTCCCCATGGGAAAGGACAGACCTCACCCATTCAGATGTGAGGAGTGAGGGCAAAAGTGAAAGTTGCTGTCATTTCTGTGGCTGAAAGGAAACTCCCTTTCTCATTGCCCATTACAAGCTCATTCTGTTGAGGATTCTGCTGTACATATTCAGTGGGCATATCTACTTCTATATATCAAAAGGGTGGCTTGTTCCTCTGACACAACAGTGTCAAACACTGCAATCCTATACATGTCTACTCAGAAGTAAGACCCACTGAATTCCATAGGGTTTACTCCCTCTTAAGTGGGCATAGGAATGCACCCTAAATGACTTGAAAAATGAGTAGTGGAAGAGAATGAAAATAAAGGATTTCTTCTATTTGCTGCAGAGCCTAAATTAGTATTTTTTTCCTAGAGATTCTAATTTCTTAATAATGTTTAGCATTTGCAAGTGTCATCATTTTTATAGTGGGGTTCATGCAAATTGTGGTTTCCCTTTAAAGACCAATCTGGAGGGAGAAGGGAATAGTTGAAAATGCTAGCTGGTATCAACAGCCTTGTGATATGTGCCTGAATAAAAGGTCCCAGTGTCTTTTGTGATGATTAACTTGAACCAAAAGGCTTTGGCACAACCCACTCCTTTGTTGCTGCTGGCTCTTGGCTTCTGGGAATTATCTCACTTCCTACCTCATGCCCACTCTTCTGTGCTTACTAAGCGCGCTGTCTGCCTGGTCCACCGAGGTCCTGAATCTCTTAACTGTGAGTGAACGAGGGACATGCTTGCTCTGAACAGAAGGACAAGTGAAGTGGCATTTGGGGGGGGTGGGGGAAGTGGCTGCAGAGAACTTCTGCTGGAGGTAGAACATGTGAGAGCCTTTGCCTTGAGATGAATTGCTTACCACTAGGGTGGCCACCTACAAATCACCAAGAAAGAGGACAATAGAGGGCACAAACTTGTGTAAAATTTGCATATTGCATAAATATGCTAAATATTTATAGATGCAAATTTAGAAATAATGGCTATACTTTAAATAGAAATACTGTAAATCTCACCATAGTGCAGAAGACTGTGACTGGGTGACTTGTGTGCCTGCCTGTTCACTCTGCTCTCCAGGTGCTAACTGGTGACAGGCAACCGTTCTTCTGGTTGTTTATCTGTAAACTGGAATTGGACAAGGCAGACCTTCAAATAGAGGCTGGTCCTCTGTAAGAGGATACCTGGCCACCTTGGGATTGCCATGTGTCTGCCACTCTGTTTCTGGTCACAGGGGAAAGGGTGGGGAGTTCTAGCTGGAAGAAAGGGAGATGAGGAACAAAGGAAGATTTAAAAACAAACCAACCCTTCACCTTTGTTTGCAGGAGTTCTGGCTAACGCAAAAAGGCCGTTATTAAAACCAAATAAAGCTCAGGTCAATCTCTTACATTTTAGAAGTAGGCCTGAAACCATTAGTCAACAACTGATTCATCAGAGCTTGCTGCTCAGATTTTTGAACAAAACAATCTCCACCCACCCCTGCAAAAGAAAGGCTGCTCCAAGCTGGTGCTGGAGAAATAAGCAAGCAGTTCTTTTATCTTATTTGGTGGAAATAGGGTCATATCTTCATTAAATATCCTCAACATCTTATTTACATTCATCTATGCCGATATACAATACATAGATTCATGGATGTTTCACAGGCCTTTAGAACTCAAAAGGGACTAGAAGCTCATCACGTTCAGTTCCCTGATGCAATGCAGGATCCTTCACCTAGCAGCCTCCCAACCCCCACAAACTAGCCCACGTAATTCCTTTCCCACTAGCTGTTTTAAAGGTAAGTGGACAGCAGCAGTGACTGATGCTATGGGCTTCTCACATTTGAATTATCAAGTGCACCATGTTGAATTTACCATTCCATAGACACATAGGCAATAGGGAACTCTTCTGCACACACACACATCAGTTCTTTCTCATGTGTGCGCATACTTGCACCAGTGGTGTAGTGGCGCCAAGGCTTACAGGGTGGGACACAGCACCAGCACTTTTTTATTAGCAGGAATTCTGACCACATCTGCTACTCCCCCCCCCCCCGGTTTCCCCTGCTCCCTCTGAGCTTAGCTTAGGGATGTACGAAAGTCACTTACCTTTTCGCAGCTTGGCTTTGCGGTGGGGGGGAGGCGCTTCGCTTCTCCCCCCGAAGTTCAGGCGAGGGTGGGGGAGGCGTCCCGCCTCACCCAGCCAAAATTCAGGCTGGGGAGAAGCGCCCCGTCTCCCCGGCCGCGAAACAAAGTGTAAAAACAAACAAACAAAAAACCCGTGATAGGCTACGTAACGATTAACGTAGCCTATCATGGCTAGATTTCCAAAGTCAGCTGTGATAGGCTACGTAAATCGTTACGTAGCCTATCACGGGTGACTTTGAAAAAAAAAAAGCGCGTATGCAAATGGCAGCGCCCTATGGGCGCCGCCATTTGCGTTCCTTATTTGGTCCCGGTAGTCTACGTAAAGATTTACGTAGCCTATCACGACTGACTTTGGAAATCTAGCCGTGATAGGCTACGTTAATCATTACGTAGCCTATCACGGGGTTTTGTGTTTTTTTTACACTTTGTAATGGCGGCGGTGGTGGCAGCCGGTCGGAAGCCTGGCTGCCGCCCCCGCCCCCGATGAAAGGCCGACGAACTGCCACCGGGACCCGCCACCGGGAGGGACATTCGCCAAAGGTAAGTCCCATCCCGGGGGGGGCGGAGAATTTCACCGCTGATTTCGGGGGGCCGAATGCGTTGGCGCTCGGGGAGAAATTCTCCACCATCCCTAGCTTAGCTGCAATCCTCGCAGTAGCAGGAGGGAAATGAATTCTCTCAGCAACTACATATTGTTCCCTGTTGTAATGCAAAGTCTTTTGGGGGTGGCTTGGTCTTGAACAGGCAACGAAGACCTCTTAGCTTTACAAAAGACCCACTCCTACCAGATGAAAACTGCTAGAACAAGTTTGTTGATATGGACCAACACAGCTACTTGTCATTTTGGACTTTCTTTTGGGGGCATGGCTATGGGGACTGATAGGATGAATGCCTGCATGTCCAAATCTACCACTTGTCAGGGTTCCCCTTATGACCTGGACCCTCTGAGCTCCCCTTAAGGATCTCTTGCCTCCTTAAGAGTCCCACCTTCCTTCTTTGAATCCCCTCTTTCCCAATAATGTGGGGTTTAGGCTGTAGATGTGGGGTGACTGACATTCCAGAGTAGATTTAAAGCAAACAAACTACAACAAAAGGTATTTACACAATTGAGCTGAATGACACAAAAGGCATTAAAAGAAAATAAAAGTTGCAAAATGCAAGTTCCTTTACCCTCGCTGTCCTTAGACTTTTCTAAGCTGCTGCTTCTTGCTCACTCTTCAGATTCTGCCCTCACTTCAGGCTCTGGCTGTGTCTCTCTTACTGGCTCTCTCACTCTCTTTATATACCCTCCTCCCTCAAAACCGAAAGTATTGCTTCAAACCTGAAGAAATGAAACTTAAGTGGAGAAATGAAACTGACACTCTGTTGGAGAAATGAAACTACTCTTCTCAGGATTATCCCCCCCCCCCAACAAAAAACTCCAGGCCTCTAAGCATGACCTTTTCCCCCTTTGCCTCTGTAGGCCTCAAACCTTCACACCACTACACCACTGACTCACACATTTTTGTCTTGAGCATCTGGTGCACCGTCCTTTCCCATTATTCTTCGCCATCTGTGCAGTCTTGCTCTCTCTTACACATATGCACATACGCTTTGTGTTCTTTGCCTAGATCTAGGCATGCAGCAGCACCCACATCGCCTTTTTTCTTTCATTGTAAGAAAAATCAGATGTTCACAACATGGCTGAGATCCAAAGAACTGTGCACGTAGTTCCCTAACTCCCAAGGAGGCTTTGGGCTTCTGTATCTAGAACAGCAGCCCTCCATCCTACATGGCGACCCATGGCTGAAACTGATTGAACTTTAGAAAAAGCAGCTCTTGATATGATCATTCCAGCTGGGAATTATGGGAGTTGCAGTTCAATGCATCTGGAGGGACCAGGTTGGGAAGGCTGGTACAGGGCATAGGGATCTGCTTTTCGGAGGAGGAGGAGGAGATGATGATGATGATGATGATGACGACCACACTGTATGCCCCAAATTTTAGCTCATGGCTCCTTATACAGTGGAAGTCCTTGCTGGTAAGATTTAGAGTGGTGATTGTAGGGATGGTCTGGGCATGGGGGTGGGGAAGCCTTGGGAAAAGTCAATTCCATTCAGATTTTGGTTTTGCTTTGCTGGAAAATGTGCATGGGGCGGGGGAGCCAATATCATCTAGTACATTTCAGTCTACCAGCTAAATCTCCTTGTCAGAAATATTGGCATTTCCAAATCGGTTTCATGATTTCCATGCATGAAAGGGAAAGGGAAGAGAAGGGAGGCAAGAAATAAAAAGCTACTGTTCCAAATTTATCATGGTTTGCAAGGGTTGGATTGTCCGTTTCCCTGCAACCTGCAAGGTGGTACATTATCATGTTGAAACTAACCTGAACATTGCCTTATGTGATTCCTTCCTGGCTTCTTAGTGTGTCATCCCTAATCCCAGGACTCTTCTGCTAGTGTTTTGACCTTTGTCAGTGCCAGCTCCGGGTTTTAGAGGAACCTTTGTTAAGATATCCTTAGTGGGCCCCTCCCTCAGGGAGTCGACCTTCTCACTGCCATGGCCACCAGCTGCTCTCGCTCCTCCTCTTTCTCACCACTGCTCCCGCTTGCTGGCTTGACAGGCGGAGAGCCAGGGAGCAAGGAGGCCGTGGCATCTGCTCCTCCTCCTCCTCACTGCCACTGTGGTCTGGGCCAGAGGGAGAGGCAGGTGAACAAGCCGGTTGCAGTGGGGAAGAGGAAAAGCAACTCCAGGGGGCTCTTGTCAGTGGGCCCCTGCTGGGGTGTGGGCCCTTGGCAGGTTTGTGCTTGGTACCACCCTTTCTTTTGACTTGCATCAACTTCTGTCCTGCAGCGATCGCATCCACAGTGCAGCTCCTCAATGACTCTGCCAACAGTAGGCTCTTCAGCAAGATTGGGTTCCCTGACAGCTGCATCCGCTGTGCTGTGGTCGGAAATGGGGGAATTCTGAATGGATCCCGCCAAGGCAAGGAGATAGACGCTCATGACTTTGTCTTCAGGTACACATCTTTGGGAAAGGGCTCCAACCCAAACCCAATTTAGTGTCAGAATGGAGGTTAAAAGAATCCTTGAGATTCTTCTTCTAAAGCTTTCCAAACAAAAACTCAGACCTCTGGAACCTGTAGTTGTGCCTTGTTTTTAGCCACAATGCATTCCTCAGAATCTCTGTTTTCTTTTTACCTTACAGGCTTAATGGGGCAGTGACCAAAGGCTTTGAGGAAGATGTTGGGACTAAGACCTCCTTCTATGGTTTCACAGTAAACACCATGAAGAATTCTCTCATTGCTTATGCAGAATATGGCTTCACCCAGGTACCACAGACCAAGGTAAACACACAACATTAGCTAAGATATTGTTCTTCAAATGTGTAGCTAGACCTTAAGACATAGGTGAGCTTAAGTAGGCCCCACTACAACACAGTTTGCTTGGCCTTGCTGGCTGTTGCCATATAAAACTTCTCAGTCTATGGAAAGTGCAGGGCGGAGCAAGGGCTTTCTGTGTATAATATCCCAAGTTCAGTCTTTAGCCTTTTCAGTGACTGGATCTCAGGTGGTAGGCCTGGGGAAGACCTTTGCCTGAGATGTTGGAGAGAAAAAGGAAAAGCAATGGAAAGAAGGGCATGATGATGCCACTTGTAGCAGGCGGGAATGGATCTCTGTTGCTCAAGGAATCCTTTCACATTGCTTGGGATCGTATTTTCTTGCTTAATCATCATCCAAAACACCCTTCCCCATTTTGGTGCCCTCCAGATGTTTTGGACTGTCATAACTGTATGTAACAGTCCATACTAATAACAAACTCATTCTCTGGATGCCGACCCTTACCTAGCCAAAATAGTACCACCCTTGCACAAGAGGGAAGAACCCCAAGGTTTGCAGAAGTACAAAGAACCTAGGGGGAGGTAATGAGGAGGGCCCCCACAAAAACAGCCCAAATGAGGATTGAGTATGCTTAATGGCCACAAAACATTGAGTGTCTGTTGGAGTGGGGGAGGGGATGGAATGGAGTATCCTGGAAAAGGGTATGTAAGGCTGGCTGGCACCCTGATCAGGAAAACCCCCCACTGCACCATTTTGTTGCAGGGCCCACTTGTAAATCTTACATTCCTATTTTGTATTTTGCATTTCCCCTTATCTTGGCTGCAGGACATACGGTACATTTTCATTCCCTCGGATATACGCGATTACATCATGCTCAGGTCTGCCATGCTGGGCATCCCCATTCCAGAAGGCTATGACAAGGGCGATGAGTAAGTCATGCTCTGTCCTCCTGTTGCTGTTTCAGTCAAGATGCCCCTTATGGGGATGTCCGCTATCCCTCTCGCCACACCTCAAACTTGTGAGAGCCCCTTTTACATGGGGAGGGCAGCGTGCAGGGAGAGTCATCCCCATGCACGGCCCTCCCCATCACAAGCACGCTCCCATGAGCCTGCTGAGCAGTTGTTTAGTGGGCTGGCGGGAGCACCATTTACATGGAGGGTAGCATGCGGGAATGGCTCCCCCGGCACACCGTCTCTCTCATCGTAGCTGTTTGGCGGGTTGGCAGGTGTGCGATTTACAAGGGAAGTGGCAAAATTTTGCTGTGAGGGAGGTGGCGTGAGCACCAATGCAGGCTGCACTGAAGGTCTCCAACAACATGCTTTCAGGTTGCCCACATGTAGACTAGAAGGTCCCATTTGGGTTTTCTATCCTGGGTGCCAAAATGTCCTGACCCCACTCTGGAAGTTTGGAGAGTCGTATATTTTTCCCACCATTGATTATTCTCTTCTCAGACATCTCAGTGGCTGACAAATGGTACCACTGTTCAGCTTATGTACTCAGGTTCCTTCCCAGTTGTGGGATCAGCTGAAAGCTGTCTAATTACTGCCGCATGACCAAACTGTTCTGTTTGATCTCTTTCCACAGGCCACAAAAATACTTTGGACCTGAAGCATCTGCAGGAAAGTTCAAGTTGCTGCACCCAGAATTCGTGTATTATCTAACAGAAAGGTAATTCCGTGAGGCTTTGAACGCTGCAACAAAGCCTGTTTCTAACAGAACTCAATAGCCACAGATGTACTAATTGCACCTTTCACATTGGTGGGATGGGTGGGGATGGAGGAACCCAGATTCTAGCATTTGAATGCATTATGAAGCACGAATGGATGAGTAGCCACTTGTTCACGTTGTATTCCAATTCCCTTCCCCACCCTTTTTTTCTCTTTGGTTGCAGTATTCACAATGTGGGGCTGGTGGAAGGGACGAGGCAAGGGATCATGAGACATTTGAGTTCAGGTGGAAGACTGAAGCACAAAGGGCTGGGAAGTTGTGCAGAAATCATATTCATATCCTGTGAGATTTCTGAACTAGGGATGTATGAAAGTCACTTACCTTTCCGCGGATTATGTTTATGGTGGGGGGGGAGGCGTTCTGTCCCTCCCCCCGGAATCCTCGACCGGGGGGGGAGGCGATCCATTCCTTCCCCCTGGAATCCTTGAACGGCCAGCTGTGCTCCGCGGCAGCGCTGCGGAGCAGCTGGCCAGGCCCAGGCCACAGCCGTCCGCGGAGGGCTCTGGGTAAAACAAAAAACGAAAAAAAACCCACGTATGCAAATGGCAGCAGCTATGGCTGCCGACATTTGCGTTCCTCATTTTTGGCCGTCGTAGTCTACGTAAATATTTACGTAGACTATTACGGCGAAAATAAAGGGGAACGCAAATAGCGCCCGCTACGCTATTTGCGTTCCCCTCTATTTTCGCCGTAATAGTCTACATAAATATTTACGTAGACTAAGACGGCCAAAAATAAGGAACGCAAATGGCGGTGGCCGTAGCCGCTGCCATTTGCGTACGCGTTTTTTTTTTAACCCAGCCGTGATAGGCTACGTAAATCTTTACGTAGCCTATCACGTCTCTGTAAAAAACAACAACAACAACAACAACCTCCAGACTGCAAATGGTGGCAGTGGCAGCCGGTCGGAAGACCAGCTGCCGCCGCCACCGAAGCCGCCGCTGGAGCCGCCACCGCCCAGAACATCTGCCCCAGGTAAGTCTCGTCCCAGGGGTAATCTGCGGGGGGGCGAGGGGGTGGCAGGCCGTTCCGCCACAGATTTCGGGGGGCCGAATGCCAATGCATTCGGCCTCACCGAGATCCGTGGCGGAATTCTCTGACATCCCTATTCTGAACACCAATACAGATGTGTAAGCAGGCTGCCCTCTCATAAGAGTTGGACCACCTCCAAACATACATTTGAAAGCATGTCTGTGCCAAAAATTCCCCATATGTGGAAAGCTAGCATGACAGGGTGATGGGTAGACTGGAAGTGTGAAATCTTTTTGTTTGCCAAATTCTTACATGGCCAATTTCCTTGCATCTCATGCCAATAGATTATTCTGACTTTTCCGATAGCCCCTAAAGTTCTCTGCCATAATCCTCTTTTTTCTGTGTACAGGTTTTTAAAATCAGAATTAATGAACACTCAGTTTGGGCATCTCTACATGCCCAGCACTGGAGCACTTATGCTTTTAACAGCATTGCATACCTGTGATCAGGTAAGAATCCTTATAGTGTTCCCAGTTTCTGGTAATGCAGTAGCAAAGGGTGGAGAGCTAAATTGAAAAGTGGCGAAAAGATGAACAAATGACTCTTGCACATTTAGAGGAAACTTGCATGTGGTGACCATATGCATTTTTCCTTACAAGATGTTCCACATCCATTTAGAATTCCTATGGAGTAAGCCTGCAAGTTGCTTCTTCTCGGGTTATCTGGAAGCATGAGCCACTCTGGCATCTCCTTCATGCTGCTTGTTATTACGTATGAAGTGGCTGAACTAGGTGTTGCAAGGAGGTCGGGGGGCATAGCTCAGTTGGTTGAGCCCCTGCTTTGCTTACAGAAAGTCCCAGGTTCAATCCCCAGGTAGGGCTAGGAAAGAATCCTGCCTGAAACCTTGGAGACCCATTACTGCCAGCCTGTGTTGCCAATACTGGGCTAGACAGACCAATGCTCTGACATCTAAGGCAGCCTCCTATGTTCCTGTGGGAACTACAGCCCATGTGACACACATGAAAGGCTGGGCATTGCTCCACGCTCCCCTCTTAACTCATCCTGTCTCTCCTGCTTCCTCCACCCCCTTAGGTCAGTGCCTATGGATTCATAACGCAGAATTACAGGACATTTTCGGATCATTACTATGAGCATGAGAAGAAGCCCTTGGTGTTCTATGCCAACCATGACATGTTGCTAGAGGCCGAGCTATGGAAGAGCCTGCACCGGGTTGGCATCATGAAGCTGTATCAGCGGTGAAGGCAGTGAGTTGTGTGGACAAGAAAGGGCGGGGGCTACTCCCCTCGATTCCCTGCGTGTGAACGCTTTCCTGATCCACAGGAGTCCTTCCTTTGTGTAGGTCAACGATGACACACCGAACAGCAGCAGGTTCCAGGCATACGAAGGGAAGTACTGCAGCAGCCGTTCACCTGTGGAAATCATTCCCAAAGGATTTGGTAAAGAGCAAATCACCGTATACAAATCCATGCTAGAAGAAAGGCCCGCCGATTATTCAGACCAGTCAGGAGGTGCAACGGCACAGCCACAATCCTGCCAAAGCGCCAACTGCGGGAAGCCAGGACTGGCTGGCAGAAAAATGGTCACAGCCATTTGTGACTACTGTGCTTAGTGTGCACTTTCAGCAAGGCGTCCATCAAGCCTTCTGCTGAGACTTTGCCGGGAGGCCAGATGGCTGATCTTTATGGAATATTGGCCTGGCCCAAGATGGCAGATTTTGGAATCAAGCCCCTGTCCTCCTCCTCCTCCTCCTCCTCCCTTTAGGAGAGGCCCAACAAAACTTCCTGTAAAATGGGGCAACGAGGCTGGAACACACTGCCTATGCTGTGATGATCCTGCCCCTGCCCCTGCGGTGGCAACCACAGAGCTCTGCTCACAGGTGGTAATGAGACTGCGAAGCCCCCAGCACTCAGAACAGCTCTCCCATTCAGAACACTTCTGCATAGCTGGCACCCGGTTCATAGGGTGTTATTGTGGGTGGGCTAACAAGTTCCAGTACTGTGCAATGAGAACCAGCATGGGGACAGTTTGAAAGGCAATCATTGTTCAGGCAAGAACGGTAGATCAGGCAAAGACCTTCCACCTCTGCAAAGGAAAATGAAGTCACTGCACTGGTAAGGCTGCCTGATACCACCTTCACATGAATCCCGGGCACGTAGCATCTATTGTAGGACAATATCTCCTTGTCCTCTGTGGTGCAGTGAAACTCCCTTTCCCCATAAGCCTGCTTTCACGTTTCCTCCTCCAGGCTTGATACTATATCGGTCAGGGGTGTGGAACCTCTTTCAGCCCTCGGGCTGAATTCAATTTTGGAGAAGCTCTCAGAGGCTGTGTTCCAGTGGTGGGCCGGGCCAAAGGTGCCAGAGCCAAAAAATACCTATAGCCCCGGCCTCTTTCAGCTGAAAGCGCTTCCTGCCAGTAACTAGGACTTAGGAGAGGCATTTCAACATTTTGGAATGAGACAATACGCAAAAGGTGGGAAACCATCAAACAATTGGCAGTCGGAAGAAAGGGGTGGACCCAGGAGAAGGGGGCCTGGCCATCTGGGGAAAATGTCTCCTTTGCTAGGTGAGCTAGGAAGCACCATAACTGGTTAATTTTAGCATTGGATTAAACAGCCAGACAGTTCTCGCCTTGCTGGAAAATATCGATCATGCTACATCCGCAGTGTTTGGCTGCTGCAGGACTGCGAATACTCTGCCATTAAAGAAAGAAAATCTGTGCCAAGAAAAGTTAAATTCAGTATGTTTGCAAATGTTTCTGTAATCTGGGCTTTTCTCTGGGCAAAACTGGGGACTCACAGCAAAGACAAATTTTAGAGGCAACACTTCACACAGAATATCTAACAAACTTGAGGTCGTTTCTTAACACGGCAATGGCCCTGTTCAGACATAACAGTAAGCCATGATGGTTAAGTGTTTTGAGCCAACTATGATGGCCTAGTGTGCTGTGTGTAAGGCATTTTTCCTAACCATGGCGGCTACAGAACCATGGCTTAAGCATGCTCACTAACCACACGCTGCAGCAGGGCCAGAGGCCCTAACCGTGGCTTAGCGTAATGTCTGACAGGCTCCCATGGTTATCTGAGCACTGCCATAGAGCTCTGCGGCAAGAGCGGCTAAAAGTGACTCTGCTGTTTCCACCAGTGCATGAGAACTCCATGGTCTAAATCTGCCTAGCAGCACATTGTGCAGCATTTGACAGCCAGCCTCCTCGCTCTTGGTCCCTGCCCGCAGTATGCAATTGGAGAAGTTCCCAGGGAACAAAGATGTTTTCGATCCCACACCACTGTTATCAGCACAGCGACTCTGGGCACTTCACACTCCCAGGCACAAGCACCTGTGTCCGCTGCAATAAGAGAAATCATCCCTGCCTCTAATAGCATCCCTCCCCCCCAAACTGTAGCCCCCCCCAACCCCCAGTGGCGCAAAGGCAAAGCCCCAGTATACAAGCAACGTCACTGCCCCGCACCACCGTGGGAGGGATGGGCGGGGAGCTGGAGGGTGATGTTCGGCACACGAAAGCCAGATCACAGGCTGCATGTGCGCAGGTGGCCGGATATGCCCACTGGGGAGGTAGCAGCTGCAGCGCCGAGCCCTAAGATGGCTGCCCGTGGCTGCTTGCTCCGCTGAGGCCACTGGGATGTGGTGGCCCATCTGGAGGACTGTGGGGATTTGCAGGATGGGGTGGTTAGGGAGTGGTTAGGCTGACCATGCTGCAGGCCGTGGTTCCGTGCAGATGTTGTGGGAGCACGCGGCATGGTTAGTGGTAACCACCACGCACCATGGTTAGCTCAACCACCCTTCCCTGTGTTATGTCTGGACAGGGCCAGCATATTGAAGTATAAAGTATATATGAAGGTGTAAAAAGGTAAAGGTGTCCCCAGCCAGTTGTGTCCGACTCTAGGGGGTGATGCTCATCTCCATTTCTAAGTAAATAAGTTCCTCTTAATGAGCCCACAGTCCATGGAAACCTTAGCTGCTTTATGGTACAAATTTTCTTAAGTAGTGTGAAGATGTCTAAGCAATGGAAGTCTTTGGAATGCCACAAAACTTTTTTCCTCCATGGCATAAAGGGGAAACCCCATCATAACGCAGTAAAACATGTGGCAGAATGAACCCTATGGCAGTGCTGCAGAACCTCTTTCAGCCTAGGGGCTGAATTCCATTTCAGAGACGCTCTCGGGGGCTGCACTCCAGTGGTGGCTGGGGCCGAAGGCAAAAGGGGGCAGGGTTAAAAGACCAGCATAGTGTAGCTGAAAGCTCTTCCTGCCAGCCCCGAAGCCTTAGGAGAGGCGCTTCAACCTCTTAGAATGGGGGGAAACTGCGCAAAAGCCAGGAAGCCACCCAATGAGCGGGGGGGGGGAGGGGTGTGGCCATCTGGGGAATCCCACAGGGCAGGATTGGGACCCCAGGCCTGGGGTTCTGCACCCCTGCCATACACCCAGCAGAGGCTGGTGGCCCGATGTCAGTGGGGCGGTGACTTTGCTCTGGGTTTCAGTCAGAACTCTAAAGGAGCTATCCTTGGATAGCTCCTTTAGAGTTCTGGCTGAAACCCAGAGCACATTCACCACCCCACTGACATCGGAGCCACCAGCCTCCACTGCATACATCTGCAAAATAACACTCCAGTAAGCCGCCTTCAGTTCCCGCCGACCTAAATCCAATTGTTCAGACCTTCAGTGCCAAAGTAATCTCCGTCTGTCAGCAGTTTGGCTCCAAAAACATCCCCGCTATTTACGACGTAAGGTAGAACATACTGGGCACGTGCCGCTCCAGCGTGCCTCTCCTTCTCTCCTCCGAGGCTTACGGTGTGCTCCATTGTTTGCTTTGGCACCAGGGTCACCTCTGCTTATTTTTTGCATAGCGGATGGTGTTTCTTCTCGTCAGGGAGCTTTCCCACTATACTAACTCCGCCTTTAGCTTCAGAGAGTTCACCAGGGCCACATGCTTCAAGCCTTGGCAGCTCTACTGGGAAGAACCCTGTTATAAGAACAAGAAAAGAAAGGAGGCTTACCTTAGAACGCTTCTCCAGTATGTGCTAATATTCTACTAGCTGGGAGTTTTTATTGCAGGGGGGAGCATTAAAAAATGGCACATATCACCTGAGGCACAGCCCTTTTACAGCCTGATTCTTCTGCTTGTGTAGAGAGGGCCTGACATTCTCAAGATGCCAACTTTCCAAACTCGTACCAAAATATGGAATGCATGCACTCCAGCATAGTTATTAAGCAGCACCCCTAAATTGGCACAGCAATCTGACACCAGGGTAATTGAGGGTCAAATCAGATGTTACACATGGGCAGGCAAGCAGAGGGACCTGAAGGAAAGAGCCAGGGAGAAAAAGTTGGGAGAGGGGGAAAATCTGGGCAGAGAGGGCTCTGATATGTCTTTTCTTCCTGCTCATGCTCCAGTCCAAAACTGGCATGTTATAGGAAATCAGCATAGCCCGCATTGCAAGGGACAGGTCATGCTGTCATAATGTCTAGTTTGAACTGAACATGAGCTGATTTCACAATAACTGAAAGTGAGTTGAATTGCTCAGACTACTTGTCAATGGCATCAAAGTCCTAGGGTGAGGACTGGTATAAGTTCAAATGCCAACAGTACTTCCAGGTATCCAAGTCATTGTACATCAGAAGAGCCCTGTGGGATCAGACCAAGGGTCCATCTAGTCCAGCACAGTGGCCAACCAGCTGCCTGTGGGAAGGCCACAAGCAGGACCTGACTGCAGTAGCACCCTGCCATTAGTGTTCCTCAGCAACTGGCATACAGAAGCATACTGCTACGTACAGAACTACAGGCTCAGCTTCAGATATACATGTTTTACAGTCAATGTTCAAAACTTACTTGATTTATTTATTACATTTCTTTACCACCCAATAGCCAAAGCTCTCTGGGCAGTTCACAGCAATTAAAGCCATAAAATACAACATGATAAAACATAGTTTAAGAGTTTAATACTACAGTATAGAACCAAAATGAAAAATGAAAACCAAAATAAAACCTAGCAGCATTGCAAAGATTTAAAATACAGTATCTTATTTATTTGTTTAAAATATTTCTTGGCCACCTTTCAGGGCAGAAGCCCTCCCAAGGCAGCTTAGAACAATAAAATACATAAAAACAGTTAAAATATTAAAAGTGATAAAAACATAAAAACAATAAAAGCCAACAATAAAAACAAATAAAGCCAACAATAAAGCCAACAATAAAGCCAACAACGATCTTAACAGCTGCAACAGTATCAGTAGTATCCGATTTAAAAACAGAAACTGAAAGACTAAAATGCCTGGGAAAATAAGTCTGTCTTCACCTGGTGCCTAAAAGATCACAGCGTAGGTGCCAGGCAAGTCTCCCTGGAGAGCTCATTCCACAAGAGAAAAGAGCCTCTTTTTAGGAACCACCCACCTCACTTTGTTTGGCATCTCCTAGTGAAAGACTGCTAAAAATGATCTTGGGGTCCTGGGACGAGACAATCCTTCAGGTAACTGAGCCCACGCTGTTTAGGGCTTTGAACGTTAACACTAGCACTTTGCATCGGGCCCGGAAATGGACTGGCAGGTAGTGCAGATGGAAAAATACTGGCATAATGTGATCACATTGGCCAGTCCTAGTTAACTATCTTGCTGCCCTATTTTTGTCCAGCTGAAGTTCCTGGACCATTTTCAAAGCCAGTCCCACATATAACACACTGCAGAAATCCAAATGAGAGGTGGCCAGAGCATGGACAACTGTTGCTAGGGCACCTCTGTCCAGATAGGACTGTAGTTGGTATAGAAGTCTGAGCTGATAAAAGGTGCTCCATGCCATCAAGGTCACCTGTGTCTCCAGTGACTGTGCTGGATCTAAGAGCACCCCCAAATTACAAACCTGCTCCTTTTGGGAGTGCAACCCTCTCCAGAACAGGTTGAACTCCACTTATCCAGGCAGAAGAACCACCCACTAACAGTACTTCTGTCTTGTCTAGATTGAGTCTCAGTTTATTGGCCTCCACTCAGTCCATTACTGTGTCCAGGCACTGATTCAGAATACCCATTCCCTCACCTGGATTGGATGAAAAGGAGAGAGAGAGCTGTCATCTGTATATTGATGACACCTCAGTCTATATCTCCAGATAACCTCCCCCCGCAGTTTCATGGAGCTGTTGAACAGCATCTTGGAACCCCATAGCATGATTGCCACGGGGCAGAGCAATAACCCCCCAGCATCACCTTCTGGAGTCGGCCATCCAAGGAGGAGCGGAAGTGCAGCTCAGTACCTCCAGCTTCCAGTCCAGATAGCCTATCCAAAAGGATACCCTGGATGATGGTATCAAAAGCCAGCAAGAGGTCCAAGACAATCAACAGGGTTGTATTCCCCCTGTCCCTCTCTAAGCAAAGGTCATCCCACAAGGCTACCAAGGCAGTTTCCATTCCAAAACTAGACCTGAAGCCTGATTGATCTAGATAATCAATTTCATTCAGAAGTGCCTGGAGTAGGTGAACATCAGCATTTTTCATGTGAATGCTGACAATCTCAAATGAATTTTGCAAGTGTCTGCAAACACATATTTCCTCATTTTTTCCGATATATCCCCATGAATGCTGACAAGTCATATTTAGGCAATTGTCAACAATCCTCTAGCAGAGCTCCGAGTTTTCAGACATTCACATTTATCTGGGATGTCAACATTCACCAGTTCCGGACAATGTTGCGTGAGAAGCCTTCCACCCACACAATGGGACTTTCTTCAACTCTCTTACCCCTACACCCCCATCCCACCCTGAGGACCCCGCAATCCTGTGGAACAGGCTGAGGGCAGGGGTAAAGGGGGAGGGGGAATTCCCCCTCCCTGTTCCACTGATGGAAGCCGTTCTGTTGGTGGAAGAGGCTAATTGAAAACAACCCTGAATCTGTAGTCAAGCTGGTACCCTCCAGATGATTTGGACTACAATTCCTGTCAGCCCCTGCCAGTACAGGCAATGGCCAGGAACTATGGGAGCAGTAGTTCAAAACATCTGGAGGGTGCCAGGGTGCCTATCCCTGCTGTTTAGTGATAAAACACTAACATTGTTTCATTTGTCAGCCTTAATTGTCCAAGCCTATATACACATCTACCCAAAAATATTGGACTAAATCAAAGATATTCTAGCATTCATATTTGCCCCTCAAGCTACTGAGACACAAGGTTCAGTTTTGGGAGATGCATCTACAATAATAAACATTAGACACTGAACTCTTTATCCCAAGTATTTTGTAAAGGAGTGAGGAAGACATGATTTTTGTTGTTGTTCAGTCGTTCAGTCGTGTCCGACTCTTCGTGACCCCATGGACCATAGCACGCCAGGCCTTCCTGTCTTGCACTCTCTCCCGGAGCGTGCTCAAGTCATTATTCACTGCATCAGTGATGCTATCTAGCCATCTCATCCTCTGCCGTCCCCTTCTCCTTTTGCCTTCAGTCTTTCCCAGCATCAGGGTCTTTTCCAGAGAGTTTTCTCTTCGCATTAGGTGGCCAAAATATTTGATCTTCAGCTTCAGTATCTGTCCTTCCAATGAGCACTCAGGGTTGATTTCCTTTAGGATTGACTGATTTGACCTCCTTGCAGTCCAGGGGACTCATAAGAGTCTTCTCCAGCACCACAGTTCGAAAGCATCAATTCTTTGGCGCTCAGCCTTCCTTATAGTCCAGGCACTTCTAAAGCAGGACTGGAGCAACACTGTTTTTCATAGAGAGGGTAATGATCCTGGGGAATGCCCCTTTCACAGCATCCATACCATGCTGCTAGCTTTGAACATGGGATTCACTTTGTCATCTAAAAACCAATGCCATCAGAAGCAGCACCCAAGTGCATCACGGCCCTCAAAGGGTACTCACAAGTATTGTGACCCTTTGACTCCTGTGCCTCGGACACATGGGGTCAAATTCCCACTCAAGCTAATTAAACAACAATTAGCCACCAAGGAGCAAAGAAAGCGATCTTCTTGGCACAAGTAACCTTACAGACCTCCCACTGGTGTGTGGAAGATAATTAAGTGTAAATAGTAAGCAAGAGATCAGCATCAGGTCAGTTTTGTTCTGCAAGAAAGTTACAGTGACAGACAGCTAGTGACAGACGGAGGGTTGCGGGCACACAATGGGGAAAGATGGAGTGTAACCTGAAACATTTTCCCACTTCATATAATTGCATAAATGTTGAATGATCCTTTCTCTGTTGTGTGTTTCTTTTGTCATGTGGGTGTGAGAGTGGTATTAGAGGAGAGAGCAAGTTGCTTTGAAACATGTGGTTGAGGGAATTAGTGGCAGCCCGTCCAGGAGAGGCATCGAGACACACCATTAACCCCATTCCATGAGGTTACACTTCTGTTCCCTTGAAAATACACCTGGACCAGCACTTTTTCCCCATTACTTTCAGAATTGCACAGGAGTAGTTCTTCTCATAGGTGCAACTGGAAGCTATCATGGGCTAGAAAGTAACTGCTAAGAGACTGAGTTAGGAGTCAGGAATTTCCTTGGCTCTGTTACACTAGTTGCCACAGGCAAGCTGCTCTCTCAGGATCTCCCCCCCTCCCGCCCCCCATATAGAGATAATACTAAGCTAACTCACATAGCTGTTGTAGGATGCCTGAGATAATGGGCTGGATCATACATTTGCTGTACCAACCCGGTCAATGTATGTGAAGAGCTCAGAAACATTGCATATATACACTGCATATGTGAAGCATCATACAAATGCTACGTAGTAGTATTATCATCAAGGCTACTAGACTAGACCAGCCTTCCCCAAGCTGATGCTCTCCAGATGTTTTTGACTACAACTCCCAGCAGTCCTGCTCATTGGCCATGCTGGCTGGGGCTGATGAGAGTTGAAATCCAAAACATCTGCAGGACACCTCATTGGGGGAGGCTGTACTAGACTGTATAAAGACTTTTTGTGCTCTAAGAGTTTCCTTCTCTTTCGACTCCTATTCTACGGCTCATTGCTGCATATAATCACCAAAGTGCAGCACTGCATAGATAGATCCAGGAGATCTCTGAATAACACATTCCTGTGGATCACCTGCAACATTTAACTAGATTAAAAATAATGGGATCAATTTAAAAAAGTGCTCCTGAACAACCAGAGCAATAAAGTCTTATTTGTATAGATACAGATATAACGGCTTATTAATGTTCCAGCTGCAAACTATTTTTTTCTTCAGAATTGTTTTTGTTCAACTGCACATCTGATTGAATCAGTAAATCAAATTCCTACAATCAAGATTTATTTACTTGGGTTATAGCCCTAATATGAAGTCATTCTCCAAGGGTTTATGTAGCATGGGCGCTTTACACCATCAGCTAGTGGGACTAAAAAAAATCTGTATGGGGGGTGAAATTTAAGGGCCTCCCACACATTACGTCTCAGCAAAGTCACTGGGTACACATACAACACGGAGCCACAGCCAATTTCAACTCACTGATGGTCATTATACAGCACACTTGTCTACTACATTCACATGCTATGTTTTTACATGTACTCCTAAAACATGCTTCGTGTACACCAAATGAAATATGTGCAAAGTGATTCTCAGCTGACAGTCAAGAGTGAGCATCTAAACCAATGGCTGTTCAGACAACATGATAACACACACTTAAGGGTTGCGTGTGGGTTGCGTGTGGGTTGTCATTGAACCATGGTTTGTTGTTGCAATGTGGGCTATCATGTTGTGAGAACATAACGCTTAAGGGTTTGTTAACCACAAACAACCCACATTTCACAACCCAATAACAAACCATGGGTTCTCTTCATGGGTTGTACGTGATTAACAAGCCATGGTTTGTTAGCATGACTGGTATCAGACATGATAACCGACATTTCAACAACCCATGGTTCAACGACAACCCACACTCCACCCTTGAGTGTGAGTTATTGTGTTGCCTGAACCCAGTCATTGAGGCAGAGGATTGAGGAAGAAGAAATAACCAAGGGAATAGCCAAAGTAATCATGGGGTGACTGGGGGAGCGGGGGGAGAACTACCTGGTCTGCAGATTTTCAATACAGGCAGCACGAAGAGACACAAGCAGGACACAAACCCAGTTGATAAGCAAGAGCTGGAAATGCAAGCAGAATACAGCCAGCTTTGGAAGGGGAGCAGACACTTTAGACAACTTTGGTCAGCTCAACACAATATAGCTGCACCAAATTCAGTGTTGTCTTTAGAAAAATTCTGAAGTTCATATTAGCATAATGCCTTTATTAGGCAAACTCAAAGGACACAAAATGCTGTGCTGCAAGCTTTCAAGTTCTTCAGAACTCTTCATGAGGCAAGATGGTTAACAAAGCAAAAGGCAGAGGGAGGGAAAAAAGTGGCCGCTGTTAAAGCCATTTGGTTACAGCAAGACAGACTGAACAAATCAGAAGCAGATAGTGCCCAACTCCGTTATGCCACTAGCACATCAGGCAAGTATCTTAACAGATGCTTAAAAACATGGGCCAATTCAACCACGATTGGAGGCAAGCTCCTTTTCCACCCGTCTACAAACTTTGTTGGGGACATGAACATGTTTTGAGATTCTGTTAGGGGCCATCAGCTCTGAGGAAGATCTCTATAGCAAATCTACGAGGATTCGCTGATTCCTTTATACCACAGGAAACTTAAGAATGCACCTAATAATCAATGCAATCAGATTGTGTCTCCATGTGTTCAATGAGGCTTAGTTCCCAGAGCGTGCCTAGGCCTGTGCATAACGCTGTCCTTGCAAGCCCTTGGCAGGCAGTGGATACATTCGCTGAATCTCAAGTGGTTTGCCAGAATCAGGCTTATTGTAGAAATCGCCCCACCAAAGGAATGCAGCCCTTACGGCACTGGAACGAACATTCATCCTTCATGAGGATAAGCCTCCCTGACTACTAAACCAACGAAGTTCAGGTTGTTCTGCCGAACAGTAGTGGACTTCATTTTTCAATCCTCCCTCTGTACGATGAAGCAACAGCAGTGAAGCAGTGCTTATGCTATAGATTGTAACAAACTGTAGTGCTGGAGAAGACTCTTACGAGTCCCCTGGACTGCAAGGAGGTCAAATCAGTCAATCCTAAAGGAAATCAACCCTGAGTGCTCATTGGAAGGACAGATCCTGAAGCTGAAGCTCAAATATTTTGGCCACCTAATGCGAAGAGAAAACTCTCTGGAAAAGACCCTGATGCTGGGAAAGACTGAAGGCAAAAGGAGAAGGGGACGGCAGAGGATGAGATGGCTAGATAGCATCACCGATGCGATGAATATGAACTTGAGCACGCTCCGGGAGAGAGCGCAGGACAGGAAGGCCTGGCGTGCTATGGTCCATGGGGTCACGAAGAGTCAGACACGACTGAACAACAAATATAAGCCTATTTGATTTTCATTGTTTTCTGTTGGCTTATCTTTAAATTCCAATACTTCTTTTGACTATAGTCACTATGCCACAGCTGCCCTTGTGTGACTCAGCAGGGCCTATATATGGGGTTGGCCTGTGTACTCCAGGGACATATTACACCATGACTGCACAATCCCAGTCACTGGGGAGAAGCCACTCAGTGTCAAGTGATTCAGTGCCTTCCTGCTCCCGGTAAGATTGAACGGCATCCATGCATGTATTTGTGAGAAACAGACGGGGTGCATTCAGGGCCACAAATGAGGCAATTCTAGGGTCTGGGGCAGGTTTGGCCTCCCCAGACAGCTTCCAGTCTATTTACTTTAACCCATATATGGTCATACTAAAACAGTCGCCCCCAGTTTGGGTTGGACTACAGCCCCCACCATCTCCAGCCAATGGCGATGGTACCTGGTGATGGGGGTTGGTCCAACATAGCTAGAGGGCACCAGGTTTTGTGGGGTGGAGAAGTACACTGTACTGGAATGTGAAAGAATTGCAGGAATTGGCTACATGAGGTATGTTAACAGCCTTTAAGGCTTTACTCAGTGTTGAGAGAGGAAAGAAGAGCTACAATTTCCTGATCAAACACGGGATCATCAGGACGCAGCAGCCACTTTGAACTACCCAAAGCTTTCCCAGGCCCCTCACAGAGCTTTGTCAGGGTTGTTCCAGTTTGAATCTAGAAAACTGCCAGGCACTCTTCACCCAAACTTCCAATGGATTTTTATGAAAGGCTTTCTGACACAAAACCAGCCTCCCCACAACCTGGTGCCCTCCAGATGTGTTGGGACTGTAACTCCCACAATTCCCAGCTAGCATGGCTGATGGCTGGGAATTATGGGAGTTGCAGTCCCAACACATCTGGAGGGCACTAGATTAGGGAAGGTTGTGCTAAACCATCAGAAACACCTTGGCAGATACCATCAACCTGGAGCTATAGAAGCCTCCCAGTGCCACAGTTGTGGCCACACAGACACGCATTTAAGTTTTTCCCCTTTCACCTAGTGCCAAAATGTAAAAACCTGTTTTGCAAGATGCAGAGTTTTGTAAAGAATGTCTACCTGCACATAGCTGCATTTTAAACAGACATGTTATTAGAGCTATGCCCAGGGAGGGAGACATCGGAATGTTCTCAACTCAAAATGTTGTTCTCTACTGGCTAACTTCCCCTTCATTAGAGGCCCACCAGAAAAAGTTGCAGCCCTCACACTACCTGCTCCAAGAGGTGGAGGAGGTAGAGGTATAATCTTGTCTTACCATCAAGAACAGTAACAGATAGGTTTTGTCCTGGGGCAAGGGCAAACACCAGTTTGGTATAACAGTGAGCAATTCCCATCTGCCTTCTACCATCTTAAACCAGGTCTACAGCCAAACTTTCTTCTTGGATAAAGCAACCCGAAACAGCACTCTGGACAACTGTTAGCACTGTATGAATGTACCAGCTTGATAGGATTGGGCAGGGACAAACTTTCTGCAGAGGCCCCACAACTCATTCCACCCCTCACCCTAAAGACTGCGTAGCTTTTCAAGCTGCTCCTTGCAGTCAATGAGCAAGTCATAAAGTAGTTCAACACAGTCCTGGCTTAAGGCTGAACAGCATTTTAAAACTATGTTCCTAAGGTGGTTATTGGGGTTCACCTAACCAGAAGATCTGTAACAGTGAATTACCTTCCTTAAAGACAGCTTGTCTGCCATTACTGATCTTCACCTGCACTGTGCAGCCAAAGGGAAGCATGGCATGTATTCCAAGGAACGCTTTCAGCTCAAGTGGCTTAACAGCAAGGATAAGCACTGGCTGAGTGCCCCACCCAAACAGCATGCCCTAGAGGTGGCCCAGAATCCTCTGTGATGCAGAGGGGTTCCAGGGGGCCCCTGAAGATATTCCTCAAGAGACAAGGCACTGTGGAAAAGGTTACTCCCTGGCAAGGGAGAGAGCCAGTGTGGTGTAGTGGCAAGAGTGTTGGACTAGGAGCTGGGAGATCTGGGTTCTAGTCCCCACTCGGCCATGGAAGCTCACTGGGTGACTTTGGGCCAGTCACAGACTCTCAGCCCAACCCACCTCACAGGGTTGTTGTTGTGAGGATAAAATGGAGAGGAGGATGATAATGTAAGCCGCCTTGGGTTCCTCGCAAGAGGAAAAAAGGTGGGGTATAAATGCAATAAATAAATAAATAAATAAATAAATATGGATGTCTGAAAAACACTGGGTTAGCAGCTCAGATGTCTAGCTCCAATATTGTTATCAGCTTGGCTTCAGCAATCAAGGCTGAAACCCTAAGCACACTTCTCCCAGAGTAAGCATGACTGAACACAAGATTTACTACTACTGAGTAAGCATGTACAGGATAACACTGTAAAGTTCTAAACTGGAAAGCACAGGTGGCACTTTTCACTTGTTCCCACAAACATCACTCCCCTTGAAGGTAAGCCACTTCTTTAATTTCTGCTGTGGTCTTGTTAGCTGCCACGAAAAATTGTACGAACTGGTCATTCTTGATAGTTTGCTTTATTTTTTATACACACAGACACACACAGGAAAAGCACTCTGGAATTGCATGTCTAGACTTTTCTGTGTAAAAACCAGCACCTATAAAAGGTAAAGAGATGGGAATAGAATTAAAATTGAGAGTAGTGATTATGATAGAGGACTGTCAAACATAATGAGGATGGCCAAAATTCAAAAGCAAAAAAAGCAGTGTTTGATCTATTTTTTAAACAAATAATGAATTCAAAGTATGCTATCTCAAGGTTGTTTTGGGGTGCAGTAAAGACTGCTGCTGAGATCCTAACCAAACCAAGAGTGACAGCAGTGTTCTTAACTTAGTCCCTGACCAGGGTAAAAAATAGAGTTGCAGTTCCCAAGGTGCTGGCTGCTCTTAGCTGACAGCAGTCCTGTTCTACTATATATAAATGCATCTTCTTCAAACCTGATCTTGTGACCAATTGTGCTGCTAAAGCCAGGGCAGTTCGTAGGATCAGGCATAGATACCCAGCACCAGCAGGAGGGAATGATTCACCCGTTGTCACTGTTACTTGGGGCCTCTCTCATATAAGAACTAGGGTTACCCAACAAAGTTAATTAGAACTATGTTCAGTACTGACAAAAGGTGTGATTAACTCAGTACCGAGAGATGGCATGAGGGACACCACTCAGACAGCTTAAAGCAGTATTCCCCAGACCAGGATCCCTCCAGATGCTTTGGCCCACTACTCCCATCATCCCTGACCATGCCATGCTAGGGCTGATGGGAGTTGTAGCCCAACATCTGGAGGACCACAGGTTGCCCATCCCTAGGCCAGACAAATTCATGGAGAATATGTCTATCAACAGCTATTAACCATAACAACTAAATTGAACCTCTCCAAGTTCACAGGCAGTACAGTAGTACAGCTTTGCATACCAGGCGCTGGGGAAAGCTGCAGGGCAGGGCTGTCGCCTTCATGCCCTGCTTGCCAGCCACCAGGGGAACCTGGAGGCCGACTACTGTTGGAAACAGAATGGTGGATAAGATGGGCACTTGGTCTCATCCAGCAAGGCTGCTCTTATGTTCCTAACCCAGCCTCTCCTGCTGCAGCGTCACATAACTTGTGCTGCGGCAGCACCGACATCTTACCATTCCTTCCTTTGGAGGAAAAAAGGATGGGCAGAGCCGTCAACAGCATCCTTAGCAGCAACCTACAGGCTGTTCTCGGACTGCAAGGAGGTCAAATCAGTCCATCCTAAAGGAAATCAACCCTGACTGTTCACTGGAAGGACAGATGCTGAAGCTCAAATATTTTGGCCACCTAATGCGAAGAGAAAACTCTCTGGAAAAGACCCTGATGCTGGGAAAGACTGAAGGCAAAAAGAGAAGGGGATGGCAGAGGATGAGATGGCTAGACAGCATCACTGCTGCAATGAATATGGACTTGAGCACACTCCGGGAGAGAGCACAGGACAGGAAGGCCTGGCATGCTATGGTCCATGGGGTCACGAAGAGTCGGACACAACTGAACGACTGAACAGGCTGTTCATTGGCCCAGAGCCGAGATTAGTGGTTTGACCCCAGTAACAAGACAATCACAGTAGGATGCTCCTGCTTCCATGGCCAAACACAACCTTTGACTTTAGCTTTTGTTACACAAACTTACTTTTAGGAAAACATATTCCCAGCAGCATCCAGTCAGTCAAACACCACGTGATTTTGTGCCAAATGGAAAATCAACAAGGCCCACCAGGGTAGGGCCAGGGACAATTATGAAGCTAATCAAGGTTAACTGCATTTAATGAGACACAAAAACATGGGATTGGATCAACTTTAGTCATGCTTAGAGTAGACCCACTGAAATCAATGAGAGTTCAGTTAGTCATGACTTATTGTTCCATCCATTTCAATCGGTCTACCCTAAACATGACTACAGGTTGGATCCATCCTTGAATACTAAAGCCTGAACAGACAATGAGACCAAGGACCAAGAAGCACAATGGAAATTCATTATGAACTAGAGGCTTTAACTTGCAAGATCCCTTATTTTGTGGGGATGTTATTTCCAACAGGAGGAAAAAATAAGTCAAGCTTACCAGTAAGAAAAATCCTCTACGGCTGAAATATATGCCACTCATATGGTTACACCTGTTGCAAAATAAGTTTATTAAAATATGAAATCAGCCCCTCCAAAACCACAAAATGGGATTTGTTGGAACAATGAATCATGCTTTCATTTTTACTTCACCTCATGCTGTTGTTTTTTAATGTGTGCATTGTTTCATGCTCAAGGTGTATGAAGGAATAAAGACACTCAGCTTCTCAAAGCAATCAGTAAATCGCAATGAGCATTCATAGTTAGATCATTAAACACAGACAGCTACCAGAGAAGGGCCTCATAAATCAGTTTGTCCAAAGACGACCTAGAATTCCTCCTCAAACCATTTACATGTATTCCCAAACTTGCACTGACAACTGTAGAAACTAGAACTTTCAGCTGTTCAGAAATATTTGAGCATCCATACATTGTCCACAGACCATAAGTTGTGACTCTGGCCCAAGTTTTGTCATCCACTCTGTGGCAGCATAAAAATGACATGCTCTTACCCTGTTGCTACAGACACAGGGTTGCAACCCGTGGATCCCAAACTACCTCTTATTGACTTTGAACCAACACTGCTTGCCTTGATTTTACATTCCAAGTCAGTGTCTTCATTTTTGTTGTGTGGGCACAATCCCAAAAGTTAGCAGGCTCAGATTTTTATTCTTCAACATATCACTCCCCCTAATGAAACCAACTTGAGAATGTGCCAATAATGTGACATTTAAGACACCTACACATGTGACAACAAAAGCAATTATGTGCAGGAGGTCACTGAAAGGCACTTGCACCAGGCATAGAATCTGATTAACAACACTGTTAATCTGATTCTTCCCTCTGCAAAGATGTACACATGCATAAGCAGGCTTCTACCCACCCACCTGCTGTTTGATGACTGTCCTACAGAAAGCTTGGCTATTCTGCCCTGCCATCATGCCCTGAGAAGGATTTTTTTTTTTTTTAAATAACACATTTTAAGCTAGGGACACACTACTTACCGAGGAGACCCTAGATTATGGATAAACAGCTTGCAGTCCTCCAAATCCTTATTTCCAACCTTCCCCTTGGGGGGTAGAGGAGAAACAGAAATCCTTATACTTCTTTCCCACAATATTATGATTCCAGTGAGACTCCACCCTCATGTAGGAAGTGACATCGCTGTATCATGTAAAGTTGGTCTGTTTTCTTCCCAAATTTCTTTCTGCTTTGTTGTGACTGTAAAATATCAGATGGAATGAAGTGATCAGTTCCTCAACAAGGAAGCAACAATCTCTTGCTCTAAGCATACCGGGGAGAATGCTCCATACTCTGATGTGACGTGTTCTCGCCCGCGCCCTCACCACACACACACACACACACACACACACACACACTGTTCCAGGAACCTTGGGATACCCAAACAGCATATCAGTTCCTCAGGGAGAAGATTAGTAACAGCCGTCTAGCTGCCCTGGAAGACCGCTTGCTCATCATTACCACCCTTCTTGGGTGGATTCTATGTAGTAGACCCTTGGTTCATTCGGGCTGACAGGGAAGCCCAACAGGCCTGCCCAGCACCCCATTTGGACTGAATTTGTGCTCTAGATGGTCTAGAATCCTATGCGAAGCTCAAGAGGTCTACAGCAGACACATTAATATGGGAAGGATTCCCTGAAGGTACAAACTTAGGAAACAGATAGGATACACCCTCCACTTGGGTTTTAGGACAAACACAGGAAGCTGCCTCAAATAGTTGACCATTGCTGCATCTAGTCCAGTATTGTCTGCTCTGAGTGGCACCAACTCTCCAGCAGAGGTCCCTCCCATCACCTATTATCTGAACTACGGCTTCTCCCAGATCAGCAATACAATAAAAGAGGCAGCAGAGGCTTCACCGATGTAAAGCTTGAGAGCTCCCTGTGTCAAAATACTGACTTCACTAGTCTGGTAAAATCACATCACATCATACATGCAATTTTGCCTGCCCCATTCCCAGCAAAACATACATTAGTGCTTTGTTTCCAAGATATGCTTCAATGGTGTTGGTTTTTGTGAAACTTTAATTGTTCATAAAATGTAAAACGATTGTTTCCTTGGAATCTTAAGGAAGCTGCTTCCATTGTAATAGCCTTCCATGGGGCATTACAGTGCTACAGTAAAAACACTGGCTTTTAGATGTTCAGCAGTGCATTGTGCCCCAGAGTACTCCATCATAATTTGTATCTCAGTCAACACCAGAGAAAAATATCCCTTCTAGAAATCATAATCCAGCAGCTGAATGCTGACACACACTGCTGCAGGAAAGATGCAGTGGCTGCACCTAACTCAAGATTATGTTGAGAAATCATTTTAGTCTCTTGCAAGCAATTGTCATGTAGACAACAGTGAGAAAGCAAAGTGGACAAGCCTCAGCTGATATTCATTTTCCCTCATAGCTGAGTTTTCAGACAGGGATAACATCACATCACAGGCTTTTAGGGACAAGAGAAATAACTCAAGATCATGATAGATCTAAAAATCATAAGCAAATCAAATGCATCCTCTGTGGCAGGCAAATACATTTATCCTGCGAGGTAGGTTAGGCTGACAGAAAGTGACTGGCTCAAAGTCACTGGTCTACTTCATGGCTGAGGACTTGAACTTGTCTCCCCAATTCTACCGCAAGCTAGTATCTACACCACACTCACTCTCAAACACCAGGGTTCCTTGAAAGAAGGCTGGGATATAAATGAAATAATTATTTCTTACCAGGTCCACCTCTAAAAACATGGAAGAGTAAGAATTTACATCCAAAACTCAACTCCTATTACTCACTTCTTTTCAGAGTGCCCTGAAATAAGAAGTATTCCATTGCCTAGCACTTTGTAATCAGTGTGTTATTGAGAACGGATGACTGTATTTGCCACAAGACACATAAGGAAGCATTACCCTAAGCTCCTTACCAGACAGCAGTTGTTCCTACGGTGCACTTCCAAGTCCAGAGGGAGATGCTCTGTGCTCCGTAGACCAAAATATTGTTTAATTTTGTTTTAAAAGTGTATACACCACTTTCAATAATTCTTTAATAGCAATGTAAAATATCATAACCATCCACTGCAATTTAGTATTGCAAAGAGCAGGAATCCAGCTTGAAGGGGAAACTGTTGTAACTATCAGATAAAATTATGGGCTGGATCCAGATTTAGAGATATGCAACTGGGCTGGAGGAAGCCAACTTCCCCGCCCCTATTCCCCACAGTAGCCACTCCGGACACCCCCGCCCCCAATGCTATATAATAAGTCAGGGAGGCCTGCTGAGTGAAGTAGTCTGTGATGGAGGGAGAAGCAGGGAATCCCTGAAAATTGGGCAGAGGCACCTTCCATAACCAGAACTTGGAAGGTGCCTCTGCTAAATTTTGGAGGATTTCCCCCTTCACAACACACTTAGAGGGCACCAGGTTGAGGAAGAGTGCTCTAGAACATGTAACCACACCATCAAGAATCCAACACACATTCATATTGCAATATATTCATGTAATGAAGCCACTTCCAATCTTGCAAACATACTGGCCTGGCTCAGAAGCAAACAGGAAGCCATGGTTTCCCACTGCACAAACTCACCTCCTTGAGCTTGCACACTTCCTGCCTCTTTTGCCACCACCAGGAGGAAATTGGATGCATTTGTTTTTAAACAACCCACAATTCCAAAACTGGGATGCATCACGCCCCAATTTAGTTAACTATCATTTCTTTAAAAATTGATGCTTCCAATATCCTCACAGGCACAGAAAGGAGCATGTGACCACGTGGCTCATTCACATAGCGGCAAACAATTTCCAATTACATCTGAACCAGGCTGAAGGGGCTTTAAAAAACTACTTTGGCATCTGGAAAACAGCAGAACTTCTAGAGACAGTTTATCATCTGCCTTCCCTATCTGGATTCATCATTGGCATATCTTACATACTTCTCTCCAACTCAGGATCAGACTATGTCACTATGTGACTTGGAACACATTTTTGACTTGCATTCTTGCAGCTGGCAACGTCTTTGTTTACGAAGAGCAGCTGCAGACCACAGAGGGAGAAGGTTAATCCTCCCTCCCCCATGCCATTTTCCCATGAAAATTCCCTTCCCTCAAACACTGTTAACGACTACATTTTAAAAAACAATTTAAATCAGGGCAAATAGCAGCTACCATGGAAAAGATTTTTTTTTTAAAGCAGAAACATGGCTCAACATGAAAGGGTTAAACCCTTTCCCAGTCTTGATCCAGATCCCCCAGCTACCCCAAGTTGTTGTTGTTGTTTTTAAACTGGCTGCTTCTAAGCACATGATTAAAGTCACATCTCATTTGACCTCAGTCTGCTCAAGAAATGACTTGACCCTCTTCCCTACATACCTATCCCATACTACTACATCATCTCAACAGATTTTACAACACTATGTGGTAGGGAAGTATTACTTTTCTTGTATTACAGCCTCAGAATATATACACAAATCCTTGTCCTTCCAAACGTCCATGGGAACGCTGTGGCACACAATGGGCTCTCAGAAATTGCCTGCAGGCTCCAGTACATGCCATAGCAATCAACTGACTTTTTGAATGGCCAGTGCAATGCATTAGAAAATGCAGATCCTATGCAATTGCTTCCCCTGTCCCAAACTAGTCATTTATTCCCACTCACATAAAACTCAACTGAGTTTCCAAATGAAAATTATGGTTTTATTAAAAAGCCAGGATCATGAGATACTTGCTTGATCCTGGCTTGTTCCAATAAAGAGAAACTTGTGGCCCTCCATATATTTTTGGAGTACAATTCCCATTATTCCTCATCACTGACCATTTGATACCTGCAACCCCTACAAGAGGATCAAGCGAAAGCAAGAATAGGGATGGATGGAACACTTGCCTTCCGTTCCATTCTCCACTGGGGGGGGGGGGAGGTGATCCGTTCCTCCTCCCCAGAATCCTCCAGAACGGCTCTGCTCCAGGAGGATTCCACGGAGCTGCACACCAGCTTCGGGGCCACCATTACCATATCTCCAGCGGTACGGAGCCGGTGTGCCGTTCCACCTGAAATCCTCCTGAAGCGGAGGTAAGTGATCCCTTCCACCGCAGATTTCGGTTCCAAAGAATCTGGACTCATTTGAGTCCGCGGCGGAATTCTTTAACATCCCTAAGCAAGAATACCACAGGCACATGCTCACCATTGGGGATATGAATCAGAAAGATGGACCATGTGACCAACGTATGTCATCTTTCCAGCGACACGATACTCATATTTTTACATTGTTATGTGAGGAAACTTTGCATCTTCATGTCTGTCTGCACTGGTTTGTTTGGCAAAGAGGGACTTGCAGCCTGGGAATAGGAGAGACACAAGATTAGTGACAACTGTTCGAATAAGTTATTTTGCTACTTTCAGGTTCCCCAAAGCTAAGCTTCAGAATCCACAACTCCACAAACCGGAAAAGCTCCCATTTCAGACAGGGATAACTTTTGTATCATCACAAGCTCAGCTCTATACAAGAACAAAACTCTATACAAAGAGAGTTTTGCTCTTCTAGCCCTCTTTTGAGCTCCAAAACGTGTTTCTTCCTAGCAGCGACATCTAGTGAACACTGTGCAATACCTCAGCACAACAGTAGGTGGACAGCGGAACGTTTTAGTTGTTGCTACATCTCCAATCTACACAGACTTAATTCCATTTTATACAACACAGGAGAGTGACCCTATGCTAGGAAATAAGTGGCAATATCAAGAGTGGACAACTTGCGGCCCTCCAGATGTTTTGGCTTACAACTCCCAACATGCCCAGAACTGGCTACACTGGCTAGGGCTGATGGGAGTTGAAGGCCAAAAAATACACATGGAGAGCCCCAAGTTGCCCACCCCTGCACTACATCATTCACATCTCTGAATGAATGAGCATCTAGCAGAATCCACAACCAAATTTATTAAGTGTAACTACAGCCTTAGTACTTCACTCTCGTGGTCAGAGATAATCATATTTGTTCATAGGATTCCCTTACACCAAACTCTGAAAAGGTGTGATAAGTGCAACCCGGACAGGCACATTAGGATTCTCCAATAGAAATTCAGGATGCTGCCCTAGCCCGCTCACACCCATCCCATGAAGGAGAAGAGTGTTGGAAAACAATGAGATCCTAACAGACAACAGAGTTCTAACCTGCTTGAAATTGTCTCCCTGCCCCCGGTCCACCTTTAGGAACTAAGGGAAAAAGAGAGGCAGAGGGCGCTCACAAAACACAGCATTAAGAAATTACACCCCCCAGTCCAAGTCAACCTCCCTGCATGTGCGCGCGCACACAATTTCTTGGCTGCTGTTTCTGTGTGCCTATCAGCAACAAAGACTAGACTACAAAAAAAGATTGGGGCACTGTTGTAGCCAGTTCTTCCTCCCACTTACAGCAATCCATTAACATACATCAGTGGATGCTGGAGAGGAGATTGCCGGATCAAGTCAAGAAATTTCATAGACAAGCGAGACCCTGGAGCTGTGGGGGTGTACTGCTCTGTGCCCTCTGTTGCAGTCACACAGTTTTAAAATAAGGGGTGACCTTTAAAGTTTTTCAGAATCGTAACTCCCTGAAACACTGGCTGAAAATAAAAGATGCTCAGCAATCTTTCCTTATGGCATAGAAAGGACGTCGGTAGATTCCACCTAATTATACAAGCAACTGCCTTAGCATGCATTTTACTAGTGAGATTCCCTACTCTACCCTTAGACTTTCTGGAGCGAGCACTGTGTTGTCCGCCACCCCAAAACTCAACCCCTTTTAAGACTGAGACACACTCACTGCGAGAAGCTCGGGAAGCACACACAATCCCGCCCCATATTCGCTCTCCTCTCCGTCACAAACCTGCAAAAAAAGGGGGGGGAGAGAAAGAGGAAAAGGCCAGGGAACAGGCTGATTAATACACACGTCTTTCCCAGCTTGCAGAAGAGAGACCCAGGGCCCGTTTTACTTGCAGCAGCAGAGCTGCGAGACGGAGAAGGGGGGGAGGCGTCGCTTTATATCACTAATAAACTAAGCTAAAAGGGAGCCAGAAAATTAATACGCTTTCGTGGAGACGCACAAGCGCTCGCGGGACAAATATCACGGCTTGGTATCCTCTTAGCAGCGACAGCTGTAAAGGATTACATGAGATCCTACAAAACACCCTGCCCTGCTCACCACCTGCGCCGCCATCTTCCACCGATAAGGCCGGTAAAGAGGGAGAAGAGATCGATGCGCTTGCGCAAACTTAGCCCCGTGCTTCCTATCGGGGGAGAATCTCGAGTTCGCTCTCGTGAGACTGAAGACCCTCGCGGGAACTGTATTTTTTTTAATCAACCCAGTTAGTGGCGAAGGCTGTACTTGCGCGTGGGGTTCGCCGATGTTTGCCCCGGTTCGTAGGCGAAACTGCAAAGCAAGCAAAAGTTTCACTTTAAACCGCGCTCCAGAAAAACGGGCCCTTTTCATGTACCCTTTGCTTGGGCCCTGAAAATTTAGATTGCCCCTTCCTGCTCCAGCTCTGCGGTCCCACCATAGATCTGTATAAGTAGGATTGTCATCTTGGCAATTTTATTTTCGATCCCTTTACTTGTGATTCTTAGCATGGCATTTGCCTTTTTCACAGTGGCGCCACACTAGATGGATGTTTTCATCGAGCTATCCACAACAATCCCGAGATCCCTTTCTTTGGTCACTCGCTGCCAGCTCAGATCCCATCTCTGTATGTGAGAAGTTAGGTTTTGTGCCCAATGTGCATCACTTTGCACTTACTTACACGGAACCGCATTTGCCATTTTAGTGCCCATTCACCCAGCTTGGAGGTTCTTCGTTACCCTTTTTTTTTGTTTTTACCACCTCGAATAACTTGGTGTCATTTGCAAACTTGGGCACCTCACTCTTCACCCCTAATTCCAGATCATTTATAAGCAAGTTAAAAAATCCTGGTCTCAATACAGATCCTTGTGTGGCCTCACTGTTTACTCTCCATTGTGAGAAGCATCCATTTATCCCTGCTGTCTGCTTCCTGTTCTTTAACCAGTTATTTATGGATCCGTCAGAGGAACTTTCCTCTTATCCCACATTTGCTGATCCAGTGATCGAGACTTGGGCTTGGGGCTAATATGTGCTAGATATGTAAGTATATATGTATTTGAAACATTTATATTCTGGTCTTCAGCCTGGAGGCTCTTATGCGGTGACTACTGGCTAACAAGCTTAAAACAGTAAAGCAACTATAACAACAACAATAAAAACAAAAGGTGCAGTCAGAAAATATAAATACCAAGCCAAGCTAAAACAACAGTTTAAAAATGTAATTACCTAAAAAGGCTTGGGCCAATATAACGGTCTTTATCAGGCATGAAAACACATCAGACACTGGTCCAGGCCAGCCTTGCTAAGCAGAGTATTCCAGAGCTAGGGTGCCACAACTGAAAAGGCCCTGTCATGACATTACCACCAGCCTCACCTCCGAAGTTGGAGAGGGCAGACCTACAGAAGGCCTCTGAGGGTGATCTTATCCAGGCATGTCTATGTGTAGTAGAGATAAAGGTACCTCATTTGCTACAGGCTCACTACACCTGTCTCTTAGCTTCAGCTTCCCATCTGTAAAATAGTTCTAATACTGACCTACTTCTCAGGTTTACTGTGATGGCAAGCACAATATAGAGATGGTAAAGCACTTTCAAAATAGAAGAATGTTCTAATTTCAGAGAACCCTTCTGTTTTAAAGACATTCACAAAAGAGGGTGTGATTGTAGTTCAAAGTTAAAATCTGGCTCAAAAATTAACCCCCCTGTACCAGCCCTTTGATCTGTTTCAATGGCGAGAAAGCTCATTCTGTGAATGTTTGAAGTGGAATATTCATGGGTTGGATGCAGGATTTGCCTTCTGTGAGAAGAAGGGGCCTTCTGTGAGAGGAAGTTGCTCGTCTCATGGAAGTCCCTCCACCCTATTTTGGGGGATCCCTGCTTCCCCCATCCACCACAGCTCACCCCATTCAGCAGGGTCTCCTGACTTTCTGTGCAGTATTTTCAGGGGATTGGAGGAGCTGCAATGGGAAGGAGAGGGAGGGGAAGTCCACTTCTGTCAGCACAGTTGAGCCAGATTAAATCTACTTCTGAGTAGACATGCATAGGGTTGCACTACAAGAATCCCTTTGGGGGGGGGGTTCCCTACTACAGGGTTTCTATTGATAGATGGACTGTCGGCTGATTAAGCAAATGTTAGTTGATCATATCTGCACAAATTTGAAGATGAGTTAAACCAATCATTTTGAAGAAAATGGCATCTTTTCTTGTTTTTAGGTAATGAACATGTGTTGCAGCAGGCACCATCTCAGAGGAGGCATCCCCTCCTGTGTCAGAGAGATGGCGGAATGCCTCTTCTGAGACCGTGCCTCTTTTCTGTGTTTGTATGAGTATTTGTAATAATAATGTTTAAAATCTGTCGCCCAGGGGCAGTTTTCTAGCTAATCTATTAAAAAAATAATTAAGTGGTTAATAGACTAAACATTGCAACCCTAATTAATGTTCCTAACATTTAACATCTTTAGCTCCTGTGTTGTGGATTCTGTACAGGACACACAAGAGCTTAAGGGCCAGAGCACATATTACATTTGCCAATGGAGCTACTGCTGAAACAACCACTTGGGCTGTGATGAATGATCCTCATCCCAGCCATAGCATGTGGAATTACTGGATGCCTGCTGTCATAGTATACATCTCCAGTGCCCCTGCCTGCAGCCATGGAGCTGGGATGCAGAGATTTCAGAACATGATGGCAGAGATCCACATGATGGATTCTTCTATACTACATCCAAGACAAGGAAGACGCCATAGATAGGCTGTTTTCAGTAGCAGCCCCATGGGGAATATAATGCAGACCAAAGCCCAACTGAACAGGCAAGCAGAGACTGCTTGCAGATGAGGTTTTTATGGCACTATCGCCCTGTTTCATTTGTGGAATTTTATGGGAGTTCTACACGATGTCGTCTTCCACTCATAACCCTCCCATGTTTCCCACTGTTTCTTCCATCTTTTTTTCTTATGGTAGAAAATTCATGTCGAATAAAAAGATGGAATAGCTTCACAACACATTCGAATCAGTAGCGCTAGGAGCCCCTGGTCTGGAAGCAGCCAGAGTGACAGATGGCAGGTGAAGGGGAGGATACATTCGGTGTTCAATTAAGGCAAGCACTGACAGAATTCAATGATTAATCAGCAAACAAATTGGACTGCTCTGAACATACAATACGTCCATTTTGAAATTCACCTTTTCCTGTTTTTGGATTATTTCCTGAATTATCCTTCACCAGGAACAAATTTTGCTGTTTGCATCTTAGGTACACTTTACCACGAGGGGTCACTCCTGCCACATGGACGTTTCTAACAGCAGCAGCACTTTACTAACAATTCAGCTGGCTTTTGCAGCTATGCCGTAGAAATGAACAGTTTTTAAATCACATTTCTGCTGAAGAACAACACAAAGAAAGTCAATATAGATATATATGTGTGTGTTTTAAATAACTTTGCAAGCAAGATTCCTTACCAACTCAGCCATATCAGAGCATATGGGGAGAGAGACAAACTTTGCTATTCCACAAGATATATGAGAATGGCTTTAGCCTAACATAGCCTCAAAATGTATAACACTAAAGAAAAATCTGTATAAAGTTATGTTTCAGTGGTAGTCGACAGCATGGAAACTACAACACACACACTCACAGTGCTCTGTAAAGTAGATCACATGAGGAAGTGTAACAGAACTAGCAATTTTTTAGCATTTGTCAAGGCATTGTGAAAAGATCCACATCTATTGGGGGAAAGTTACAGAATTCGTATAAAAGAAATGGCAAAGGATCCAATTGTTTGACTTCTGAATGATAAGAAGAAAGGCAGAACTGAAACATATGATGTAGAATTTGCGACAAACCTTTTACGCAGTGTAAGGAGGTGCACTGCAGCAAAGTGGAGAAGTAGTGAAGGCTTAAAGATTCTGGCTTGATTGCAGAAATGGTAACACTCGCTAGCTATGTTAGAATAATAAATGAACAAAAGCAGAAAGACAAATTCATTGAAAACTGGATGGATCATGTTTATTCATTATTGGGAATAACAAACGTAATGATACACACCAGCATCATTTCTCTGGGCTCAGCAGAAGCTTGTAACGTGAGCCCCCTTCCCACTCCAATGACAGGCCTGCTTTAGTTCCCTGACTGTGTGGAGAGTTTTGCTTGCATTCAAGTGTTTTAAAGTTTTGTGTTTAAAATAAGGTGCGGCTGGGAGACACAAGTATTTAGTCCCTGCAGCCATTCATTTTAATGAGCTAGCTAAGCATCCTCTGATCAGCCTTGGGGGTGTTCCTTTAAGCCTGAGAGAACACAGAAACCTAAATGCATCTTCGCAGTTGGGCCCTGAATCTGCTTTTTTCTCACATTGGTCTGCCAATCTACACTGGTGAGAATGAATTTTGATTTCCCTCTCATGTTTTATACTGTTTCAGTGATTTTATCTGTATGCCACCCTGAGGTCCTAATGATATAGGGTGGGATACAATGTTTTAAGTAATAAATAAATACATGTTCAACCTGGGTGTTCTAAATCCCCCATGCAATGTGGGAGAGTGGAGACAAGCATGCACCCTCCATCCATCCTGCTCGATGATTTTCCAGGGCCCTAAATCACATGGGGTGCCTACAGGAGTAGATCTGGCTCCCCACTGCATGCAGTAACCCCCCTAACCAGGGGATGCAGGACCTCAGGCCAGGGGACCAAATCTGGACCACCTCTGGTCCTAATCTGGCTGTCCAGAGTTTCCCAGGTAGCCATGCCCCCTTTGTCCTGACCACCAATTGTTTGGTGGTTTCCTGGTGTTTACGCAGGTTTTTTTTTCATTCTAAAAGATTAAAATGCCTCTGCTAAGGCTTAGTTACTGGTGGTGAGAACTTTAAGCTAAAAATAAATTATATTTTGGGCCTCCCCCCTTTGCTTTTGGCCATGCTGTTTGGCCTTCAACCCTGCCCGCCGTTGGAATGTGGTTCCCGGGAGCTTCTCTGAAATGGAATTCCACCCACGGTGGCTTGTTAATGCGACGGCGCATGCTGGACGCCATTTGCTTAATCACCCGCCCAGGCACGGCTTGTCGTGTTGTCCAAACCCGGGCAGCATGGCTTGTTGGAGGGAGAAACAACCCTCAAATATAACCCAACAACAGCCCATGGGTTATCTGAGGGTTGTTTCCCTCTCCAACAAGGCATGCAAACCAGCCCACTGGGTAGAATCAGGCAAGCCATGACCTCCAAGGACCAAAGCAGATGTGGTGTTAATTGCATGAATGCAGTTGACATGCATAATGTTTGTTGTATAAGTAGCAGCCACCGGCAAGCCTGAGCAGACTCCAGAACACAGGGGAAGGAGGTTTAACTCTCCTTTGGCCGTAGCCCTGCGGCTGTTGGTGTGTCCCCACAGCTGTTATTCACATGTGCATGTTTGCAACCGTGCAATTAACACCACGTCTGCTTTGGCCTTCAGTCTCAAGCATTCCCCATCTGTAAAAAGGGGACTTGTAGTACTAATCTATGTTATGGGATTGTTAAGGGTTGCATCATTGCCATTGGCAAATTGATGGAAAGAATTACGCCAGAAACACAGTAGGGTTTGTTTCCACTGTTCCTGTGTGATTTTGCTCTTGGCTGCCCTTAGCATCACAGTCATTTCCTGAACACGGGGAAATTTGCCTAAATCCTAAAGGAGGTACCAATGGAATCATATCACTCCTGTTCCTTCTTGGCACCCTGCTTTTCCCAGTCATGCCAAAAGCCGAAGCGCAGGCATACTTGGATCCTTGGATTCGCAGAGCAGCATTTCAAAACAGCTCCCTGGCAGGGACGATCATCTCTTTAAACATATGGCTATGGGCTAAATGGGTTGTGAAGAGCTCAGTGGCCCCATGGTGATAGTTCCTTTAGGCAGCTCCCCACAGGGAAGAATGAATGTCTGGGTCAGGGGAAACCAAACTGCTGGAGCATCATAGCTGCATAGCCTGGAGGGCTCCAAATGGTTACATCTGCTCTCCCACAGCAGGCAACTGGTAAGCATGTCCTCTGAATTCATGGTGTCTGGCTGGAGATGAGCACTTCAGGTGCTTGGCCCAGAGAGAGAGAGAGAGAGAGACATGATGTGCAATGCAGCCACGCTCACCCGCCTTGTTGAAGTTTTCCCCCTCGAAACCAACGTTAGCCAGGTATCCATTCTCTTATGATTTATTCTCCATTTTCTTTCAGTAATTTTTTCCACTTGGCATGCCTGTATGCTTTTATGATGACTCCAGCAGTTGGGGCTCTGAAGAGAAGCCACATACAGTCTAAGACAGGGAAGGGCGAACCTCAGGCCCAAATCCAGCCATCCTGGGATCCCAATATGGCCCTCTAGTGTCTTCCAGATGGCCACACCCTCTTCTCATGGCTCCACCTCCTTTCTGTCAGCTACAGATCATTTGGTGATTGCGGGGCTTGTGTGCAGTTTTTCCCCCCATTCTAAAAGGTTGAAATGCCTCTCCTAGGGCTTAGTTACTGGCAGTCAGAGCTTGAAGCTACAATACTCTGTGGGTTTAGGGTATATTTGGCCTTACCCACTGGAATATGGCCCCCTTAAAGCTTCTCCAAAACTAAATTTGGCCCTTGGGCTGAAAGAGGTTCCCCACCTCTGGTCTAAGGCAGCTTTCCCCATCCTGGTGCCCTCCAGATGTTTTGGACTTTAACTCCTATCAGCCCCAACCAGCTGATTGGGGCATGGCCAATGGTTAGGCATGCTGGGAGCGGCAGTCCAAAACTTCTGGAGAGCAGCGGGTTGGCGAATGCTGGTCTAAAGGACCTGGTTACACTAAAGGCCTTAGCTGTTTAGTCACAGCTTCTTTCCCATGGAATCCTGGGTATTAGAGCTCCACCAGAGGGCTAGGTAGGCCAGCCCTCCCTGGCCTAGTGCCCTCCAGATGTTTTGGACTTCAGTTCCTATTGGACCCAGCCAGCATGGCCAATAGTCAGGAATGCTAGGAGTTGTAGTCCAAAATTTCTAGAAGACACCAGTTTGGGGAAGTCTGGGGCAGATCTATTTGAGATTTCTAAGCATCCTCACAAAAATACAGTCCCCAGTGTCCCTTTGTGGAGGCCTTGATAAATAAAGCAGTTTAGGTCTGATATGTAGCCCTATGTGATATATATCTATTACAACAGTTCTCTCACACACACATTTGTACAGCATTGATGTGATGTTCAAGACAAACTAACCTCTCTATCACACAGCTATAAATCCTTCATTTCTCTTTTAAGTCTGGTGAAGAGCCCTGGCAATTTGAGCAGTGTATGAGCAGGGACAGCATCAGTAACTGCCACCCCCAAGATGTGGTGCTGCTTTGTCTTGCCAGCTGGGCTATTCCTGATTGGACCCGACCATCTCCATCCACATCTCAAGGTCCTTTATCTCAGCAGTGCAGAAAATAATTTTATGTCTGGGGCTGCGAAAGATTTCAAACACGCAAAACAAATTAACAAACAAACCAAAAGAACAAACCAATAGCACTATGCTTGCAGCCAGTAAGATAATTTGTTCTGAAAGAATGGGTGGTCTTTTGGTAGTCTTTGAAGAAACACCTCAAAGGAAAACAAGAAAAGAGGCTGCATTTGCGGGGGTGGTGGTGGTGGTGCATGTTTGTTCCTTCCCTCCCCTCTTTCCTGTCCTTTCCATTGCTCTGAGTTCTTCTTGCACTAGATACAAAGAAGGGCGGCGGTGGGGGGGGGTGTTAGATGCAAAAGATGATAAGGCCTTTGAGAACAAGAGGAAACTGTGTGAATTAGGCATGTATGAGGACCTCTGTGTGGAGCTCCTGCCTCATGCAGCCACCTTGAGTGCCATTTTTTGGGTAGAAAAGCAGATAAACATAATTTTTTTTAATGATGTTATGTGGGGGGCAGGGACAGGGGGGAGGAGGGCTGCACAGCACCTTCCACCATGCCAGCTGGAGCACAGGCCCAGTGAGTATATTATTCCATAACCTGCAGCATTTCACAAATGAAAACAGAGAGGCTTGCATACATGTGACAGTTGGAATAGTGATGGAAGGGGATGGCATCACATAAAGGTGGAAGCCTTGGGTATAAACAGGGCTCACAAGGGGGTGAGGGACAACAAACTGTTGCCTAGCAGCCAGGTGGAGCCATATAACTTTTCTTTTTAGCCTGGGATTCTTGTGTACGAGAAGACTAGGATGTTCACTAGGAGTGGTTTCATTCTGTTAGACATCTTACCCGTTTTATACGTCTGACTGCTTAGCCAGGGGTCTTTATGACTCAGTAAGCTTCATCAAGCCCTTTACTTTCTGGATTCAGTCTGTTTTATTCAGCCCCTTTTGCTAACAGTAGCACCCCTGTACTCACATCAAGGATGGTGCCCTGAACTCTTACCTCCTTCAGTGCACACTGCGGAAGGCTGTTCTCTGCTTATTATGCACTGTGCGTCCTCTAAACCTTTCACAACAACTTTAGTCGTCATCGTAGTAAATATTTAAATACTACCTTAAACGGCTATAGTATAATTAATATAATTGTATCCATTTATTCTGCAACAACCTTTTGTACACTGGCTTCAGAAGCAGGGTGTGCTAGTAAGCTGACAATAACAATTTTCTATTTTAAAAAACAAGGTAAGAATATTTAATAGAATGCAGCCTGATCCAAGTTTACCCAGAAATAAGTGTGCATAGCGTTGCAGCCTTGATAAATCAGGAAGGGTTCTCTCACCTCTGTTGCATCCTTCCCAGGCTAATGAAAGAGAGGAGGCATGGCTGCAGTCTAATCACACTTATTTGGAGTACATTCCTCTGAATTCAGTGGACTTAACGTCACTCCAAAAAGCATTGTAGGAGTAATGTTCTACTTGGATCAGTTACCAGAAAATAGGGGCAGTCCCTACTAAGCAGACATTCATTGGACAGTGTGTGAATCAGGCCTAAGGGCAGTATTCCTGTGGATCTCCTTCCCAAAGAGCCAGTCCTAGTTTCTAGATGCAAACAGGTGAGGTATACAGTTTTATCTAAACCCAGACTAGTTGCCCCCCCCTCCAAACAGTTGCTGGGAGCAACAATATCTTTAAAAGCACCAGTGAAGCCATCAAAAATGCTGCCATGGATGCTGGGGTGCGACTTACATGTCATGGTGCACAAGGAGGCTCAGGGCACGTCTTGCAGAGAGTGTGGTGCAGCTATTTGAGGTGGCAACGTCCTGCCTGGCCCTACTGCCCCATCCCCAAGAAAACCCTGGGGCCCCTTCAACAGGGGTGCAGAACTTCTGGTCTACCTGGGGTCCCAATCTGGCCCTCTGGGGTTCCCCAGAAGGCCCCACCCGCTTTCACCCTGGGTGACGATTGGGGGTTTCCTATCCTTTGCACGCTTTTCCCATTCTAAATGGTTGAAATGCCCCTCCTAAGGCTCCTTATTACAGGCGGTAAGAGTTTAAAGCTAAAATATGCTGGCATTTTGGCCCTGCCCCCCTCTGCCTTTGGCCACACCCATCACTGGAATACATACCCTGAGAGCTACTCCGGAATTGAATTTGGCCCGAGGGCTGAAAGAGGTTCAACATCCATTCCACAAGAGCCTCTCCTGGTGTGGGCTTGAAGCCTAATAGGAATTGCCTGGACAAGGCCTCCTGGGATTGACAGTGGGTAGCTAGCCATGTGGACAAAGGCATGGTAAGTGTTTGCCAGAGGTCCCTGAGGCATTCTGTAATGGATGGATGAATGAATATGCCATAACTCATCACTAAAGAATTAGCAACTTCATGAAAACAGCCACTTGGACTGAATGCCAGTATAACAATCCAAAGTTCTGTCTAGCCTTGTCATATAATCTGTACAAAATATGGTATGTGGATTCCTCAGAAAACTGGGTCTCTGTTTAATTTTATTTGTTTTGTAATATTATGTTAAGGGACACACAGGAGGTCTTTTCAGGACACTATGTTTTAAAGATAGAATATTATATTGCAAGTAAACATTTCATAAGGGAAAACCGCTACGTACAAAGAGTGAAACTATAAAGAGATGAAGGACATGCTGCAGACTTTTATTGACTTCTCATACCAGCTGAACTGGCATGGCTTCCCCCAAAGAATCATGGGAAATGGAATTTGATGAGGGGGCTGAGAATGCTCTATGAGACATCCCAAGTCCCCTCACAGAACTGTAGTTCCCAGAGTGAATGACTTAAAGTCTGTGGTGTAGATGTGTCCTAACAGATGAACTGTGGCACAAATGTCCTTGTAGACCAGAAATGGGAAGAGTAGTGAAAATACAAAAGCAGGAGGTGGCAGAGTCAAAGGTTGTCCCATGTGGCTTCGTCATGGATTGCACACCATTTGACATTATCCACTGGTTGTATGTGATGTGAATGATTGAGTCAAGTGGTAACGGACAAGCCAAAGGAATGAGCCTCTTCAGCAGGGTATGGTGTGGAAAACAAACAGGTAACATACCTATTAATCTAGGTCCAGTTGGAGGATGAGATACTATAATCTGGAACCCTCCAGATGTGTTGGACTATAACTCCCATCATCCCCATCCAGCACAGGCACATTGCCCTGCTAGGTGGAGATGATGGGAGTTGTAGTCTGGCACACTTCCCCACACACACCATACCCTGCTGAAGAACCTCTTTGCTTTGGCTTGTCTATTACCCCTTCAATCAGTGGTAGAAACTGGGTTGCTTAGCAGCTCCATTGCTAGTAAACAAAAGGGCTATGAACAGGCATTTCAATGGCAGTCAGAAGAACCAGAAGCTGGAAGGTTGGCCACAGATATCTGGTTTGATTTTATGGAGGCAAACTTTGTGCGTTCAAGTGCTCTTGGCAACAGATGTCGGCTGCCTTCCCTTTTAAACAAAAACACATCCCGCTCTAGAAAATGCAGTGTGGCTTCAAGGTTCTAAATGTCTTCAGCTGCTTCTGTCCTTCCACGTTTTCAAGTCTTTTCCTTTTTTTCCCCACAGCTGTCATCTAAAACAGTCTCTCTGCTGAAGCCGAGTGGGAGGGAGGGAAAGACATGCTTCATGCGAGATGGCTGATTTTTTCTGGCATCTGTGTTTATTTGCAAAGGAGAGAGAGGAATAGATCACCAGTGGCATCCTCCTCCCTCTCCTCTCCTTCCCTCCCCACCCCAGGAGATAATGCCCTAACACCCCCCCCCCCAACATAGCCTTTTGGGATAAACAGCACTGCTTATTCACACTATTGGTTCCAAGAAATGCTCTCGAGGATTTGAATACGAAACCTGCTTCTGGCTGGGTGCTCGGCTTTGGAGAAGCCACAGCTTTGCCCACTGTTTGCCTGTCATTCAAATTGAGATAATGGTGCTTCTTAGCAGGTTGCTAGTGCTGATCCCCCAGATCAGAGGTGAAGAACCTCAGGCCTGGGGGCCAAATTTACTTACTTACTTACAATATTTATATACTGCTCCACATTAGAAGATTCTGGAGTGGTGAACAACAAAGGTAAAAGAATAAAAGACCAGGTTAAAACAGTTAAAACATTTTTTTTAAAAGACAAGTTCCAATAAGATCAAATTTAATAAACCGTGGCTGGCCACTCAAGGAAGGCCTTTTAAAATAACAGTGCCTACAGGAGACACTGTAAGCAGCACACCGTTGGCACCTGCCTGACCTCCAAAGGCAGAGAATTCCACAGGAAAGGGACCACCGCACTGAAGGCTCTTTTCCTGGTGGACTCCAGGAACCACCAGGTTCATGCCTTCTGATGACCTCAGTGACTGGGCAGGTTGGTAAATCCAGCCCACCTAAGATTCTAGTCAGGCCCTCCAGGGTTCCCCAGATGGCCATGGCCCCTTTTCTCCCATCACCGATCACTTGGTGGTTTCCTGGCTTTTGTGCAGGTTTTTCCTTCATTCTAAAAGGTTGATATGCCTCTCCTAAAGCTTAGGTCTTGGCAGCAGGAGTTTTAAGCTACACTATGCTGGTATTCTGGGCCTGCCCCCCTTTTGCCTTTGGTCTTGCCACCACTGGAATGTGCCCCCCAAAAGCTTCTCTGAAATGGAATGTGGTCCTCGAGCTGAAAGTGGTTTGACACCCCTGCTGTAAATGGAGGGTCAGACTTAGCTTTGGGTCAGTGCATGTTGCAGATGGACACATGATCTTCCAGCAACACTGGATAATTGGGGCCATTTGTAGCCACAGTGCTGAGGTCTGACTACTTGATCAGGTGGGGAGCCACAGGTCAGCTTGGAATGAAGACAAACATTCTGTTTCTTGTCATGGCTGGCCCAAGACACATTGCTGGCAAAGGACAAGATGCCACCACCTCCTTCCCATTCTGCATGCAGAAGCTGGCCAGACCGACTGCGGGATCTTACTTCAAACCTGGCAACAGGACAGCATCCTCCCCTGCACCTGACACCGGAGGGCAGCAGGCGAGCTTAGGGGTGCTAGGCACGCAGCGTGACACATACACAGCTGAGTTCTGTCCTCCAGCACCTCACCATGGCTTGCTCCCTGTTAAGAAAATAAGAGCCATGCTGGATCAGACCAAGGGTCCATCTAGTCCAGCAGTCCAGCATTCTGTTCACACAGTGGCCATCCAGCTGTTGACTAGGAAACTGCAAGCAGGACACGAGTGCATCAGCACCCTCTTACCCATGTTCCCCAGCAACTAACCTGTTCCCCTGGTCCACCTGGAGCCTCCTTCAATGCTGCAGTGCAGCAGAGGTGGCCCAGTGTGTGACACATGAGCAGAGCAATGCCTGCACATGTGGAATGCCTGCTGGAGGGTGTGCCTGGGCTGGCTGCCTCTCTGCCTGCTCACTCCCAGTTGGCACTGTCTGTGATGTGTTAGGAGAAGGCAACTAGATGAGACAGACAGACAACCCAGGCGAGCAACAAGCAAGCCCTGCTGCTGCCAGGGCACCAGATCAGCAGGATGGAAACAGCTGGGGGAGTCAGAGGGAAGGGCAGGGGGACTGCCACTGCTGCCCTCCAGCAACTGCTGCCTGAGGTGGCCATCGCACTCTGCCCAACGGTAGGGCCAGCTTTGCAAGGTTTGCTATAGGCACATTTGAGAGCCATTGTCCTAGTGAATGATTTTCAAGAGATGCCAGGAGCTGTAAGAAGCCAGTGCCAAATCCTGGAGGACTCATGAAATGTGCTTTCCCAACAAGTTGCCTCCTTCAGAAGGTAGGCCACAGCACAGCCAAGGGCATCCCCATGGAGAGCACTACAGGAGTCTAGTCTTGAAATGACCAAGGCGCCAATGCCCTTTGCTAGGAGATGAAACAGAAAGAAAAGGAGGCAGCCTGCTGACCTGACAGAGTTGGCAGAGAAAGCACTCCTGGCCCCTGGCACTACTCGGCATTGAGGCCTAGTGGTGAGTCCATGAGCATATCAGGATGTCAAAGCTAAGTGCTAAGAGACAACAGAAACCTGTCTGTGATGGGAGTCTCAATGCCTTCTCTCCTCACCCCCTACCCCAAGTTACAAGACGTATACATAATCATTGCTTCAGTCTTGTCTAGATTCAGCTTCACCCAGCTGGCATCCGTTTTTCATTCTGTCCAGGTCCTTGGAAAGCAAACAGATTGCAAGTGTTGGAGGGTGTCCTCAATGCCCTCACGATATGGGAGCCTGTATTGCAATATGATAGGAAGTGGGCCACAATGGAATCCTTACAGATCCTGCAGGGTATATCCCTGGGGGAATGATGAGTATCTCATCGTCGTCTTCTGCGACCTCCTGCCAGAAATGAGCTGTTCCCTGCATACCTATCCTACAATCGTGCCCCCAATAATAAAATAATATATAAAGTATAAAAGGCTATCTATCGAATCTTGATAGCAGGACCTAGATTCCACTTAATACTAGCCCCTGTTCCTGCCTGAAGAAAACTCTGTGTGTCAGTGTCCTCCTGACTATGCTGTGGGTACCTGCCCTGATTTAGGGTGCTTCCAGATGGAGGGATCCTTGCACTAACAACCAGAAATAATTGCGCAGCAGTTTCAACTTCTCTTCCTTAATAGGACGGTTATGAGTGGAAGATGACGTCATCTGGCCCCCTTGTTCTGTGAATGAGGCAGGGTGATGGTGCCATAAAAGCTTCATCTGGAAGAGCCCATAGTATCTCTTGTGGTATTCTTCATTAAGAGTCTACAGGCCAAGCTACACGTTACCTGCGAAACTCATGTAACCATGGCTCAACTATTTTTGTTTTAAAAACTGCTTGGGGGGGGGGCAATTGGGAGTGGAGAAGTGTCAGAAGGAGGGGGTGCTTAGCCATTTGCCTGCTCCAAATCTCCCCCTGCCCAGCAGCAAACAGACATATTTAATGTATAATACTTATTTACTGCATTTATATCCTGCCTTTCTGCCAAACCATTCAAGGTGCTTTCCACTTTTATATCAAAGCAAACAAAAGTGGTGAAAGACATCAGAGGCCTCTTCAGGAGCTGATAGCATGAGTTCCCTTGCCTGGGCTTCTTCTCTTCTGCCTTCCCTCAGGGCACACGGATCTTATGTTGCCTCAGGGAAGGTGGGGGAGGGACTGCCCCCCCATCTGAAACTGTGTGTGCGTGCGCATGCGTGCGCAGAGGGTGGAAGTGGGAAAGCTGCTTGGAGGGAGGGCAATTTATAAGGGGGAAATTGGCAGGCAGGGAAAAGGTTAACAGCCCCATTCCATGCATCCTCTCTGATCTCAATTGCTCTCTCTTGAAGCAGCTTTTACTACTGTTCTACATATAATATTAGGCATAACACAGTATTAAATGTGTTTCCTAGAGTGGCCACTTACGCATTGCCATAAAAGAGGACAAAAGAAGGCTATGATTTACATAATATTTGCATATGTTAGTTTATAAGTATAGATACGAATTTAGAAATAATTATTACAATTTAGATGAAAAATATGGTACATCTCACCGTGGTGTGGAAGACTGCGACCAGGTGATCTTTGTGGCAGCCCGTTCAGTCTGCCATCTGGGTACTAACTGGTGATGTGGAAGAGTTCTGAAGGTTCTTTATCTTTATACTGGACAGGACAGCCCTTCAAGTAGAGGACAGCTTCAGTTAGAGGACAGCCTTTCAAACAGAGGATGTCCTCGGTAAATGAGGACACCTGGCCATGTCTAATACTGTGTAGTATGTACCAAAGAAGCACGCGCAAGACAAGGTAGAGCAAGCTTTCTGTACAATACCTCACAGTTCCAAAATAATCAAAAGTGCTGCTGAGTGACAAGCGCAGTGGAAAGAAATGAGAAGGCAGCAGTATGGTTTGAGCACCCTGCAAGGAGAGAGGGGAAGAGATGGTGAATACACAGTATGTGTGCAGGAGGCAAGCTTAGCCAGGATAAAAGGATCAGCAGGGGAGAGCATTTAGGGCCATGTACACACATGCCGAGTGTTGCCAGCAACCCACACATGAGGATTCACTTAGTATCCTTTGTTTGTCTAGGTTGGTTCCTCACAATTGAAAACAGGGCTGGATAATCTGCGAATGGCAGGCATTATAAATCCTCTGAAGCTGTTGCATGTGGCTCAGAGGCTCTTGTTAAAACCCTAAGCCTCGCAGTGGCTAACTGGAGTGCTGGGCCTGGGCGTAGGGCAGGCAACCAAGGCTGAGATCCCAGTGACTCAGAGCATGCTACCTTTTGTCTTAAAATGTATCTCACAGGGTTGTTGCTGTGAGGCTAAAATACCACTCTAGAGTTCTTTGGAAGAAAGATGGGATACAAATGTAACAGATAAATCGCCCCTCCCTTGCTTTCTGACCAGACTCAGAAACAGAGAGGCAGACACGCCGCGATGGGTTGAACGAAGCACGAAGGGCCACACGTTTATACAGAGGAGATCTGCAGTGGAGGCATGTTGTCTGATCTGTTAGGGTGAGGGTCACCTGGCCATGAAATCGCACTGTGCCTGCCCCACTTCTGACCACATGTTTGGGTATTAAAGGGTGCCCTCCTGAGTCTCATCCCCTCAAGTGCCACAACCACAACTGGCATCAGGGGTAGGTATCGTTGGGCACCTGCTGAGGCCCACACCCCTGAAGAGGGCCCAGTGCCACTCTCTGGAGCCTCCTGTTCCTGCTCTTTGTCATCCTCTTCCTTGCTGCCATTGCCTGTTCGTCTGCCCTCTCTGAGCATCCAACCGACGACAACAATTAGGAGATGGGGCAGCAGCCTCCTTCTGGGCAGTTGTGTGGATTGGGAGCAGAGGGGGAGGGCAAGCCAACAGGCAGCAGTGCCTTGGAGACGAGGGGGCCCGTTGAGGGTACCTTGCCTAAGGGCCTCCCGACACCTCCAAAGGGGTTCCTTTCCCTGTGATGCGTCCCACAACCCAGCAGGTCCCCAGAATCCCCTTTCACTCCTGGGTCTCACTGATATTCCAAAAGCATCTTACCTGCGTTGCCAGCCTTGCTGTGGCCCCTCCTGACCTCTTCAACAGCACCCACATTCATTGCCAGTTACCCCCCTAGTGTTACAGTACAGAACAGGCAGCCTCCCCCAGGCCCCTGGTCCAACCTAGGAGCTTGGGGGGAAATTCCTACTTGGCCCATCGGTGAGCAGCGACGCCTGTACTGAAACTACCCAGGGAGGGCGAGAGGGCAGGTGGGTGCTGGCAAAAGAGCACATGTGTTGGTGCGTCTTGTATTTTTACTGCCAGGGAGGGGGACATGAGAACATAAGAGCCATACTGGGTCAGACCAAGGGCCCATCTAATCTAGGAGAAGATTTTGTGGCATTTTTCTGCCTCAGGTGCCAAGATAACTTGACCAGCATTGAGTACTATGCACCAGACCCACCACTCCACTGCTCCCAAAGTCGCATGCGATTGTCACCTGCAGGTTGCAGGTTGCAAATGAATGAACATATAACTGCTGAGAAGGAAGAATCTGTGATGAAATGTTGAAAAATGGCAAGTTGGTGTGGTTGGTGAAAAATCTAAGGTAACCTAAGGTACTGCAGTGGACTTGTATAAGTCTATGGCATTAAGTCCTTAAAAACAAACAAACCCTGATTACATGTGTGTTTGCCCTATGGGAATAGACATGGCCAACCCAAGATGTTTTGCTGCCTGAGGTAGTACAGAAATAGCACTCCCCACAACTCAAGGTGCATAGTACTCAATGCTGGTCAAGTTATCTTGGCACCTGAGGCAGAAAAATGCCACAAAATCTTCTCCTAGATTAGATGGGCCCTTGGTCTGACCCAGTATGGCTCTTATGTTCTCATGTCCCCCTCCCTGGCAGTAAAAATACAAGAGTAATAAATGAAATGACTAACAATTTGATGCCCTTTCCTGACACCCCAAATCAGCTGCCTAAGGCAGCCGCCTCACTCTGAGTAACGGTAGGGCCGGCCCTGATTAGATGTTTTCAATCACTTTGAAGAGGAAAGTGAAACAATAAAGAAAAACAACAACAACCAGCAGAAGAACAACAAAACATTCTTTTTTGGGGGCTCAGGGAGGTTTTAAGATCAAGGGCATGAGGAAGGGATGCGACAAGTGGTGACACTTCGGAGAAAACAAAAATGAAGGGCACATCTTGCCATTGTCAGGAAACATGAAAGGCAGGTTCATGGTGGCAGCTGTGGGCTTTTGGCTCCTTGTGTTTCTTTTTAATGCTTCTGAAGGGCTGGGGCAGGGGGGAGAGAGAGAGAAAGATAGCTTGGAGGATCAGTAGTTGGAGGAATTATTACTTGAGATATAAGCACAGTGGTGTGCAACTTGTGGTACCCCAGGTGTTTTGACCTACAACTTACAGTATCCCTTACCATTGCCTATGCTGGCTAGGAATGATGGGAGCTGTAGGCCAAAACATCTGGAGGGCCACAAGTTGCCCAACCTTGAGTTAATTGTTCAGCTGCAGAGCCCATAAGAAGGTAGAGGGTGGGATGCAGGGAGGATTCCCAGTTCTGGTTTCTCCAGGGGTCCTAGTCATTATTTTCACCTGAAAGGAGAGATCACTGTCTTGTCACTTGGATTTCCACTGTGGTCTTCTTTTTCTCCCCTCACCTGTAGAAACCTGAACCTTCCAATTAGAATTATCCAAATTAAGCCCATCGGCGTAGTTTTGCCCATGCTGTTATGAATGCAAGATTTGCATGTCCTTGGCACAGCACTTACCCTTCCCTGGAAGAAAGACATGTTGCCCTTTTCATCTCATACACAGCTGCTTCCTTGGAAGTTTAACTGACAAAACTTGATAGGGCATGCCAGCTGAACCCAGCCCCCCCCCCTCCACAAAAGTGCATGCTGGGGGCAAAAAGGAGCGATGGAGGCCCTGCTCAGCCCAATATAGCACTGGTCATCTGAGCTAGTCAGATCACAAAGCAGGATGTTGCAGTCTTCCAGTGCCTCAGATTTCAGAAGGGGGATCTTAGTTGTCCTTCTGTGTCTGTGGGTTATTTTAAAAATGCTCCATGGGGGTGGTATGATGATGCAAAACCATCTATGGCTAGTAATACTTCCCATAGTTAAAATGCTCTGCTAACAAAACAAACCTTCCTCTGAAGCTACAGCTGCTTCCTCCAGCAACTGGATAGCCTACACACACACGCTTCCCAGAAACAGTGGCTTCGTTGATGATTGCCCACCCCATCCCCAAGAGCGGATCCGGCTAAATCAATTCAGCTTTAAAGCATGCTGACTTTGGGTTTGGTATTCCGGCTCTTCTGAAAAGATGTGCATCTGCTAGGAAAGGAAACAAGCTTGGGCTTTCATGAATTGAAACAGGACCACCCAGACAATCCGCCCACCCCCACCCCCACCCCCCATCAGGCTATCCAGTTCTGGCCAGAGGATGCTACAAACACAGAGCAAGTGCACTGAAAGGAACGTTTACTGAGCAACAGCTCCAGATTACTCATGCCTCCCTCCAGGGCTGATCTGCCTCCCTTCAGGGTAAGACAAAGGTCCCTATTGCAGGATTCTGCTCCTGGTAGCCCAGTCAGACTGATTAGGAACAAGGAAACTGCCTTATACTGAGTTAGGTCATTAGTCCATTTAGTTCAGTATAGGCCACTCTCCAGAATTTCAGATGGGTGCCTTTCCAAGCCCTACCTGGAGGTGCCAGGGATTGAACCTGGGACCTTTTACATACACAACACTAAGTGATGCCCCTCCTTTGATTCCAACCCCCGGAAGGACATACTGCCTCACCCCCTCATTGCCAACACAGAGGCAATATGATGGATGTGGAAGGACCAGCCACCATGTAAGTGGGACTTACCATTGGGTTACTCCAGAGACACCAGCACCACCTTCCTTCACAAAAAAATGAGTCACTATTCCTTTCACACCATAAATAATCTGTATAGTATCTCTCATGGCTACTACTGATAATGACATAAACCTTGAAGAATCTCTGGATGTTTGTCCTTTTGCTCTGCTCTTTCAGCACTGTGAGAGCATTTCTACATGAACCTTTTATTGTACACTCATGATTGGACACTCATAGAAGTTGCGAGTCCTTCACATGATGTCATCAACCTCCAGGGCATCTCCTGTGCATTCTGACCTTTATTCCAGTTTTTTAAAGACTGAGGATAATGTAGTAATAAATGTCATTCCACTTTAATGGCCATGTGAAATTGTGCAGTTCTGCTATATCACACTGCCATCTAGTGGCTGTATAACGAAACATGTAGAACTTGCAGACAAAGAAAGTCCTGGGGGGGGGGGAAGCATGTAAGAAGTCAATCTTAATCCCGCAAAGAATCCAGAAGCAAAAGTCCTGGTAAGTTGTGGGATAAGAAGTGTGGTGGGGAGAAGACCTAACTCCCCCGCTTCCTTTGGAGGGCTCCCACACCTTTAACCGCTGTGTGACAGGCAAGGGATTCAATTGGTGAAATTTTCTCCAATAGGGTGAGAAAGGTTCATTCTGCCCCCTCTGTTAGAGATGACAAACTGATCCTGTAATAGTGCAGACAGCAGTGGACCATCTGAGATCCCTCCAGCAGTCCTATTATTCCACTAGACCATATATGGGGAACCTGTGGCCCTCCAGGTGTAGTTGGACTACAGCTCTCATCATGCCTGACCACTGGGCATGTTGGCCACAGCTGATGGGAGCTGAAGTCCAACCACATTTGGAGGGCCACATGTTTCCCCTTCTCCCCTTTGCTTTGCTAATAATAGCCTCAGGAATGAATGATTCATCCAGCCACATGGAGCTACTTGCTCTCCGCTGTCCTGTTAATTCCTGTTTCAATGTCGCTCTTTGTTTTTCCACATAAATCTGCCCCCTTCTTCTGCCTTTTCTCCCTGGTAATCTCTCTTACGTGCAGCATCTCTCCCCACCCTTTCCTCTTCCCAAAGCAAAAGTGGCAGCTGTGATTTATAGGCTACCACTCCTGAGACAGTTCTCAATCTTTGTTTATTTGAAAAGCCAGACTATTAATGGAAAAGCCAGAGGATTCCAAACTCCAGCACAGCAAGTGGAGGGAAAGAGGCTGGAGGACAAGCCAGAGGAGAGGAAGAAGGGTGGGAGGAGGGAGCCACCATAGATGTGGGATATCGGTGGAGGTGATAAATGGCTCTCGGCCTGTTGCTGCCAGCAAGGCCATGGCCTGTTGCTCTGCTAGCGTGGGGGAGACCTTGGGTGGCTCCTCATCTCTACTTCATAGCAATGCAATGCTTTTTGTAGCAGCTGGAGGGAGGGGAGACAGGTAGATTTTTGCAGGAAGTCCGAGAAGTGGAGAAAACATAATTTTTCCCTACAGTTTTGTCTCACTTCCAGCACACGCACACACAGGCCAGGCCTACTCCTACGGTTTATTACCAAGCCCACCCCCTACTTCTTCTGAGTCTTAACAGCCACCTTGCTCTCAGCTCTGTTGCCCGTTCTCCTCTGCCCACAAATCCATGCATACACTTTCCACCCTCCCTGTCCTTTGTACCTCACAAAGATGCCGTCATTGTCAGGAATATTCCTAGCCAGCTGAAATCTGTAGTGCTTCATTCCAGCCACAACTGCTTCAGCGCTAAAATGGGGAGAGTGGGTGTGGAAGAGGAAACCCACTAGGATTCCTGAATGGTTCTTGCCCTTTTGGCCTATCCCACCTTCACCCCTAGGGCTGCCTCTACTCAGTGAATCCCCATGCAGCCCTCTCCTTCTTTTGTTCCCCAGCAACTGGTATTCAGAGACAATGAGCCCCCTATATCTCCCATGAGATAGTATGAACGTTCTGCCCGTGGTGGCTATTCCATAAATGTAAGTCACAGTTTGTCGTTGCATGAACCCATCTGCAGCAGCCGCTGCACATGCACTATATGAAGGAGGGGAAGCAAGAGAGGCAAAATAAAGCCCCTTTCGCCAGAGTTAACATACCACTATGTAGTCAAGGAGGAATGTCATCGTAAAGGACTACTGCCCCATGGCTCCCACCAACCTTTCCCAGGCCCTTTGCTCTCAACCCATGTCCTCCACTCCCACCCAATTCACTTTCCTATGCTACATCATGATGTAAAACAAGTACATTTACTGCAACCTTGGCATTGTCTAAACTCTGTGTGTGTGTGTGTGCGCGCGCGTGCGCCCCTCTTTCCAACAAAGCTTTCAAAATGTTAAAAGATGGTTTGCATCTCACCAACTGTAGCCAAGAGCCAAGCTAGACCGTGATGCGAGAGATCTGTGATTAAGCCTGCAGTCCTATAGGATACAGCTCCCAGAAAAACAGATGAAAAGGTAGGAGGGGTGCAATTTGGAAACAGTGCATGTCAGCCAGGGGAGGCTTTGCAGGCTGGATTACAGAGCTCTGCAGGACAGAGTACACCTGTGGACCAGGTGTTCTGTACCCCTGATATACACAATGATCTGGGAAGAAGCCCCACTGAATTTAATTCCAAGTATGCACACATAAGATGGCACTGTAGCATCTCCTGCACTAACAAAGTGATAATAGCAGTTGCTGGGGGTGGGGGAGAGAGAGAAGCAATCCAGATTGAGATTTAGGGACCTCTCTCTGTATCATTTTCCCAATTAAAATCCCCCCACTGAAACTTTTGTTTGCCCCATAGGGGAAAACATACACATATCATATGGTACCTGTAAGTAGGTGGTCAAGTATCCTAATTACAAAGGAGAGTCCTCTATATGAAGGGCTGCCCAGTCCAAGTCCGGCTGAAAGATAAGGAACCATAAGAAGGAAGGAGATGCCCATCAACAGCATCTGGACAGCAGACTGGGCAGCGAGCACACAAGTTATCTGGTCACAGTCTTCCCCATTATGGTGTAATGTATTGTATTTCTATTTAAATTATAGTCATTATTTCTAAATTTGGGTGTGGGTATTAACATATTCAGATTTTATGCAAATATATGTCCTCTGTTTTGGTGATGAATTCCCCCTTTTTTGGTGATGTGTAAGCGACCACCCTACCTGTAAGTTTCCCCCTTGTGGTTAAAAAGCAGCTTTGGGTGGGGGTGAGGAGCTTGTAAGTGGGAAAATGGGTAGGGGAAAGGGTTAACTCCCTCGCGCAGACCCATGTTCCTGTTCCAATTTGTCGTTCCTCCCATGGTATTTTTTAAAAAGCCCACCATGGGGGATCCTAATCATGGATCTCCTATGTCCTGTCTAGTCTCTTAGAAAAAGAGCGGGCACAAGCAGGAAAGCTGCATGTGTTGGCAGAACTCATTCTCTTGGGGCCAGGCACAGCAATCCAAAGAGGTGTGCACAAGGCAGATGAACCCACACGTATTTTAAGATCAGTTGTGTGATGGTACAACCACAGAAGCAAAAAATCCTAGATGCCTCCCTGAGTAACCACCAGTAACTGGGCAAGGTGCCCTCCAGCCCCCCCTCCCCATATTACTTTCTCTCTCCCCACCCCAGTAGCTTGCTCTTCCCCACTGCAAGAATGGGAAATAATGGGTCCTAAAAGAAAAGGGGACCCATTCTTTTCGCTTCTTGCCACCTAATAATCGGGGGGATGGCGGGGGGTAATGGACTGATGGACAGATACAAGAATTAATCCTTTTAAAATTTCTTTTGACAAAGAAATGAAAAAGGGACTCATCTCCTCCCCGCCACCCACACTACCCCTCTCCAGGTGGTGGGAAAGGAAGGAACAGGTCTTTCTTTCTTCAAAGCTTTTTATGGAGGTTGTCAGAACACTTGCTCAGTGTGGGGCTCAGAGACTGAGCACTCTGGGGAATGAAGACAGAGGGTGCAACTGTCTGGAGCTTTGCTCCACGGTGCACCTGCTCTGCCAAAAGTTAGAAGAAGAAGGGAAGGGAACGGGAAGGAGGAAGGAAGGAAAAACATAGCAACAACTGCTGCTGAAAGGGCACTGTTGTTTGGGGCCTAGCTGTTGACAATCTCTACACCAATGTGCAAGGTTGTATCTTTCCGAAAGCCTCACATATACCTAAACACAATATATGTATAATTTGGGACAGACTTCGGTCAGCCTTTCCCAACCTGGTCCCCTCCAGATATTTTGGTCTTCAACTCCAATAAGCCCCAACAATATGGCCAATGGTCAGGACTGATGGGAGTTGTAGTCCAAAACATCTGGAGGGTACCAGGTTCAGGAAGGCTGCCTTAGGTCTTCCTGCTCCTTCAGATTCACTAATGTGACTCCATTGATGTCAATCACATTTCAGCCATGACAGGCCCATTTCAATTGCTTGGTACATGAAGTCATCCAGCAAAAGACTGGGACCAGCATCTAGAGACCCTTATTTCTGTCCACTGCTCCATCTGCATTTATACAGCTCTCTTTTGCCAGATTTAGCAAATTAGAAGTGACTGAATTAATTATAGGGTTACACAAACATCAGAAGGAATCAGTGATTGAAAGTCTGAAGCAGGTTAAAGACAGTTTCAGTTAAGAGTTGCTTGCTTTGAAATGTCGGGGAATTAAAAAGAAGGGAAATGGACAGGAAAGTCCTCCAAGGAATCTGCAACAGCCAGAACAAATGATAATGTCTCATTCAGCATTAAACCATGAGGCATTAAAGACTGAAATTGAAAGCACAAGTCAGCATTTGCTACAGCTTGTGGAGAGTGGTTGCTGCTGGACTATTCATAAAGCTGCCCTGAATTGCCACTTGAGAATGAAAATGCAGACAAAATTAATGGAGGATTGACAGCAACTTTTCAGCACTTCGCTGGGAGAGCCTGGGGGTGGGGTGGGGTTGCCTCTCATAGGAGCTGCTGGTGTGACATCATATATCATTGCTAAATTGTCCGAACTGTCTCCTTTGTTTGCTCCTTAAACCCAGGCGGATGCTTTGAAAGTGGGCTTATAGACAGTTCCAATGCAGTTTAAGTTAACTGCAACACGAAGTGCTGGTTAAGTTATGGTCAAGATTTATTTGAGCTGATGTGTAGGTGGTAATCTCCAGAGTGAGCCTAGGCACTTAAAATAGTGCTATATTATTCAGCAGTGCCCTTCCCCATGGTCAAGGTCCTTCTATAATGTTTACTCACAAGGAAATACCACTCAACAAAAGGCCCCTACAAAATTAATTGGTAACTTCCTTCCCACAGGTTCTGCCCCTTTGATTGCTTCCTGTTCAAGGTGGCTAGGGGGATTAGTGATGAATTGCTCAGGGCCAGCCCTACCTACCATTAGGCAGAGTGACGTAGTTGCTTCAGGTGGCAGATGCTGGGAGGTGGCAGCAAGATGTTGGAGACAGCTGAGGGTCATACGGCCTGCCCTGTGCTCCGTAAGCTAGCCTACTGCCTGGAGGTTTGGTGAAGAATACTGCCCCGTTTCCAGTGCTGAAGAAAGATTCAGCCACTAGTCCAGTCAGCTTTTGTACATGGAATGGAAGGGGGCGCCATCTTGTCTTTTGCCTCAGACAGCAAAATATCTTGGGCTGGCCCTGGAATTGTTCCTTAATTAGTTTCTGTTTCCTGTGTTGGAGGGGGCTTTTATTACAGGTTTCCTTTCATTATTTCGCCCCTTTCCCTTCTTTGATAGGAAACTATTCCCTAAAAGCCCTAATATCATTTTTCAGTCCGCAATGAACAGGCTGTCACTGCAATTGCATACAACCCCCCGACCCCCCCAAACAAAAGATTGTGCCACAAATCAGGTTTGAAAAAAACTTGGGATGGCAACACAGAAAATGCCAGACTGCACTGATTTAGCAATGACTGGATTCTCTGCACAAACAAGTGAGTAAACAAAGGACAGCAATTTTAGAGAAAAGTGTGGAAGCAACTTAGGAGAAGGGTATTCTCACACTTTGCTATGTTGTGAAAAGGTATATTCTGTGTGCACAAGTGCATCCACTGCAAACCTCAAATGGGTTAAGCAAACGCTTTACAGAACTATAATGTAGTAAGAGTGGAAAGTTTCCTGTTAGGGTTTGCTGACAATATCAAGATTTAGAGGTTCTTATCCTGAGATAAGAACTCCCACATACATTCCAGCTTGTTATATCAACATCCTTTTTCTGATTAGTCTGGGCAGCTAGGTAATTATAGACCCTGGACTGCCATGTTGAATTACTTCAGTTGTGAACCACACAACTAAACATTTATCTTCTCCCCGCTCTACCACACCACCATTCAATGCTTTACAAGTGCTGCAACATTCCTGATATGTTAGAGCATATCATCACCACCACCACCATAATCAATAACAATAACAGTCTGTTTGCCAATCCTGATAAAACAAGAAATACTCTGAGCATGTGCAATTTCACATTTCAAACTCACATGAACCATGGCACCATCTTGACTACTAGAATAAAATTTGATTTATTTATTTATTTATTCATTTCATTTCTATACCACCCAATAGCCAAAGCTCTCTGGGTGGTTCACAAAAATTAAAACCAAACAGCACACAATAAACAATTTAAAATATATAGAACATTAAAACCACAATATAACAATACAACCACAATAAAACCTAGCAGCAGTGCAGGTGTTTAAAATACAAATTTAAAACAGCAAAGCTAAAAGTTTAGAAAGCTAAAATGCTAAAATGCCTGGGAAAATAAAAAGGTCTTCACCTGGCGCTGAAAGGAATACAATTTAGGTGCCAGGTGAACCTCACCAGGGTGCTCATTCCAGAGCCGGGGTGCCACAGCAGAAAAAGCCCTCCTCCTAGTAGCCACCCGCCTCACTTCCTTTGGCAGGGGCTCATGGAGAAGGGCCTCTGATGATGACCTTACGGTCCGGGCAGGCACATATGGGAGGAGGCGATCCTTCAGATAACCTGGCCCCAAGCCGTTAAGGGCTTTAAATGTTAATACCAGCACTTTGAATCGGGCCCAGAAATGGACTGGCAGCCAGTGCAGCTGAAAAAGTACTGGTGTAATATGAGCTTGCAGGCCAGTCCCTGTTAACAATCTTGCTGCCCTATTTTGGACCAGCTGAAGTTTCCAGACCGTTTTCAAAGGCATCCCCACGTATAACGCATTGCAGTAATCCAGACGAGAAGTTATCAGAGCATGGATAACTGTAGCTAGGCTACCTCTGTCCTGATAAGGGCGTAGTTGGTATACCAGCCTAAACTGATAAAACGTGCTCCATGCCACTGAGTTCACCTGTGCCTCAAGTGACAGTTCTGGATCCAAGAGCACCCCCAAACTACAAACATGACCCTTTAGGGGGAGTGCAACCCCCTCCAGAACAGATTGAATATCACCTAGCTGGGCAGACGAACCACCCACTAACAGTACCTGCGTCTTGTCTGGATTGAGTTTCAGTTTATTGGCCCTCATCCAGTCCATTACTGTGCCCAGGGCCTGATTCAGAACAGCCACTGCCTCACCTGGTTTTGATGACAGAGGTAGAGCTGGGTGTCATCCGCATATTGATGGCACCTCAGACCACACCTCCGGATAACCTCCCACAGCGGTTTCATGTAGTTGTTAAACAGCATAGGGGATAAAATAGAGCCCTGTGGAATCCCATGGCACAGAGCAATAATCCCCCAGCACCACCTTCTGGAATCGGCCATCCAAGTAGGAGCGGAACCACTGCAGTGCAGTGCCTCCAACTCCAAGATGTTGGCCACTGGCCTATAATTATTAACATCTCTGGGTCCAGTTTAGGCTTTTTCAGGAGTGGTCTAATTACCGCCTCTTTTAAAGTGGCAGGGACCACTCCCTCTCTCAAGGAGGAATTTACAACCTCCTGGACCCAGCCAGACATCCCCTCCTTGTTTGATTTAATAAGCCATGAAGGGCAAGGGTCAAGCACACAAGTGGTCGATCGGAGTTGGCCAAGCACCTTGTCCGCATCCTCAGGCCTCAGTAACTGAAACTCATCCAATAAAACTGGACCAGATGGTGCTCTGAACCCCTCTACCAATGGAACTGCATTAATGGTGGTGTCCAATTCATGACGAATCTGAGCGACTTTATCTTCAAAGTGCCGTGCAAACTCGTCACAGCGTGCCACCGAGGGTTCTACCGTCTCTCGCCCTGGCCCAGAATGTAACAGGCCGCGAACCACTCGGAAAATCTCCACTGGACGACACTGAGAAGATGCAATGCTGGTGGAAAAGAACTGTCTCTTTTCCACCCTCACCGCCACAGAGTAGGCTTGATAGTGGGCTCTTACCTATGTTCAGTCAGACTCAGCATGAGTTTTCCTCCACCTGGGTTCTAGCCGTCTCCCCTCTTGCTTCATCGCCCTCAGCTCAGGTGTATACCAAGGAGCTGGCCAGACTCTGCTCAGAGGGAGAGGGTGCTTAGGCGCGATCGTGTCACCTGCCCGAGTCATCTCTGCATTCCACAGAGCGACCTGGGTTTTGACAGGAGCACCAGCCATACCAGCAGGAAAATCCCCCAGAGCCCTCTGGAATCCATCGGAATCCATTAATCTCTGGGGGAGGACCATTTTAATAGGTCCCCCACCCTTGCAGAGTCTAGCTGCCAGGAGTCTAAACCTCAGCAGGCTTACTTGGTAAAATGGAGTTTACTTCTGCGCATTTGCTAAATGCATTCACATGGAGGAAAGCACTGTTTTGTTGTAGAAAAGGATAATCATAATCAAATGAGCATCTGTAACCATGTACATGTCAGCTAGCTGCCCCCTGATTGTAACTTTTTTTTTTAAGGAAGAAGGAAGAAAGGATGCTGCAGTGAGCAGGATGCTGGCCCAGGTGCTGGTGCTGAGCCTGTTTGCTGTTGCCACCATCACTTGCTACTCTCTGGGTGGTCATTGGGGGGCTGGGCTGCACTGAGCTGCAGGGCCTAGGACTTTGGCCCCAAGGTCCTGTCCTAGCTGCACCACTGAGTCTGGGTGACTCTATGACTGGGTTCTCCCAACACAACAAGCCAGAGTATGGGTTGAGTGTGGGTTGTTGTTGAACCATGAGTTGTTGAATAATGGGTTATGTTGTGTCAATCCAGCCATGCTAACAAACCATGGTTTGTTAAACATGAACAAACATTTTGGGGATAGGGTTCAGCACCTTGGATAGCTCCTTTATAGTTCTGGCTGGTTCTGACTGAAGCCCAGAATGGATTCACAGCCCCACTGAAATCGGAGCCACCAGCCTCCACTGTTCTCAGGCAGATAAAGGTCTTTCAGTGCACCTTGCTAGCAAAGCCCCTTTTAGCTGGAAATGCCAGGGATTGAACCTGGGACTGTCTTCATGCAAAGCAGGTGCTCTCCCACTGAGCTCTGGTCTCTCCCCAAGATGTGGGTAGGAATAATGCACAGACACTCTGTGACTTCATCCATTGCACAGGCAGACATGAAGGTCTCCCCAGCATGTTTGCTCTGCAGCTGCTAAAGGCCCAGCACCTCTGTCCATAAAGGCAGAAACCCTCCATGGGGAGGGGAAAAAACCCATAGGGATAAATCAACATGGGTGCGGGAAAGCCTGCATGCCCACCCTACCCCAACAACTACTGCACTTCCTTAAGGAGTCCCTGTCTCTTGGGAAGCGTAGCTAGGAAGAGTTGCCAACTGATCAGATTCTTTTTTTAAAAAAACATCCAGATCTGCCCTTGGGCCCTTAACAGCAGCCTGATCTGCAGAAATCAGAAGAAGGTGAAGCTTTTCAACACATGGAGATGCATTAGTAAACTGCATCTTTACTGAGATACAGTCTTAGTTTGCATCTAAGTTTGCATATTTACTAGCAACATCACCTGCACTAGTAAAGGCTAGTTGAAAAGTTAGCAACACACAGTGTTACCCTAGGGCCACCTTCCCCAACTTCGTGCCCTCCAGGTGTGTTGATCTACAAGGCCCATTATTCCTAGCCGGCCTGGCCCACGCTGGTTGGTATGATGGGAGTTGTAGTCCAACACATCTGGAGGGCACCATGTTGCAGAAGGCTACTCTAGAGAGATGGTTTGAAGGCTGTTGGGTGCTGCAGAACCCTTTCTTGCAATCATTGCCAATTTCATTTTTAGAACAGCCGGAGAGGCTCCTTTGCTGTGTACCTGGAACTGGCAAAGGTGACTGGCAGCTACTGACCTCCAAGGAATAAAACTTAGCCTTTAGGAACCTAGCTGTGCAAGCCTCGTGGCTCGGAGAGATCTGTTGAGATGAAGACTGATGCTCTTTGATAACAACCAAGCTGGATATGTTCCTGGAATTGCATTTGGGTGGTGAGTTGGAATGCCTTGGAGCAAGATTCTTTAGAGAGTGAAATAACCTCTGGATGACACTTGGGCGTACATGACCAGACAGGACACCCAAGCTGTGTCTTAACCTAGACCACTTTGGAGCCTCGTTGCATACGGCGTTTGTTCTTTAGGGCAGTGATCCCACATTTCTGAGTAAAGACGACGGGCTGTTCCTGTTGGTGTTTCAAAATTAATGAAGATAAATTAGTCAGTGCTGGGACAGTGATAATGATGCATGGATCCTCACCCTTCCTCTGTCATTTCACTTGAAATGAGGAGCTTCAAACAGAGTGAGCTGAAATTGCATACAGTTTTGAAAGGTGACTCATTTGCAGAATTCAGATGGTAACATTTCAAATTGTAAAAGCACTGTTGCCTATGCTGCTAGAGTAGCCACTTACACATTGCCCAAAGAAGAGGAAATGGATCACCAAAAAAGGACAAAAGAGCACAGATTTATAGATGTATAGATGCAAAATTAGAAAGAATTATTATAATGTAAATAGAAATACATTATAGAAATAATGTAAATAGGAAGATAGTATGGAAGGCTGTGAACAGGTGACCTATGTGCCTTGCTCTGTCTGCTGTTGAGGTGCTGTTGATGGGCAACGTCAAGGCCAGTGAGAGCCAGTGTGGTGTAGTGGCGAGAGTGTTGGATTGGGAGTCAGGAAATCCAGGTTCTAGTCCCCACTCAGCCATGGAAGCTCACTGGGTGACTTTGGGCCAGTCACAGACCCTCAGCCCAACCTACCTCACAGGGTTGTTGTTGTGAGGATAAGATGGAGATGAGGATTATGTATGCCGCCTTGGGTTCCTTGATGAGGAAAAAATGGCAGGATATAAATGTAATAGATAAATAAATAAAGGCCCAGCTCTCCCTTCAGAGAGTTCTTTATCTTGGAACCAGACTGGAAGAGGACAGCTTTTCAAATTTATTTGTTTACAACACTTTTTAAATTGCTTAATATATTAAAATCTGTAAGAGGTTTAAATTAAAGTACAATATAACACCCCTTCATGGATCACTGCCTTGTTGTGGCGAAGGGGTTTGCGTAACTCAGTGAAGCCATAAGCTATGCTGTGCAGGGCCACCCAAGACAGACAGGTCATGGCAGAGAGTTCTGACAAAATGTGGTCCACTGGAGAAGGAAATGGCAACCCACTCCAGTATTCTTGCCAAGAAAACCCCATGGAACGTATCACAAGGCTAAAAGATATGACGCTGGAAGATGAGCCCCTCAGGTCGGAAGGTGTCCAATATACTACTGGGGAAGAGCAGAGGGTATTTCCAAGTAGCGCCAGAAAGAGTGAAGCGGCTGGGCCAAAGCCAAAAGGACACTCAGCTGTGGATGTGTCTGGTGGTGAAAAGAAAATCCGATGCTGTAAAGAACAATATTGTTTAGGAACCTGGAATGTCAGATCAATGAATCAAGGTAAGCTGGAGGTGGTCAAACATGAGATGGCAAGACTGAACATCGACATCTTGGGAATCAGCGAACTAAAATGGACAAGCATGGGCGAATTTAATTCAGGTGACCATCATATCTACTACTGTGGGCAAGAATCCCGTAGAAGAAATGGAGTAGCACTCATAGTCAACAAAAGGGTGGGAAAAGCAGTACTGGGGTACAATCTTAAAAATGATAGAATGATCTCAGTACGTATCCAAGGCAAACCATTCAGCATCACAGTAATTCAAGTCTATGCCCCAACCACTGAGGCCGAAGAAGCTGAGGTTGATCGGTTCTATGAAGACCTACAACACCTTCTAGAACTAACACCAAAAAAAGATGTCCTCTTCATCATAGGGGATTGGAACGCTAAAATAGGAAGTCAAGAAATCACCGGGATAACAGGCAAGCATGGCCTTGGTGTACAAAATGAAGCAGGACAAAGGCTAATAGAGTTTTGCCAAGAGAACACGCTGATCAGAGCAAACACTCTTTTCCAACAGCACAAGAGGCAACTCTACACATGGACATCACCAGATGGTCAGTATCGAAATCAGATTGATTATGTCCTTTGCAGCCAAACATGGAGAAGCTCCATACAGTCAGTAAAAACAAGACCTGGAGCTGACTGTGGCTCAGATCATGAGCTGCTTCTTGCAAAATTTCGGCTAAAATTGAAGAATGTAGGGAAAACCACTAAATCGTTCAAGTATGACCTAAATCATATCCCTGATGAATATACAGTGGAGGTGAGGAATAGATTTCAGGGATTAGACCTGATAGACAGAGTGCCTGAGGAACTATGGATGGAGGTCCGAAACATTGTTCAGGAGGCAGCAACTCAATCCATCCCAAAGAAAAAGAAATGCAAGAAAGCCAAGTGGCTGTCTGATGAGGCTTTACAAGTAGCTGAGGAAAGAAGGGAAGCGAAAAGCAAGGGAGAAAGGGGAAGATATACCCAACTGAATGCAGAGTTCCAGAGAATAGCAAGGAGAGACAAGAAGGCCTTCTTAAAGGAACAATGCAAAGAAATCGAGGAAAATAACAGAATGGGAAAGACTAGAGATCTCTTCAAGAAAATCAGAGATCTCAAGGGAACGTTTAGTGCAAAGATGGGCATGATAAAGGACAAAGAAGGCAGGGACCTCACAGAAGCAGATGAGATTAAGAAGAGGTGGCAAGAATACACAGAAGAACTATACAGGAAAGATCTGAATGTCCCTGATAGCCATGATAGTGCGGTCACTGAACTTGAGCCGGACATCCTCGAGAGTGAAGTCAAGTGGGCCTTAGGAAGCATTACTAACAACAAAGCTAGCGGAGATGACAGTATTCCAGCTGAGCTATTTAAGATCCTAAAAGACGATGCTGTTAAAGTGCTGCACTCAATATGCCAACAAATTTGGAACACTCAACAGTGGCCACAAGACTGGAAAAGGTCTGTTTACATTCCAATTCCAAAGAAGGGCAATGCCAAAGAGTGTTCAAACTACCGTACAGTTGCGCTCATTTCACATGCCAGCAAGGTGATGCTCAAAATCCTACAAGCTAGGCTTCAGCAGTATGCGAACCGAGAACTATTGGAGGTACAAGCTGGGTTTCGAAGAGGCAGAGGAACTAGAGATCAAATCGCCAACTTTTGCTGCATCATGGAGAAAGCGAGAGAATCCCAGAAAAACGTCTATTTTGCTTCATTGACTATGCTAAAGGCTTTGATTGTGTAGATTACAACAAACACTGGCAAATTCTGAAAGAGATGGGAGTACCAGACCACCTTACCTGTCTCCTGAGAAACCTGTACGAGGGACAAGAAGCAACAGTAAGAACCAGACATGGAACAACCGAGTGGTTCAAAATTGGGAAAGGAGTACGACAAGGCTGCATATTGTTGCCCTGCTTATTTAACTTATATGCAGAGTACATCATGAGAAACGCTGGGTTGGATGAATCACAGGTCGGAATTAAGATTGCCGGGAGAATTATCAACAACCTCAGATACGCAGATGATACCACCCTAATGGCAGAAAGTGAAGAGGATCTAAAGAGCCTCTTGTTGAGGGTGAAAGAGGAGAGTGCAAAAGTTGGTTTGAAACTCAACATTAAAAAAATGAAGATCATGGCATCTGGCCCCATCACTTCCTGGCATATGGAAGGGGAAGAAATGGAAGCAATGACAGATTTTATTTTCTTGGGCTCCAAGATCACCGCAGACGGTGACTGTAGCCATGAAATTAAAAGACACTTGCTCCTTGGGAGGAAAGCTATGGCAAACCTAGACAGCATAGTCAGAAGCTGAGACATCACCTTGCTGACAAAGATCTGTCTAATCAAAGCTATGGTTTTCCCAGTAGTAACGTATGGCTGTGAGAGCTGGACTATAAGGAAGGCTGAGCGCTGAAGAATTGATGCTTTTGAACTGTGGTGCTGGAGAAGACTCTTACGAGTCCCCTGGACTGCAAGGAGGTCAGATCAGTCCATCCTAAAGGAAATCAACTCTGAGTGATCATTGGAAGGACAGATACTGAAACTGAAGCTCAAATATTTTGGCAACCTAATGTGAAGAGAAAACTCTCTGGAAAAGACCCTGATGCTGGGAAAGACTGAGGGCAAAAGGAGAAGGGGACGGCAGAGGATGAGATGGCTATATAGCATCACTGATGCAATGAATATGGACTTGAGTACGCTCCGGGAGAGAGTGCAGGACAGGAAGGCCTGGCGTGCTATGGTCCATGGGGTCACGAAGAGTTGGACACGACTGAACGACTGAACAAGAACAACAATATAACAATATAAAAACAAGGTCAGGGAAAGCCTGCGTGAACAAGTATGTTTTCAGGAGGTGTTCCCACCTCTCAAGCCACACATGGGAGAGTGTTCCAAAGGATGGGGGCTACCTCTGAGAAGGCACATTTATGTACCACTACCTGGCGACATTCCATTGGCTACAGAATGGCCAGTAAGGCCTCCTCAGAAGATCTCAGGGTATATATAGGGGGAGGCATTCCAAACAGAGGATGCTTTCAAATACAGGGCTGTCCTCTGTAAAGTAGGGCACATGGCTACCCTACAGTTCCCATTCCTTTCAGTGGGGGCTTGTGCAGGACAATGTCCTCCTAGATTGTGACTCAGGTTTTGTTAATACATCTTATGGCAATAACATTAAGTATCAAATTGCCAAATTCAGTCTTTTTACAGTCTGGTTTTTTTTATTTCTAAAACCCTTCAAACCCACAGCATCCAATTGGAGCATCTTGACTTGTTCATACAAGCTTATCTTTCTAGGAAATAAATTCAGATATTTATTCCACCATTTTTCATCTGCTATCTCCAGCCCCTCTTTCTCCTCCAGTTCTGCATCTCCAGCTACGTCACTGGCATTGCTGCAACATGGGGCAAAATTGCCCTCGTAGAACCAATTGACATGGCCTTATTTCTCATGTGATCACAGACAGTTACTTTCACATAGTAGTTTGGTTATGTGAATCAGATATGAAGGTTAGAGCCTGCCTGTGTGAACGCTGTGCCAGTCAATGCTGTGATGTGGCAAACGTGTCTCCCCTTGATTCCTGCTGCTTACAGAAGTTGTGCTGCTCATGTTCAGCCTCTTCACAAGCTGTGATTCTATCAACAACCGGTTGGTGCACCAACAGCCCCAGCTGGATTGCTGGGTAAGCGTGGGGATGTATGAGGATTTTGTTTCAGTTCATTAAGCATCAGAATGTGCCTCGTTCACATCCCCCGAACACAAACATGAATGCGTTTTTCGGACAAAGTTTGCATATTCCCGATCTTGCAATCGTGTTCGGAAACTGCATTCTTTTGAAAATTGTGCGCTTTAGAAAATTGTGTTTGGGGGGAAAAATGCACATTTTCACCCTTTAGCCAAGGAGGGTGAAGTACACATTTGGGTGTGCACTTCAAAAAATTTGTGTCGCAGTGTGCCCTTTTCCCATTTGAACAACAATAACAAAAAACCCACATTTGGGAATGAGGCAGAATGAGCTTTGGGGTGGAACTCGGAGCAGCTTGACGAGCTCGGGTCACACCGATTCTCCCATCCCTAAGCATGAGAGCAGCCAGCCAGCACCCTGATTGGTTGCAAAAAGCCTTTTCCCCAAGTATTTGTAGCTGTCCAGGGCCATGTGCTTTAGGGCCGTTTTGTGCCTTTAGAACTAAGTGCTGTTACTCTCTGGTGCAGGCCCTTACCTTCATGTCCTTTTGTCATGATAGCTCCTATCCTGGATCTGTGCTTTGGGCTGTTTTAGAACCTGGCTGCTTTCCTCCTTAGTACACATCACAGGCTGAGAATCATCTGTTGGAAATCTGACCCTCAGGTCTGCTTCCCGACCACCACTTCATTCCTGCCCTTTGGCTCAGGCCCTTAACCTGCATCCATATTTTATCTTGTTGTTCTGGTTCTGCTCCTAGCCTAAGATATCCCTGCCAATCTCCCATGCTACAGTCCCTGGTCCTTCCCTACCCATAAGCTAATTTATTTCCAGGTTTCTAATCTTGCTAGGTCACCAACCTATCCACCAGGGAAGTGTGAAGCAAAACCGACCACTCACACTCCAACGCCATTTTACTTTTATGGGAATTTGGGGTGGGGTGGGGTGGGGGAGGGAAGCCAATGGCTGCTGGAACCCACAGCTGTGCCTCACCAGCCATCCCCACAAATGAGAGTGCTTATAAACCTTACACTCTATTATAGTCACAAAGCATTTAGAATTTCTCATTTAGTATAAACATTTTCATCTCTGCTAGAGCGTGAATAGCATTAAATGGGATAGTTTAAAAGTTTGGGGCCAATTGCAGCCCTGGTGTCATTCTGGGCTTGGGGTGAGGGTGTCCTCCCACCAGGGATGAATTTAATCTCTTTCCAAGCAATGGAAACTCAGTGCATGCAATTAATTCTCTCTCAAAATTCCCCCAGTTGTACTCACTGGACCAGATCGGTGTAAGACATTAGAACTTTACACCAAAATCTGGACTTGTGGTCTTCCTTTCCTCCTCCTTTGCATTCATCTTCTGTTCAAAGGATGGTTGATGAATTGGTCCTGAGACTGATAAGAGACCTCCAGTCAACGGGTGCCTTTTATTTGTCCAAGGTGTCAGGGAATTGCAAAGACGGGGGTGAATTTTCAAGCGTTGTGGCAGTTTTTATTCAGAGTCAAGTGCAAAGGGCAGAGGGTTAGCTTCTGTCTTTTTTGCATACAGCCATCTGGGAGGGTTAAGCACAACAAAGATTCTGATCAAGGTGAAATCACCAGCATGAAGAATGCAAGTAACTATAAGCAGCATTCCACAACTTTTCTAAAGCTTTTGTCAGGGCTGTGTACTTTTTTTTTTAATCACTCAAAAAACTGAATTCAGTATCCTCAGTGATGCAAACTAAGCAGATTTTCACACTGTTTTGCATAATTTATTGATTTGATTTGATTTATTTTCCACTTTTCAACCAAAAAATGTGGCTTATTGTGGCTCATTTTCATGCTTTGCTGCCTGTTAAAGGAAGACTCAATTCCTTTGTCAGTACAATTCTCTGCATGCTTACCCAGAAGCGTGTCTCATTGAGTTACTTATTCCCAGGTAAGTATGCACAGTGTTTTTAGTGCAGTAGAGCCCAAAATGGAACCCATTTTGGGGTTAGGGTTCAGCACCTTGGCTAGTTCCTTTACAGTTCTGGCTGGTTCTGACTGAAACCCAGAGTGTATTTACAGCCCCACCAAAATCAGAGCCACCAGCCTCCACTGTTGTAGTGGAGCCAGACCCCCACCCCCGGTTGAAGCACTGGGACATTTTGATTAACAGGGATGATGACATCATCTGCCACCCCCTCAGACTTCCCTGTTCCCTCTGAGCTTAGCTGAAATCCTCACAGTAGCTGGGGTAAAATGGATATATAAATCATATGCAAGTGGCGTGATATATAAATCATATGCAAGTGGCGTATAAATAGTTTAAACAAACAAACAATACAATACATTGTGAGCAATCCCTGTCATAATGCAAAGTGTTTTTGGATGGCCTTGTCTTGAATTGGCAATTAAGACCCATTAGCTTTACAAAAGACCTGCTCTGGTGGAGATGAAAACTACTAGGACAGGTTGGTTATATAGAAAAACACCACTGCCTGCATTTTTCAGACTCTCCTCGAGGGTGTGGCTATAGGGAATGTCATGAGGAGAGCCTGCACTTCAAAATTTACCACTACACCACTGTTTGTATTACAAAAATAACAAAGCATATTATGCACAAATATTACTCATGTCAGTTTTCTGCACACCAAAGAATGTTCATACAAGATTATCCATAAATGTTACCCATATGTATCAATACAGAATGAAGCCAAAGAGATTAAGAAGCATTTCCCATACACATTTCAAACTTGGTCAAATAAGTGTGAGGAATATTAGTAGCAGACGGCTGACAACTAGTTGCATCTCCTGTGGTGGTTTACTGGCTGACTACTGGCTTGTGCTGTTGGATAGGGAAGAGAGTCCCGGCGCTCTGACTGTGGGACCTCTGGAAGCAGCAGCAGAAGCACTGTGGCTGCTGCTTCAACACCGTGCCAGCACATGGTGCTTGAAAGGTGCTTGTGTACAATCTATATTTCTATAGTATTTATAATAGTATCCTCAGAAGAAGAATAGACTCACACAAGGTATCAGAATTATTTTGTATTCTTATTAAAGTGCATCTGCACCTACTTTGTGAATAGTTGGTATCTAATGGAAAGTGGGCTCTGTCTCTTGGCTTATTTTATAAGAGGTACCTGAAAGCACAGATGAAGACAAGCAAGCGAAAACTGATCAGATACCAAATTGTGTCATGTCCTAGTATGGACACTTCCATAGGATAGCCCCTTATCAATTGCCAAATAAGAGGAAATGCATCATAAAATAAGAAGACAAGAGAAGACAGTGATTTGCATAAAATTTGCACATGCTAATTTATATGTATAGATGCAAACTTCAAAATCATTACAATTTAAATAGAAATACAGTACATCTGTTTCTGAATCAGTCTGACTTGGCAGCTATTATCTACGCCTTAGTTACAACACGTTTAGACTATTGGAATGTGCTCTACATGGGGCCAGCCCTGAAGAGTGTCCGGAACCTTAAATTGGTGCAAAATGTGGCAACTAGGCTGCTAACTGGTACACAGTATCAGGATCATATTAGACCTGCACTGGTTGCCAATTGCTTTCTGGACTCAATTCAAGGTGTTGGTCTTAAAGCCCTAAATGGCTTAGGACCTAGCTGTCTAAGGGACCACCTTTCTCGTTATGTCCCTGCTCGGGTATTAAGATCTGTAGGAGAGGCCTGTTTGAGGGTACCATTACCCGCAGGGTACCATTTGTGGAACACACATGAAACTCCTTTATCCTGTGTTGCCCTCAGACCATGGATAGCACTCCCCCAAGAACTACAATTGGCCCCCGCTCTCTTGGCCTTTAAGAAGGGGGGTAAAGATGCATCTTTTCAATTTACCCCTTTAAAAATGTGTATTTTAAATGCTTTATTTTTTGTTTTGTTTTTAATGTTCTTGTTTTTATTGTAGGAAGGTTTTATTGTTTTAAACTATTGCACACTGCCTTGATGGCTTTTTAGCAGATAAGGCAGTATATAACTCCTAACAATAAATAAATAGCGTGGGAGACTGTGACCAGGTGACCTGTGCGCCTCTCTGCTCAGTCTGCTTCCCAGGTGCTCAGTGCTGATGGGCGACTGTTCTTATGGTTCTTTATCTTCAAACCAGAATTGGACAGGAATAGCCCTTCAAATAGAGGTCATCTTCTGCCAGAGGACAGTCCTCTGGCAGCCCTTCAAATAGTAAATGAGGACCCATGGCCACCCTCAGGCCTGTTTCACACATGATAACCACCATGGAAACAACTCTATACAGAAAATAAAGCATACGAAGCAAGAAGGTTGCTTCCAGTCTTCAGGCAAGAGCCAAATAACACATGAAGCAGATTTGTATCAATCCTTTTTCTTTTGGCTTTTATCCAGTCTAGAATATCTGACTGCTGAGGTGGTGAATACTTTGTAGCTAAGGCCCAGTTGCTTTGGAGTAGCTCAGTGCACTCTTCCAAATTCCATGCAGGCCGGATGGATGTTCTTCTTCTAGAAAAACCTGAAAGAATGCCAACAGTTCCTTGTCCGGGGCCTATAAGCGCAGCATAATCAGCTTCAGTTTTGTTTTTCTCATGAAACTGCCTGTGGTTTTGGCTGGTGGGGGTGATGGGAAGATAAAGACAATAGAGCAGTTTCCCATTCCCATCCATCAAGGGCCTTCTGGGATGAACACAAATCTTAGTCCAGACAGTAAGGACTCAGGGTGGGCCAGAAATCCTTGCTCACATACTTTTTAAAAGCAAATCCACCCACCATTAGCTCAGCCTTTGGCTCCAGCTGGTCAATTAAATAATAGTGGGCAGAATTCCCAGAGGATCTACTTCCATGGAAATCTGTAAGCAGATTGGTGCCTTTTCCCAAGACCTGGGATATTTTGCTTCCAAAGAAGTGTTACCCAATGTAGGGTTGCCAGTTCTTGAAATAAATTTACCACTGTTATGCCAGCTGAGATGGCCCTGGAGGCAGAGCCTGGCAGGTAAGTGGAGCCTTCTGTGGCTGTGAGTAGAGCTCCCATAACATGTTCCTTTCATTTACCACAGAAGTGCAGAACCAAAATTGGGAGGGGGGGCAGATGACCCTACCTACCTGTCATAAATTACTTGAGTTGAGTGATAAGCAGCATTAGTCATTAGATAGTCTGAGGTCAAGAAGCCAAGAGTATCAGTCCGAAGCCAAGGAAAACAAAACCAGATAGAGGGACATGCTGAAGAACAGTCGCAGTCATTCTGGGTGCGAGAATAATCAGGGCCAGGAGCTGGCAGGAGCGTTTTCTGCTATGAATGAGCATCAGCCATTGCTTCCAGCACCTGAACTGGGTTTGAGGCTTGTCTTTTATGCAGAGGCTGACTGACAAGTGAGGCCAGCTGGGTCCAGCTGCAGACATCTTTCACCTGCCCACATGCTGGGCCCCTCCCCAAACACTCTCAGGCTGAGGCATTCCAGATCCTCCTCCCGCCTAGTCGGAGGCACAACACCACCCAGCCCTCCACGGGCTGTATGACATCAGGTGGGCGTCACTGCTCCCACCTGACATCAGTTGGCATGGCCACACCCTCTGATGTTGTGTGGGTGTGGCTATACCCACCAAACATAATTGGCTCCTGGGCTGAAGCGTAGGGTGGACCCTGGCTTGGGCCAGGGACCAGGCTTGACTGAATACAGGCTTTCCCATCAGATAAGTCCTGCATGCAGTGAAGCTGAGCCAGTCAAGTCCTCTTCACTCTTCTGATTTTGTCCACCTCACCCCATATCCATTGGGGAGGAGTTGGGGAGGGCAAAGCCAAGTCCCTGTCGCTGCTCCATCAGAGCAAAGCAGCAGTTCAGGGGAATTCCTTTTGCTGTCTCCAATCTGTGATCAGAGATAACAGCAGGGATTCCTCTCCCCACCTCCTTCCCAACCCCTGGTGGGGGTGTAGATTGGGGAAGGGGAGGAGCCACAGAGGCAGGGCCCACAGTGATGGCACAAGCATCTGTGGGCCAGATGCAGATCTGGCCCATGGGTCAGTGGTTCTTCATCCCTGCTCTACCATATTTAACTATTGCATATGCTTACAATTCTCTGGCCACCACGCAGAACCAACCACACATGAAATCAGCCTCTCTCCAAATCAGTCCAGTCCAGACTGCAGTTATGCCGTGTTTGCAAAGCAGGAAATAACCTACATCCCAAGAAGAAAATTCAAGAAAGTGAGCCAAGCCACAGTCTACAGTCCATGATGTCCTACATATGCATTATATGGTTCAATAATTAATCAAGTAGAAAACAGAAACACACAAACGGTTCCTCGCATTTGATGTGATGCATACAAGACTCAGGCCCAACACTTGAATCATGTACATGTGCCAAGCACACAAACAAGGCAACCAGACCCAGAGGCAGCATCTGACCAGATACTTGTGGCTAGTCCTTGGTTGCACTTTCTTTGGCTGCAGCACACTGCTCTGGACCTCCATTGCTGGGGTTATGCTGCCTTCCACTCACCTACCCTGGGCAGACAAGAAAAAAGAGCAAGTGGGCACTGAGCTGGGCTGGTAGTAGGGAATGGGTGAACCCCCTGATATCTGGTCTGGGGGAGGGGTCTGCTGCAGGGAAATCCAGCCTGCTTAGGGCCCCTCGGATTTCTCTGAAGCCCTAGCAAGTCCGCCATAGTTTGCGGGGTGGCTCTCCAGGTGTCTAAAAGGTGCAAAGGGCTAATAGCAGCTGCCATTAGCTTATTATGGGAAAATTAGTGCTGTAAATTGTGTAGTTTATGGCATTTGCAGCCATAAAGCATTTCCTTCTATGTAAATTGTGGCCTTTTACATCACAATTTGCATAAAAGGAAGTGCTTTATGGCCACAGATGCCATCAACTATGCAATTTACGGCCATTATTTTCCTGCTAATGGCAGCCACAATTAGTCTACCTCACTGTTTAGACAGCCAGAGAGCTGTCCTGTGAACTATGGTGGATGCGCCAGGTAAGGGGGTGCCGATCCGCTGTGGATTCCGGAGGTCAGATTCTTGGGAATCTATCCTCATTGGGGTCTGCAGTGGATTTCTCCAGCATCCCCAGCTGGTGATGGGGACGAAGCAGGCATGCGCAAGCAGAAAGGGCCAGCACATCTCCTGCTCACTGCCCACCCTCCTCTCGAATGGCTCCACCGCTTGCCATCCTTGTGCGCGCAAGTGGGACGATTTGCGCTGGCTGGTGAGACCCAGCAGGAGCTTCTCCTTGCTCACTGCCACTTGCCTGTGACAACAGCTGAGCCAGATGGCCAAATTAAATTTCATAGAAGCAAGTCAGTACAATATGCACCCACTTCAAGGCCTCTCCCTTGCTTGGTTCGCAGGCATGTACAATGTACACAAATGCAAAATGAACCAAATGGGGGAAAATAAAAACAATAAGGATAAGAAAACTAGGTGGGGGAAAGTAAGCTGGTGCCCACACACACACACACACACACACACACACAACCTGCACACACATTATCCAACAATGGATGCCCCAAGATAACAGCTGGGCCTTTCTTTTTTCTGTTTGGGAGCTTTATCCATATCAGCAGATCATTAAACAGAGAATGCCCCATAATCCCAAGAATGAACCTGAAATGAATGTACCTTGAAAGGTTTGCAAACATTATGGAGGTTAGTATGTTAGACACTGCACGGAATATCTTTGTATTATGTAAATGTGGAAAGGTGGGATATCACAGCATACGCATGCACTATTTGCTTTGAAACCCATGTCAGATAGCAGGTTGCTATAGTTAAGTCCTTCAGACTGACATCTTATTTCAGTTCAGATCTGAAGCAGGACCTCACTTCAGTTCACTTTCTGGAGTTTCAGGTGGTTTTCCCATTAATTATAATGGGGAAATCAACAAATGGCTATATCCTTTTTTATTTTTTGGAAGATGAAATTTGCTGGCATAACATCATCTTCTGAGGGGGATAAAGCCTGTTGAATTTCAGAGAAATGGGTGTTTGAGGTGTTCATGCAAAGAGCATTTAAAGTTGGAGGGGTTTTGTTTGTTTTAATAAAAGGGATGCCTATACCTTTTTCATTTTTTGAGAACTGGATATTTGTAGGCATAGTAGCCTCTTTTGAAGGAATGACACAAACCAAAATTCAAATAAATAGGAGCAGGGGAGGGATGTGCACAAAGCCCTTAAAATTTGCATTTAAAGGGGAGGTGCCCTACTTTCTCTGTAGTTTTCCAGATAATTTGCATGAACATGACAAATACAATGTAGAGGTGCCCCTAGGTAATTTTCTTTAGGGTGCCGTCCTATGCATGTTTAACCTGAAAAAAGTCCTACAACTCCCAGTATTCCCCACCCAGCCACTACTCTAGTGTGATACCAATAGCATTCTTAGATAAATCGGTTCACCAGCTAATGTTATTGGTGTTGTGCTAGGGAAGTTTATGTTAGTGCAATGTAATTTATGCTAGCGGTTGCACACCCATTGGATGCTGCCCCATATTTGGTGTTTTATTCCTTTCTTCACTTCTGTTTTGTTTAATTAGTTCAAATGCATTAATACAAAATGGAGGAGGAAACAATGGCTAGACCACATCATAAATATAAGATGATAATGATTACATTAGGAAATGGAGCTCTTACATATGTTAACATATTTAACTCTTGTTTTCATAAGGGTATAAATGAAGCCAGGATTGATCAGAGCTCTCAGAATATTGCATACCCTTTCTTATATGTAGGTATCCTGCTGTCTTTGCCATTTTGGTCATTCTCCAAGTTTTATGTAGCCACTCTGTTGGAGATGGTGCTGTAGATTTATGCCACATACAGCCCAACTATTTATTTTTGTCACTATTGATACATTTTCATCACATTGTGGGGTTTGTTTTTTAACTACTCTCTTCAAACACCCAAATAAAACATTAAAGAGATTAAGCTATGTCTTATCATTAACCAATAAACTTCTTTCAAGAAAAAACCTTAATTTGGGGGCAATCCCACCAGATGTGGTCAGTGTAAAGCAGATTTCTTACAGAATGCCAACATTTATCTTATGAACTTTTATATATTTACTTAATCTGCATGGAGTTAGCAATATAACACCTTTTCAGCCTAATGTATAAAAACCTTTAAAGTAAGTAACGTCAGTGCAGCAGATAAAAAAGTGAGAGAGAACGACAACATACGCTGGAGTGCAGAAGTGTCATGTGAGAAAGGGCTGCCACAAGGTTTTACAGCTGGGGTAGGCAAGCAGGTGCCTTCCAGATATTTTGGACTAAAACTGCCAAAATTTGGCAAAATTGAGAGCCAGGGCCTGCAGGAGAAGCCACCACCACCACCACCATCACCACCAGGGAAGAGGCGTGCCTGCTGCTGCTGAGCCTGCTGCCGCTGCTGCTGCCGCCGCCGCCGCCGCCACCACCACCAGGCCTTCCCTGTGGACTCCTGCCTGGCATTATTGTTAAGGGGATTTTTAATTGTTTTTTTTGTTCGTTTTGGTTTTTTTTTCTGGGGGATTTTGTTGTGTTTTTAGGGGTGGGTAGCCTGCCTGATAGGCAGGAGCGAGGGGGCATGTGTCCACCTGATGGAGGCAGTGGGGGGAGTGTTGGGGGCCAGAACGTACCGAGGCTGGGCGGCAGGCGCTGGCGGAGCGCTAGGGGCAGGCCATGCCAGGTAAGGGGAACAAGGGAGAGATGTGTAATATCTGTCCCCTGCTCCGGGCCTGTCCAGAGCCAAAGGATGGTTGGGGGAGGTGTGACCCCCTCTTCTGGCCTTCGTTTGCTGCTCTGCAATGCCAGGTCTGTTACCCAGAAAACCTCCCTCATCCATGACATGATCCTGGATGAGGGTGCAGACCTGGCATGTATTACGGAGACCTGGCTGGCCAAGGCTGCTGCTCCAACCCTTGCAGCCATGTGTCCAGCTGGATTTTCGTATGCACAGCAGCCGAGGGCTGGGGATCGGGGAGGGGGAGTGGCTGTTATCTACCGAGTCCTTGGTCTTCACCAGACCCCCTCTCCGGAGACCAAGGTTGCTGAGTGCATGTACTGGAGTTTGGGCCCGAAGGGCAGTCTGGGGATTCTGCTCGTGTACCGTCCACCCCGCTGCACGACTGACTCCCTGGCCGAGGTGCTTGAGGTGGTCTCTGATGTGTGTGTACAATCCCCTAACTTATTGGTGTTGGGGGACTTCAACGTACATTCGGAGGCCATCCTCACAGGAGCACCTCGGGACTTCATGGAGACCATGGCCTCCTGGGAGCTGCACCATATTCTAACTGGGCCCACCCATGTAGCCGGTCATGCACTAGACCTTGTGTTTGTTTCTGGAGAAGCGGGGAGTGATCTGGAAGTCGGGGGTATATCCACCACCCCCTTGTCATGGTCAGATCACTATCTGGTGACGTTGGACTTCTCGGTTCCACAACCCTTCCGCAGGGGTGGAGGACCCATTAAAATGGTCCGCCCCAGGCATCTTATGGATCCGAATGGATTCCTGAACGCGCTTGGGGATTCTCTGGGGCACGCCAACAGCCACTCGGTTGAGACCCTGGTGGGTGGCTGGAATGCCGCAATCACTGGGGCATTAGATCAGGTGGCTCCGAAACGCCCTCTCCCCCTGAACAGGGCTCGGACTGCACCATGGTTCAATCTGCGGTTACGAGCTCTGAAACAGGAGGTGAGACGGCTAGAGCGCTGGTGGCGGAAGTCTTGCTCCAAAGACGATCAGACACGGGCTAGAGCTGTATCTTCAGCCTATCACGTGGCGGTGAAGGCAGCAAAAAAGGAATATTATGCTGCCTCTATCGCGTCAGCAGAGTGCTGTCCCAGGAGGCTGTTCCAAGTGGTCCGGAGCCTGGTCGGTCCTGTGGCTCCGGAACCACTGAAGCATTCTAAGGCCTCCTGTGAGGCCTTGGCAAGGCACTTTGCAGATAAAATTGATCGGATAAGGAGTGTTACTCCGCACGCTGTGGATAGTTAGTGAGCAAGAGGCGGCCTGTGGCAAACTGGTTTTGTGGGATCGGTTCCAGCTTCTTCCTTCTGATGAAGTGGACAAGGTGCTTTCATGTATAAGGCCGACCACCTGCTTACTTGATCCTTGCCCATCTTGGCTCATTATGGGCTGCAGAGAGAGACTGGGTGAGGGGATCAGGGCGGAGGTGAATGCCTCCCTTGAGGAGGGAGTGATGCCATCAGCCCTCAAGGAGGCAGTGATAAGTCCGCTCTTAAAGAAGCCCTCTTTGGATCCTCAAGTTCTGAACAACTTTTGCCCAGTCTCAAATCTGCCATTTTTGGGCAAGGTGATTGAGCGGGTGGTGGTGATGCAGTTGAAGGCACACTTGGAATAAACTGATTATCTAGACCCATTTCAGTCGGGCTTCAGGCTTGGGCATGGGACAGAAACGGCCTTGGTCGCCTTGGTGGATGATATGAGGAGGGCTCTGGATAGGGGTGAATGCTCCTTCCTTGTTCTCCTCGACCTCGCAGCGGCTTTTGATACCATTGACCACGGTATCCTCCTGGACCGCCTGGAGGGGTTGGGCATTGGAGACACCGTATTGTGGTGGTTCCGGTCCTTCCTCTCCGGCAGGTACCAGAGGGTAGCACTGGGAGAGGAGGTTTCGGACCCGTGGCCACTCACTTGTGGAGTGCCACAGGGTTCCATCCTCTCCCCGATACTATTTA